>NC_045765.1:44737129-45360879 GCF_008692025.1 Phocoena sinus
TATTGGCCCTACCCACAGTTTGATATGCTCTCCTATCCCACTGGCCTCAAGTGCAACTTCTGATTGGTTCATCTTCCCCCGCACATGACGTTGCCCACACATTGCAAATGAAATCTCCCAACTCCTTTGCCCTTCTTGGCTCCTTTCTTGTGTCCCTTTGTTCAGGCCAGCAAATGCCCTCTGAATGCCTCCACCTGCCAAAAGATGCAGAGTCCACAGAACTCTCACTTTAAGAGACTCAGTTGAGGGACTTCCTGGTGGTCCAGTGATTAAGACCTCCGAGCTCCCACTGCAGGGGGCATGGGTTCGATCCTTGGCCGGGAAACTATGATCCAGCATGCCGTGTGGTACAGCAAAAAAAAAGACTCAGTTAAGGGAGGACAAATTTTCTGAACCTGGTTTTATATCCCAACCTTTGCCCGATTTTCTTCCGGACTTGGGTGGGCAACACTGTGGGACCAACTTTGCCTTTATTTCTGCCTTCCCTGCGATGGAGCACCTGACAGAAGGGTGGTCTCCAGCCTGACCTCTAAGCACAGATAGGTCAGACTTTTGGCCTTACCGTTGCCACCGTTTTCCCTACAGGCACTGTTTGCTGCCTCCACCAAGACTGTGGACAGCCTTACCTCCTATGCTGTAAAACCACTAGGCAGCTGATGGGTCCTGTGAGCCCATCTTACTTTGCCTTTTAAATGCCTATAGTTGCTTGTAATGGGATGCCCAGTGTGGGTTCTGGGCCATTTTAATCCCTATAAAGACTTATCAAAGTGCTTGACAACTACTGCCTGACATCCTCTGACCCACCCCCTGCATCCATTTAGGCTGTCACAGGAGTTCTTCCATCCCATACCTCAGGCATCCCTCACCCTCCTCTTCCAGGCTCACAGGGGCCCTCCAGCAGACCACCTTCCGCTGGCAGCTTTGGGGGCTCCCCAGCCCACAGGCTCAGAGTCCCCCACCTTTTGGAATCGGCATCTCCTTAGCACCTGGGTCGGGATGGAGGGAGCTGGGCGGCTTGGGGCTGTGGCCTCCACAGGCGTCTTCACCTGCAGGGACTTCTGGCTCTGGTCTGATTTGGGTTCTATCACCTGGAGCTCCAGGGGCCTTCACCTCACCAGGGCTGGCTGCTTTGAGGCTCCTCTTTTCTGGGCTTTGGAGTTCTGCCACACTCTTGGGTTTCAGCCGCAGGGAAGAAAGGGTGAGTCTGGGGTCAGCCTCCACCATTCTGTCCTTTCCTCACCCGAGCAGTTGACAGAACCACAGAGCTCTGTTGTTTTTTATATTTACTACTACTACACAAGTAATTCTCACTCTTTAGAGAAAAACTATAAAATACAGACAAACCAAGAAAAAGGATTAAGTTTGCCCCAAAACTTACCATCCAGAGATAACCACCATGAGTATTTGAAGCATATTTTCCCAGGGCTTTCTAATGCAAATATTTTAAATAAATATTGTTAAAATGGAATATAATACATATTACTAATCTGCATTTTCAGTTAGTATGTGGTTACCATTCATGTCAAACACACGCGCACCAACATTTTTAATAACTTGAATGGCATTTCAGGACAGTGATGTATCTTGATTTTGGGGTATTTGGGTTTTTTCATTCTTAGCCCAAATAAACCATTTTGCAATTATCATCTTGTTCATGCACCTTCAATCAGGTTGCTTCCTTAGAACGAATTCCTTAGAAGCGGAACTGATAGTAGGTTATGCAAGGGACCTTACACATGTTCGTACCCAAGCTTCCACCAGTATTTCAAAACCTTCTAAGCATGCTCCAAAAGAGGGAGCTTAACCTGCACTTAGATATGTCTCATGATCGGGAGCTTGGTATTTAATAATACCAATAGCTACCTTAATGGACCTACAGTGTTTCTGGAACAGGACTAGCCCTTTATATACATCTTATTTCATCCTCTTAATGGCTGCAAAGTATTATTCTGATTTTACAGATGAGGAACTTGAGGCTCACGGAGGCTAACTTTCCCAGGGTATGTGGGGAAGTAGGAGACCAGAACTCAGACCTAGCTCAGCCTGACTCCAGAGCCCACGGTAATTCCACCAGCAGTGATCTTGACGCTGAGTGGCTCTGGCTGCTCAGCAGTCCTTTCAGATATGGACTCACTATCTCCAGCTTTTACCACTGAGCTAATTATCTTCCCTGTGGAAGAGGAAGTGGAATCATTCCACATGCCTGCCTGCCACGCCAGCCCCCAAATCTCTCTTCATACAGAGGAAGTTGTAAATTTATACTAAGTCCCGAGGCTCTTTCCTTCCTAATAGTTACCAGATTCATCCTTTTCTCTCTATCACCACTGTTAACACCACACAGTCAAAGCTGTGATCAGATCGCATCTAGACTGTTGCGGTACCTCCCAGCTAGTCTTCTCGCCTCTGTTCTACTATCTTACACACAACATCAGATGCATCTTCCTAAACCACCATGTTACAAAAGCCTTGGGCAACCCCATCACTGGTATGGATGGCAGGGGCCAATCGGGGCAAGGAGACTCTGGTACAGTGTCTGGGCATCAGTAATAGTAAAAAGTCCCAATGGAGTTCAGCAATCGTCCTTTTCTCATGGCCCCAAACCACCATCACCAACACACAGGCACCCAATGGGCAGAAACAAAACAACAAAATAAAGGATCCAAACCACGACTTTCAAACCTGAGTCCTCTGGTTTTCACCATTGTTAAGAAAAAACTACACTCCTGTTTGCTTCTCCTTTGTTCTCACACTACGACCACACTCAGAACATTTCTGACACCAGATGTGTGGATTTTTCCACCCCCTACCCTAAACGATTCTGGGACACCAGCTGCATGTCCTACAATTCAACTCAATTCTGACAATATCCACCTGGAGAGAGCATCAGATTTCCACCCCCCCCAACCCCCGCCACCACCATAGGTTAAAGGCTCAGTTCCAAAAGACTGCCCCTGCCCCCCTACTTCAGATGACAGACTTAAGTCCCAGGCTGTCACCTATGCTTGTGACCAACCAGCTGCAAATCAGCGTTCCCACAACCACCTCCTGGGGGCTTGTTAACTTGCTAGAATGGTTTACAGAACTGAGGGAAACATGTTTACCAGCTTATTATAAAAAGATATGATGGGGGCTTCCCTGGTGGCACAGTGGTTGGGAATCCGCCTGCCAATGCAGGGGACACGGGTTCGAGCCCTGATCTGGGAAGATCCCACATGCTGTGGAGCAACTGGGCCAGTGAGCCACAACTGCTGAGACTGCGCTGGAGAGCCTGTGATCCACAACTCCTGAACCCGCGTGCCACAACTACTGAAGCCCTTGCTCCTAGAGCCCATGGTCCGCAACAAGAGAAGCCACCACAATGAGAAGCCCGCGCACTGCGATGAGGCGTGGCCCCCCGCTCGCTGCAACTAGAGAGAGCCTGCGCGCAGCAACAAAGACCCAACGCGGCCAAAAATAAATAAATTAAATAAAACAAAATTTGTGCCCAGGATTTGTTAAAAAAAAAAAGATATGATGATTCCTGACTTCAGACTATACTACAAAGCTACAGTAATCAACAGTATGGTGCTGGCACAAAAACAGAAATATCGATCAATGGAACAGGATAGAAAGCCCAGAAATAAACCCACGCACCTATGGTCAATTAATCTACAACAAAGGAGGCAAGATTATACAATGGAGAAAAGGCAGTCTCTTCAATAAATGGGGCTGGGAAAACTGAACAGCTACATTTAGAAGAATGAAATTAGAACATTCTCTAACACCATACACAAAAATAAACTCAAAATGGATTAAAGACCTCAATGTAAGACTGGACACTATAAAACTCTTAGAGGAAAATATAGGCAGAACACTCTTTGACATAAATCACAGGAATATCTTTTTTCAATCCATGTCCTAGAGTAATGGAAATAAAAACAAAAACAAACAAATGGGACTTAAAACCTTTTGCATAGCAAAGGAAACCATCAACAAAAATGAAAAGGCAGCCCACAGAATGGGAGAAAATATTTGCAAATGATGTGACTGAGGAGGAAATAATCTTCAAAATCTACACACAGCTCAGGCAGTTCAATATCAAAAACACAAACAACCCAATCAAAAAATGAGCACAAGATCTTAATAGACATTTCTCCAGAGGAGACATACAGATGGCCAAGAGGCACATGAAAAGATGCTCAACATCACTAATTATTAGAGAAATGCAAATCAAAACTACAATGAGATATCACCTCACACCAGTCAGAATGGCCATCACCAAAAAGTCTACAGACAATAAATGCTGGAGAGGATGTGGAGAAACAGGAATCCTCCTACAGTGTTGGTGGGAATATAAATTGGTACAGCCACTATGGAGAACCGTATGGAGGTTCCTTAACTAACTAAAAATAGAGCTACCATATGATCCAGCAATGCCACTCCTGGGCATATGTCCAGACAAAACTCTAATCCAAAAAGATACATGTACCCCCAATGTTCATAGCAGCACTATTTACAATACCCAAGACATGGAAGCAAACTTAGTGTCCATGGACAGGGGTGTGGATAAAGAAGATGTGGTATATATATACAATGGACTATTACTCAGCCATTAAAAGTAATGAAATAATGCCATTTGCAGCAACATTGATGGACCTGGAGATTATCATACTAGGTGAAGTCACACAGAGAAAGACAAATATCATATGATATCACCTACATGCAGAATTTTAAAAAATTATACAAATAAACTTATTTACAAAACAGACTCACAGATTTAGAAAGCAAACTTATGGCGACCAAAGGGGAAAGGTGGAGGGGGGATAAATTGGGAGTTTGGGATTGACATATACACAGTGCTATATTTAAAGTAGATAACCTGGACTTCCCTGGTGGTCCAGTGGTTAAGACTCCATGCTCCCAATGCAGGGAGCCCAGGTTTGATCCCTGGTCAGGGAACTAGATCCTGCATGCCGCAACTAAAGATCCCACTTGCACAACTAAGACCCAGCACAGCCAAATAAATAAATATTAAAATAGATAACCAACAAGGACCTACTGTGTAGCCCAGGGAACTGTGCTCAGTATTCTGTAATAACCTAAATAGGAAAAGAATCTGAAAAAGAATATATGTATAACTGAATCACTTTGCTGTACACCTGAAACTAACACAACATTGTAAATCAACTATACTCCAATATAAAATTTTAAAAATAATAATAAAATAAAAAACAAAAGATGTGACGAAGGATACAGATAAATATCCAGATGGAAGAGATACGTAGGACGAGGTGTGTAGGAAGGGGCTTGCAGCTTGCATGCCCTCCTGTGGTGCCCCACTCTCCCAGAACTTGCCCATTAGCTCCAGAAGCTCTCCAAACCCCATACTTGGGGGATATTTATGGAGGAGGCTTCTTCACGTAGGCATGATCCATCAACTCACTCTCCAGCCCCTCTCCCCTTCCCAGAGGACGGGGGTAGAGTCGAAAGTTCCAAGCTTCTAGTCATAGCTTGCTCTTGATGGTGACCAGCCCTCATCCAGGAGCCCCCAAGAGTCACCTCATTAGAACAAAAGACACTCCTGTCACTTAGGAAATTCCAAGGGTTTTTAGAAGCTCATGCCAGTAACAGGGGACAGAGACCAATATTTCTTTTTTTCTGTAATTTCACTACAGTGTAAAAGGTTTCCCTAGTGTCCCTGGCAGGGATATATCCTGAGAGCCATGCCCAGCCTTGGAGGGAAAGGAAGTTGCAATGGTTTGGGGCAAGTTTTGGTAGTTTGGGGGGGGTTTATCCTGAAGTTCTTACATGGAGAGCACTTAACAGAGCAGAGAATTTTTCCACCCACATTCTGGTTTAACCCTTGCTGTAGCCCCAAAAGGGCACCCAATGAGCATTATTATCCCCTTTTTACAAGTTGAGAAACTAAGCCTCCGAGAGAACAGCTGGACCCAACATACTGAAGAGGTGGCCTGGAACACTGAGGTCTGGCATCTGAAAACAAAGATTCTCTAAGGCACTCCAGAGAAGTGGGGATAAGCCTGGGCGAACTGACGGCAATATGGCCTTTAGAGCCGGTGGTGCCGGGCTTCGAATCTTTGCTCTGCTACACACTAGCTGTGTGACCTTGGCCAGGTCAATAATTTCCCTGAGTCCCTTTTGCTTCATTTAGAAAATGGGAACAAGAACCCCTGCTTGGCAGAGCTATTGTATGTATTAAATGATAAGCGTGAAACAGCACAATGCCTGGGTTATGATACACGTTCAATAAACAGTTATCATGAATAGCTTATTCATTTCCTATCACTGCTGTAACAAACCGCCACAAACTCAGTGGCTTAGGACGACCCAAATTTATTATCTGACAGTTCTGAAGGTCAGAAGCCTGAAATGGGTCTCACTGGGCTAAAATCAAGGCGTCAGCAGGGGCTCTTGGAAGATTTTAACTTGCCTTTTCTGGCTTCTAGAGGCTGCCCATATTCCTTGGCTTATGGCCTCCTTTTCTCCATCTTCAAAGCCAGCATCGTTGGACCAAGGCTTCCTCATGGTGCCATCTCTCTGGTTCTCTGATGTGAGTCCCTTGGTTTCAGAACCAGGTTTGTTATCTCATCGAACAGCCAGCCAAAACGCTGAGACGCGGGGTTTGAGAACAGGGAGTTCAAGTCTCAAATCCACATCCCCAAAGGCAAAGGGGCTCAAGAGTACTTATCGAATAAAGGATAAAGAAGCAGCGCGGTCTGAGGCGTGCGGAGCGGGGAGAGCGTGGGAAGCCTGGGGAAAGGTGATTGGAAAAAGGTGCGATAAGTGCTTTTCTGCGCAGGCGTAACTAGGCTACACGTTCTGCACGTTCTGAGGCGTTTTCGGCCCTCTGCTGGCGAAAGATCACTCGCGCATGCCCAGTTGAAGGGTCAGTGGTCCTATCCAGTCCAAACCAACCCAGCTCGAGCTAGAGACGGCTGATTCCAAGTTCCCGGAAAATAACTCGGGCAAACATTGTTTAGGCTACATGCTGCTTGGAGGACATGACCTGGATCAGTGAAGGCAGGTGAACTGGGTTTAACCCATGGTTTCATTTCTTCCACATTTAAGGATGCTTGTGATTACATTGGGCCCACCTGAATGAATAATCCGGCATACTCTCCCTATTTTGAGGTCAGTTGATTGGCAACCTTAACTGCATCTACGGCCTTAACTCCTCTCTGCTGTATAAAGTTCTGGGTGTGAGGATGTGGATATCTTTGCGAGACCACAGTATATTTTAAAAAATCTAAATATAACGCTAATCCTTTAATAGCCAAACATCTATGGATAGGGGCCTTCCGTGAAACAGAAGCAAGCCAGTCAGTGGGCAGGATAAGAGAGGGGCCAGGAACGCCCCCTAGTTCTTTGATTGCCCTAATTGAGAAGCTGTTGTCCGAGCAGCCAGCTGGAGGTACCTCTGGGATCTGGAATCCTGTTTGGTCTGGAGTTTAAATCTGACCAAGGGCTGGGTTAGAGTAGGTCTCAGAGCTGGGGCTGTCCTGGCTGGATTCTGCCAGGGCCCACAGCAAACCCTGATTACAGGGTGGCTGCACACACTTCAGTAGCAGAGGCCCTACCTCCCAGGACGGAGCGCTTCCGTGGAAGATGGGGTTCTGCGGGAGCCATCACAAGATACCTACAGCTTTGGAGCTCACGGGTTCGCCAAGCCAACAAGTCGCTGAAGCAAATCAAAGGAAGATGTTGAGCTTGACTTCAGGTTTGGATGCTAACGATCATAACTCAAAAATTGGGAACGCAGGCACTGTACAGAGTGCTTTCCATGCATTATCTGACCTAACCCTACAGCCCTGCCAGGAAGCTTTCACTCACGCCCCGTTTTACAGATGAGAAAAATGAGTAGCACATAAGTTACATAGTTTGCCCAAGGTCACCAAATTAGAGAGATCTTGTCTTATGCTACCTCTTTGTATTCTTCATCTTGCTGGCCCTGGATCTCAGTTTTTGCAGTTATAAAATGAAGAGGTTGGACTAAACTGAGATTTTCAAGTTTGAAAACAAACCAAGCAATAGAGAGAGTCTAGATAACAGAACCCTCTCTTGAAATGTCGAAAAATAGTAATAGGATTGTTCTGGTTGAAGAAGATGGGGGGCTGAGACCCACCCAAATAGCCTTTCAATCACTGCTCGTCCCCTCCTCTCTTGTCCCCACCCCAAGGCAGGCAGTAAGGCAATAGAATTAATTCCTCAGAGCATAGTTTTTAAATTCCTGGACTATATGAGCTCTCAAGCATCCTTCTCAGTGCCCATGTTCTAAATGAATGATCACGTCACCTCCAGTATCCCCCATCCTCCAACTCCTTCTCCTTCAAATAAACCCTCCAATCTCAACCATCAGCCCTTTCATAAACTGCTACATTCTTATCAGGAGGGTGCCTGTCCCTTCCCTTCCACCTGAGGCTCCCTAAAGGGCATCTGATAGCACCACGTGGGAATAGCTATTGCCAATGACCAGACAGATCTGGAAGAGGACGTCTGGGATGACACCAGCTCTCTAAATCCTGTGTCAAGCACAGCTGTTCTCTCGCAGAGATTATTACAGCCCTAACCTCTTCCTGGGATGGTTGGAAGCAGAGAGATAGAGGGACAGTCTCCCTGGGGCCTCAGCCTCCCCTGGGTATTTACCTACTGTCAGGTTCTGGGCCAGAAATCCTTCAGGCTGTGCCCCTGCTGAACCCTCCCCACAACTGTTGATATTTGTAAGCAAAATCATAGATTCTTAGAGTCAAAGAATCTAGAAATAAACACTCAAACTCTTAGAATTATGTAATCTTGGTATAATCAGGTTCCTTTAAATTAAAATAATACTGCTACCACTTATTGTTTTTGTGCTACGCTCCAGGCCAGATGTTTATATACATCATCTAATCGTCGAAACTACCCTATAATTGTAAGATTACTGTTATTCCCACTCTACTCCTGAATAAACTGAGTCTTGGTTTTATTAAATCTTTCCAGTGATCGCAGGAGCCAGGGTTTATACCGTCAGATTTCAGAGTTGCACACACTGTACCACCGATGAATCCCAGATTGCTAGACTTAAAATGATAGCCTCTGACTTTCAGATCAGACAGGCCTGTTGGGTCTGGAAAGGACTTGGGCGATAACACACACGGTCCGTCCTTGTCACCATAAGAGGAGGAAGCTGAGCTCACGGAGGCGACAGTACCCAGCCACGGGGCACAGACAGTGAGGGGAGGAGCTGAGCTGAGTGCTCAGATCCAGGGCTCACTTCCCTCCCCCTGCTGTCGACAGGGCAGTCCTGGGAAAGGCAGAGACAATGGGGTGGGGTGTCCTCAAGAGTCCCAGGGGAGGAAAAAGATCTGCCAAGATGGAAGAAGATGCCCATACCTGACATGACTCAGATGAGTAGGCACAGGAAGCAGAGGGCTCTGGGGTACATGGTGGAACCACCTGGAGCTGAGATGCTGATGAGACCGTGGGGCTGCAGGGGAGAGATGGTCGGTGCCAGCCAGGTGTGATCAGGGAAGTGGCGAGGGACCCCTGGGAATGGGAGAGGAGGGGGGCTAATTTCAAAGGCAAATCAAAGTTCTGGCTCTTCTCCAGTGGACTCCACACAAAATTCTCTTCTCCGGGTTCCCCCTGCTAAGGTGAATGGAGCCATTCGGAGCCCTGCTCAGGAAAAACTAGCCCTGCGGCCCTGAGAGGAGGTCTCCAAGGGCAGACAGGTAGAGCTGGGAGGCAGCCGGAGGGACCACTGGAGGTCACAGGAGGGTCATGAGGGGGCCTGAAGGACAGGAATATCTGAGGACGAAACAAATGAGTGTGGTAGGAGGGAGAGGCTTGAACTGGCCTTAGAGCAGGGTTTGGCCAGTGCCCCAGGGCCAGATCTGCCTGCTGCTGGCTTCTAGAGAGCCTGTGACCCAAGAATGGTTTTAACATTTTTATTTTATTTTCCAAAAATATTTATTTATTTATTTAGATATTTAGTTGTGCTGGGTCTTAGTTGCGGATCCAGGCCTCCTTAGTTGCAGCATGCAAACTCTTAGTTGCAGCATGTATGTGGGATCTAGTTCCCTGACCAGGGATTGAACCTGGGCCCCCTGCACTGGGAGTGTGGAGTCTTAGCCACTGTGCCACCAGGGAAGTCCCTGGTTTTAACATTTTAAATGGTTAAAGAAAATATTTGGTGACACATGAAAATTCATGTGAAATTCAAATTTCTGTGTCCATAAATAAAGTTATATTTGAAAACGGCCACAATCCTTCTTGTATGTACTGTCTAGGGCTGTGTTTGCACTTATGACAGCACATGTGGCCCACAGATCCAAAAATATTTACTGCTGCCCTTGGCAGGAAAACTTTGTCAACCCTTGCTCTAAAGGATGTTATTTCTTTTTTTTCTTTTTTTTGCGGTGCGCAGGCCTCTCACTCTTGTGGCCTCTCTCGTTGCAGAGCACAGGCTCCGGACGCGCAGTCAGCGGCCATGGCTCACGGGCCTAGCCACTCTGCGGCACGTGGGATCTTACCAGACCGGGGCACGAACCCGTGTCCCCTGCATCAGCAGGCGGACTTTCAACCACTGCGCCACCAGGGAAGCCCAAGGATGTTATTTCTTAATGCCATTTGCAGCAACATGGATGGAGCTAGAGATTATCATACTAAGTGAAGTAAGTCAGAGAAAGACAAATATATGACATCACTTATATGTGGAATATAAAAAAATGATACAAATGAACTTATTTACAAAACAGAAACAGACTCACAGGCTTAGAAAACAAATTTACCAAAGGGGAAAGGTCGGGGGAGGGATAAATTAGAAGTTTGGGATTGACATACACACACTACTGTATATAAAATAGATAACCAACAAGGACTTACTACTGTACAGCACAGGGAACTCTGCTCAATATTTTGTAATAACCTAAATGGGAAAAGAATCTGAAAAAGAATAGATACATGTATATGTATAACTGAATCACTTTGCTGTACACTTGAAACTAACACAACATTGTAAATCAACTATACTCCAATATAAAATAAAAATATAAAGTATGGTATTTCTAAAACATAGTTTTATTTAAGTAAATAATATGTAAATAAAATTCATTCTCAAAAAAAAATTACCGACCAGCCCTTCCACCCAACCCATGGCCCCCCTCCCCTTGCCTAAGAGGTTATTTATTGCCTTGGTGTGTGTTTTTCCAGATTTTTTCCTGCATTTATATAAGCACGTGTGTATCCATAGAAGAATACAGGATTGATTTATGAGCTGTTGTTTTTTTTCTGTACGTAGTTTTACACTGTACATATTTTTCTTAAACTTGCTTTTTAGTTTTTTTAACAAAACAATGTGCTGCAGGCCCCTGTGTAGACCTACCTCTATACTTGTAAAGTGCTACATAGTGTCCGATGCCTTGGTTCTATACCATCCATCCATTCCCTTACCACGGGATGTTAATTAGGCTGTTTCAGAGGTTGTTTCCTTTTTTTTTTGCTACAGGAAACCATGCTGCAATGAGCAAGAGCTAGCATTTCACATTTACTCCGAGAAAATGTTTGTGAAATGAAAAGAATGGTATTCAACCCAGGCATGTCATGGATGGGTTTTCACTCATGTATGTTTGTGACCTAAGTGAACACAGCAGCGTAGATCGCTCCAAACGGAGCCTGGGGCTTTTGCTCTCCTGCAGAGTTTGGTCAACATTCTAACTGCTGTTTGTAAGTTGGCAGAAACCCTCCTGTCTCTTGGTTGACACAGGATCCCCCTGTACAAACGTAACCATCATTCTTGGAAGGAGGGAGGTAGTGCGGAGGGCTGGGGGACAGCAGAGCACGGGGAGCCTGGGGGGCTTGGGGTCCGGTTTTCACTTTGCCACTCGCTGTGTGACTGTGAGCAGCCTCTTCCCTCTGGGCCTCAGTTTCCCTGTCTGTTCCAAGAGGGTGACAGACACCTAGAGCTCCAGCCTTCCAGGGCTTTAGCATTCTGTTTTCAGTGGCTGAGTCCTGCGAGGAGGGGCAGGATTCTGAGAGGTAATGGTTTAGCTCCCAGCTTCACGGGCACAGTGCTCTCAAGCGAGGTGCTAGGAGCTGGGCAGGTCACTACTTTGGACTCAAGTTCTCTCTGACCATTCCCTAGGGGAGAGATTTCACCAGGATCGCAGCCATGTGTCCCAGATAATGGGCATAGGGGATCCACCCAAGATCCTGGGTCTAGACACAGGCTGTTACACACTCTCAGAGAGCCCTGTTCCTCTCCGTCCCACAGCACTTACCTCAGTTTGTAATTTTATGATAATTTGTGTGATCGTGCCGTGAATGTCCACCTCTGTCCCTCTAGGGCATGAGCTCTGTGAAAGCTGGGACCAGGTCTGCTTTGCTCCCCCTTTGTTCCGGCCCCCCAGCACACTGCTGGGCACTTTGTGGGCACTAGACAAACAGCTGCTGAATGAATGAATGAACTGCTCCAGGCTGGTTTCAATAGCGGAGACATGGCCCAGGGCTTCTCTCTAATCCAAGGGCTCCCAGAGAGGCAAGTGACAGAAGGGCAGGGAGCAGAGGGGGGCAGGACACAAATGATCCAGGCAACATCATGGAATTGGAAAGGTCACTCCCTCCCCAGGTGTCAGCCCAGGTGGGGTGGAGGGTGGGGAGTTTCTGGAATGGTAGACCTTGGGACTAAATACTCCTGAAATCTTTAAATTGTAGGATTCATTCTTTCATTTATTTTTCATTCATCAAATATGTATTGAGAATCTACTTTACCAAGCAATGGAGACATGGAGACAGGCATTAACCAAAATCACAAATAAATAGATAAATACCAGCTGGGACCTGTTTTGATGGGAAAACACAGGATTCCAGGAGAGGCAATGGAGAGGGGTATGCTCTGGAGGAAGAACTGGGAAGGAATTTCTGAAGAAGTGCTATTTAAGGAGAAACCCACAAGAACAGTAAGCTAGTCAGGTAGGCTTAGAAGAAGAGCTCTCATTTCATGCAAATGGAATCTTTCAGTAGAATTTTGAGTGAGTCATGGGATCTTGGAATCCCAGAAAGAAGATCTCAGGATTACAGAATCTTGAGACAAACACAGATTCTTCAACAGCAAATGGAGTCTTAGAATGTTACAGACTAAGAGGCATCACAGATAAGAACAAAGGGAATCTTAAGAGATCATTTCTTCCCATCCCCTTCTATCAAAACAAAAACTACAGTGCAAGGTCATATGACCCAGCCAGATTAGCTCTCACCTCTTATTATTAATAGACCAGGACTGTATCCATTTAATAAATAATAACAATGCTTATATTGATTGTCTCATTACTAAGTGCTAATTGCTGCTAAATGATTTATATCATTATATCAGTGAATTCCAACCTGAAAAAACAGAATCTCAGAAAAGTAAATAACTAAATGGTTCAGGGTCACTCTGCTAGACTGTGGTGGAACCAGACCCCTCGGGCTTTTATGCTTATTTTATTTTTTAAATTTTATTTATTTTTAATTTTTGGCTGCGTTGGGTCTTCGTTGCTGCATGCGGGCTTTCTCTAGTTGCGGCGAGCAGGGGCTACTCTTTGTTGTGATGCATGGGCTTCTCATTGCTGTGGCTTCTCTTGTTGCGGAGCATGGGTTCTAGGCGCGCGGGCTTCAGTAGTAGTGGCACGCGGCTCAGTAGTTGTGGCTCATGGGCTTAGTTGCTCCGCGGCACGTGGGATCTTCCCAGACCAGGGCTCGAACCCATGTCCCCTGAAGTGGCAGGCGGGTTCTTAACCACTACGCCACCAGGGAAGTCCCTATGCTTATTTTATTTTTAACTTAAAGACTGTGCTCTAAAGCACTGTACCACATAGCTTTCTCTCATTACAGTGGCTTTCAGGCCTGCCCCTTTCACTGTGACCCCAGGCTTCCTAGAACTCTCTCCTTGGGGGGTCAAGGGAATCTTTTAGCTCTGCTTTGCTGTGGAGTGATGAACTTCCTGTAAGGTCCACAGTACACTCTCGTCCTAAACATCCAACGATAGGCAATTAGATAAGTAAATTGTACTTTACTGGTATATGGTAAATAGTATTACCATATAAAGGAATTTGATATAGCTACTTTAAATGTTTTGAATAATAATATTTAATCACATGAAAAGATGTTCAGGGCTTCCCTGGTGGCGCAGTGGTTGAGAGTCCGCCTGCCGATGCAGGGGACAGGGGTTCGTGCCCCGGTCCGGGAAGATCCCACATGCCGCGGAGCGGCTGGGCCCGTGAGCCATGGACGCTGAGCCTGCGCGTCCGGAGCCTGTGCTCCGCAACGGGAGAGGCCACAACAGTGAGAGGCCCGCGTACCGCAAAAAAAAAAAAAAAAAATGTTCAAAATAAAGATTTATAAAAGATGAAATAATATTTGCAATATGTTACAATTTTTTCGCAAAGAAAAGTTTGTGTGTGGTGCATAAGTGCTCCATAAGTGTTGCTATTATTGTTGTTGTTGTTGTTATAATACAGAATGATGTGATGGGGACTTCCCTGGTGGCGCAGTAGTTAAGAATCCGCCTGCCAATGCAGGGTACACGGGTTCGAGCCCTGGTCTGGGAAGATCCCAAATGCCGCAGAGCAGCTAAGCCCATGCGCCACAACTACTGAGCCTGTGTTCTAGAGCCCAGAAGCCACAACTACTGAGCCCGCGTGCCACAACTACTGAAGCATGCGCACCTAGAGCCCATGCTCTGCAACAGAGAGAAACCACCGCAATGAGAAGACCACGCACCACAACGAAGAGTAGCCCCCGCTCGCTGCAACTAGAAAAAGCCCACGCAGAGCAATGAAGACCCAATGCAGCCAAAAATAAATTAAAAAACAAAAAGAATGATGTGATAATATAGGCCATATTTGGATTGTAAACTTATGACTTAAATTTTTTTTCATCTTTTGATTATCTATAATGATAATTTTTAAGCCTGTCTTCCATTTGAACACTGCTTCTCCACCTCTTCATCCTCTAAGTGACATGCCTACCCGAAACTAAGTGTCCTCATGTTGCTAAGACCCCATAGCAGAAAATAATCTGCTTTGTGCCAAGTGAAACTCTTTATGTGCTCTCCCATAGACAGAAGCAACCCTCAAGTCTATGGAGAAATGCCAGGCATTGCAACAGGCCTTTTTGGTTTCTTTCCTTCTGGCCGCACTGCGCAGCTTGTGGAATCTTAGTTCCCCAACCAGGGATTGAACCAGGGCCCTAACCACGGGACTGCCATGGAATTCCCCTGAAACAGGCCTTAAGAGGAATTGTGATAGAAGAAAGAGAGTCTTCCTGGTGGCCAATGTGAACAGTACAGACTAGGGCCCCTTCCTACAGTGAATTTTTTTTTTTTTTTTGACTGCGTTGGGTCTCCGTTGCCGTGCATGGGCTTTCTCTGGTTGCAGCGATCGGGGGCTACTCTTCCCTGCAGTGCGTGGGCTTCTCATTGTGGTGGCTTCTCTTGTTGCAGAGCGCGGGCTCTAGGTGCATGGGCTTCAGTAGTTGCAGCACACGGGCTCAGTAGTTGTGGCTCGCGGGCTCCAGGGCACAGACTTTAGTAGTTGTGGCGCACAGGCTTAGTTGCTCCGCGGCATGCAGGATCTTCCCGGACCAAGGATCAAACCCGTGTGCCCTGCATTGGCAGGCAGATTCTTAACCACTGCGCCACCAGGGAAGTCCCTCTCCAGTGAATTTAAAGTGAGACCCGGGGATTCCCTGGCGGCCCAGTGGTTAGGACTCCGCACTTTCACTGCCCAGGGCCTGAAACTGTTCAATGCCTGGTCGGGGAACTAAGACCCCACGAGCTGCATGGCACGGCCAAAAATAAAAAGAATTTTTAAATAAAATAAAATAAAGTGAGACCCATCTCTGGGAACACCCAACATTGGGCATCCTCTCCGGACGGAGGCCGGCAGAACTGGGAACTGCCAGTAGGTGGCAGTACGTGACTGTTTCCAGCTTCCCCAGCTGGCAGCCAGGAGATCTTGAACTCCTCTCTTAAATCGCAGAAACCACAACCCAGCTAAGGGAAGTGAGAAAATCTGGAATCCCAGTCCCTTGTTCTGGTACGCATCACAGCACCACAGTCTCTCTTACAAACACTTTTGGAAGGGCCACCCCATGGAGGAAGGGGCTTGGGTCAGTGCCAAAAAGATGAAGTCATCTTAGCCTGTTCTCTCTTCCTATCATAGTCATCCTTTGTTTGTCTCTCCTTCCAGGCTTTGTTTCCACCAGCCAGTGAGGCTGTGTGACATGTGCTTATTTGCTATTCCAGCCCCTGGATGTTTAGGTTGTTTCCTTTTTGCAGTTAAAAAATACATTGTTGGGGCTTCCTGGTGGTGCAGTGGTTAAGAATCCGCCTGCTAATGCAAGGGACACGGGTTCGAGCCCTGGTCCGGGAAGATCCCGCATGCCGCAGAGCAACTAAGCCCGTGCGCCACAACTACTGAGCCTGAGCTCGCGAGCCACAACTCCTGAAGCCCACGTGCCTAGAGCCCATGCTCCACAACAAGAGAAGCCACTGCAATGAGAAGCCTGTGCACTGCAACGAAGAGCAGCCCCTGCTCACTGCAACCAGAGAAAACCCATGCACAGCAACAAAGACCCAACGTAGCCAAACAATAAAAATAAAATAAATTTATAAAAAAAACAAAACATTGTTGGGCCTAAAAAAGCTTTCCCTGTATTTCAAACTATTTTCTTAGGACTAATTTCTTAGGACTATTTTCTTTGGACTCATTCCCAGAAATGAGATGATCAGCTCAAAAATATCAGTCTAATAAAAAATTAGACTTTTTTCTGTAGCTCAGGGAATAAAGCCCTGGGCTCTGCAGTTAAGGGGATCTGGCTTTCACGCCTGCCCTTAGTCCCTTGGGCTGACTTTGGGCAAAGGCCATGATTTCTCTGAACTTCAGTTAACTTTACTGTGAATTAAGGATACTAACTAGCTCCCACACTTGTACACTAGTTCCCACTCTTTCTCCATCATCCGTGTTGCCCCCCTCTATCTGATCATTCCCATCAGCACACAAATACACTGTGATGCCTCCAATCTTAAAAAAACAAATGAACAAAAACCCTCCTCTCGATCCCTATCCCCCTGCAAGACACTGCCCCATTTCTTTGCTGGCCTTTGCAGCAAAGCTCCTGGAATAAGTAGCTAATACTTATTAACCTCAGCCCATTCCTATCAGGTCCATACCACCAACAATACACTGAGTCTGCTCTTCACAGAACAGGAAACAATGCTTCCCATATAATGTAACATATCAAATAAGCCTAATTAGTTTAACATTTCCCTTTTTACAAGGAGAGAGAACAAATCTTTGGTACATTTTAGGGGCCCTCTGAAATATTTCAAATCTCAGAGTTAGTTCTAAGTCAAAAAGACTTCATTTAGAATCCGATTTTGGAAAGTTAGTCAAAAATATCAAAAGTTTTCAAAACACTTGGTCAAACAGGATCATAGGTCACCGTGAAAATATGCTTAGCTATCCATTTAAACAAAATAACAAAGACTTCATAGGCAAACATAAAAGGTTATATAGTTCGGAGCAAAACTTAGCTTTTTTAATATCGAGAAGACTAGGTTTACTTAAGTAATTAAAGACCTCATAAAGACAACATAGAAAATAAGGTGTAATTTTGGCAAAGCATAAGATCTACCTTTTATAATCTCTTATTATCAACAGCAGACCAATAGGAAAAAGCTGTCCTTTTAACAGACAGAAAAACCAAATTTAAATTTTGCACCAGCTTACTTTTGGTATTAAAATGCATTCATTTAATTAAATTTATTCCAATTTTAGCCAGTCCCGATCAGACAAAAAGTTCTTCCTCAAGATTCCTTTTTTCGTAAACCTTTTATAACCTTCTATATCCATTTTATTTGTCCCTTGTTTTCTTTCCCATTTAGAAATAACCAACTTTAAGACAAAATCACCTTCTTTTCCCTTAACAAAATGCATTTCCATTCCTTACACCTTTACAAAAAAAACCCTTGCATACAAAGATGTTTTCCTTATTAATCTTAGTAGTTTTAATTGTATATATTAATTAAAATTCTTAACCCTTAAACACCTTAATTTCTAGTGAAAACTAAGAAATTATGAACGTTTACATTAGTATTCTGTAGATTGGCAAACTTATAAATACTTTTTATAATTTCTAGAAACATGTGCTTTCTCATAGAAAATTTTCTCAGCATCGCACCAAAGATATTTACTAATAGTTCCAAACATCTTTATTAAAGGATGCCTATGCTCAGTAATTAATGTCTCAGTATCTTTTTAATTTGGGATTGATCTAGATATTCAATAAACTTCTATCATTCAACTTTATTTAGCAAAACTCTACAGTTTCAAGTTCCCAAAAAGATTTAAGGAAACTGTTTTTAGGTAGACATACCATAAAACATAATTATTCTTAGAGTTCACCTAAACTCTTATCACATTTACATTTACTTAAGAAAATTTTACCATACCAAGTTATTATTCTTGCTGACAAATCTTATAACAGAGATAACATGAACTTATTTAACTTTTAGTTAATCTACATACAATAAAAGTATTGTACTTAATGTTGATAACTCTAAAGACCCATCTGTATTAATCAAAACAACAGTTAAATTAGCTTTATTTACTGTAGATTAATCCTAGATCATGTGAACTTGAAAAACATTTGGCTTAGTTTCTGTTATATTTTGGCAAGTATACTCAATTTATATACTGCTTTTTTGTTTTAAGCCAATTAAATAGAGTTCTTTTACAAATTAGTTTTAGCAACACCATCTGAAGGTAGAAAAAATACCATTATCTATAATGTGCATACATAGATATATATACAAATAGACACAAAGATCTCATAGTTTTCATTTTAAAACTTTAGTCATGAATCAGGTATAATACTGATTATATTACTAGGTATAAAACTCACTAGTTTATAGAGTTTATTATACTTAGTGAAGTAAATCAGACAGAGAAAGACAAATATATAATATTGCTTATTTGTAGAATCTTAAAAAAAGATACAAATGAACTTATTTACCAAACAGAAACAGACTCACAAACATAGAGAACAATCCTGTGGTTACCAAAGGTGAAGGGGGGGCATAAATTAGGAGTTTGGGATTAACGGATACAGAATACTATATATAAAATTGATAGGGACTTCCCTAGTGGTGCAGTGGTTAAGAATCCGCCTGCCAATGCAGGGGACACAGGTTCCAGCCCTGGTCCAGGAAGATCCCACATGCTGCAGAGCAACTAAGCCCACGAGCCACAACTACTGAAGCCCGTGCTCCTAGAGCCCACGCTCCTAGAGCCCGTGCTCCACAACAAGAGAAGCCACCGCAATAAGAAGCCTGCACACCATAACAAAGAGCAGCCCCTGCTCCCCGCAACTAGAGAAAGCCCACCCGCAGCAACGAAGACCCAACACAGCCAAATATAAATAATAAAATAAATAATAAAAAAATTTTAAAAATAAAATAGATAAGTAACAAGGATCTACTGTACAGCACAGGGAGCTATATTCAATAACTTGTAATAACCTATAAAGGAAAAGAATCTGAAAAAGAATATATAACTGAATCACTTTGCTGTGCAACTGAAACTAACACAACACTGTAAATCAATTATACTTCAATAAAAAAACAAAAAAACTCACTAGCTTAGGGCTTCCCTGGTGGTGCAGTGGTTGAGAGTCCGCCTGCTGATGCAGGGGACACGGGTTCGTGCCCCATTCTGGGAAGATCCCACATGCCGCGGAGCGGCTGGGCCCATGAGCCATGGCCGCTGAGCCTGCGCGTCTGGAGCCTGTGCTCCGCAACGGGAGAGGCCACAACAGTGAGAGGCCCGCGTACCACAAAAAAAAAAAAAAAAAAAGGGGGCTGTGATTACAGAAAAGTCAGTATGGCTAGCCTTCTGCAGGGGATAAATCTCAGTGTTAAAAAAAAAAAAAGGAAGTTCAGAGTGAGATGGCTAGCAGGGAGGAGAGCATCATGGTAGATATTCAGAGGAACAGGGAGGAACAGAGGAAGCCGGAGAGAGAGCTCTCAGCAGCCTCAGAGGATGTTTCCAATGTGGAAATCCTCTGAGATAATTAGGAGTTTCTCTGAGGGAAGCAACAGTGGGTTCATTATGACGTTTCGAGGCTTCCAATACCAATTGAAATAGGCTTCCCATTATTTGTTGTGTTACATCCTTTTTCTAATTAACTGTGCAGATAAACTAATTTAGAAATTTCAAGTGAGACCCAGTTTGGCCAATTTAATTGTAAATCATCCCAGGTACTCATAGTCCAGTAAGATCAATACTTGCAGGACTAGGATACATAGTTTTTACACATAAATCCAACAGGAGTTCCAGAAAGGGGCTGCTCTACAGCCTTACCCTTAAGGAGTGAATTTTCCATTTTTCTAAGAGTGATTAGTCACCAGACCAAAATGGGAAACAAAGTCCTGAAAACAGAAGCCAGCACAGAGGATACCCAAATAGAGTAGAACTTCTGCCAAGGTGGGAGGTTCAGGTACAAAACTTACCACTATGAGCCAGGACCACCTAAGAAACAACAGAGCACAAAGGACTCTTAGAGGTACCTTATTCCCATCATAGTGATGCTGGAGTTAGGGAGAAGGCAGGTCACTCTGCATCCCATTTGTCTGACACCAGGTCAACCAAAGACATGCCGAAGGCTGCAGATAAGAAGAGAGTTTATTTGGTTTTCAGAACTGCAATTTGGGAGACACAGATTCCAGTATAACTGAAAGAGTGTTCCAAGGAAGCAAAGGAATCAGGGCTTATAAAGGCAAAAGCGGTGAGGCTGGGAATTCCCTGGCGGTCCAGTGGTTAGGACTCCACGTTTTCACTGCCAAGGGCGTGGGTTCAATCCCTGGTCAGAGAACTAAGATCCTGCAAGCCATGTGGTACGGCCAAAAAAAAAAAAAAAAAGTAAGGGAAAATTGTACTTGTATTTAAAAAAAAAAAACAGCCGTGAGGCTGGACTCTGACATAAGAAAGTAAATATTTGTCCTTAAGGGATGGCTATTATGAATTGTTTTAGGGTAAGGGTCTGATGAGTACTTTGAGTACCAGGCTCTGGATGACAATAGATATTCTGGAGAACAATAAGTCAAAAGATCAGATTCCAAATAGGCTAAGAAAAGCATAAGTCACACTTCCGCAATGGCCTCCAGGCTCCATATTTAGAGAGCTCTCTTAACAATACCAAGTCCATTTTGATTTTCTTTTCACATTGCTCTGCCCAGAGAGCTAGGTAAAACATTATTTCTGAGTGTATCTGTGAGGATTAGCATTTGATTCAGTAGACTGAGTACAGAGGCTTGCCCTCACCAATGGGGTAGGTATCATCCAATCCACTGAGGGACCAAATGGAACAAAAGGCAAATGAAGGGCAAATTTCTCTGTCTCTTCTATAGCTGGGACGTCTCTCTGTTCCTGCCTTTACACCTAAGAGCTACGTCTTCTCATCCGCCTGCCCATCCCTGTCCCCTCACTACCTTCCTGCCCCCTTACTCTCCCTCTGGCTCACTTCACTCCAGCCACACTGGCCTCCTTGCTGTTCCTTCAATATTCCAGGCTTGCTCCTGCCCTGGAGCATTTGTTCCAGCTGTTTCCTCTGCCTGAAACACTCTTCCCACAGATCTCCCATCAGCTCTGCTACCTTCCTCACCTCCTGCATGTCTTTGTTCAAATCTCAGCCTCTCATTGAGGCCTCTGCTGAACACCCTACATAATACTGCAACTTCCCATATCATCCTGGGACACTTCATCTGCTTCTTCTTCTTATTGTCCACACCACTTGTCACCTCCTAACATATTGTCATGTTTACTTATTGTGTGTCTATCTTCCCTCTGCTGGAATGCAGATTCCATGAGGGCAGAGATCTTCATTTTGTTTACTAATAAAACTCCTAAAATAGTGCCTGGCATGCAGTAGGTGCTGAATAAATATTTACTAATGAATTGTGAGGATTCAATGTGACATTGCAAGTAAAGCACTTACAACAGTGCCTGGCTCATACAAAATGCTCAATAAATAGCACAAAGTATTATGATGCTTGAGGAAACCTCACCCCTATCCTTGCTGGGGCCAGCCTCCTCATATCCTATCTCAGAAGGTGTTGCTTCTGAAGCCAAGCAGGACCCTGTGGGGCTCCCAGGTACAAATCCTTTCTGTGTCCCCATTTCTTGTTTGTAGAAAATAGGCTTTATTTAGAAGCAGGTTCAAACAGTTGCTAATCAGGGAAGGGAGGGAATGCAGAAACAAGGGAGGAGCAGTGAAGAAACAGTGCAGCCTTGGGTCAGGGTCCTGGTTCTTCCTGAAGAAATATACATAACAATATCTTTTCTTTTTTTAAAATAAATTTATTTATTTATTTTTGGCTGCGTTGGGTCTTCATTGCTGCACGCGGGCTTTCTCTAGTTGCAGAGAGCGGGGCCTAGTCTTTGTTGCAGTGTGCAGGCTTCTCATTGCCGTGGCTTTTCTTGTTGTGGAGCACCAGCTCTATGCATGCGGGCTCAGTAGTTGTGGCTCACGGGCTCTAGAGTGCAGACTCAGTAGTTGTGGCGCACAGGCTTAGCTGCTCTGCGGCATGTGGGATCCTCCCGGACCAGGGCTCAAACCCGTGTCCTCTGCATTGGCAGGCGGATTCTTAACCACTGCACCACCAGGGAAGTCCCTCATAACAATATCTTTGAGTTCTTCTGCAGGAACTAAGGCCCCCACCCAGGAGGAGGATGTTAACTTCAGCCTGAGCACAAGATTCCTGGCACCACCCTGTTACCTCACCACCAGCCAATCAGAAGAAAGTCACACACCTTGCAGCCCTCACCCCAAATTTTTTGCCTATTAAAAATTTCCCCCCCCCAAACAATTGGGAAGTTTGGGGATTTTGAGCATGAGCCACCCATTTTCCTTGCTTGGCCCTGCAATAAACCTTTCTCTGCTCCAACTCTGATGTTTCAGTGTGTTTGGTGTCACTCTACTTTGGACACATGAACTTGTGATCGGTAACACTTCTGTTGAATACTAACAGCAGATCTCATCTTAAGGTAATTACTTACTTTATTTATTTATCTATTTTAATTTCTTCTTAGTCTCCTACTAGATTGCATTCATCTTTTGGTCACAACACTACTCTCATTCAAAGGTCTAGGTTAGGTGGGATCCATCTGCTGTGGCCATCATAGCACTTTATAGTTTCCAGATTCCGACTGCCTAAACCTTATTGTAACAAAGACCTAACCATCTGTCTTCCATAAGAGTGGAAGCTCCATGCAGGCAGGTCTAGGCAGCATTTCCCATTTGCTCACTTCGGTCTCCCAGCTCAGTGCCCAGCATGCAGCAGGTACTCAATAAATGTTGGGGGGATGTATAGATGAAAGAACATACTAGGTCCCCTTGCTAAAAAGGCTTAGAGTTCTCTAACTAGTGAGAGGTTGAAGACAGCCTTTGGAAAGAGCATTGATCATCCCTATCTTTTGCTTGAGCTAATTGAAAATCAGGGCATCTAAGAGTCTTGCCTATGAAGATTCAGCAGCCCAGGGTTGCCATCTTTCCATCAAAGCAGAATTTCTAAGGGGTGGGTGGGTGGGAAGTACTACTGATTTCACTGCAGCATCACCTCCTCCAGGAAGTCTTTACAAATCCCCTGGGGGACAGTCATTCTCAGTTTCCTCTGGATTCCCAAAGAGTTTATCACTTTTTTATTATTCTATGGTTTTCCAGAGCCCCGGATTATAACTGGTGGTCTGTCTCCCTTTCTTCTGGACTATGCACTCTCCTGAGCCAAGCTAGAGCAAGCGCCCCTCTGGAGTCACCTGGCACAGGTTTGAATCCGGCTCCACAACTTACTAGCTGTGTGACCTTCGTTTAAACACTGGGCTTCTCTGGGCTCTCCTCTGGAAAGTAGCTAAGTAATGTCACAGACCTGAAGGGGCTGTGGAGGGACAGAATCTGATCAGGCAGATTAAGTGCTTGGCCTTAATTTTATCAAGCCTCAAGGTTCTGTTTCTCAACAAATCTTTGGTGAGCAGTAGGAATTTGGGGACAGTGTCCAGAACTGGAGTCGGGAGCTTTGACTTCCAGCCCTGAACGGGCCGAGTGACCTTGGCCAAATCCTCCTCCCCTCTTCAGGTCGCAGGTCTGGGGTCTGAGCAGAGACGGAGTTTTTCCTGGCGAGGCCCCTCCCGGCTGGTGACATTCTAAGATTCCAGGAGCGAATGAACTTGGCGGGGGCTGGGGGGGGGGTGGGGTCGGCGGGGAGGGGGGGAGGCGGGACGAGCCCGATTGGGCCCCGCGCGCCACGTGTCCGGCCCGGGAGCCGAGGACTGTTCTCCCGGCCCGCCCCTGCGCTGCGGCTGCTGCTGCTAACGGGCTCTGACCCAGCGAGCTCCGCGTCCGCGCGTCCGCCTGCTCGTCTGTCCGTCCGCTACAGGAGGCTTCCGCCGCGCGGTGAGTAGGTTGAGGTAGGAGACGGGATCGCTCCAGTGGACCCCCACCCCTTCCGGCGGGCTTCAGGAATGCGGGGGGCGAGCCATAAATGCCCAGTCATCGCTGACCCACGCCTGCCGCCGGCTCCGGGGAGGGGCGCGGGAGGTGGGGGCCGCGGGGACCGGGAACCCGAGGGCGCGGGAACCCGAGTGGGTCGCGGGCAGGGCGCGTCTGCGCAGCATAGTGGAGCAAATCCACTGCCGCAGGCGGGGAAGCGGAGGCGGACGGCGAGCGGGAGGGAAGGGAAGAGAAAGGAGGGGAAGGGAAGGGAGGCGAGGGGAGGCGAGGCGAGGGGAGGGCCGGCTCTGCAGAGGGTGTGGTGGAGGAGCGGGGGGCACCTGGGCCGGGGCCACGCAAGCTGCTGGCCGTGCTTTGCGGGACTAAAGCGACTCTGAAGGCCCGGGGTTGGAGACAGCTGGACAGGGGACGGACCCGCAGGGAAGGGTGTAGCTGAAGCCGAAGACTGAGGGCATGAAGAGTCGGACCCTGCGCTGCACCTGAAATGGTGGTCGTTGGGGCAGGGGTCTTTGTGTGCAGACTGATGGGGGACCGGCTGTCCACACCTCAGGGCCCCAGTGGACCCTCCCGCCCTCTTGGGGCCACTCCTCGCCTCTAAAGGAGACTCCAGGGGCCTTGTGATGGGCCAGAGGCCCCACCCTTCTTCCTGCGCTCCCTCAGCCCAGTTTCGGCCTTTCCAAAGCTTGGGGGCTTCAGATGACTCCGCAGATGCGAGCATGGGCGTGAAATACCTTGAGTCGGAATCCCAGCTCCACCAACAACGTGCAGTGTGACCTTGAATCCGTAGCTTTCCCTGTCTGAGCCTCAGTTTCCTTCCCCAAGTCCAGAGCTGATAAACCCAGCCTCTCAGAGGAAACAATGGCTGTGAAAATTGATTTATCTGTCAGCTGCAAGGAATGATTACAGGTTTGGAAGTCTTGATTACAGGCCTGGGAAGCCTGGCCTACCCAGCTAGGCCGTGCAAGGGGATGGGGTGGGGGTGGGGGTCCTTTGGGAGGATCCACCCTTTGCTTCCTCCCTCCCCCTCCTTTTCTCTAAACTCTGGTGGGTCTTCCCCAACAATTCCAAATTTGGACATACGGCTTCTGGGTTTGTAAAAGAACTCTGGTTCCCTGGTCTGCCCTTTTCCCTCACTTCCCCTTCTCCCCTTTACCCAAAGCACACCTTAAATTGCCCGCCCCACTGACCCAAATGGGATATCGTGACCTGCTTAGCCCTCCCTTTGGAGGTGAATGACTGCCCAGCTTCAGCTGCCATGGACCCTGCCCCTCTGGCTGGCAGGCCCTGTGCCATGGCAGAGGGCACTGGCCTAGCGGCCAGTGGAAAGCTGGGTCACAGTTCCAGGTGCCAGGGGTCCTTGGGCAAGCCCCTTCCTTCTCTGTGCTTTAGTTATCATTCTGTGACGAAGTCTGCTGAACTGGCTGCCCCTTGCAGTGCTGGTGTTCTAGGATTCAACTGTTCTAAGATTTAGGATGGTGGGAGTAGGGTGGGGCAGAGGCCTCTATCCCCCTATGCAGCTGTGACATTCACTCAGACATCTTTCTTTGCCTTCCACTCCTTGTTCCCGAGGCGCGGGCTGCTGGGATACAGAAAATATTTGTGGTTTCTGGGTAAGGGTCACAGCTGTTGCTGGGGCAGACTGTGGATGTGAATGTGCAGAGGAGGGGGCTGTCCCTGGGAAGTCGGGGACCTGGCCTCTTGGGGCTTGTCCCTGGGACAGGGTCGGGGAGCTCTGCAGTGTTGGGTAGCCGCCAGCGTCTGGACCATCTGCACTGCAGCACCCAGAGGGAGCCCTGGGCCACCAGGCTCTAGCCACACCCAGTCCCAGCCTCTGCCCTGCCACTAACCACCTGGAGCCCTGGGGACACGCCTACCCCTCTGAGCCTTAGTGCCTGCCTCTCTAGAAGGACAAGAGCTGTGCCCAGGGCACCCAGCTGGTAAAATAGGTTGGAGTTGCCTGGCTTTTCTTCATGGCCATTCTAGAATTTTCCAGGGAGGTCCAGTAGTGTCACCAGCCTCACCTCACCCAACCCCTCTAAGATGCTTCCTGGGTGGGGACAAAGCACAGGATGTGGTCTCTACCCTGATTTTCGAGCAAGCATGTCTGTCTACCTCCCTCTCAAAAGAGGAGAGGAAGCCTTGGGTGAGGGTGCCTTTATTCATCCTTTTAAACTTCTTGGTTTGGAATCCAGCCATACTCCCTTTCCTCCTGGGGTTGAGAACCCTCCCCACTCACCCCACCCCCAGACTGGCTAAGGAGGAGTGCCTGTCCTTGGGTTCTTGGAGCCTCAGATCCCCCACCTGTAAAATGAGGATGAGATTGATAGCCCCCTCATGAGATTCTAAGATGGGAGATGTGAAAAAGTGCCTTGTAAACTGTAGAGTGCCCTGCCCAGAGAATCAAGTGCTCTGTGGTGTGGTGCCACAGAAGGGTGTAGTGCTTGAGAAAGCAGGTGATCCGAGCCTCAGGTTCCTCATCTGCAAAACGGGTGTCCTTGTAAATAATAGTAAAATAGTCTTTTTTATTATTTATTGAACGCTTCTAACTCACCAGGCCTTGGCTGAACCCTATGTTAGATGCTGTTACCATGCCCATTTTGCAGATGTGGAAACTCAGCCCTCAAAAGTTTAGGGTAGAAAGAATATTAACACTTACATAGGGTGTCCTGTGTGCCAGGGCGTCTTCTGAGCACTAGATATGTCTTAATTCTTTTCATGCTCGCCACAGCTCTTCTGAGGGGAGCATAATTTTTATCCCCCATTTTACGTTTGAGGTTAAGTATGTGCCCAAGGCCACACAGCTCCTAAATAACAGGTCAGGCTCTGATCTCAGGCAGTCTGGCTCCTGCCTCTGTACTGGGAGACACTATGCTTTGCTATCTCTCACAAAAGTGACCTGAGCATTCCAACCCAGGCCAGTCCAACTCCAAACCCGGGGCCCCTGGACCATATCCTGGGGCCTTATCCTGCCTGAGGATCAATGATTCTGGGTCAGGAGAGAGAAAGACTCTGCTCTCTAAGAAACCCTAGTGCTGTGAGCTGGGGGGTGTGCCCGGGCACAGGGCCAGGAATGGCATTTACTCTGGCTTCATTAAAGGCAGGTCCTGGAGGGCGGAGGGGCTGGTCTTTGGTGTCTCCCAGCAGACTAGGGGAGGAGCCATCAGGAAAGGGGAAAGGGAAGGATCTAGATTTTGAAGGCCAGGGGCCTGCAAAGGGGGGTACATACAACCTGGGAGGCACTAAGATGATTTTCTGGGATGCCGGAAGAAACTTAGACTTCTTATTATATATGCTTTTAATCTTATGCTTAAAAATGTATATGTTTGTTTATCATGATGAATGGTCATTTTTTCCCCTTAGTTCCTGGTGGTGTATAGGATCAAAAAAATTGGCAGATCACTGCACAAAAATTTGTCAGCTTCGTTGGGGTGGGAGACTCGTCCGTCTCATTGTCTGTTCTACCCCCAACTCCTGCCAATGGGCATGCAGGAGGCGCTCAGTAAATAGGTTTTGAAAAGTGAGCCTCTGCTTAATCACTAACTTTCTTTATGAGCTGGGCAAGTTACTTAACCCCTCAAGTTATTTCCTCTCCTGGCTGTTTAATGAGTCTGAAAACCAGTAGGCAAGGTGATTCCTTTTTATTCTGTGATTTTTCAAGGGAGTCACTAAAGAAAGCATGAAAACCACTCAGTACCTTTCACTCAACAATCCTTATGAACCACACTTAGTAGTAAGGGTACGTTAAGGAAGCATATACAATAATTTTAAAGAAAAGGTAAAATCATTCCTCAGATATAAAAATGATCATGTGCTAAAGATTTTATTCTACTCAATAATCAGTGACTGGACCAGGCAGATGTTAGAACCAGCTCAGAAGAGAACCAGCAGATGCCTTTATGTTGAAAGGAATGTACAAATGGAGGCAAACTTGTTTTTCCACCAGAGGTGGGGGAAGGGAAAGGAAGTCCACTGAACCTTTATCAGATGGGACAGAATGAGCATGGCTCTAAGAATTATCGTGCATTTTTACAGATTTTTTTTTTTCTCACAATGCCTTGGAGACAAGCAGCCTCCATCTAATTGCGGAACGATAAATCCACAACGGTTGACCCAAGCCACTCACGAGTAGATGGCTTTAGAGTCACACTGTGGTTCAGAGGTGGAGAGATCCCTCCTGGCTTCCTAGAAAAGTTAGCAGAATCACCTAGGAAAGTTTTCAAAAATTACCAAAGCCCAGGCTTCATCCCTGGCCTGTTGAATCTCTGGGGGTGGCCTTATGTGTTGGTAAGTTCGAAAAACTCCCCAGGTGGTATTAATAAAGCCAGAATTGAAAAAGCACTGGTTTTGTTGCTAGAAGGCTGGTTAGAAAATGCCAGTGGAAGAGATTCCTGGTTTAGGGGGGAGAGGGTGTGGTAGTGGGTGAAGAGGTGGAAGGCGAAGGCAACAAATCAGGACGGGTGTCAGCGGCCATGAGTGCGGAGCTCAGAGGGCCTGCATCGAAGGGGGGCCGTTGGAGATGAGTGGGCAGAGTCCCTCTGGCACTCCTGGGGCGCAGCGGTCTGGGTGATTGTTTTTTGCATGATCTTCCAGGTTATAAAATTTTTCTCAATTTGCCCTTACCCTCCACACCTGATCTCACCCCCTAATACTCAACATCTCCTCTCTCCTCTCAGAAGTATGCTCTTTTCCACCAAAGCCCACAGGCTACATCTTGAGAACAGAAATGCTTTTTCTTATGCCGGTGTTTCTTCTCCCCTCTTTCTTCTCCTTCCTCTGCTTCATTCCATCGAGTCCAAACTTTTTTTTTTTTTTTTTGGTTGCGGCAGGCGGGCTCCTTAGTTGCATCATGTGAACTCTTAGTTGCGGCATGCATGTGGGATCTAGTTCCCTGACCAGGGATCGAACCCGGGCCCCCTGCATTGGGAGTGCGGAGTCTTAACCCCTGTACCACCAGGGAAGTCCCAAGTCCAAACTCTTGATTGTGTACTTGTATCAGCCCTAATACGCATCTTTAACTTTATATATGTATAGCGAACATCAACAATGGAATGTGAAAGGGCAGGATCGATTTAGAAAGTTGTAATATTCTCATTCTGTACCCCAATGGATCACTGTGCCCAGTACCCCACTTTGGAGACCACTGCTCTAATAACGGTGATTGTGATAACAGAAGCTACCACTAATTAAACATCTACTCTGAACCTGACCATGCTAAGTATTTTACCTGCCTTACTTCATTGAATTTTCACAAAAACCTTATGAGATTATCATTTCTGAGATGAAGAAACCGAGTCAGAGAGAAATGATGTAACTCCCCCGAGGTCATGAGCAGTCAGGATTTGAACTCAGGCCATGACTGCAAAGCCCACATTCTTTATTACAATGCCACCCACCCTGCCTCCTTTGTAAATGTTTGGGACTTCATATGCATCTTGTAGATGTGGAAATTGAGATTCATATTTAGGTAACTTACAAAATTACTAATTGGTGGGGAGCAGAGCTGTGACTCGGTCCTTCTGGAGGACTTGGACAAGACCTTCTGTCTGGCTCTCGGTTTCCCCAGTGCTATAGTTAGGCAGTGGTGGTTGAGCCAGCCCTGGTATTCTCTACCCCAGAGTGTTCCTTCTGGAGCGAGTCCTGATTGCTTGCAGCCTAAAGGACTGAGGCAGGAGGTGGCCACAGCAGCACAAGGCCACCATCAGCTCTATCGTTGAATGGGTTTCTGGAAAATGGGTTTCTGGAATCATCTGCCATGATGAGCCTTCATGGAAATCCAGGTCCAGAGAGATTCAGGGTTCCTGAGAGGAGAGAGGCACTGGCGTATAGCGGCCATACCTGCCAGTCTTGAGAAGCTATTTCAACCAAGATGGTGAAACTTGCCTATTGGGGGTGGGGTGGGGATAGAGAGGAGTCCTGTGGCCTTGGGGGAGAACTCTCCTAGGACTGTTATTCTGAGATTTTGCTGTGAAAATCCCTGGTTGATACCTACAAAAGCCTCTCACATCCACTCTGGGTTTTCCCAAGGAGGGAGTGATATTATCCACATTGTGCTGATGAAGAAACTGAGGTCTAGAGAGACAACCTAGCTTGTCTGAGGTTACGGGGGGGCAGGCTGGGAACCAGAACCTGGGTCTTTTCTTTCGGCCTCTTCCTAACGTCCCAGCGTGTTATTACCCGGGGGTGGGATGCAGGGATGTCAGCCATCGTCTGGGCCTGGCAAGTCACTTATCCTCCCTGAGATGCCTTTACTTATCTAGAAAGTGAGGGGCTTGGAAGTAATTGTTAAGGGCCCTCTGGGGTTCTGAAACATTGGATATAAAACATTTATTCAGGCAACCTGAGAAGTGTGGTCTGGGTCGCCCTGGGAGGGATCAGAGCCCCTCGTAAAGCCAGGGTAGATGGCGCCTCTGTGATTAGCTCCAGAGCTTCCCTGAAACCTCAGAGGAGGGGCTGTGGGAGCCTGGCCCCCCTGAACTGCAGTCAGAACATCTAGTTCTGGAAGTTTGCTTTCCATGTATATACAAGACGTGCACTCACAAGAGGCACATATAAACTGCTCTCAGAGCTGAGAGTATTTTCCCAAAGACTTGGAGGCTCCTCCTCTGAGCCGTCCAGATGGGCCTGGGCTGCCGCCAGCAGCTGAAGTTTCCAGCAACAAGGCCAAAGGAAAATGCTTCGAGGCTGGAGGTGCAGGTGACGGGCCTCAGCTGACTTCCTGGGCCTCATGCAGTCCCTTTTTCTCTGCTGGCCTTGGAGCTCCCTCCAAACCTATGTTCTCCCTGCTGTGTCACATGTATTTTGCCCATACCATCCCCCAGACCTGGGGAAACCCAGAACTGGCTCCTGGCCAGACCCTAGGGTAGATGTGGGTTCCTGCTCCCCCTCGGGGGAGTTTCTATTTCCTGAGGAGAGCTCAAGTTTGTACCAAAGGGCCCCTGGTTGTCAGGGAAACAGCAGGGCTTCCTCAAGCTCTGCTGTCAGCTCGCTGCGGTTACAGGCAGATCACTGCCCTCTGCTCTTCACTCCCAAGCCCATCATCTCACATCTGTCCGCTGACTGTAGTTTGGGGGACTTGTATTCAGGCAGTGGGGACACATGGGTAAACATGACAAAACCCTGTCCTCAGAATGTCCCCCTAGCACACTGAATGCCACCATTTACATCTCTGGCCTGGCCTTGACATAAGTTGGGTCTCATCCTCCAACTCTCCAAGGCAGGAAGGGGAAAGCCCCAGTTCTGTACTTAAGATAAGCTTGAATTCAGAGATGAGCAACGTGCCCAAGGTCACATAGCTGGTAAGTGACAAAACGGACTTGAATGCAGGTCTGTCTGTCTGACTCCAAACCTGTGTTCTCCCTGCCGTGTCACATGTCTCCTGTGGCCCCAGAGTGAGAGAGCAGGATTATGGGCTGAGATCAGGGGCTGATTTCCCCTCAGTGTTTTTTGTTTGTTTGTTTGTTTGTTTCTTTGGCGGGGTGGGGTGGGGTAGGGGTGACGGTATGTGAAGAGCTGGAAAACACTGAGGTTACACATCTCCTTTGTTTCTACCTTCTGTTCTAGTTCAGTTCCTTGTAGCTCTTACTGGATATAAGTCTGATAGAGTTTGTTATTTTTACTTTAAAAAAGTAATACATAGACATGGTTTAAAAAGATCAAACCGTGCAGTCCTGACTACGATGGACAGCGCTGGTCCTTCTTTCTCCTCACATCCCAAGAAGATTGTGGCTCTCCCCTCTCTGCCCTCCTGCAGAGAATGCTCAGTAGCTCCCCCGCTCCCCCTTCTCTAACCCCTTTCCAAAGCAGCAATGTCCCTTTTTACCTTTCTTTTTAGATAAGGTATCTTTGTTTCTTATTCCTTCACTGCAGACCCTGTGTCCTGACACCCCTTTCAGTGAGGTCGTGTGTCCTGTTTGTTCAGTTGCCCACCCTCACCCATGATCTGTCCCATCAGAGAAAAACCCAAGTCTTTACAGTGGCCTTAGGCACTGGTCCCTTGATGCCACGTCTTACCAGTGTCCCCACCCCACTCCCTGCCGCTGTATCAGCCACACTGACCTCACTGCCTTCAGGTAGCCACGTGGTTCATGAGGCCTCTGGCCACTCCACCTGAGATCACACCCCTTGTCACTCTCTCCCAGCCAAGCTTCATCTTTTCTTCTTAGTTTTTATCATATGTTTGTTATCTTTCCCCATTATAGAGGAAGCTCCAGCAAAGCACATGTTTTAGAAAGTCTCTTTTATTTACTGGTATATCCTCAGTGCCCAGAGCAGTGCCTAATAGGAGTAGATGCCAAAGAGACCGTAGCCCGTCAGATATTTGCAACAGGTGACCCAGAGCCCCTGAGGGTGCCCATCTACAGACTGTTAAGCCCCGAATTCTGGGACTGTTCTTGGTGACTTGGCAAGAGAGCATGCATGGTGCAGATGGCATGGACCCTGGGATCTAGACTTTGTTGAATTCAGGGTCTTTTTTTAATTTAAGTATAGTTGATTTACAATGTTGTGTTAGTTTCAGGTGTACAGCAGAGCGATTCAGCTTTTTCAGATTCTTTTCCATTTTATGTTATCACAAGATATTGAATATAATTCCCTGTGCTATGCAGTAGGTCCTTGTTGTTTATTTCGTGTATAGTGAATTCAGTTTTAAGATGTATGATCTTGGGCAAATTATTTAACCTCCCTGAACCCCCATCCTCAGTTTCCTCCTCTATAAAAAAGGGGAATTTGACTCCAGGAAGGATTGCTGTGAGGATTAAGTGAGACAGCATCTGGGAAAGTGCCCTGCGTGGCCTGGAGGAGTTGTGCTGGTCAGTGGTCGTGCCCTTTCCCTCTTTCAAGTTCTCCTGGTTCCAAGAGTCTTTCCCATCCTGCTGTGAGCATCTGGACACTGGCTAGTCCATCCATTATCCTCCAAAAACTGTGCCTGTCCCTGAGCTGGGTCTTTGGGTGTGATTTAACCTGAAGGGCTGGAGGCAGCTGGAAAACAGCTGCGGGAGCACACTCTCCCTTGAAAGGAATGAGGCTGAGGAAATTTAGGGGAAAGAATGGAGGGAATCAGAGTGCAGAGGAATCTCATGGCATTTCTTTTTTCTCCACAGTGTTGTCTGCTGCAGAACTCGAGACCATGGCCAAGCTAGCACAGGTAAGGAGGCTTTCCCCTCCTATAGTCCTTCCCCTGGGCCTGGGCTTCTCCCAGAGTCACTGTGCCTGCAGCACAGATCCCTGGTACCTTCAGTTACAAAAGAGCTGGAGAGGTTCTCAGGCTTTGCTTGCTCCTATTATAATAAGTCACAGCTCTTTCAGATGCAAGTGACCGATGACAACACACAACGTCCTAAGCAGAAAGGAGGTGTATTGGCTCACATGACTGAGAAGCGCAGGGCTTCAGGTCTGGCTGGATCCAGGGGCCCACGTGATATTGTCAGGATCCTGCCTCCGTGAACTGGGCCTCCTCTGGGTGGCTTCATTCTTGGACACATTCTTCCTTAATTGTTCATACTAGCCATCAGCAGCAGCTCTAGGCTTCCATTCTGCTTCCTGGGCAGCATGCAGGATACAACATAATTTATACCAAACTATTCCAGGGAAAATCTTGGGTTTGGTTTTCATTGGCTGGGCCTGGGTAACTTGGATCCAGGTGGTAGAGCTGGTCCCACCTGAGCTGCCTGGCCCAAGAGTGGTTCCCCCAGGAAGGGAGATGGATACTGGATAGGCAAAAGCATTAGAGAGGGTCCTCTCTGCTCTGGAGGTGGATTTGGGTCCTCTCTGTCACATGCATTTGGGATTAAGTTTCCCTGGCTTGAGAGACACCAGTCTTTCATGCTGTCTGAGCGCTTTGCTGGGCTGTGGAATTTGAGGTGTATCAGAGCTTTTACTCCTGTGTGTGGCCAGGATTAGGTTCCGTCCTTGGTCAGAGCTAGGTGTTGCTCTGGGCCAGGGTTTGCCCTGTTGGCTGGACTTAGAGAAAAAGACGTGGTCACTGGAACAGTGGGGTTGAAAAGGGAGAATAAAACAAAGGGACCCCTGATTTGGCCCCTTTGGTCCCTCATGTCAATCGTAGAGCTATTGGCCACAGACATAATACAGAAGCTGTGTGATCTTGGGTGAGTTCTTTACCTTCTCTGTGGCCCCAGTTTCCATTATGAGGTGATTGAGCTCAGTGATAGCTAAACTTTGTCCCCATCTTCATGACTTGCCACCCAATGAACAAGGGCCTTAAGGATGTCTATTCACAATTTTAGAAGAGCACATGGTGTTATATGATGTAGGATCAGTACTCAAAAAAGTCTTAGCCGTGGCCTGCCTGTCGGCCTCTGAGGAGCACACTTTGCACAAGTGGCCTCTCTGACCAGGAGAGAGTGCTAGTGGTTATAGACAAAGATCCAAGGCGTAGTTGTTGTTGCTACCCATTTCCCATGAGTAATCATCCCAGAGTTACTTCCTGAGAGGCATTCGAATTGCAGGGTTCTGGATGACCCAAGTGGACAGATCAGGTCCCGGGAGACCAGGGTGGCCAGGACCTAGGGCACACATCTTTGGACTCCTGCACCAGTGCTCCCAGACCCTGCTGTCTGCCTAGCTGACCTGTGCTTTCTTGTTGCCACGGACCAGCAGCCATAGACATCCTACAAGCAAGAGCCCTAGGATGGCAGAGCCTTAGGGGGTCCCTTATCCTATGGGATGAGTTGGAGCCCCCATGCACAGTGCTAATGCTCTAGTGGGAGCAGTAAAGGAGCTCTGGGGGCACGCAGGTTGAGGAAATAGGAAAAGCTGCCTGGAGAGAGCTACTTGAGGAAGAACAAGGGGGCTGAGAGCGCTTTAGGTAGAGGGGATGCTGGGACAGAGGGGCAGAGGGGAGAGAACGTAGCGTGTGCAGGGCAGTAAGAGCAGTTTGGATGCTTGGAGAGCAAGGGTCGGGGGAAAGAAGAAGGGGGCTGAAGACAATACAGGTCTTCCTTGACCTGCAGTGGGGTTACCTCCCAGTAAACCCATGGTTAGTTGAAAACATCATGCGTTGAAAATGCATTTAATCCACCTACCCCACTGAACATCAGAGCTTAGCCTCATCTACCTTAACTGTGCTCAGAACTCTTATAGGAGCCTACTGTTGGGCTAAATCATCTAACACACAGCCTATTTCATCATAAAGTGTTGAATATCTCATGTAATGTATCGAATACGGTACTTAACGTGAAAACCAGAATGGTTGGGTACAGAATCGCCGTCAGTGTATTAGATGACCACCCTCGTGGTCGCGTGGCTGCCTGGGAGCTGCGGCTTGCCCCTGCAGCCCAGCCTCATGAGAGAGGACCCTACAGCGTATCGCAAGCCCGGGAAAAGATCAAAATGTACAGTTCGAAGTACAGTTTCCACTGAAAGTGTATCACTTTTTGAATAATCGAAGTTGGATCAGTCGGGTACTGCCTGTGCTAGGGAAGAGTGAGAAAGGTCTTCCTTCCACTGAGCTGAAGTTTGTGTCTAATGCTCCCAATTATTAGCACCCCAACTCTGCTCCTGTGTACCCCTTCCCAACACACACATGCGTGCACACACGTGTACACACACACACACACACACACACACACAGAGGCACAGAACAAGCCACTCCCTCTTTTCTCTGGTCCAGGCCACCCCCAGTTACTTCTACTGTGATCTCTGTGTCAGTTCTCCCTCTCTCCTTCCAGAAGGGGGGACCCTGAGGCCCAAAGTCATAAAGAAATAGTGTGGTGTCATAGAAAGGCCCAGAGGCATGGCTCTGTGGCCTTCATTTCACAGGGATGTTCTGGGTTTGACGTGAAGGTGAGTATCTGAAGGCTTAGGGGACAGGGCGAGAGTGGCAGGTGTTGGTGGGGAGGCCTGGGTCAGGCCTGCTCCAGGTGGAGTCCTGGTTGGGCAGCCACCTCTCTGACTCATGTGGCTTAGGTTCCCGAGCGGCCTCGGGACTCCTGCTCTAGCAGCAGCCTGGGTGGAGCCTGGGGTCCAGGCTGCTCACCAGCTGGCACTGGGGCCTGCTGAATATTTCAGGGTAGAAAGTCCTTTCTCCGCTTCTCTCCCCTCCCCTCGCCGGTACTTGAGGCCAGGAACCTGTGTGCCAGAGGAGTGGCAGGCAGTCAGGGTGAGGTGGAGAAGTGGGGACAGCTGTGCAGGTGGCACTGGGAGATGTAAATTCACCAGGTTGGTGTGAGAATGACCAATGATGGGAAACCTGGGTGATTTGAAGGACTGTCCCTGCGTCTCTAAATGTGACCAGTGCTGGGGCCCCCCTGCGCCGCCCTCTCCCCATGGCTGTGATCCTGCAGGGTGCTGGGATAACTAGGGATAACTAGTCTGACGGGCTACTTACTATTGTTGTGCAAAGAGCCACATGGGAGAGAGACTGACTTGCAGCTGGCCAAGCCCACCTCTAAGGGAGCGTTTTCTCCCGTTGCGGACGCGCAGGCTCAGCGGCCATGGCTCACGGGCCCAGCCGCTTCGCGGCATGTGGGATCTTCCCGGACCGGGCCACGAACCCGTGTCCCCCGCATCGGCAGGCGGACTCTCAACCACTGCGCCACCAGGGAAGCCCTAAGGGAGCGTTTCGATCCAGCCTTGTGATAGCAGTTGGACTTCCTGTCCTCCAGCATGGCATGGCCTCATCTTTCAGCTGCAGCCTCTGCCCCAAATGCTGCCTCAACCACTGCACTGGGTGAGGAGGGAAGAGGGGGGAGCAGAAGCAGGAGAGAAGGTGTCAGCTTACTGCTGGGACCTCTTCCCTTCTTCCTGGGGGCTCCGCTTCCATCCTTCCCCTCTCCTCCTCCCTCCCTCCTGCCAACTTACAATCCCACGATCTTGGCAACTTTGGGCATCCGCAAGAGCCCTGAAGAATCTGGGCTTGCTTTCCTGACTGTTCTTGTATGCTCTTGGCTCCAGGCCTTTGCCGTGCTGTTTCTCTGTATGAAGCCTTTTCCTTCCCTCCCCCACCCCTTGGGCCAGCTGTTGCTCATCCTTTAGGGCTCAGCTTAGCCTTCTCCTCCAGGAAGTCTTCTTTGATTGCTCAGGGTATGTTCACAGTCCTGCATCTGCCCGTACACCTATCCACCTAGGAAACAAATGGTGCCTAGTTGTGGCAAGCCTTGAGCCAGCTGCTGGGAATACATCAAGACAGATACGCGTGGAGCTTTCTAAAGGGAGTATCTCTTTTCTGGTCTGGGTATCTGGCGTGTGTTACTCTCTCTTTCTCTGCCCAGCGGTGTGATCAGGTTGCAGGGGATTCACGGGTGGTGGGAAGAGGGCCGTGTCCCTTTCTGGTCATCTTCCCTGCCAGAACTTTAAATAGCAACCCTGCACCCACGCATGCATACCTTGGAGGAGCCAGCAACGGCTGACATAAACCAACAGAGCGTTCAAATGCCAGGCCGGGTCCTGCAGTGCAGGTGCCGGGAGACGCAGGAGGTGGTCGGAGGCTCATTTGCTGCCGTGCACTTCTTACTGCTCTAGGCACGGTTATGCGAGCCACCCTGCCCCTCCCATGAAGCCTGTCCTGGTTCCCTCATGCACCTGGAATTGCCCTCCACTGTTTTCCCAAGTCGCTTTGCCTCTGTCATGGGGTATTTATTACGAGCTCTATGCTAATTTGTGTTCTAGTCTCTCTCCTCCACTGGGTCAGAAGCTCATGAAAGTCAGGCTCGGGTCTTCTTTCTCCCCGAATCTTCGGCCCTTCGCATCGGACCTGGCACAGGCTAAGTGCCCTGTCACTGCACTGTGTGCTTAGTGCCCTGGGCTCTGGTATCCACGGCTATCCCAGCTCTCGCTGCTCTCCGGGGCCCCATGGCTGACCCATATCTGACTTCTCTGTGAACCAGCCCATTGTGCATTCAGCTTCGATGTCTAAGATTCTCTGGCTCTGCCTCTCCCCGCCTTTGTCCCAAGGACCCAGCCAGCTTGTCCTCAGATGCCAGTTCATGGCTCAGTTTACTGGGCCCAGAAGAGCAGCACCTCATCTGGGTGTTGATTCTGAGGGTGGCTCTGGGCCCCCCACCCTGGGCCAGGACCCCACCCTCAGAAGCTGGCAGCTGCAAGGTTTCTGGAGCTAGAGAGCAAAGAGGAACTGGAGAGAGATGTGGGTTCTGTGTGACCCCAGCAAGTGGCTTCCCTTTGTGGGGCTTGGTTTCTTTGTTTCCGTGATAGAGATCATCTGAAGCGCTTCTACAAAACACTAAAATCACACTCGTGGAGGTGAAAGGGCTTTGTACACCGTAAAGTGCCATAGACATATGTGGGGCTCTGGTTACTTTTGCAGGAATCATTCCCACCCCCTGCACTCAGTCTGGGTTTTATCTCTCCCGGCTCCTGGGAAAGTGGTGCAGAGCCGGGGGCTTGGCCGAGCTCTCCTCCCGTGGGGAAATGGCACCACCCTTGGGGCAGGCGGTGGCAGGAGGTACAGGAAGAGTCCTCCGTACCCTTGCCCAGGCTTTCTGTAGCCAGCGCTCCATTTTAGGGGCAGGGAGCTCAGCCACGCTCCAGGTGAGCGACGACGGTGTCTGGGGTAGGACAGTGCAGGTGGGGATAGAGAGAAGTGGGCAGATTCCATCTCACCACGTCCTGGGTCTCTTCAGAGAACTGTGAAAATACACCCCTGGGTCTTGCCGTGGCCATTATGGAGGCTGAGTTTTGGGATTTGTAACAAATATCTGATCATTTTAGGGACAGCGGGGACCTTTATCCTGTGGCCAGGGCTGGGAACCCCGTTCAGGGCCAGCACCTCACCCTCTGCTCTTCTCTCCACAGGGCGCCAAGTACCGGGGCTCCATTCACGACTTCCCCGACTTTGACGCCAGCCAGGATGCCGAGACTCTGTACAATGCCATGAAGGGCTTCGGTGGGTGCTCGGCCACCAGGAGTGGGGCCCTCAGGAAGAGAAGCGGGATTCAACTGGGCTTGAGGGTGTCCCCATACCAAAAGGATAGCCCTTTTGGTGGGCGGTGGGGTGGGATGGTGAGATGTACTAGGTCATTCTTTGGTCTCCTCTTTTTATTATTATAATTTTATAATGAACTATTCAAATAAAAAGATCTAAAGAGTAGGAGAAACTACCCATAGACCTGCCACCCAACTTGAGAAATAGCACTTACTTCCTCATATAGTTGAAACCTCCATGGTGGGTCGCCCTCCTGATAGCATCACTCTGTCTTTTCTCTTGGGGGTAAGCACTACCCTGAATTTGCTGCTTATTCTCTTTTCTTTTCCCTCTCACTGAAAGAACCCTGTCCTGGGCGTTAGGACACCTGGGTTTTTCTAAGCCAGGCTCATTGGGAGACCTTGGGTGAGTTGTTGCTCCTTTCTGGGCCTCAGTTTCCTTATCCGTGTGATGAGGAGGTAGATCACGAGCCCTCTGAGCTCAGATACTACATGTGCTAGGATCTCTCTCAGTGGTGGCTTGTCAGGTCCCCATAGATTCCCCACTCCGAGGTCACTGCCTCACGTGAGCAGAAGGCTGATGCTGAGGACTTGCAGGGAACAGCCCTGGTGGGCTTCCTGGAGGCAGGTTGGGGTAGGGTGACGGGTGCCTCCCCTCTTCTAGGCAGTGACAAGGAGGCCATACTGGAGCTGATTACTTCCCGGAGCAACAGGCAGAGGCAGGAGATCTGCCAGAACTACAAGTCCCTCTATGGCAAGGTAACCATGGCAACCAGAGGGCGGGTGGGATGGGGGGGCAGTTGGTGAATGATTTCATTCACCTGTGTGTTCAGGGCCTTTTGTGAGTATTTTACTCCAGGTCAGCCTCTGTGCTGGCACTTCCGCCCTCCTTTTTTCTTTTTCTTTTTTTTTGGCTGTGTCGGGTCTCTGTTGCTGTGCGCGGGCTACTCTTCATCGTGGTGCGTGGGCGTCTCATCGCGGTGGCTTCTTGTTGCGGAGCAAGGGCTTAGGTAGTTGCGGGCGCGTGGGCTCGGTAGTTGTGGCGCATGGGCTCTAGAGTGCAGGCTCAGTAGTTGTGGCGCTTAGTTGCTCCATGGCAGGTGGGATCTTCCTGGACCAGGGATCAAACTTGTGTCCCCTGCATTGGCAGGCGGATTCTCCACCACTGCGCCACCAGGGAAGTCCCCTCCTTTCTTCTCCTCTCAGGCAGGGGCCATTCAGCCACGGGAACATCTAGAGCACCTGCTTCACGCTGGGCACTGTGTTAGGGGTTAGGGCTACACAGGTGAATAAGACCTGAGGGTGTCAACCCTATGGACTCACGGACCGTGGGAGAGACACACAGCGAACAAGTAAACAGACAACGGCGAGGAAGAGGCACAGTGCTGTGGACTTGAATCCTGCCTTTTGCTAGCTGCGTGCCTCTGGGGAGGTTACCTGATGTCTCAGCCCATTTCTGAAGGCTGACGATAGTATGTACCTCCACCAATGAGGATTAAGTGAGATTACTTAGTCCAGTGCCTGTACAGAGTAAGTGCTCATTAAACGTAATCCTTATCAGTATAACTGCTCTTCTGTCTCCTCCTCCCTCTGCCCCGCAACCAGGACCTCATTGCAGACTTGAAGTACGAGCTGACAGGGAAGTTTGAACGACTGATTGTGGGTCTCATGAGGCCACCTGCCTATAGTGATGCCAAAGAAATTAAAGACGCCATCTCGGTATGAAGTGTGGGTCTGCACGTGTGTAAGGGTTGGGGGCGTGGTTAATGGGAGATTCCAACCTCTCCAGCAAGCGTTCAGTGAGCCCTGCACCCACCCCGCGTGTGTGCCCTGCTTGGAGGCAGCTTGCCCAAATCCTATCCCAGAGGGGCGCCGCGGTCTCTTCCAGATGGACAGAGGTGGGACAGGTGTCGGTGTGAGGCCCACCCTGTGAAATGGGGCCCTTGGCCCACACGCCCACCCCAGCAGCTTACAGTCCCGAGGAAGCAGGACACAGGGAAGTGGAGACAGATTGTGTCCAACACCCAAAGGGCCAGGGCATGTTAAAGGAGGTCATGAGGACAGGCCCTGGGCTCGGGGTGGCTGGAGAGGGCGTCACAGAAGATGAGAGGATCGAGCTGGGCCCAGAGCCTGGAGAGGATTTGGTTTGATCAGAGTGGGCTGGAGAGGAAAGGGCAGGAGCGGCTGAGGAGGTGTGTTCAGGATCTCAGGGGCAGCCCAGGCTAGTGGAAGTAGAAAGTCGCTCCCCACCAAGCGGCGGGAGACCAAATGCCCTCGAGTGTACTTAGCACTTTACAGTTTATAAAGTGCTATGATCTTTGCCTCAGATGAGCTAGTAAACATGAATTTGTTTCTAACTAATAAACGTAACCATGTAAGAGGTTATCACCTTCTCATTCTTCCTGTGAGTTCAGTAGAGCAACTAATATCATCTCCATTTTATAGATGAGGAAAGAGAGGTGCAGAAAGATAAAGTTTTTAAATGAGCAGTCACAAAGCAAGCTTCAGGCAGAGGTGGCACTAGAACCCCATCTCAGGGCAGCAGCTCCAGCTTGGTGCCTAAGAGCTGTGTTAGGGGCACCCTGAGTGCTGCGGGTTTCCTTGCTCTGACCACCCCAGGTTCCCATCTCGGGGCTGGTGGCCTCCCATCCCAACCCTTGACTCACATGCCCCTTCCCCTCTCCCAGGGCATTGGTACCGATGAGAAGTGCCTCATTGAGATCTTGGCTTCGCGGACCAACGAGCAGATCCACCAGCTGGTGGCAGCGTACAAAGATGGTGAGAAGAGCAGGAGGGGCCATTCAGGGTTTTTCAGATGCATAATGAAGGTGATCACAAGAGTAGGGACCCTAAGACTCTACCCATTCACCTTTTTTTTCTCCTTCCCTCTGTTCTGTCCATCCATCCAATAAGTACCTGCTCTGTGCTGGGCAGTGTGCGAGGTTCTCAGGATATGGCGGTGGGCATCCATATAGTTCCTGCCTGAGAGCTTATAGATTAATGAGGTAATGAGGGATACAGATAATAAACAGGTAAACAAATAAACATGACGGTGACTTGTTGTGGTGAAGTGTTATGAAAGAAACAGAGAACAGGCATCCGGCTTTAACTGGGGAGGACGTGCTTCAGACAGGTGGTCAGGGAAGCCTGTCTTGGGAGGAAATGAGAAGGATCCAGTTGTACACAGAGTGGGGAAGAAGACCCAGGAGAGGGAATGGCAAGACCAAAGGCCCTTGAGCAGAATAAGCCTGGTATCCAGTGCAAGCCTAGAGCAGTAGAGGGCAGGACCGGATTACACAGGGCCGTGTAGGCCAAGAGAGAGAGACAGTGTTTATTTCAAGCTCAGTGGGAAACAGAGGCGCCCACGATGAATGTGGGCTTTAAGACAGTCACCCATGTTGCTGTGGATTGGAGAAGCAGAGAAAACAGTCAGAAGGCCATAGCCACTCTCCAGGTGAGCGACGACGGTGTCTGGGGTAGGACAGCACAGGTGGGGATAGAGAGACTTGGGCAGATTCCATCTCATCACATCGTGGGTCAGTACAGAGGACTGTGAAAATATACCCTGGGTCTTGCCATGGCTGTCATGGAGACTGGGATTTGTAACAAATATCTGATCATTTTAGGGGCAGCAGGGACTTTTATCCTGGTTTCCTGGGGTGTCCTGGGGATGGGGCTAGAGCTTGTGTTACTTCCCTGCAGCCTACGAGCGAGACCTGGAGGCTGACGTCATTGGGGACACCTCTGGTCACTTCCAGAAGATGCTCGTGGTCCTGCTGCAGGTTTGTCCACCTTGGGGCCCTCCCCGAGCTCTCTGCCAGGGTGCAGGGGGCTGTGAGCACCTTCTCCCTGTTTTCCCAAACAGGGTGGCCCGTGAGGGCCTCCTTGGTGGTTCTTCACATGTAAAGTCCTCCTTGGTGTTTTGTGGCCTCCCCCCTTCCTCTGCCCATCTTATCCTCAAACTTGAGATGGTTTCTCTCTGGCTCACCTGGGTGTGGAATCTGAGCGTCCAGGGTCTATTCTGTCCCCCGTGGCTCGCACAGGCAGGTGACCTGCATTTCTTTTCACATACCCTGTCTCTCTTGTGCTCCTGTGTCCTCCTTCCTCTCTCCGCACGTACCCCTTCCCCCTCCTCTCCAGCCTCTCTCCAGCCATGGCTTCCCCAGCCGCTGCACCTACCTGAGCTCACCAGCAGGGGCGCCAGCGGGGTCATAGCATCTCTGGAGCTGCCTGCGTGGCATTCCCCCATAGCCAAGCCCTGCTACTCCCTCCCACCCACGGATGACATAAAAAAGAGCATAAAGATGCTGCACACTGGTGTCCGTGGCTGAGTTCTGCCTGCCCAAGTTGGGTTTCTTCCTTTGTTCATTTCCCCCCCACATACGTTTTTTTTAAAAAAACACTTTGAGTTAGTTGCTAACATTTAAAACTAGGGAGATTTTGGTCCAAAACCAGATCTTCAGATTCTTTTGAATAATCGAAAGCTCTGGCAACAGCAGGCCTGCATTCTGCACGACTGCAGTGGCTGGAGTACACATCCCACCCTGCTGCTTCTCCTCTCCCTGCTCAGCCCCTTGGGAACAGGCATTGAGGTATCTCAAGTCCAGCTCCAAGGACCAAACTTTTAGGAAGGTTTATATATAAAGCCACCTCTTTGTTTCTTTCATTGCCCTCCCTCCCCTCATCTTACAGCAGCCGCTCCCAGTTCTTTTCCTCTTGTTGCCATAACTATCCTCATTCGGTATTAAGCAGCTGCGGAATTATCAGGAGATGATCTTCAAGAGTGGGAAAGCGTGGCCTTTGCCCCCATTTTCAAAGCTCATGTTCAGGACAGGAGCGTGCCAGCCTGTATCTTGGAGTCAAAGATGTGGCCTCCTCAATATCTAACATCTAGCAGGCGGTTACATGGCACGGATTGTAAGCGTACCAGCTCTGTCTCCTTAGGCTCGCTCCCAAAGAGAACCAGGGTGTTTGAGATCGTGAAACGCACAGTTCAGGGGGAACAGGAGATAAGCATAGGCTTGACCTCTGCCCACATAACTAGGAGCCCAGTATGGCTGGCCCCTGGCCCCTATGAGTATCCCCCTCTGTCTGATGGGGCATTGGGTGTGGGTGGAGTGACAGGAACACAAATAGGATTTGGTGCCTTCACAGCTTGTGAGCTCAGATCTCAGGCCCCCAGTCTCAAATCCTCATTAGTGAATTCCTTGGCTTAAGCCCCTAACAGAATGCAAATATGCAGACTTTTGACCCCTGTGATATTGTTGGATGGCCTCGTGGACCATGCCGGGACTTGTGGCAGGAGTCCTATCCTCAGAGATGTTCTCAGTACAAGGCTTCCTCTGGGGTGGAGGCACCTAGGAAGACCTTGGTTATTCTCAGGACTCCTCTGTTTGGTCCAAGCTCCAAGGATGAGGGAGAAGCCAGTGGGAGGGGCCCTGTGATTTGCTGCAAAATAGATGCTGTGGTCTTTCTTTTTCTTTTTCTTTTTTCTTGGCTGCACTGCGTGGCGTGTGGGATTTTAGTTCCTCAACCGGGGATTGAACCCAAGCCCTCAGCAGTGAGAGCTCAGATCATAACCACTGGACCACCAGGGAATTCCCAGGTGCTGTGGTCTTGATTCAGTGGCTGCTGTCAGTCTCTTCTCCTGGACACTCTGGGCCACCACGGTTTTCCCAGTCCTCCCTGTCTCTACCACTGGCATCCAGGCTTTGTCCTGGCTCTGGTATCTGAACCATGTGTTCCTTGTCTTTCTGCCCAGGGAACCAGGGAGGAGGATGATGTAGTGAGCGAGGACCTGGTGCAGCAGGACGTCCAGGTAAATCAGCACCAGTGGAGGTCCCCGGGCACAGCGAGGCAGCCCTGAGAGAGGGGAGAGGTTGGGCATGCAGGGAAGGGCTGGAGGCAGAGTAATTTGCATCAGATGCCAGAAATAACTGACTCACAGCCATCATTTATACAGTGCTTTGTTGAAGAAAGGACTTAAGTTAGCTTTCAAAGGTACACAGTATGTAAAGTTGGTGAGATGTATTTTGGAGCTTTTCATCATTTGTTCATTTGTTCATTCAGTTAATTAATATTTATTGAACACTTACTGTGTGCCAGGCATTCTGCCAAGCGTTGGGGAATCCTAAATGAACAAAGTCGGACAGTACTGGGGAGACAGGCATATATTAATCACACAAACACCCTCCCTGTGGATATACCATACATTCCAGGTGTTTTGAGCTCCTACTATGTGCCAGTAACACTGCAGCAGTAGATACAGAGAATGTAAGACATAATTCCTGTTCTTGAGGAGCCCATGTCATAGTGGGAAGCAAGGCATATAAATATTATAATATACACTAGATCAAAGCTATAAAGAAACAGGAAGCCTAGAAGAGAGAGGGAAGGAAAGAGAACTCTGCCTAGGGACATCAGGAAGTGCTTTGAGAACAAATGAGACATTTAATTTGGGCCCTGAAGTTTGAGTAGGAGTTTCCCCAGAAAGAAAGGGAGAAAGCTGTACAGGTGTATGCAGATGTCCTGAGGCTACCAATTAAGGGCATGTTCAGGGATCTGGCAGCAGTTCTGAGTGGCTTGGCTGGTGAGTTCTGTCTCCTGCGGTTTCCTCTTTTAGTTAAATCCCACCTCTTCCCCTTCAGGACCTGTATGAGGCAGGGGAACTGAAATGGGGAACAGATGAAGCCCAGTTCATTTACATTTTGGGAAATCGCAGCAAGCAGCACCTTCGGTTGGGTAAGCTCCAGAGAAGACCTACAGCTGCCCCCTTCGAGTTATGCCAAGATTTCCTTTCTCTTTTCCTTTTCTGCTAAGGGAGCATGATAGCTGCCTCATCCACAACCCAAACACTAGTCTTGATTTTATTAGATGGTGGTTTGTAGAGGCCCTCATGAGAGGCCTTAACAGGATGTTCAGCCCCTCCGTCTCAGTACCAGTCCTGTCTTCATGTTGGAGCAGGAGGTGTACACAGTCTCTCACAGCAGACGCAGCGAGGCTGCATGGTGGCTGGTGATGTTCACGACCTCCCTGACCCCTCCCTAGGTGCCAGCCCTACCTTCACGGTGGCACGCTGGTCCTGGCCACTATGCCTCCCCTTCTGAAGTCCCCATTCCTTCCAGTGTTATGGGGGTACTCTTAACACCCCTTTCTGTCTGTCGGACTCAGTGTTTGATGAGTATCTGAAGACCACGGGGAAGCCGATCGAAGCCAGCATCCGAGGGGAGCTGTCCGGGGACTTTGAGAAGCTGATGCTTGCTGTGGGTACGTCCTGACATTGCATTCCCGGGGCCTTTGAGGGATTCAGGGATTCTGACCCAGGAACAGGGGAATTGTATGGTATGGAGGTGGGAAGGAGAAAACCAGATTGTCTGTTTGCAAGCCAGACATTTCAAGAGTCAGTATGCCTGAGCCTGGGGTAGGTTGTGGGTATGTGTTTCTTGGGGGAGAGCTACGGCCCAGCCCTCATCTTGCCCAGAGCTATCCCCCACCAACCCTATTTAAAGTAGTTAGGTTCTAGCCCACTCTGCCAGCAAGATCCAGAGGTTCAGCTGGTACCTTTCTGTTGAGGAACTACCTTTCCCAGCCCCATCCCAGATGCTTCCCCACCTGACCCAGTTCCCTGTGAAACCCCGAAGGACTAGAAAGTGGAAGGGGGTCCTTGCAGTTCACTCCCCACATGACAACAGGCCCATTTTCTGATTTCTGTGTCCCCTGGGTTTGTGATAAAAGTGGTGGGTCTGGGGTGCTCAAGGACTGCGGCTTATCAGGAACCAGGTTCTTCCCAGGTTTGAACTTGGTGACCCCCAAGGAACGGAAACAAAAAAGGGCTCGGGCCACCCCTTCATCCTTCCGAGGCAGCCAGAATAACTACCTCTTCCTCCCTCTTCCCAGTGAAGTGCGTCCGGAGCACCCCAGAGTATTTTGCTGAAAGGCTCTTCAAGGCCATGAAGGTGCGTGGGGGGGTTGATGTGAATGAGGTAGGGGGATGGGGGCTCTGCACGCCTCCACAGGACTGTTGGGAGTCTGACAAATCCTTGGGGTCCACCGGCCAAAGCGAGTGTTCAAGGCATTGACCACAGGACAGCGTGATGCCACTTGGTCCCAGGTGAGCTCCAGAGCCTGGAGTGCTGCCTGGTCACACACCTGTCCACCCAATACCTGCCCTGTCCTCATGATTGATCAGAGGGTGCAGTGACAGCCTGCATCCGATCCAGCTAACCAGCTGGGTTGGAAGCCCATGCTTTTTTTTTTTTTAATTTTTATTGGAGTATAGTTGATTTACACTGTTGTGTTAGTTTCAGGTGGACAGCAAAGTGAATCTGTTATACATACACATACCTCTGCTCTTTTTTAGATTCTTTTCCCATATAGGCCATTACAGAGTATTGAGTAGAGTTCCCTGTGCTATACAGTGGGTCCTTATTAGTTATCTGTTTTATACATAGTAGTGTGTATATGTCAATTCCAATCGGAAGCCCATGCTTTTTAAATACTATTAAACAGAATGTTTATATACAATGTACGTAAATAAGTGAAAAACAGTTTGGCATTTTCTGCCAAGATTCGTGATGTTCATCCCTGAGACCCGGGTACTGACGGTAGTGCTTCCCAGGACTTTACACACATGACACACAGAAAGTGGTGATATTCCCACAGGGCACCAGGCTGAATGAATCATTTGTTGCCAGAGGCCATAGGCCCAAAGTCCCTGCATGGCCATCCCACAAGGACAAGTGGCCTGTAGCCCATCCTCTGTCTCCCAGCGCCAGAGTGAGCTGGACAGCTGGGCCCCGCAGAGACGTTTGCCTGTATGATGTGTTCATAAGAACGTTCATAGCAGTGTTGTCCATATTATGAAAGAACTGGAAACAACCCGGTGTCCATCAGGAACATCATGGACAAATAAATGCATAGGGGTGTGTTTACAGAGTTCCGAAATGTGCGAACCTAAATCGCGTATTGCTTAGAGTTACAAAGTTAGGTAAAATTATGAGGGTATCAAGGATGGGAATGACATGAGGTCGGGGGAGGAAGGAGATAAAAGCAGGAGGGACACACAGGGAGCTTTGGAGGGATTGGCAATTTGCTTCTTTCGTTCTTAATTTTAACATTTTATCTCAAAAAGTTGTATTTTCAGTTGAGCTGGGGGCTGTCAGCACTCCAGCCCCCTCTCAACTCCCTGTCCCCCAAACCCGCTTGTCTTGCAGGGGCTGGGGACTCGTGACAACACCCTGATCCGTATCATGGTCTCCCGCAGTGAGCTGGACATACTCGATGTCCGGGAGATATTCCGGACGAAATATGAAAAGTCCCTGTACAGCATGATCAAGGTGAGGTGCTCACGGGGGTACAGGGAGGGCTGGGGAGCTCTCCCAAGAGAAAAGGCACTGTCTTGGAAAGCTGGGCATCTCATGGGGATTCCAGGAGCCTCAGCCTGTGGCACCTTCAGGAAATTTAAGGCAGCTCAGCAGAGGAGCAGATGTCCAGGGTGCTTGTAAGACATGAGGCACCTCTTTAGAGGAATGCAGGGCGGGGCCATGAAGAGCATGAAGTTGAATCCAGGCTGAGGACTCCATCCCTAGGGCAGTGAGAGGTCAGCCTCCTGAAGGCAGCAGGAGGCACTGAAGAACACAAAGGAGGGTTTATTTGGGACGTGTTGGCCCTGGGCCAGGCGATGACTCTGGGCTGTCCAGCCCACGAGACTGGAGACAGGAGACAGATGCAGAACTGGTTGAGTTCTCCTTGTTTCACGTGAGTGGGATAAAGCTTTCTGAGTTCAAGCTGAGCTCCCCAAAGTGTGTTTCTTTTTTTTTTTTCTTTATAAATTTATTTATTGATTTACTGATTTTTGGTTGCGTAGGGTCTTTGTTGCTGCACTCAGGCTTTCTCTAGTTGCAGTGAGCGGGGCCTATTCTTCGTTGCGGTGCTCGGGCTTCTCATTGTGGTGGCTTCTCTTGTTGCAGAGCACGGGCTCTAGGCATGCGGGCTTCAGTAGTTGTGGCTCACGGGCCCTAGAGCACAGGCTCAGTAGTTGTGGCGCATGGGCTCAGTTGCTCCGCGGTATGTGGGGTCTTCCCGGACCAGGGATCGAACCCGTGTCCCCTACATTGGCAGGCGGATTCTTAACCACTGCGCCACCAGGGAAGCCCCCCAAAGTGTATTTCTAAATAGGAATTGTATAGGCATTGTGTGCAAAAATGTCCCATGGAAAACGTTTGGAAAAAAGTAGAATAAGCAAAGATAAGTCAGCTTCTTTACTGCAGCACTTCTCACAGCCTTCACTTTAATATGTCCATTATGAGGCTCCAAGAGGGATGTAGAATATGCCGTGTCTATCAAATGTACATTTGTTTGTTTGGTTTTGGCACTCCCAATGTTTTTGCTCAGGGAGCCCTATTTCATGGACTATTTCATGTGGGAGAGCACGGCTGGGGATTATCTGGTGGCAGGGGTGTGCTGAGGCCAGCTGTCTGGGGAAGGCACCTCTTCTTAATTCCACGTTCAGTAAAGGCATATCGGTAGCTTGGAATTGTCCATTGGAGGTATTTACACCATGGAAATTGGCAAATGCTACAAATCAGGGCTTTTTTTCCTTTGTTTCCTAGAGAGCCAGTTGTTACTGCTTACCAGTACACCACTTTTTGGTCTCAGCCACCTCCAGACAGGAGGAGAGTCAGGGCTGCTGTGAATACGTGGACAGCCTCCCCCTGTTTGGGGGAGAACCTCCCCTCCTTGTCTGAGAGGATCCCAGGGCTGAATGAGAGGTAACCTTTCTCTGTCTTTCTCCCCAGAACGACACCTCTGGCGAGTACAAGAAGACTCTGCTGAAGCTGTGTGGGGGAGATGATGAGTAAGTGACCTCCTGGCCGAGGGCTGGAGGGCGTGGCCTTGGGCGTGGCCGCAGTCGTGGCCGGTCAGGATTCTCTTGGCCTCATCTGGATGGATGGGTGGATGGATGGATGGATGGATGATGGATTGGATGGGCTTGGGGATTCCCCGAAGGCCAGAGCACCACACAGGTGAGAGTCTGCGTGTCCATGTATGTGCACGTGAGTGTGGTCTCCCATACATGGAGACGTCTACTCCTGTGAACTTGGGAATCAGCCTGGGGGTGTGGACCAGGAATCAGAATATGAGGGTCTAGGCCCTGCTACTTTCTTCACAGGTGCTTCTCGGTTTCATCATCTTTTAAATGGAAAAAATACAGATGCCTGCTCTGACTACTTGTTTATTCAGCATCTCTGTATTAAGTACTCTCCATGTGCAGGCATTGAGGGGTAGCACAGTGATGATGCCTCCGGCCTAGAAAAGCATACAGACCAGGGTGTACGTACATGATGGGGAAGTATACGAGCCTCTGAGAGCCCTCAGAGGGTGCGCTATGCCAGACAGGGCGGGGAGGCTCCTGGAGATAATGAGGCTGAGATGCCAGGAGGAAGGTGAAGAGGTGAAGACAGGGCCTGGAGGGAGAGTGTTTGGGGTGGAGAGAGGGCCTAGAGAGGAGAAGGCACAGCCTGGTTCATTTATGTAACTGAGGTCGCACTTCTGTAGCATGCTGGGGAGAGATGAGGCTGAGAGGTGGGCAGGGTCTGGGGCCTCTTGCTGGCACACAAACCTCACCTAAGGGTAGCAGAGAACCAGCCATTGGAGGTGTTAAATTGGGGCATGACTTGACCAGATTTGGGTGCTAGGAAAGGAACTACAGGTACTCTGATTTCCCTTCTCTGGGGCTTCTCATGATCCAGTTAAGTAGGGAATACGAGAGCCTCCCGTTTACCTTTGTTAAGCGCCTTAGGGGCTGATTCGGTTCAGCAGATATTTACCTGGCAACTAATAAACCGGGGTGCTTGGCAGAAGGAGAGGTAGAGATGGCGTGGCCCTAAGCTGGTCATGGACGTGTCTGAGACGGGAGACTTGGATAGAAGTCACTCAAATTATAAAAAGGAAAGGGGAGGTTGAGGGACTAGAGAAATCATCTCCTGCGTGGGGCCTGGCGCCAGGAAGGCTGCTGCTCAGAGCCAGCATGGTGGGGGGGGGTGTCGCAAGAGAGGGTAGAAGGTTCTCAGAGGTGGAGGGAGGGCTATGGTGAATGGGTGAGGCCCAGGCTGCAGAGAAGGGAAAACCAGATGGATTTACTTCAAGTGTGTGTGTGTGTGTGCGCGCGCGTGTGTGTGTTGTGTGTGTGAGTGTTGCCCACGATGACCTTCCCTCCTGTCCTCTCCCTAACACCCTCCGTTCCAGTGCTGCTGGCAAGTTCTTCCCGGAGGCAGCGCAGGTGGCCTATCAGATGTGGGAACTTAGTGCAGTGGCCCGAGTAGAGGTCAGACCCTCCCCCCACCCCGCCTGCTTGACCTCTTGACCACAGTTTCCACTCTTCTGCTCGCACCTTCCTGCTGCTCTGGTTGGCACCCAGCTGCCCCCTGGTGGCCAACCCGAGACATTGAGTCTCACGTCTTGAAGCTTCCTGTTCTCCGCGGAGTGATGGATGGGTGGGTGGGCGCTCTGGTGTTGGCATCTGATTCCTGCGTTCACCTCTCACATGCTGGGAGGCGTTCTGCCCCACTAACTACTAACAGACCTTGCCAAATGGAGACCTGGTTGGTTCAGTAGCGGGGCCTATCCCATCCTGGGTCCGACAGTTGGGTTTTGGAGGCATGAAAACTGAGAACAGCTGGGCACCCCTGGGTGCACTGGGGGATTCTTGGTCATCCTGACCATCCTCAGACCCAGGGTCCACACAGGGCAAGAAGGAAAGGTTTCACAGAAGTAGTCAGGGCAAACGTATCCAGGGACTGGTAGCACTTGGCCCCTACGAAAATATTTGGAACCTAGGACTCTATTACTCACTCACTAGCTACCTTTGGCGGGTCCCCACCTCTCTCTGTCTCCATCTCTCAGACGAGGCTGTTAGACATGGCAGTCTGGATGCCCTCCAAGGGCTCTTGTGCTCTGATGTTATAGGACGGTGTTTCCCCAATCATAAGGCAAGAGCTTGTCATTGCAGATGATGTTAAGTCATATGAGAAATGAATTGCGTTTTTCTTCCGGGGAGGGGGACCTCCATGGCATTAAATAACACTGACTCCACATAGTGAGAAAGCCGCTCCACTTCACTCTCATCAACCTTATTGTTAATGTCAAAGAAGGAGTCTCAGTTTGGTGCCACGTCTTTGCCATAGTCGCTAATTTGCCCTTTTCACAAAGAGCTGAGAGAGCTAGCTTCGGGTTCACAGCTTCTGGCAAGCAACGGTGTCTTGTTAAATTGGGTGGTATTTGAAAACATGTGTTTTGTTTTTATGACATTTCTTTTCATGGGTTATTATCAGTTTATGGCACATGACACCAATTTTCTATTCATGATAGTGATATAAAATGATTTTCATTCATTAATTCATTGAGCAAATTTTTTTTGAGAGCTTACCCCTGTGTCAGGCACTGCTGCAGGCTCTTGGGGTATATCAAAGAACGAAATGGACCAAAATCCTTGCCCTTTAGGCATATTTAAATACACTTCAAAATGAATGCATTTAAGTACAACAAAAAAGAAGCTGAATTAAGGTAAAATATTAGGAAATAACATAGGGTGTACACAAATATAGAAAACATTATGAAGTCATTCAGGAGTGACTGAAATTTGGGCAACTCTGTTCTGGTATTTCAGAACATTTCAGTTGCCTTTTCAGGGAGAGCGTTTCTCTAGGAGGCAAAAAGACCTTGGCAACAGGGCAGGGTTCCGAGGGACTGGGTTCCAGTGCAGCTGGGCCAGAGCTGACTCCTGGGGCAGGAGCCCGGCCTCTCTTCCCCTGACAGCACTTGACCTGCTCCCAGGCCTGGGTCTGTCGCTCTCCTCCCTCTCTCAGCTCTAGGGCAGGGGTCTGTCTGCTGCGCCTTCACCCCCGCCTCTTTCCCCCCAAGCTGCTTGGTTTGGGGCTCATGGGGAAAAAGCCTCCCCTCCCTCGCATGCTCCTCTCTTGGCGTGGCCCCCGGGGGGCCTCCAGGCACCTGCCGAGTCACTTTCTGCTTCTTGCAGGTGAAAGGAACTGTGCGCCCAGCTGGTGACTTTAACCCTGACACAGATGCCAAAGCCCTGCGGAAAGCCATGAAGGGACTTGGTAAGGGGCACGTGAAAGGGACCAGGTTGGCCTCTGGAGCAGCAGGGGTGGCAAGTCTGGCAATGGGCCTGGCAGGGGCAAGAGCTGAGGCCTCAGACTGGGATCTGCAGGATGACGAGCACTTTATTTGCTTTGAGTCTCCACCACCCTCGAGCCTCCAGCTCCCTAGGTCTAGGGAGGAGGGGAGTGAGGGCGTTTGTAAGGAACATTCCCAGAGACCAAGGTGCTCCCAGGCCCTGGTAGAGAAAAAAGTACTAGGTGATAAGGCTGGGTTTTTGCTCTGGCTTTGCTGCGGACTCAGTGTGTGACTTTGGGCAAGTCCCGTAACCCACCTGGGGGTCTCAGTATCTCCATGCATAACATAAGGGATGTGGACCCTGTAACCCAAGAGGCCATTTCTGGCGTGGGAACACCTCCTGCTGGTTGCCCACATCCAGGCCTCCGTTTGGCTTAGATGAGAAGAACCACCTGTGGGTGGGTGGCCTGTCCTCAGGAAGGCCAGCGGGGACGGAGCATCTAGGCTTGGCTTCCATTGCCCTTTCTCCCCCATCTGTCTAACAGCACCTCCCAGGGGACCTTGGGCGAAGTCTTTTACCTTCTGGGCCTCATTTTCATTTGTCTCATGGGAGTAATAATATCTACCAAGCATATCTAGGACTGTAAGATGACAGCGGTAAAAATGCTCTTGAAAGATAGAGTCCTTAAAAAATTAATAAATAATAAAGACAGAGTCCTGTGCCAGGTCTGAGGTTGATGGCATTGATCTGAGGGGCAGGAAATGGTACCCTGATGCCTTCCAGAGTCAACCTGCTGTGGTTAGAGGGACTTGGGGTCCAGCTTTCAGGACGTTACAGAGAAAGGACGCAGGGTCCCCAAAAGGACTTAGGTTGTCAGGTTGGAAGGATCCCTTAGTAACCCCTCCAGCTCTTCATGTGAAACAGAAGAGGAGGGGACTTGTCCCAGGGGATGGCCATTGCCAGAGCTGGGACTAGAACTCAGAAGCCCTGGCTCTCCACCCAGTGCTCTCTGCTCCCCCGGGGGTCTTTGTTTCCTCAACGAGTGACACAGCAGAAAGAAGTGCAGAAGGAATCCCGGGGAAGTTAGTGTCTTGGGCCAGAAGCAAGGCTCCTGCAGGGACTTGGGGGCATAAGACTGCCTATCTTGGCCTCTACCCTGACAAAAGTGGGTGGGGCCCATCACTGGGGGAGATGGGGGAGCTGGGCCAAGGCCTTCCTCTGAACTGTGGTTCTGGGGACTCAGGAACGGACGAGGACACCATCATTGACATCATCACGCACCGCAGCAATGCCCAACGGCAGCAGATCCGCCAGACCTTCAAGTCTCACTTCGGCCGGGTAAGGGCCTCAGCCTGGGCCCTGGGCCCTGGGCCCCGCGTCCACGCTCCTCCTTGGAGGGAGCTCGGCCTGTCACAGCCAGCTCTGCACCTGGGTCTTCACGGCAGTGGCACCCCCCCCCCCCCACCGTGGCCACGTGTTCTTGGAGTGTCTCCAGCACTGGATTTGGGCTGCCTGCACACACACCTCTCCCTCCCACTGCACCCCGGGTTCCTTGTGGTCAGCAACACGTGTGTGACTGGCTCCACTCAGAGCTTCGATCAGGGATATGAGTTGTGTTAGTGGCATCTAGTTTTGGCTGACCAGTTTCCCCAGGCTGGAAATGGCACTGCCCCCTTTCCTTCTCTGTCTCCTGCCTCCTGCCTCCAAGGAGAACAAGCAGGTCTTCCTCCAGCTTGGTTTTTTTCCCCCACCCTCTTTGGCTTCCTCCAAACAGTGAACCCAACGTCAGCCAAGACATACACAGGCTCCCACGATCCCTGCATCCACGTGGAGCCCCCATCTCCTCCTTCCATGTCTCCTCCCTGTTCCAAGTCACATGTGGGCAGGTGCTGATGTTGGCATGACCTTGGCTCTGCTCTCTGCAGGACTTGATGGCTGACCTGAAGTCTGAGCTCTCTGGAGACCTGGCGAGGCTGATTCTGGGGCTTATGATGCCACCGGCCCACTATGATGCCAAGCAGTTGAAGAAAGCCATGGAGGTAAGGCGTGGGCACCAAGGCAGTAGGGTCCAGTCTCTGGGTGCTGTGGGGGACACAGGCACTCCTCCCAAGCCCAGGTGTGTTGCGTGTAACTCCTTGGTAGAGCCCCTCCCACACCTATCCTGGGCTCAGTGTCTTAGCTCAGTTCCCTGTCTCATCAACCCACAAGGCAAGGCTTCTCTTTTGTCCCCATTTTACAGATGAGGAAGCTGAGGCTCAGAGCTTAAGTTACTTGGTTAAAGTCATAGCACTAGGAAGTAGCAGAGCTGGAATTCGGATCAAGTCTTCTGATTCGAGTGCCTGACTTGACAACCACATGAAACCACTAGAGTTTTCGGCTCCTTAAGGATTAAGAGGAGAGCAGACATTCCCTGGGCAAAGCAAATTGAGATTATTGTCCTTTTCAAATTCCTGGACAAAAAAATGAATGACTTAAAAACGTGGAATTAGGAGAAGGATGGGGCTAGACCGTGGGTCTCAGAACACTCTGAGGATAAGGCTGTCCTCATCACACACCAGCTTTTAATAAAGAGACTGTTGAAGCTTTCCTTCAGGTCAGAGAACCCAGAGACCAATTGACCACTGGGCAGTAACCGCCCAGGACAGAGACATGTTTTACCTTTTTTTATAGCCATTTCCCCAGCAGCTTGCACAGTGTCTGGCACATAATGGGTGTTTAATAGATACTTGAATCCGTCAGTCAACCAGTCTTAACTGCCTCCCTTCCCTCCCCCAAAGTGGAGACCTTAGAATAATGGGTTCCTCAGCTGCCTCAGTCCGTGTATCATCCATCAAATCCAAATGTAAACAAATGTAGCTTGTTGTTTTCCTTAAAGCACGGAACTTTTTTTTTTTCTTCTGACAAATATGTGTTCACCATGAAAGCTTGGGAAAACATACACAGAGCAAAAAAGAAGAAAATAAAAATCATCTGTGGGCTTCCCTGGTGGCGCAGTGGTTGAGAGTCCGCCTGCCGATGCAGGGGACACGGGTTCGTGCCCCGGTCCGGGAAGATCCCACGTGCCGCGGAGCAGCTGGGCCCGTGAGCCATGGCCGCTGAGCCTGCGCGTCCGGAGCCTGTGCTCTGCAACAGGAGAGGCCACAGCAGTGAGAGGCCCGTGTACCGCAAAAAACAAAAAACAAAAAACAAAAAACAAAAAAAACAAACAAACAAAAAAAAAATCATCTGTGATCCCTCACCCACCCGGAGACCGCAATCACTGTTACACTGTGATGCATGTCCTCTGTCCTTTTTATGTACTTAGATATAAATATTTATATTCAGATATGTATGCATATAAGCATTTTTATACACACACACACACACGCCCATATCCTGTATATTCTTTTCTTTTTAAAATTTTTGGTCCAAAGCACTTCTCATGGGAGGTTCTGGAAATCTTTACAAGCTAGTATGGTCCCTTGATCGTGCCAAGGTCTGGTCTGGGGGCCACATCTGAGGGTAAAAAGAAAATTAGGGAAGGCTTGGTCTGAGCGTTGACCTCCTGCGTGGTTTCTTGGAGCAGGGGTCTCTTTGACCTGGGCCCGTCGGGCCTCTGTACGGGGGTTGGGGCTGTGGTTCAGATCCTCTTTGCCTTGACCTTCTAGGGAGCCGGCACAGACGAAAAGGCTCTCATCGAAATCCTGGCCACTCGGACCAACGCCGAAATCCGGGCCATCAATGAGGCCTATAAGGAGGGTGAGTGTGGGAGGCCTGGGGCCAGTGCCGCTGGGAGGTGTGGGGGGAAGAGCAGGTCCCCCACCTCCTGGCCTCACCCTACAGCCCTGCCCCATCTCCCTCCTCTCAGGCCGCTAGGCTTTGATAAGCCCATTGGGTGTGCCCAGCCCTGTGTCTGGGAAAAAGGTGCCCCAGACGGAGTCCCAGCAGGACAGAGGCCTGGAGGTAGAAGAGGGTTTGACTGGGAGTGGGAGAGAGAGCACCCAGGCCACTGGAGAGAGAGGGTGGCTTCATGGGCGTTTGGCCTGTGCAGTCACACAGGGCCCCACATTCAGAAGGCCCTGTGCCTGGTTACATGCTTTGCTGTCACCGTCTTGAAATTTTTAATAAATTTTTAACAAATGATCCCATATTATCCTGAAGAACCTTGCGTGTCAGTCAAAAACGTTTTAAGCATTTTCTCTTCTGAGCAGCTTTAAAATGGTAGAGTCTTTGAGCAGGGAAGTGACATGATCAGAGCTGTGCTTTTGTGTCCAGCAACTGCCATGCAGAAGCGAAGGTAGGAAAGAGAGTGAAGACAGAGAGGCTGTTGTATGGGAGGGGGGAGAGGCACTGAGCCCTCAGCAGGGACAGGAGCAGAGGGAGATGATGGACCGATGGGCACATCACTGTCAAAATCAACAGGAGGGTAGCTGGATGCCCCCAAGAGCCAACTACAAACTCCTTCACCTCCACCACCCCGCCAGCACAGCTCTGACTTCAGTCTGCCCTTCTAGGACCCCTTCCCCATCCCATGTCCTTCTTGGCCAGCAGGTGCCCACACCTCCTTTCTCTGTCTCAGACTATCACAAGTCCCTGGAAGATGATCTGAGCTCAGACACGTCCGGCCTTTTCAAGAGGATCCTCATCTCTCTGGCCACGGTGTGTGAATTCATGGCCCCAGGCCTGCTTGGCCCTCTGGGGCCCTGGGAGTCGGGGAAGGGTTGCTGCAGGGAAGGGCAGGGAGTTAGGAGTCCACTCCTGATGAGGAGAGGATGTCTTCCCCTGCTGCCTCCTCAGAGTCTTACCACTGAGGCGGTTACTACTTGTGCAATGCCTTCTCCATTGTTCACTTTTCAAAGCTGGCTTAGTGCCCCCTTCTCCAGGCAGCCTTCCCTGATTGCCCTCAACCTGGCTTTTTGGGCCCCCAGCTGACAGGACAAAGCCATGTAGGTGACCTTTCCCTGTGTCATCATCCAAGAGCTTCTGTTACCATCTCTTGAATTCTCGCAACCCAGGCGCCAGGCCCTGATGCACAGGTATGGCAAGCTCAGTGTGTCTGAGTCAGGCATTGGGCTAAGCGCCTTCCTAATGTTTGTGTTAATGCTCGTGACTGCCTACCTTATGAAGGCAGGTTTATTGTTCCCATGTTACACATGAGGGAGAGGATTCAGAGAGGTGAGTGGCTGAGCAAAGTCCTGTGGCTACTGAGGGACAGAGAGGGTGGATGTTTGGAGGCTGAACTTTCTTACTGGTCCTGCTACAGGGGAACCGTGAAGAGGGAGGAGAAGATCAGGACCGGGTGCGGGAAGATGCCCAGGTGAGACACCCCACCCCATCCCCTGCCCAGCTGACATCTGTCCATGCCAGGCCCTGGCTATCTGGGAGTGGGGAAGGCATCTGGCAGGACATGGCTGGTGTGACCAGCTACACTTAGACTTTTGGCCTCTGCACCTCTCCACCCTTACAAGTGAGACTAGGACACTTTCCAGAACTTTCAGAGAGAGGCTTGGGAGGGTGGTGCTGATTCTACTGACATTTCCTATGTGAAGAGTAGAGCTCGAGCCCTAGACCCTCAGAGCTAGAAGGAACCTATGGATTGTCCAGGTCAGGCCCCTCATGTTACAGTTGGAAAATGGAGGCCCTGAGAGCGTGAATGGCTTCTGAAAGTCACACAGAAAATCAGTGGCCCAGGTGGAATTGACCCAGAGGGCGCTGGTCTGGGAGCTTGCTGGGAAGGGGGCCTGAGTGCTAAAGGTCTCAGTTTATTACCCATAAAATGTGACCAAGTCGAAGAGGATGTCCTGGGAGACCTAGAAAGGGAGTTCATCGAGGACTGGGGTCTTTGTTTTGCTCACTGATGTATCCAAAGTGGCACATGGTTGGCACTCAATATATATCTGTTGTTGAGTGAATAGGGGGGCAGGGGGTTCTATAGGATCTCCTGGATGCTCTGCTGCTACCCTGCTTCTAAGGCTGATGAGCTTGAGGTCTGGAGATGGCTTCTCACGGAGGCTGGACAGCCCAAAATCCATTGTCCCCCTGGGCCGCCATGGATGGGGAGTCCCTGTTGAGGCCATCTGCACTGTCCCCACTCACCTGAGCCTTGTTCCCGGCATCCTCTGGCCCGGCCCAGGTCCAGGGGTCAGGCATAGATACCACAGCCAGTGTTTCCAGCCCCCTTCTTTTACAGTTGGTGGGTTGAAAAGAGCCCTGATAGACTGGGAGTCAGGGCAGCAGCCCTGTTCTGAATTCTACCAACAGGGATGTGAAATGTTACGGCACCCTCTGAGCTGAAGAATCTGTAGCTGTAACCCGACAACTACAGAACTGTTACAGTGTGTACTGAGTGTGACGCTGAGGCTATTTCATACTTTGGTATGACCCCATTTTCTTACTGGAGGAAAAATGAAGCCCCTTACCTATCCAAGGATACAGTTTGTAAGTGACCAAGGTGTGATTTTAAGCCAGGCTTGCCTGACTCCAAAACCTGCACTTAATACCATTTAATATCCTCCTCCTGGACCCAGTATAGTAATTTCCCTGCAGCTTCCAAACCAGGTAGCTGCTGGTATCTGGTTTTCCTGCCCCTTGTTTGGAATACAGTTGTCAGAAGCTGCAGGGTTCCATTCAGATAAGGTATTCCAAATGTGTTATAGATATGTTTAGGGGGGCTAGCCTGGGAACCCAGTCTAGGAAAGCCCCCCACTAGACTGGCTTGCTGAGACCACATTTCATCCCCTCATTCAGCAGGTATTTATTAAGTACTGCTGTGAGCAGCCCCATTGTGCCGTTAAGGGTCTTTGAACCTGGCTTTCTCCTGAAAGCTCAACCCAAATCCATCCATCACCCTGAAATTCATCCTCCGGGGAATTCTACTTGGTGCCTGGTCCGCCTAGGAGGCTATGCTTCTAGTTGCTGCCAGCAGGGGGCAATGGTGGGCCTCGCTGGCAGCTACTTTTCAGGCGAGAAGCAGGGAGAGAGAACCTGGGTGGAGTCAACCAAGGGAGCCAGAGCCAGACCCCGCCCAACTCAGCTGCTTCTCCAGATTCACAGTTGCTAGACCCTGATCTTAATGTGGACTCATTTCCTTATAGCTAGAAATATTTTGTTTCTCAAGTAATACATATTATTTTGTAGAAACTTTAGAAAATAGACAAGCAAAACCAAAAACAAAACCCCATAACCTACTACTAATAATAGCTATTGTTAATATTTTAGAATATATTATTCTAGTTGTCTTTTTATGTATTTATAAAAATGGATTCCTGATTTATAACAGTTAAAAACGAGTATTCTGTGAATACGGTAACATATTTTTAAAAAATCAATAGCATCATTTAATGGCTAAATACTTAAGAATCTACCAAACTTCTTTTAAAAAGCCCTCTCCCTGGTAACCAACTCTCATCACATTCATGATTTTTTTCCTTAGAATAGATTTCTAGAGGTGAATTGGGAATGCTGGAGGAAAATGTATACAAAAATTGAAGGCATTTCACATGCAGAGCCAAGGTGCCCCAGAAAAATAATGACATTAGTGCTTGACGGTGTGTGCTTGCTGGTTTTACACCTCCTCCTTCCCAGGCTCTCACTCTGGGCATCGAGAACAACCTCAAGCTCTTGGAAATCTGAGTCTGTTATGATCAGGTGACATATGGCCAGTGTTTACCCGTTGCCCCTTACTCTCAGTGTTCCAGTGTGAGCAGTAAATCATGTAAATAATCTAATTATTATAGACCCAGAGTGAAATGAAGAATTGTGGCCATTTTTAGATAATTCAATCTCCAGGTTATTTTTTAATATAACAGCTTTATTGAAATATAATTTGCATACTATCTATTGACCCATTTAAAGAATACAATTCGGTGGTTGCTAGTGTCTTCACAGACTTGTGCAACCATCACCACAGTAATTTTAGAACATTTCATCACCCTAAAAAGAAACCCAGTCCATATTGCAGTTCCTCTCACTTCCTCCCAACCCCCCGGCCCTAGGCAACCACTAATCTACTTTCTGCCTATATAGATTTACCTATTCTGGACATTTCATATAAATGGAATCCTACAATATATGACCCTTTGTGGCTACTTTCTTTCACTTTATTGTAATATTTTCACAGTTTGTCCATATCATAGTATATATCAGTACTTTATTCCTTTCCATTGCCAAATAATATTTCATTGTATAGATATATTACTTTTTTCTTTTTTAACCTCCATTCATCAGCTAATAGACATTTGGGTTGTTTCTACTTTTTAGCTATTATGAATAATGCTACCATAAACATGTGTACAAGTTTTCATGTGCACGTATGTTTTCATTTCTCTTGGGTGTATGTCTACGAGTAGAATTGCTGGGTCACGTGGTAACTCTAACTTCTGGAGATTAATTTTGGCATGAAGTGGCTCCGCTAATGAGGAAAAGCTTTTGTGTTGAATATCTGGAAAATTATTGTAGTCACCCACTGCATTTTTCATATTACAAATATGATGGTCTTCAAGTGCTTTGAAAAAACAAATATATCTGGGGGTTCTTCTCATCCAAGTAAAGAATCTTTGACACTTTAGATTCCATTTTGTTTAATTTTTTAAACATCTCTCTCTTTTTAATAGCAATACTAGACTTTTTAGCATAACTTTTTAAAAAAACCTGTGGTAAAATACACGTAACACACTGTACAGTTTACCATCTTAACCTTTCCAAAGTGTACGGTTCATTGGCATTAAGTACATTCATGCTGTTGTGTGGCCATCTCCACCACGCATCCACTGATCTCTTCATCTTGCAAAACTGAAACTCTGTACCCATTAAACAGCAACTACCTACTCCCCCTCCCCCCAGCCCCTGGCAACCACCATTCTGCTTTCTGTCTCCATGAAGTTGACTACTCTAGGGACCTCATATATTTGCAATCATACAGTATTTGTCCTTTTGTAACTGGCTTATTTCACTGAGCATAATGTCCTCAAGGTGCAACCAGGTTGCTTTTCATATGGAAAAGTGTAAATAAAAACCAGAAGCATCCCATAATCCTAGTAGCTCTGATAACTCCTATTTGACTTAAAAAAAAAAAAATTAACGTATTTGCATGTTGAGGAAATGTAAACATAAAATTTCAGGAAAAATAAAACAAAATGCAAAAGCTCTTCCCCCCAGTCCTTCTCCTTGAAGGTAACCGCTGTCAACAGTATCTTGACTACCCCTCTAGCACGACTTCCTAGTAAATATGTAAGAGTGAGCATACATTTATCTTTTCTCATCTAGGTAAAAGGAACACTTATACACAGCATGCTGTATTTTACTTTTCTGCTTAATTTAGATGGAAACTCTCTCCTTATCAGCCCTGTAGGCCAGTCTGATTCTTTTTACTCGCTGCGTGGATTTCCATTACTAAATGAACCATTGCCTGTTTAACAAGTGATCTAGTGATGGTTTCCAGTTTTTCTCTATTACAGTGAACAATATCTCCAAAGACTTCTGCTGGTTTATCTGTAAGAGAAATTCCTAGCAACGTGTGGTCGCTTGATCAAGCGGTGTGTGCATTTTGAATTTTGATAGACATTACAAACTTATTTAACGCAAAGGTTTCTAAAGCCTAAGTCTATTGAGATGTTTATAAAGAGGATGATTTCAGTCTGCCCAATAGAATAAAGTAGTTGGCAGAGTTTCGGGAAAAAAAGAAAAGGCAGAACTCAGTCTGGGGTACCACAGGACTGGCTATATTCTGTTCCCAGGCCCTGCGAGTCACAGCTATTTGCCTAACAAAGTAGTGTCCTAACCTCAGAATTCTGTGTTCAGCATAACGTGATGATGAAAATTCACCCTTGTAAGATGACGTGAACAGCTGGCATCTTCCCACCTGATTGGCTGCACGTCCCCTCCAGGCCTCAGCTTTCCTGTCTCCTGTCTGTAACACGAGGGGGTAAATGACAGGTCTCCCAAGGACCCTTCAACTCCGAGTGTGGTAAAAGTTGTAGGAAACAGGGCACGTCTCACGTCGAACTTCTCGGTGGCTCTGAGGAGTCGCCCTAGGTTGCCAGGAGTGAGGGGTAGAGTGTCCTGTCCTGTGCCCTCCTCTTACCCCTCCAGTAAACACTTTTCATCGTGAATTCCCAGACCTGTCCTCATTTTGAGCTCCAGCCCAAAGGTCAGGGGAAGGTGCCTCCTCCCAGCCCCTTCCCTGCCCCCAACTGTGGGACCTCTGCCACCCTGAGCCAGGCTCCCTCACCTGCACCCCAGGGCCCCCTCTCCGGGCCTCCTCTGACTCTTGCCTTCCCCCCTCTCTCTCCTGTCTCCTCCTTGCTCTCAGGTGGCTGCTGAGATCTTGGTGAGTGCCCGGTTCTTCACGTGGATTTTAAAGGTCTGAGTCTGGCTGTGCCTCTGGGCGGAGCTGAGGGGCAGAGTCAGGCAGTGATTTGGGGCCGTGCCCCCCAGGTTCTCTCTCTTCCCTTCAGGGCCTCCACAGAACCCCGGTGGGTGACATATGGGCCAGGCGAGCGTTTCCCAAAACTTCACCACTCACCATCTGCCTGATTTGTGCTACATACCACCAGATGTGAATAATTTTCTTTAAATGGACTCTTTTTATTTTAACCCAAAATGAGTTATTTTAAAGGAAATTTCATATCGATGTAAATAGAACTGATAGCTGGCTAGAAGATCACTGTGGAAGCCTACATATGTGATGTGTAAAAATATGTTTGCCTGTTTACCCCACTTGGGGAAACACTGGCTAGGCCATTTTTCCTTGCACACGTGCACAGACACACTTCCCCAGAGGGGCTTTCAGAGGGGTTTAAAAATGGAAGGAGAACTCTGAGTCTCCATGCCCAGTGCCTGTTTGCCCCTCCCCTGGGCCCAGTCCCGTGACCCTGAGGCCAGGGTGGAAGTGCTCTGTGCTCAGCTCCTCTGGGTGAGTCCACGGGGTCTCTGGGAACTGGAGCGGGGATGTGGAGTCCGAGGAAGAAGGAAGGGGCCAACGTCAGCCTCCTTGGGTGGCTGAGTTAGCCCAGCTTCTAACTGCCCTCGGCCCAGGCAGACATGAAAGTGAATAACAAACGAGGCTTTCTCGTGTCTTCCCTCTCAAATTCTCTCCCCGACCCGGGCTCTGCAGGAAATAGCAGACACGCCCAGTGGAGACAGATCTTCCCTGGAGACACGTTTCATGATGATCCTCTGCACGCGTAGCTATCAGCACCTCCGGAGAGGTGAGGCCTGACTCCCTCCCCCTCCCAAGTCAGCAGGAAGACCCCCTAGTCTTGACAATAGGAGCCAGTTGCCCACGCACCCACTCCTTACCCCAGCAAGGGAGTGTGGTGGCCAGTGGGGACCGGGAGCCAGGTCTAGTCCTGGCTCTGCTGCTAACGGCATCATTCAGCCTCGGGCCAGCTCTCTTCACCTCCTTTGGGAAGCATGTGGGATGCCTGGGATAAGAGATGGCAGGTGGCTTTTCCCTCCAAGGCCGACTCCAGTGGATTGGTAGTGGCTTCCTAGAATGCTGCGTTGAGGATTCGAAGGTTCTGTGTCATGATTCTTTGGTAACGTCTGCCAGGAGCAAGGCGGTGAGGGGTGATAATGACACAAGGACCATGTACACACACCAGGCTGCCACGTGCACAGGGCACACCCGTATGTGGTGGCCCTGACATTAGGTGATGATGAAGTGCCCTTACCACTAAGACATGGACGTTTTGACACGCACATGCCTGGCACTTGCCAGTGAAAGTGCTTTAGCACGGTGACTAAAAGAACGGACTTGGGAGCTGGAATGCCTTCATTCAGGTCTCCCACTTATCAGTTGTGTGACCCTGGGCAAGTTACTGAATATCTGTGCCTTACTTCCCTTACCTATAAATTAAGGATTTTAATTCTACCTCACATGACTGTTGTGGGGGTACAAAAAATAAATACACAAAAAGCACTTAGCACCTGGTAGCTTCCTTAGTGTTATCATTGTGATTGCTTACATGAGTCTCTATCCCGACTTCCCTGGTGGTCCAGTGGTAAAGACTCCACGCTTCCACTGCAGGGGACACGGGTTCGACCCCTGGTCAGGGAACTGAGATCCTGCATGCCTCAGCACAGCGAACAAACAAACAAACAAAACAAACCTCTATCCAGGAGGAAGGGGAGGCCCAGAAAGGGGGAGGGGTTCGCCCCAGGTCAACTTGATGAGCTTGTGGCAGAGCTGTGAATAGGACGTATGCTCCTTCTGCTACCCATGCCTGGGTTCCTGGAACTTGTCCAAAGCTCTGGGGCACTGTCTGACTTGATAGAGATTTGGCTCTGAGCTCAAGGCAGCCCTGAGGTCAGAACATCCCTTCCACAGCAGTCCTGACCAATGCATTTAGGTCTGGGCTGCAGCCATACCTGCTGCTGCTGGGTGGGTTGGGGAGGGGTGATCTTCCCCCCTTCCTCTGAGTCAAAGCTCACCTCCCACCTCCGGGGCTTCTCTTGGGGCCAGTCTTCCAGGAGTTCGTCAAGATGACCAACTATGACGTGGAGCACACCATCAAGAAGCGGATGTCCGGGGATGTCAGAGATGTGTTTGTGGCCATCGGTAACTGGTGGGGACCAAGGGAAGGGACTGGGGGGCACAGGGAACATGGCCAGATTCACTGGATGGGTGTGGCCTCTATAGTTTCCTAAGCTACTAGTACCGGAAGAGAAGCACTGCCACTTCTTGGGCTCTGCCTATGTGTGATTGGCAGGATAACACAAGAACTTGTTCTGGGTTGCAGGGCAGGATGAGGAAACAGTGCTCTCTGGGGAGGTGGCCGGGAGGGTGATGGCCAGGCTGGGTGCAGTGTCCTGCAGGACTTGGGTGTGTACGTACACACACACACACACACACACACACTTACCTTTCCCTCCTCCCAGCACCTGGATCTCTTTGGTTACTCTCTTATTGTGTAATTTGAGTTCTTGCCTTTGAAGAAGTCTTTCCCCTTTTGGATCTCAATTTCTCCATGTGTATAAACGGATGAGTAGATATGAGCAAAAGTCAAACTTGTTTTTATTAGTATTAGTGATTAGCAGTATCTTATTTATGACTACAGAATGCATTGTATTGATGCACATTTTTTTTTCATCTTACCTGGAGGGGTCAGTGGAAGGTTTTTACATAATTGCCATCAATTACAGGATGCATCTTGATTTCAGGGACTTCAAATTCGAGGAAAAGGTGTTTTAGAACAGATGGAACAGAGGTGTTATTGTTGTGATGTTATCATTTAACTTTCAGTGGGTCTTTACCACCTGGGAACAATACCTAGGAGGCAGAATAGCATAGTGAATCCAGGTAGAGTCCCAGCAGTGCCACTTACTATCTGTACAGTTACATCCATTGGCAAGTCACAGAAACCCCGTGCCTCAGTTTTCCTCCTCTGTAAAGTGGATGTGATCATAGTACACAGATTTAAGTGAGTTAATTATACAACACTTAAAAGCATTGCCCCCGGCACATAGAATGCACTGGCTGAGTGTTAGCTTCTATTATTATTTCCTGCCAGGCACTGTGTGAAGCCAGTTGCACACAGCTTTGGTTGAATCCTTACGAGGTGCTTTTATCTGCTTATTTTACAAAGTGAGACACTGAGGTTCAGAAAGGTTACGTGTCACTGGTGGAGGCAGGACTCACACCAGAGGCCGCCCGAGCCCAAAGCTCACGCTAGGATTAATCACCAGAGTAATTGTTCTATGGAGACACGTCTAGACCTCGCTTTCCTCGTGTTTCTCCCTCTGTCCTCTCTCCTCCCACCTAGACCATGTGTATGCGCGTGTGCACGAGTGTGCATACCGACACACCACTCCACCTCATTCCATCCCACGGCAGTCCCCGGGGTCCTCTGAGGCAGGTGGCGGGCTTCAGGTTCTGGGGAAGGTTTTCGGGTACGTTTGCAGAGGATGGAAGTTCCTGCCCAGTCTGCTCCTTAACCACACTGACTGAGCCCCAGGCTCCGAGTCAGGGCAGGCTCCTTGGGGGAGGTGATGGGACTGGGGGTGTGGATTCGGGAGGTAAAGTAGTGGAAGGCAGACAGCAGACTTCTCCTTACCAGGAGGACAGAGGCACAAAGGGATTCACAGAATGTTCAGAGAATGGGCAACAGAGGCAATGAGAGAGCAGAGGCAGGCAGGAGCTTTGATTTTCAGGCCAAGGAGCTTAGGGTTTGTCTGGGAGGTGGTAGGGAGCTACATAAGGACCTGGGAAGGTCGGTATGTAATGTGATCTTTCCCACGGTTCCCGAGCCTGCTGCAGGGGAGGGTACAGGCCTGTCTCCTGCATGACTGTGCCCTTGGGATACACAGCTCCAGTCTCTCGCCCCCTGCCTTCCTGATAGAGATACTTTTATATCCAGAGTCATTCTGGCTTCCTGGTCCTGGCGTCTGATTCCTCCTCCTTAAGCTATCTGAGACACCCTCCCGCCCGCGTGAGCTCTGGAGCCTTGAAATCCAGCAGCTGCTGAGGACTAGAGACTCCCAGGCCTTGCGAAAGTGTGGGAGGTTGTTAGGCAGGCAGTATCTGGGGTAGGGATGGGGACTGCCAATGGGGCAAGAGTGGGCAACACTCAGCCCTAGGGGTTGGCACTGTGCCCTAAGCTATACTGACAGACATTCTTTGGCATATTTCAATCAGTAGTTCTCGAATATTAGGCTGCACCAGAATGGAATGACCAACCATCTGGGTTTGTGCTAAAACCAGCAATGTCCCAGGAGAAGTGGGATGAGTTGGCCACCCACCTTCCGAGCTGCAGGTTCAGCACATCTCGGGTGGGGCCTGAGAATGTGCGTATCTACCAAGCTCCCAGGTGATGCGGATGCCTTGCAGGAGCTATACTTTGAGAACTTCTGCTTGAAATATTTCTTGAATCTGGGTCTCTAGGGTAGAGCCCCAAACCTGAGTTTTAAACAAGTTCTTCTTTGATTCTGATGCCCTTACAAGTTTGAGGCCCTGTACCTTGGGCTCACGAGTGGTTTCTTCCCTTTGAGTCCTCTACTAGCCTTAGTTAGCTGCAAGCACCTTAGCAGGAAGCGAATTGCAACCCAGTGAGAGCCAGGTCTAGGGATGAGACAGAGGAGGCAGCGTCAGGAAGCGGGAGTGAAAGTGTCAGGCCCTGGATATGACCCTGGCGTTGGCAATGATCCTGGGCCCAGGTTGCGGATAGAGGAGATGCTCCTTCTCTAGCAGCAGTAGCAGCCCATGGTCTGGGCACATCTCCTCTGACCAAGTTCCCTGCATCTCTTTCCTCTTCCTACCAGTTCAAAGTGTCAAGAATAAGCCTCTCTTCTTTGCCGACAAACTTTACAAATCTATGAAGGTAAGAAGACTTACTTGTCTGTTCGTTTCCCTTCGAGCACTTCTGCCCCCACAAACACAGATGTGCGCCATCCCCTGGATCAGGAATTGTGTTTGTTTCCACCCATTTGATATGTATCAGCCTCTGCCTCGTGCCTGGTTCTAGGAGAGTAGTTCTCAACCAGGGTTTACGTTGCCCCCTGGGAAACATGTGACAATGTTCAGACTCATTTTGGTTGTCACAACTTGGGGAGTGTTGCTTTTTGCATCTGGTGGGTAGAGAGCAGGGGCGCTGCTAAACATCCTACAACGTACAGGACAGATCCCCTCAACGAAGAACGATCTGGTCCCAGGCGCCAAGGTTGAGAAACTTATTCTGGGGACTCAGGGCTGAAAAGGACAGTCTCTGCCCCTTGGAGCTCACATTCTAGCAGATGACACAGTGTCTCCTATGACCAATGATCACGAAAGGAAGCAAGTGCTCAGCTCTGGGACTAGCCCTGGCTTCCTGAAAACCCAAGCCACTCTGGCCACTCTCTCAGCCCAGCAAGTGGAGTCTCAGCTGCTGACAGCCTGCGCAGGCAGTCTGGTGGGAGTGAGCCTGAGAGCCCTGTCAGCCTGCTGTACACAAACATGACAGCCATCTCTTGAGCCCCCGCCATGTGCCGGCTCTGATTCCTCAGCTGGTGTTCAGAGCTCCTTGGGGAGCAGAGGTGGGCCTTGGCTGCCCATGTATTCTGTGTCCTGTGTCTGCTCCTTGGGCCCTGTATTAGTTTCCCAGGGCTGCTGTCCCAAATTAAGTGACAACAGAAATGTATTCTTTCACGATTCTGGAGGCCAGAAGTCCAAAATGAAGGTGTTGGTAGGACTGGTCCCTTTTGGAGGCCCTGAGGGGGAAACTCGCCCATGCCTTTCTCCTAGCTTCGGGTGGGCGCCTGGAATCCTGGTGTTTCCTGACTTAAGCATGAGTCCCTCCAGTCTCTATCTTTATCTGTGTGTATGTCCATGTGCCCTCTTCCTGTAAGGACACCAGTCATTGGATCTAGGGCTCACCCAAATGCAGCATATCCTCAACTAATTACATGTGCTAAGACCCTATATCCATATTAGATCACCTTGTAAGGTTCTAGGTGGACATGAATTTGGGGGGCACACTCTTCAACTCATACAGGCTGTTCTTGCCTCTGTCTGGCCAGTCCTGGCACAGGGGAGTTTGAGTCAGGACTGTTTGTGGAAGAGAGGGGCAGGATGTCCCAACCTGGTTTTGGAGGGAAAAGGGAGAGAGGCAGAGGGACACCCATGAGTTCCTGCCTGACCTAACCCCGTTTCTCCTCCTGCCCTGTGTTTCTCCCTGTCACCTGGCTCCACCAGGGTGCTGGCACAGAGGAGAAGACCCTCACCAGGATCATGGTCTCCCGGAGTGAGATCGACCTGCTCAACATCCGGTGGGAGTTCATTGAGAAATATGACAAGTCTCTCCACCAAGCCATTGAGGTGAGGGGCGGGGTGAGAGGTCAGTGGGGGAGCAGTGAGTGTCAGATGCTTGAACATAGATTAGAAGTCCTTTTTATTCCCAGAATGTTACCTCTTAGAACAGCCAAGACATTGCTAAATGAGAGGAGACCTGCCTCACTCTTTATACCAAAATAGATTTCAGATGGATGGATCAAAGGCTTATAAAGATTTCCAAATAAAACAAGAGTCTTGGGGCTTCCCTGGTGGCGCGGTGGTTGAGAATCCGCCTGCCGATGCAGGGGACACGGGTTCGTGCCCCGGTCTGGGAAGATCCCACATGCCGCGGAGCGGCTGGGCCCGTGAGCCATGGCCGCGGAGCCTGCGTGTCCAGAGCCTGTGCTCCGCAATGGGAGAGGCCACAACGGTGAGAGAGGCCCACGTACCGCCAAAAAAAAAAAAAAGAGCCTTTTTTTTTTTGGCTTTTTAAAAGCAATTTTATTGAAGTGTAATTTAAGTATCATAAATTTTATGATATTTACTCGTTTAAGGGCATCAGTAATTTTTAGTAAAGTTAATGAGTTGTACAGCCTTCACCACAATCCGGTGTTAGAACATTTTCATCACCCCACTGATGTCCCTTGTACCTGTTTACCTATATCCACCCCCAGCCCTAGGCAACCTACAAGTGACTTTCTGTCTCTATGGATTTGCCTTTTCTGATTATCTCATGTAAGTGGAATCATGTAATATGTGATTTTTTGTATCTGACTTTTTTCATTTATGAAGCCCATTTCTTCTTAAAGTTTGATGCTATACTTGGTTGACAAGACCATGAGGAAGCTCACAGGCAGTCTCATACAGACTTGGTGTAAATGTAACTTGGTAGCACATCTTCATTATTTTTTCTTCCAGTTTTATTGAGATATAATTGACATATAGCATTATGTAAGTTTAAGGTGTACAGCATGGTGACTTGACTTAGATACATCATGGAGCGCTTATCACAATAACTTCAGTGAACATCCATCTTGTATAGATGCAAAATTAAAGAAATAGTGCATTTTTGTGTGTGTGTGATGAGAACTCTTAGGATTTACTCTCTTAACTTTTATATATAACATACAGCGGTGTTAATTATATTTATCATGTTGTACATTACATTCCTAATACTTATCTGTCTTATAGTTTGTGCCTTTTGACCGCCTTCATCCAGTTGCCCCTCCCCCACCCCCTACCTCTGGTAAACACAAATCTGATCTCTGTTTCTATGAGTTTGTTTGTATGTTTGTTTGTTTTTGAAGTATAATTGACCTACAGCACTAGGTTAGTTCCTGTTATACAACATAGTGATTTTTTTCTATGCATTTCAGAATGATCACCGTAAGTCTAGTTACAACGTGTCACCATACAAAGATAGTAGTTATTGATGGTACTCCCCACGCTGTACATTTCATACCCATGACCCATTTATTTTGCAACTGGAAGCTTGTGCCTCTAATCTCCCTCACCTTTTTCTTTCCTCCCCCTACCAGCTCTCCTCTGGCAACCACCTATTTGCTCTCTGTATCTATGACTCTGTTTCTTTTTTTCTTATGTTTGTTAATTTATTTTGTTTGTTAGATTCCGAGTATAAGTGAAACCATACAGTATTTCTCTTTCTCTTTCTTACTTATTTCACTTAGCATATGTTCTAAGTGAACATATGGCAAACATTTCATTTTTTTATGGCTGAGTAATATTCCATTGTATGTATATACCACATCTTCTTTATCCATTCATCAATTGATGGGCACTTGGGTTGCTTCCATATCTTAGCTATTGTAAATAATGCTGCTCTGAACATAGGAATGCGTATATCTTTTCTAATTAATATTTTTGTTTTCTTTGGATAAATACCCAGGATTGAAATTGCTGAGTCATATGGTAGTTCTATTTTTAATTTTTTTCTTCACATGACAATTAAAAATATGGTGACTTTATTTCTATCTTCTTACAGTCCCCAGTATCACATCTGGTAAGAATCTTCATATCTATAACACAAAAATATCTCAAGAAAGCATGTTACAAGACAGTATATATAAGCAACAGTTTGGCAGAATTCTAGTTCATATCCCCCCCCAAAAAAATCTTTTTTTAATTCAAAAATGACAGTTAACTTTATCTAACATATGTTATACTTACTACTTAAAATACCATGCTCTAGTTAAATAATTCATCAACAACACTGTATACAAATAAAATATTACACAAAATATATTTAAGAAAATGTTTTGGTATTTGATCTAAACAATAAATAAAAACACAGGCACTTCTACACTGAGACAGGAAAGTAGTCACTACTCAGGATAATAATTTTGTAGAAGCAACACATAACCATATGGCAAGAATAGAATTCTGCAGTTTTAAACTGACAAACCACTGATAAAAAGGTCTGCCACTTCAGTCTTTTCACTTAAAGTTCAAAAGTTACATATGCTTTCCTGGTTCACAATGAAAAATCATAAACACAATATGGTTGCCAGGGTCAATTCAATCTTCAGTTTGAAGATTATGGAATCATACTTATTATTTTCAAATACTGAAAAAGAGAGAACTATCACAGCACCACCCAGCAAACCAAATACAAGATAGTTAAGCCTCCTCCTTATTATGACCATAAGACCATAACAAGATAAACTGGATGGATGTCACACAGTGATTCCCATTTTGCAAAATTGATTGATTAGATTAACACAAGGAAATGTTGTAGCGGCAGGAAATTTTGAAAGAAGTCAAATTTTTCTAGACAATTTTTAAAAATTCATCCAAATTTCATGAAAATGTTATTCCATTTCACAGAAAGCACTGAGTCATATATAACAGTGTCTTTGTAGCCAATAGGTTTATGAATACCTAAATCGCAGATAGGTCACTCATTATAATGGGAAATAGGGTTATCATCGTATGAGAGCAAAACAAAAATAAAACAAAGATAACACAATCAAATTCCAGAAACATGATTTCAGATGACAAGGGGGACAAGTTAGAAAACAATGACCACTAGCCAGCAGGAAGGGTCAGAACCATTCGTCCTGTCATATCCTACAAAAAAACTAGGATCTTCTGCTTTCCCTCTTCAGAAAGTACTACACTGAAAGGTTTAGAGACCCTCATATGGATACTACTCATAAAGGCAATTTTGATGGTATTACATAGAAATTACCTCTAATGTGAGAGAACATAACATGGGAACTATTCGAGATACATCTTTCTATGCAAAATTTAGTTTGTACGTAATTTAGCAACTTAAATAAGCATTTTGCAACCGAGACCAAATATCAATCATCTCTTGAGGTTTTCTACTATGTACCAACATCAAACCTACATAGGAACAAATGTTATTCCTGTTTTTCTCTTCTATATCAAATGTCCTGAAGCCTTTGTGTTTCTCTGGAATGAGGCCAAGTTCCTGAAGGCACATTCCAGTATAAACAGCATCGATGGGGTAGAGAAGGACCTGGCCAGTTACACTGGCCTCAGAGCCAGGTGGCTGGAACTGGCCAGTTACATTAGCCTCAGAGCCAGGTGGCTGGAGTAGAGGAATCCACCTCCCCCTGCATAAGGCGGGTAGACGCCAGTGTAAAGAACTTCCGGGATGTAGTACTTCAGTTTCTTATCCTGACGAGGTCCAGCACTGGGAATCACATCACCTATAAACAAATCTTTGGCTTTGTTCTTGGATAAGCTATTCAAGTGATTCAGGATGTGACGGGTGTTCACAAAAACGTCATCATCGCCCTTGAACTCAGCATTTGGGCAGGAAGTGCTCACCCACCTGAGAAGGAGTACTTCTTTCAGAGATAAATTGGAGAGGGTGTCTCTGTAGTTCCACATAAGAATGTCTTGGTGCTTCTCACTCTCAAATTTCAGCTCATCTGAAAGGTCAGGATGGTTGTCCCCTGCGGGGGTCTGGCCCAGTAAGAAGACTCGCACCACTGTTTGGTTCCCCACATTGGTTTCTTTGCCCCAAGATTCCCAAATCACTTGCCTTCTATCGAAATGTGAAGTAAGGGACTTAATCGCCAGCAATAAGAAGGGCTGCTTTGCACACTTACCTGGTTGATCTATAAGCAGTGAATAATTTCAACATCTCAAATACAACAGAAAGTCTTTAAATCTGTCTGGCAAACTGTCGAAACCTGAAACTACTGATGTGACCCTCAGGTCAGGTTCACCATAATTCAGATGGCTTATGTTGGAAAATCCTTATGCTTCCCCTGTCTGGTTGGCTAACATGTTCAAAATGGGATTGTACCTCCTGTTCAGCTTCTCTTGTTCCCTGTTCCAATATGCCTTGGGAGGGTCAGATATCTTCCAGAGCTTTTCTTTGGGTATTATTACTTCCCCTCTTCCATTTTTTTCTTGGCTACTGCTTTTGGAGACTTCCACAATCAAATAAATGAAGGCATTTACCATCATCAGGATTCCCAACAACTTTATTCTTCGACTTCCACCACTCATTTCTCATATCTTGTCCGGGAACAGCTCTTGCTCGGCGGGGCCGGGACGGGCGATCACAGCGGCATCCGCGTCCAGGCAGCTCCGCGGGGCTCCGCCCTGCGACCGCCGCCGCTGCTCTCGCTCCATGCATTGCACCCGTGATGGGCGGCTGGGTGGTGTCTGAGGCGGGACTGCCTGGCCTCGGCTTGGCCCCGGCTCAGCTCACCTCCGGCGTTTGTTCTATTTTTAATTTTTTGAGGAACCTCCATACTGTTCTCCATAGTGGCTGCACCAATTTACATTCCCACCAACAGTGCAAGAGGGTTCCCTTTTCCCCACATCCTCACCACTTGTTATTTGTTGTCTTTTTGATAATAGCCATTCTGACAGGTATGAGCTGATGTCTCCTTGTGATGTAAATTGGTAGCACATCTTTAAAGGGTAGTTTGGCAGTTTCAAAATTTTAAATGCATATACTTTGGACTTGATAATTCTACTTGTAGGAGTTTATCCTACGGACGTAGCCACACGTGTTCTCAAAGACACGTCTGGGAATATTTATGCCAGCGTTCTTTTATAGTAGCAAAAGACTGGAAGCCCTTCATACAGAACCGGTTAAATAAATTACAGCGCATCCATATGACAGAGTACAGTACAGCCGTGAAAAAGCATGAGGAGGCTCTATGTGCTGATTTGGGATCTTCTCTAAGTCAAAAATTATGGCCCAGAATAGTATGAATGCTCTGTAGAAAAGGGACGTTATACATATATACATATTTGTATATGCATATGGAAAAGCATTGCTAGAAAATCACACAAGTAAATACAACAGTGGCTACCTCTTGATTTAGGAAGTTAGGGGTTGGGGTAGGAGGGAGACTTTTATTGTATAATCCTTTGATTTGAATTGTTTACAACTGATTTTTTTTTAAGAGGAAAGTTCTTCTCTTTTTTTAATACATAACACTATTTATTTATTTATTTACTTACTTACTTTTGGCTGTGTTGGGTCTTTGTTGCTGCCCTTGGGCTTTCTCTAGTTGTGGCAAACGGGGGCTGCTCTTCGTTGTGGTGCGGTGGCTTCTCTTGTTGTGGAGCACGGGCTCCAGGCACGCAAGCTTCAGTAGTTGTGGCACGTGGGCTCAGTCGTTGTGACTCGCAGGCTCTAGAGTGCAGACTCAGTCGTTGTGGCCACGGGCTTAGTTGCTCCATGGCATGCGGGATCTTCCCGGACCAGGGCTCAAACCCGTGTCCCATGCAGTGGCAGGCGGATTCTTAACCACTGCGCCACCAGGGAAGTCCTGATATATTATTTTTAATCATATATCAAAAATTACAGAAACAAAAAATATAAAAATGACAGGAGCCCTCTAAAAAGAGGGAGAAAAATCTGTTCCCTCCCCCCCATAGCCCTGTCGTATGCCAGACAACACAACATAAATCCAATGATGGTCACATAAATTCTTGCAAGGGCCTGTTACCCAGTAAGTGCTCGATAATGTTTGTTCAAATAAGGAATCCCGTAACACAGGGGTCCCCAATCCTGGGCCGCGGATCGGTACTGGTCCGCGGGCTCTTAGGATCCAGGCCGCACAGCAGGAGGTGAGTGGCGGGTGAGCAAGTGAAGCTTCACCTGTCGCTCCCCATCGCTCGCATTCCCGCTGAACCATCCCCCTCCCCTCGCCCCCCACCATGGTTGGTGGGAAAATTGTCTTCCACGAAACCGTCCCCGGTGCCAAAAAGTTTGGGGACCACTGCCGTAACACTTGTGTTAATGGCCGTGGGGGGAGGGTTAGCAGGGTGCAAGGCAGCCATGGGAGGAGACAAGAATAGAGGCAGGAACACTTCACAGAGGAGGGGGCATCTGATGGCAGACAGGATTTGGGGGCAGCGTGGAGGGCGTGCTGGGTGGAGCAATGGTAGGTATGTAGGTAGTAAGATGACCAAGATGCTCCTGGAAGGAAGGGGGGAGGTGAAGCCACAGAGCTTCGTGAGGGTCAGACCACACAAGCCCTTGAAGCCAGGCCTAGAGCTTGGACATTTTCCTGAGGATGATGGGGAGCCACGGAAGGGACATGGTCACATTTACGTACTAGGGAGACATCCAGGCTGCCAGCGGCTGGGAGGAGGGGGCCTTGAGGTCATCAAGATTGTTTCACTCACTCTGCTCTCCCTCTGTCCCTGCCAGGGCGACACCTCCGGTCACTTCCTGAAGGCCTTGCTGGCTGTCTGTGGAGGCAAGGATTAGGACCGCCAGCGTTGGCGGGCACCTCTGCTAAGAAGTGGTCATCCCCCCGCCACGACCCAGCCTGATGCTCCAGCTTCAGAGACTAAAGAAGGGACAGGGGTGGGGGGAGGGGCCAGGGTGGGCTCTTGTCTTCAACTGGGGTTTAGGAAAACCTCCCACTCCCACTAGCCAGTAAGGGCGCGGCATGGTCACTCCTACTCACGTCTGAGTGGCTGAAGAACCGTAGCCATTGATCCCGTCCACCTCCTCTCCCCATCTTCCTCCTCCTGCCTTCCCAGCTTCCGTCCCTTGTCACAGTCCCTGCCCTGGTTTGGGCTTTGTCGAAGCCAAAAACATTCTGAGGCTCTGAACGTGAAGCAAGTGATGTGTGTGCTTTGCACGGTGGGGTGTGGTGGCAGGTGCCAGTTCTGGGGGCGGTGCGGGAGGAAGAAATATCTTCGGGCCAACTGACAGTCCTCCCACCGTTTCACCACCACCCCTGTCCCGGTTATTGTGCTAGACCGCTGAACCAGGAGTCCAAATACCTGTGTTCAGATTTGTATCTGCCACACACTTGCTTTATGACCTTGCACCAGTCTCTTTCCCTCCCTGAGTCTCCTTGTTCTTGGCTACAAAATGAGAGAGTTCAACGAAAAGATCTTGGCTTTCCAACATTGACATTCTAGGATGTGCCTCCAAATCATTCCCTTTCCATTTCTTCTCTCTTTAAATAAAAAGAGACATACAGACACATAAATACATTTCCAAGAGGGATCTGTGGTTTTGATCTAGAACCTGCAAGCCCAGATTGTTGCCATTAGAGCTGAGGTGTTAACCTGCCCAGGAGTGACTTTCTATCTTCCCATCCCTTCCTGGGAATCCCAAATGAGGGTCTGAGCTCAGGTCAGCCTGGGAAGGCTGGCGCAGCCGGGTCTGGGTCTCGCGTCCGCTCTCCTCCCTCTGCTACCAGGATGTTTCTCTGTGCACGCTTCATCCATGACATCCGAGCCCAGACTTCCTCTTTTGAACTCTTCAGGGGCACCAGATGTGATCGTGATCTGGGGAGGCCTGTGGAAAGCTTCCAGTTTGTGAAGATCAGTGATCAACGGGAGGTCAGCTGCACTTTCTCCATCTCCCTTCCCCCAGCTCTGCTTCTGCTCTGGGACTCAGATCTAAAGTTATCTAGCGACCACGGATTTAAAGTTATCCAGTGACCATGGCATGTGGGTGCCTACTGGCTGGAGGGCTCTGCTCCCCGGCCCGGCTGACCTGCCCTCTCCTGCAGTTCAGCGTGTGTTTGTTGTAGCTGCTGAGCAGGGAATGGCGTGGGGACGTTGGGAAATGTGCTGCGTCTGGTCTATTTTCTTTTCTTTTCTTTTTTTCTTATTTATTTATTTATTTTTTGGCTGCTTTGTGTGTGGCATGCGGGATCTTAGTTCCCCGACGAGGGCTCAAACCCATGCCCCCTGGCAATGGAAGTGCAGTCTTAACCACTAGACCGCCAGGGAAGTCCCGAGTCTGGTCTTGTGTGACCTTGGACCAGCCCCTGCCCTCACTGGGCCTCAGTGACTCCATTTGTACAGTGAGGGGGTGGACCTAACAGTCTCGAAGAGCCCTTTCTTCATCTCTGACGTAATGAGTCTGAAAGTCAGGCAGTTTACCTTGCGTCTTCCCCACTTCCTTCCCTCTACCACGCTGTGAGCCCAAACCCCCATGAGGGTCAGCCGAGAGCTTGTTTGACTCTTTGCCCAACTTAATTGAACTGTTACTGAAGATAAATTAACACAGTGGTCCAGAGCTGTGGAGTCAGACCTTTGCCACTAACTGGCTGTGATCATGTTATCTCTGTGACCCTCAGTTTCCTCGTTTGTAAGACAGGTCCCAGTCCTACCTATGGCACAGCCTTTGTGGGGTAAATGAAATGATTCGTAGAAGTTTGGGGCCATCTGGCTCGGAGTCAGCTGCCAGCACTACCTGCCCTGAGCCAGGCCCCGTTGTAGAAGCCGGGAGGTGGCTCCCAAGACGTTTCCTTGAGCTTTGTTTTCAAAAAGTCGTCAGCCGTGCATCACAGAGGCATCAGAAGACAAATATGGAAGCGCCTTAAAAGTATGCACCGAGTGGGGGGCTTCCCTCGTGGCGCAGTGGTTGAGAGTCCGCCTGCCGATGCAGGAGACACGGGTTCGTGCCCCGGTCCGGGAAGATCCCACAAAAAAAAAATATGCACCGAGGGGGGACTTTGCTGCTCCCATGGTTAAGACTCCGTGCTCCCAATGCAGGGGGCACGGGTTTTGATCCCTAGTTGGGAAACATTCCCCTCATGCCACACAGCGCAGCCAAAAAAAAAAAAACCTCCGAGGGAAAAATAGGCTGGGGATGGAAAGGAAAGAGTGATGGAATCTGAGGCCATGGGAAGACCTCATGAGGCTGAGGGGAATACACAAGTGGAGAAACCAGGAATTTCTAGAATTTCTGGAAAGCAGAAAGGATAGCTCAAACGGAGCACTGGCCGTGTACCGGACACCACACTAATCCCTCAACATGCAGTTTTCACTTGTTAACTTGAATTTTCAGTTAAGGTATGTTGCATTCTGGGATAGGTCAGCAGTAGGAGGGAGACCCTCAGCGTTTTGAGGGGAGGTAGATGAGATTAGAAATGGGAGTTTGCATCCACTTAGAGGACCTTGTAAGTCAGGATTTTATCTCATAACCCAGGGGGAGCCTTTGGAGGTTCTTGGCCGGGGAAGGTAAGCCTCTGAATTTAAGGAAAGACAATGAAGGGAGGGTGGCCAGTTGGGAGGCTACTACAACAGTTGCGCTAAGTCCCAGGTACCTGCAGAGCAAACCCCTCTTTTTTCTTGGAGCTGTGGCAGAGGAGGGAGTAACCACTGTCCTGAATCCAAGGCACCTCATTCATCCATTCATCCATCCACTCATGCACCTTATGTGTACTGAATGCCTCCTATGTGCCATGCCGTATGCGAGATGCTAAAGATAGAACAACTTAGACCGTTGTGGTCCTAATCCTTAAAAGTTTATGTTCAAGTGTCCCTCCCATCCAGCCCTCTCCAAAACTGTACTAAACAACACTGGAGGTTGTTTCTGTGGCCAAAGTTCAACGGAGAGAAGTGGTGGGGACTAAATTAAAACTAAAAGGAAAGAGAAAGCAGAAGCCCAGACCGCTGCTGTCTCAAAGTGGGAGCACAGGAGGATGGTCATGATGCTGTAGTGTGGAAGGGACCCTCGGAAATTCTCACCTCCCTCTCAGCCAGACAGACAACTGTCACTTCACAGAGAGGAAGCAGCAGGCCTAGGGTCACATAGCCTTTCAGCGGCAGAAAACTGGAACCGTGCAGTCCTGGCCCCGGTCCAGTGCTTCTGTCAACACCCTGCACGTCCTTCCACTTTCTTCAGTCTTCCCCTCTGAGAGGGCTTCAGCCCAGAGTCGGCTCCCCTCCTGCCCTGAGCCGTGCCTTTTCTCTCGGGGCAAACGCTTCTCGGCAGCTCTGGACTGGTATGTGCCCACCTTGGTCTTTGGGACCAGGAGGAAATGTCTGAAGGAAGTGGCTGGTTGGGAGGAGGTTGCCCCTTTAAGCTGAGCAGAGAGCGACTCTTTGGGAATCGCTGCCGTCACATTTCCTGCTGTTGGAGAACATTGTGGGAACTGTTGGCTATTTACAGCGCCCTGATAACTTGCTGTGCCCGGCTTTGCTGAGAGCCGCGAGTCACCATCACCAGAGTGATCCCACTGGAGTGATTCCCCTCCTCAGTTATCCTCTGCTGCTTTGCGGGGGTGAGCCCCTCATTCTACTAACGAGGAAACTCAGGGTCCAAGTGGTGATGCAAATTGCCTGAAGACAGCACGTCATGGGTTGACTGAGCTGGAAATGGTCTTAGAGATCATCCAAACCAACCCTCTTATTTCCCAAGTTTGGAAATCGAGGCCCAGAGAGCGGACTGTGGCCGCGCTGTCAGCAAGGGCTAGTCCTGCAACTAGCACCCGGGTCTCCTGATTCCGGCTCTGCTCTCTCGGGTGACACATCCCCCTCTTCCTCCTGATGGCAGAGCTGAGAACAGCAGGGAGAAGCGTCAAGTTGCGCAGTCCTAATTTCAGAACCCAGAGCGGTAAATCTTCAGAGCTACAGTTAGGCAATTGGGAAATTCTAGTTCTGTCACTGAGCCTAGTTAGATCTATGGAGGGAGGGAGGCAGGCAGACCAGCCTGGATTTGAATGCCAGCCAACCACTGAGAAGTAGATAAGTTGCTTGGCCTCACTATGCCTTGATGTCCTTATGTGTAAAATGGGAACAACCAAGGTTTCTATCTCACAGGGTTGTTGTGAAGATGAACTAAGGCAATGCATGTCTATCTCTGGGGACACTGTCCAGGACACAGAAAAGACTCAATAAATATCACCTCTTTGTTATTAATAAATAGGCTGGATTCCATTTCAGAGCAGAGAAAGACAGGACTCTCTTTCAAGAGCCTCTGACGATGGGCTTCCCTGGTGGCGCAGTGGTTGAGAGTCCGCCTGCCGATACAGGGGACGCGGGTTCGTGCCCCGGTCCAGGAAGATCCCACATGCCGCGGAGCGGCTGGGCCCGTGAGCCATGGCCGCTGAGCCTGCGCGTCCGGAGCCTGTTGCTCCGCAACGGGAGAGGCCACAGCAGTGAGAGGCCCGTGTACCGCAAAAAAAAAAAAAAAAAGAGCCTCCGATGATTAACTGAGTCCCTACAACTGTTCTCCTTACCTTCAGAGAGCTAAGTCGGGAAAGATTATAAGAAAAATTCAACCAAACACGCAGTAGGAAGGGGTACCAAGTGCAGAGGCCACAGATTAACCACAGAGAGGCCTAAAAAATCTCCCTGGGAAGAGGGCATGTGAGAAGCACCTCAAAAGATGGGTAGAGAAGCTCTCAATAGTAAAAGATATTGAAGGAGGGAGAGAGTCGCAGGCAGGGACAACTTGAGTAAAGGTACAGAGGTGGGAATTGGAGGCAGCGGGGTGTGCCCGTGGAGGTCCTGGGCCGCGCACCCAGCGTGAAGACAACATTTGGGAAGGTCACGGAGAGTCTGGGCTGGACTGTGGCCCTTTCCCTCTGGGCCCTAGCCAGCCCCTGAATGTGCTGGGGATGGGAGTAGTATGATCAGAGACATCCTTTAGAAAGCCATCTCTGGGGCCCTGCGTGGAGGAGGAGACCAGCCCAGCAGCTGGGAGACCATCGGACAGGCTTGCAGTTATTCCCCTGACGTGGAGGGATGAGGACCCGAGCCAGGGTAGGGGGAAGCAGAGATGGAGAAAAGAAAGACACAAGAGGGAACAAGAAACCAAGGAAACTGCCTGACCTGCCATGGGGAACGAGAGAGGGAGGCCCAGGTGAAGCCAGGTGTCATCACCTGGGAACCCAGAGGCAGCAGGAAGTGCTTTAAAGGCAGGAAGAGGCCAAGGCCCCTGGTGTGGGCCATCCCATCGCCCTCCGCTCAGCTAGGTGAGGACTGAGGAGGCCCTCAACCAGAGCCATCTGGGAACGGGCCCGTCCCCCAGGCCCAGGTGTCTACCCCTTCCTCTAGCCCCACCACCTGCCTTCAGTGCTGCCAGCTGTAGCCAGAACCCCCTAGTGGCTACCCCACTGAGATGGCCATGGACCTTTACCTGGAGATAGCCATGGGTGGGGATGGGAGGGCCTGATAGGAGAGCAGGGAAGGAGGGCGGGGGATGACACAGAGATCCCAAGCCTGTGCTGGGCCAGGGATCTCCATTTCCACTTTCCCACACATCGGGTATCCACTCAAAGCCCATAAGTACTACTTATCACACACACACACACAATTCCAAATCACCACCAGACACAGCCACAGGGACACACACTGTATACCCAGAATCAGAAACACACATTCTTGACCGTAGAGAGAAAAATGATTAGGCCTCCAAAACACGGTTGGTCACAAATAGAAAGAGAGACACCGCTGCCCACAGATGCACTGCTGGCCACACAGGAAGGGCCTCACACAAGCACCCAAACTTGCTTTTCACACACACTCACTAGGGCACGTGTGAGCTCATGCTTTTCCTGGCACACAGCCTTGCTGTGCAGCACACAACTGCAGGAACCTGTGACCTGCCTGTTCCTGTGTATATTCTTTGTTCTGTTCTTCGATAGGAGGAGAAACAACCAGGCTGTCTGGCGGGCAGACTTTGGGCCTAACTACCCTGCCTTGAGCTCTGGGGAGGCAAGACCAGCTCCCTGGAGGAGCTGGGGGGGTCAGCCTTGCAATGGAGCGGAATCCCCGGGAAAGGATTCCTGGAGGAAGTGAGCCTCAAGGTGAGTGAAATGTAAAGGTGCAGGAGGGAGAGATAGATTTTCCTTCAAAAGCCTCCAGCCCGTTCTCCACTTCTCTTGGAGTGTTCTAGAAGAAGCTGGTGGTGAAAGGGTTAACAGTGCCAGCTGTCACCCCCAACCTCCTACCCTTGAACCTGGGAAGACCTGAGGACTCGGATTTGCCCACAGGAAGTCAAGATCACTACATTCCTGATGCCTTTTCGCTGTTTCCAGAATAAAACTCCCCAGGTGAGTGAGATGGAAACCTAAAACGAAACTGCCAGACTTCTCAGACTTGGGCCCCATTACTGTCACCTTAGTCAGCAGCTGCAACACCAGACCCATCATCATCGTGACCTCTCCCCTCAGGGTCAGAAGTGCTGTGCTTTCTCATGGGCAAATGTACCTTCCCCTTACTGGGTCTCAGGCTCCCAACCTTCCTACTTAGAAGGATGTTTCAGGAACAAAATGAGATTAAGAGCCTAGCACAGTGCCTGGTACCTGGGAAGTTCAGGCCCTCTTACCTGCCTTCCCAATTTCCTGCCTCTCCCAGGGTCCCCTCTCTCCCCTGCCTCTCTCCCATCTTGGGGTCCAGGTTAATTGGCGTGCAATATTTGCGTAGACATGAGACCTCACCCGGGGAAATTCCCCCTGGTGACCAGGCTTCCTTTCTGAGGTCAGGCCGCATCATCAGACACTGCTCCTTCCTCTCCAGCTCCCCCCAGTCTCCCGCTGGCTTTCATCCCTGTCATCTGGCCGGTGTAGATCCAGGCTCACAGATTTAGTCCCATCCTTTGATCCTGGGTGCTATCCAGGCGGGTGTGAGGGTAGAGGGTGGGCTGGGAATCTGGAACAAAAGCAGAAGTGATATGTGCTTGAGGGACAAAGGGCAGCAGGCAGGAGGTGTTCTGAAAGCCTGGATTGTAAAGCTAACTCATCCTTGGGCACATGCCTCCCCCTCCCTGGGCCTTAGGTTCTCCTTCGGTCTGGCCAGGGGGTTGGTCTGGATAATCTCAAAGCTTTGTTCCAGAGCTGATATGCTAAGAAACCACTTCCTTCAGCAGCGCAGTCTTGCAACATTTGTCCTTGGATCTTCTTCCTTTGACTCTTGCTACATACCGCCTGCCCTGTTTCTGTTTCCTTGGAAACAACAATTTTGCAAAATGCATCCCTGAATTCCATTTTTCAGGTGTTGACAGAATTATATGTACCTCCTCTCCTCGTAGTGACTTGGTTTGAGTTTTAATTTTTCCTTTCACATCCACCATGTATGATGTCCTGTGACCCACAGAAGAGGGATAGAGCTCTCCAGATGCTAAGATCTGTTCTCCTCCTGGTCTCTGACCCTGGTACTGAGAAGCTGCCTTCCCTGGTACAAAAAAAGGAAACAGTGAGGTCCTGCGACCACCTGCATCAGAACCAACTGTTAGAAAAGAAATTTGAGGGCAGTGGTCACAACTTTGAATCACCTGAGGAGCTTTTTATCTATTTATTTATTTTTAAATTTAATTAATTTATTTTATTTTTATTTATTTTTGGCTGCACTGGGTCTTCATTGCTGTGCACGGGCTTTCTCTAGTTGCGGCGAGCAGGCGCTTCTCTTCGTTGCAGCACGCAGTCTTATTGCGGTGGCTTCTCTTGCTGCAGAGCACGGACTCCAGGCACGCGGGCTTCAATAGTTGTGGCACATGGGCTCAGTAGTTGTGGTTTGCGGGCTCTAGAGCGCAGGCTCGGTAGCTGTGGTGCACGGGCATAGTTGCTCCACGGCATGTGGGATCTTCCTGAACCAGGGCTCAAACCCGTGTGCCCTGCATTGGCAAGCGGATTCTTAACCACTGCGCCACGAGGGAAGTCCTGGGGAGCTTTTTAAATACCGATCCCAGGCCACACCCCCCTGAGATTATGCTGTAATTACTCTGGGGTGGGGCCTGGGCATCTGTATTTTTACAAGGCTCCCCAGGTGATGCTGATGTGCTGCCTGGATTGAGAAACACTGATCTAAGGCCCCCACCCAAGACCAAATGGATCAGATGATTCTGACAGACACTAAAGTTGACAAACCCCCCACCTATGATATTCTTTATGAAGTCATCCTAATGGGCACACCTCTATGCACACAGCTATTCCCTGGGTACAAATGGGCAAAGAGAATTGACCACTTTTCACAAATGAGGAAGGTGAGAGACAGAGAGAGGAAATTTCTATTTGAGGTCACGTAGTGAGTCAGCAACAGCAATGGGCCTAGCACCTACTGGATGCTTGTGGACTCAAAGCATTTTTGCAAAAGTCACACATTTGATGTTTGGGTGACCCAGAGAAGCGCTAGCATACTTGGTACTTCCCGCTAGTTCATGACAGTGAGTTCTTGGCTGCCTGTATCTGAGCAGGTGATTCTCACTTTGGAGTTGGAAGACCCAGCTTAGGGAGCTTGGGCTTCTCAAACTGCTAAGTACTAAGACTACCCCTGAAAGGTTATTTAAAGTGCCATCTCTAGGGCTCTATCCCCGAGAGCGTCTGATACCTCAGGTCTATGGTGGGATCCAGAAATCTGCCCAGAGTCCTGGTCTAGGTTCAAATAGCGCTGGGGGAGCTTTCAACAGAATTGATGAATCAGGAAGCCCACAGAGTCAAATCTATTCATTTGCTAAATAAATATTGATTGACTATTATGAGACGGGCTCAATGCTATTCCCACAACATCAGCAACGAGACCAGAGACGTCAGGGTGGGGTGGGCGGCGGGGTGTCCGGTTAATTAAGTAGCAAAGGAGTGGGCCTGTGAGAGCTTCCCCCTGTATATCCAAATCTCACCCATCTTTTGAAGTTCAGCAAAGCTCTCATCTCCCCCAGGTAAGCTCTGGAGACATTAATTACCTGAGTTTGAACTCCAACTATGCCACGTAATAACTGTTGGCTTAAACCACTATAAGCCTCAGTTTCCTCCTTTGTAAAACCGCAGTACCAATCTCACAGGGTTCTGATGAGGAATGCATAAAGGAACGCATTGAAGAGCACTTACTGCCATGCCTGGTACATGTTAATCTTAAGTATCAGGTATTACTGTTATTATTTCCTGACCATCTTGGCCTGTTCTGATTTCTCCTTCCTTTGAACTTTTAGACTTCCTTACAGTGTCAGAAGGGAAGGTCGCTTCGTAATCATCTAGTCTGATTCCTTCATGTTATGGAAGGCGAAGCTGAGGACCAGAGAGGGGAAGGAACTTGCCCAGGGCCACACAGCAGAGCCAGGACTCAAACTCAAGTCTTCCGATACCCAGTCCAAGGGCCTCTTCTTCCTTGATGTCTAACCCTTGGCCTGAACAGGGAAGGCAATTTCAGGAAATCCATGGCTGGAAGAAGGAAGAAGGGGAAGAGAAGGTGGGAGAAGCTGATTGTTCTCAGCATTTGAGCAGGGAAAGCCCAGAGGTAATCTTCCCACTGGGTACGCAAACCAAGTGTTCTAACTGGAGATTGCAGCTCATGTGGGTCCAGCTACTTGAGCCTTCTTAGCCCTTTAAGGTCCCTCCACCATTTAGGACTCCAGGAGCAGGACCCAGTCTAAGCTGAGTTTTGTGAATTCACAGAGGATCTGTGATGATTGTGGCCTCTGGAGAGAAACTACTGTGTATAGGGGAAATATCACAATCCCGGAACATCAGGGCTGAGTTACACATTACACTAATGAGGAATCTGAAACTCCATTTCCTCTAGGGAGGGACATTCCTCAATTTCACAGAAGGCTCTGGCTGACTCAGGGGGCTTCACAAAGGGAGCCAGGAGCAAGATCTCTCTCCCTGATGCTGAGTCCTGCCATCATCCCAAATGCCAGTTTCTGAGCTGTTGGGGACATGAGTAAGGGAGGCCTTGCAATTTGGTATCAGAGGACAGAGATGGGAGCATCTGACAACGTGGGTGTGAGAAGGTATATTTTTACTCCCCGCAGAGAAAAGAGTTTACATGCATGGAAGCGCATCACCCTTTGCGCCTGGTCTAGCTCAGGGACTGGTGTCATTAGTCCTGTAGGACTTTCTGCACGGTTTGGTATGGTAGCTGCTTGCCAGATGTGGCTATTGAAACATTTAAAAAGCAGCCTGTGCAACTGGGGGACTGAGTGTGGTGTGGGAAAGAGCACTGGACTAGGAGTCAGGAAGTCCCTCGATTAACTCACTTGGAAAGTCACTTCCCCTGTCTGTTCTTTACTTCCACATCTGTAAAGTGAGACTGTTGGGCCAGGAGGTGTCTCTAGCATTCCCCGGGCAATCCCAATCTGAAGGGCACAGAAGCAGTTGAGGATCAGAGTCAGTGGGCTCTCCCACTCCGTCACCCCCTGTCCCCCTACCTCCCAATGCCCTGCCCAGGACTGATGTGGCCTCTTGATATCTGACCCTGGGTATTTCTCCAGACCCACCTCTGTTACTTCCCCTTTGCTTGCTTCAAATTCCATGGTCCACTCAGAGTGAACAATTTTCAGTTCCCTGAATGTACTCTCTCTTCTCTTTGCATATTCTATTCCCCTTGCTGAGAACACCCTTCCTTATGCTCTTGCTTGGCTACTTTCGGGTCTCAGCCAAAGTGTCCCTTCCTTTAGGAAGACTTCCCAGATCCCAAATCCTGAACAGACACTCCCTTGTCCTGGCTCCTATAGCTCCTTGTATTCCTCCTGTCAAAATATAAATCTGCCACACTTGACTGTAGTTACCTATTGATTTGCCTGTAGCCCCCAGAGCAAAGCTATCCAATAGAACTTTCTGTAGTGATGGAAATATTCTGTACATGTGCAGTCTAAGGTGGTAGCCACACATGGCTCTTTAGCACTTGCGATGTGGCTAGTGCTACTGGGGAACTGAATGATTAATTTTATTAATTTCAACGAATTTATATTTAAATAGCCATGTACTGCTAATGGCTACTGTACTGGACAGCGCAGCCCAGAGCCTGTGAGCTCTGAGTGGGCCGAAAGTGAATGTGACTTGTCCATTCCTAGGTCTTCAGTGGTCTATCATGTTGTGCAAGAATGATGAAACTCCAGAACCGGGAATGATGGAGAAAGGCCAGCTCATCCAGATGGTCCCCATCCATCTCCTCCTTAGGCATCTTTTCAGCAGATAATGAACTGAGACCTTACGTTCGTAAAGCAGTCAATAGTTTACAAAGAATGTCTGTAAACTATCATTTTATTTTAATTACCATCGCAGCAGGCGGGCAAAACAGGACTCATTATCCCCATTTTACAGCAGGAGATCACTGAGGCTCAGGATGGGGAAGTGAGCCCCAGGAGTTAGTGCAGAGCTGGGCTGCTCATTGGTGGGTAGGTCTCTAAGGCCCCACTCAACATCCCAATGAGATCCGGCACAGAGGGAAGGAGTGGGCTTTTTCCTACCCTGTGGAGAAGAAACTAAGTGGAAACAGATGGGAGAGGAACGGGGAGGGGGGATGGGCAAGAGGATGTGCGCTGGGCGGCTGGTGATTTTGGCCAGGACCCTGGGTGCTGGAATCCCCCCACCTTAGGCAAAGGAAGAGATCGAGGTCCTCGGGGAGAACCGACGCTGGGGCAGGGTGGGCCGGCCGGGTTGCCTCTGCCCCTGGGCCAGTTCCCAGTCCAGCCACAGAATCATCAGGCTTCGGGGCGGGCTCTTACCCAGAACCCCCTCCCTGCCCTGGAATTCACAGCAAGCGACAGCCCGTCTGGGAAGTGACAGGTGGGGAACTGACAAAGAAGGGCCCTGTGCTCTGCCAGGGGGCGGGATGGGCCTCAGTCGAGTCTGCGGGGCTGCCTGCGTCTCTGTTGTGGGGAATTCCCCTCCTGCCTAAAAGTCAGCCTGGCCCAGCTCTCCTTCCTGCAGAAGCGCAGTGAGCTGAGGAGTCTTCTCGGGTGGCAGCCCCGTGCACAGACCCCGTCCTCCCCTGCCCTTCCCCAGGTGAGTGACCCGGCCCGGGGGCCGTGAGCCAGGACAGGGCAAGGACTCACCGCACAAGACTGCTGGGGCCAACCAGACCCTCCTGGCTGAGCCACGAGCCACCTGGGCCCCCTCCGCTTTCCTGCCAGCTGGGATCTGTGGCCGCCCCAGCCCAGCTCCCTCACCCGCTCAGGGCTTGGCCTCTGGGCCTCTACCTCCTTGCCTGGCCTGGTTCTCCTCCTGCGTCTCTCCCTGCATTTCTTATTTCCTCTTCCTGCCCTCCTCTTCTTGCTCTGCCTTCTCAGCCAGTCTTTTTCTCTCCGGTCGCTGCCAATTTTTCCGAAAGGAAGGAAAAGAAAGGTCTATTTTTGTCTTACCCTTCTCCCAAGAAAAGGGGTTAGGTAGGTTTGCAGGTGTGAAGGCAGGTGTGTGTGTGTGTGCATGTGTGAGAACGTGTGTCTACGTTTGTGAGCGTGTGTCACGTCTCCCGAGGTGCCTGTGTGTACGACCGTGTGAGCAAAAGCGTGTGAGCATTGTCTATGTGTTTGAGTGTGTCCGTGGGCGTCTGTGTCTGGGTCATTACATGATTATGTGTCTGTGAGTTTTTGTGGGTGAGTGTGTGGGCATGTGTTGGGCACTTCAGTGGTCTAAAGCTAGACAGGAAGAGACCAGGTGGGAGTCTGGCCCTGCCTCCCTTGGGAACATGGTGGAAGGCTGGGGCCCTCCGTAACACGGGGGAGAAAGGACGTCTGGAGGGCTCTCCCACCTGCTCTCCTCCAGGGTCAGCTGGACCTTTCTGTGGTTGAGCCTTTAACACAGAGAGAGCCCGAGGCACTAGGAGTGGGTGATGGGCTGGCAGACAGTGGTGATGCAGCCTCCTCTTTGATCACAGTCAGTCCAGATTTTCCAAAGCTGGTCAGAGGCCCAGCCCAGGGAAGTCCCTGGCTAGGAGGGGCAAGGAGTGGAGGCCAAGTCGCTGTCACAGTGGCTTCTGGGCTGGAGAAGAATGGAGGGAGAAGTGGGAGGGGCCCTAGAAGAGGGTGCATGGGAGAGGACTTAGGGTGAGGCTGAACAGCACCGTCAGGGCTTCCCAGGATTAGGAAATGCTCTGGTTCCCATGGGTCTGCCTCCTTCAGGGGCTGGGCTTAGCCTGGCTGACCTCTTCCCACTTCCAGGAGGATGACAAGGGGCAAGCTTGGATCCAAACTCAGATCTGCTTGACATTCTGGGCTGGAGACAGGGAGGCCAGAGGGAGAGGAGCTGGCCTGGGGCTCCCAGGAACTGTGGGAGGGGCCTGGCTAGGCCACGTCTGCTACAGGCGGGAATTTCCCCCACTGTCACTTTGCCCTTTCCTCTCCTCCAGCGGTGCCCTAGAAAGCCTAGAGTAAGAGGCAAGCCCAGGGACGCAGCGGAAACAGTTAGGATGAAAAAAGAGGAAAACAGGAAAGACCCTGGAGAAAAAGGAGAAATGCCTTCTAAGCCTGGCGTTTCCAAGAACACTTTGTGAAGTCTAGGACAAGTTCCTCCACAGCTCTGGGCCCTGAGGTCCTCACTGGAAAGAGTAGATGAATGATCCCTGCCCACCCTATAGGGCTGATCATAAGTATCATTGTTGCCTCTCACTGATGCCAGGTTCTGTGACGTTTCATTCTTTCTACCCTGTGTATTGGGCACTGTTTTAACTTTCTTGCTGTTGATGAGGAAACTGGAGGAGAGTCATCGTGAGGTGTAAGTGGCAGGACTGTGATCCAAGCCAGGGTCTATCAGACTCCAGAGTCCACCTCCTAACCCTTGCATGACATGCCTCTCGGAAGTGGGGCAAACTGTTAATATGAAATGGTTTAATTCACCTTAAAGTGCTGAATGAATGTGAAAAGTTATGGATTTCTTTCTTTAAAGAATAAATTTTTATTTATTTATTTTTGGCTATGTTGGGTCTTCATCGCTGTGCGTGGGTTTTCTCTAGTTGTGGCAAGTGGGGCTACTCCTCGTTGCAGTGTGCGGGCTTCTCATTGCGGTGGCTTCTCTTGTTGCAGAGCATGGGCTCTAGGTGTGCAGCCTTCAGTAGTTGTGGCACACGGGCTTAGTTGCTCCACGGCATGTGGGATCTTCCCGGACTGGGGCCCGAATCCGTATCCCCTGCATTGGCAGGCAGATTCTTAACCTCTGTGCCACCAGGGAAGCCCCAAAGTTATGGATTTCTTAGCGCCGTTGTATCCATCCTCTCAGGCAGTTATTTGGGATGTAGATAGAACTAAATGCTTTCTGGGGCTTAGGGTGGGAAGCAGACACCATAGACTGCTCATTTATTTACCCTTTACCCCCAAATACAATTACCTAATACAATGTCAGCCAACACCATGTGCTTGACATGCATTTCTCATTTATCACTGAAATCTCCCTCTCATATACACACACACACCCAACACCAAAAAAGCACCTAGAATCCATCGTAGGATTTTCCATTCCTGAGATTGCCTCCGGCTATGGAGATGTGGCACTGGATCTAAGGAAGGGACCCGGACCCAGGACTGCTCCTTTCTTAGTTCATTAGCTGCTCATCACCCCTAGCGAAGGCCCAGACTCACTAATTCACCTATCAGAGTGAGGCACATGTTCGTTTGTCTTAGAAGCTCTGTTTTCCAGGACTGAGAGGTGTGGAAATAGCATTGCTCCGGGAGCAGGAGACTTAAGTAGTATCCCAAACTTGCTGTAAGACTTGTGACAAGTCCCTGGCCCTCCCTGGCCCTCAGTGGCTTCATCCCTGTAAGAAAAAGGCTTGATCCTTTCTAAGGACTCTTTAAGGACTGGCATTTTGAGTTCTGTGCCTTGCTAGCTGGCAAGACTCCATAGTATAATGTTCAAGAGCGTGAAGAGATTAAGAACCGGGATCTTCATGTTCCAGTGATCTGTTGCTGCTGAAGACCCTGTGGAAGTCACCTAACGTCTCAGAGCCCCAGTTTCATCTGTGAAGTGGGGGTGATAATGGTTCTGACCTCAGAGGCTGGTTGGGAGATATGTGAAAGTGCAGACCTAGCACACAGCAAATATGCCATAAATATTACCTTCTAATGTTTTTAATATGCAGCTTTCACTCCTTTTTTGGCCCTTGATTTAGAGCTAAATCACTTATAGGTTGAGGGCTTTTTGGTATGTGGTTCATATCCCTCAAATGTGGATTTAGGTGTGAAACTTTGGAGCAGCCTTGGTGGAGGTGGTGGAAGGGGGCGGGGGAGTGGTAGAAAAGAGATTGGGAAACCGCCTGCCTTAAAACAAAACGAAACAACGAAACAACACACAAACAACGAAACAACACACAGGCCTTTTGATTCTCCTGCCAGGTGGGGCTTTGCACTGCTGCTTGTCCTCACTCTGGAAGAGCAAGAGATTCCCAGCTGACTAAGTCACTCAGTTCTCAGTGTCAGGCCCAGCTTCCCAGCTTGGAAATTTCCTTCCAGGGCTGGGGGGAGAAGGGGGTACCAGGCTAGGGGGCCCGTCTCCTACCCTGCCTAGCCCCCAGAGTCTAGGGTCCCAGAGAGTTTGTGGATGGTGGGATGGAGCCTGGGGAGGTTGCATTCCTGGGTTTAACAGTGAAGTTCTACTCAATGCGTGCAATCCACATCTACAAACCACTATCTTTTCTTGAATGCCTACTGTGTGCCAAGCTTTGGGCTTTACTTACATTATCTCATTTATCCTCATGATCACCTAAGGGGTAGGTAATCATTATCTCCATTTTTTAGAGAGGAACAGAGACTTAGAGAGGCCACCCAGGAAGGCAGTGGTTGAATGGTTAGAACCCCATTAGTTAGGTCTATGGCCTACGTTCATCATGAGTGTTGAGTTTCTGTAAGAAAGTAAGAAAAATCAGGATACTGTAAAGACAACATGATGCAGTGGAAAGAGCACACATGACCAGGAGCCAAGGACCTGGGTTCCAACCCTGGTTTCATCACTCCATGTGCGTGGCCTTAAGTAAGTTCTTTACTACTCTGAGGACTCAGTTTACCAGCTGCCAAATAGGGGATTGTGATCAACGGTCCAATGGCCCCTAACATGGAATGTTTAGAACTCAGACTGAAATGGATGGAAGAGGTGGATGTGGTCATGACTTCGAAGAGATGCATCTTCTCACATATTGCAGTTGTTAAGAAAAATTATCCAGAAGGAGGGAATCGGGCAAAAAGATGACTGTGTGACCTTTTTGTGCCATACTAGAGCATTGTCCAACAAGCCCACTTCTAGGAATCACCCGGCACTTTGGGGAATGAAACCATTTGCATAATTATCTAAGGTCAGACATTTACAAAAACAGCTGAAATAGTTTGGAAACAAAATGCAAACAGTTGGAGACTCTTCATTTTTTTAAGTAAATTTCGGTGTTCATGAGAAGGACTTTGGTTGGGATTAGGAAGAGTGCATTCCAGGAAAAGCAAACTGGGAATTACAGACAAGAGCAGGAAGAAAACCGGACTGGGCGGGCGGGGGCAGCGCACAAATGGGTGAGGTGATGCCTGAGAGCTGCAGTATGAACCAGTCCAAGATCGTAATCTCCTGGTGATTGGTCACACTCAGTGGTGCTTTGTTTGGTGTTCACATCCCTCTCTTCAAAATATGTGTACTTATTTTCATAATTAAAATGAACTAGAATTAATATCGTTTTGAGACTTTGATAACCCCTTTGAAGTAACTAAAAGCATCCCAGGATGTCACAAAGCCTGAAAGGAGAGTTCTTGGACTAGGCATATAGTTGCGTAGGTTGTGTGTGTGTGTGTGTGTGTGTGTGTGTGTGTGTGTGTGTGTTTTCACACAGAGTCACAGTTAATTTACAGAGCTCTCCTGTAAAATGAGGGCCTGTATGAAATAGTTCCCCAAATCCTTTCTGAGGATGAGGGCCTGTCAATGACTAAGGTTTCAATAGTTCCGGTGAAATGAATCTTTCGGAATAAGTTTTTCATAAAGCTATATTAACCCAATTTGAAGAGCTGTCCTATATTCCAAGGTTAGGACTTGACACTTTTTGAAATTAAAATTTACCCTCTTTTAAATAAAATGGTGGGCTTAAAAAAACAAGTGTTCCCAAGCGTAAACCAAGTTACTGCTCCTTCCTGGTCTGGGAAATCTCACAGCCTGTTTGCATGATCTGGCCCACATATAGGTAGACCGTGTAGAAAGTGGGCTACGGATTTGCTCACTTGGGTTTCAATCTTGGTTCAGCCACTTACTGAGGTCATCTAACCTCCACGCGCCTTGTACATTAATTTATTTATGGTTAAAAAAAAAGTGGGGGATAAAAACCATCTCACTAGGGTGGCTGACCGAACTGAATAAATAAAGCATGCAAAGTGCTTACCAAGTTTGGAGCAGTAAGCACGCAAAAAATGTCAGCTGTGACAATGAGATTCTTTAAGGGTACTTTCACCTCAGAATTTCTGTGAGCTCTGTAAGAAGTCCGGGGGAGCCCTGGACCGAACTCTAGGACCCCGAACTCTAGCTGTGGCTCAGCTACAAATGCTTACATGCCGTTTGGCAAGTCCCCCCCGCCCCCCACCCCGGGCTCCGGACCCTGTGCCCCTCGGCGCAAGGAATGGGTGCGTGGTCTCTTAGGCTCGTCTCTACTGTGAAATTCCGGCTTTCAGGGTGGCCCCAGCCTCATTCCGGCGCCCGGAGTTTCCGCAGCAGGGAGGGCCGCGAGGGACTGCCCGGACCTGCGGAGGTTGCAGCCCGCGGCAAAGGCTACCCAGAAACCGGCCTGCTCCGGCGGCGGCTGTTTACCTCTCTGCGTCCCACCCCGGTGGCTGCGGACCCGCCCAGATGGCGCAGCGTGATTGGGCGAGCGGCCTGTCAATCACTGGGGACTTTCCCAGGGGGTGGGGCGGCCCAGCCCCCAGCACTTCCTAGTCACCGGCCCTGTCCCCTTGCCCCGACCCGGGGTTCTGTGCAGTGCTGCGGGGCCAGAGACTGGCCCAGGCCTCTACCGCGTCCCTGGACTCGGGCTGGACGCGGAGAGCGGGGTGCTGTCTCCCCGAGTCCCTACCCTCAGGTAAGTCGGCCGGGCGGAGCGGGGATGGAAAGGAAGGGAGTCTGGGACTGGGCCGGTCCCAGCCTCGGTAGTCCACCGGGCGTGGCAGGGGGGTCAGGCCCGGACTGGTGGCCTGGGTTTCTTGTCTCCTGGGCTCCGGCGCCCGAGGTCCCCGGGGAAGGGCACCTCCAGGGGCGGCCGGGTCCGGCCGAGTGGGGAATCCCTGACCTGCGCGGAGGGTGGTGGGCGCGCGTGCGCACTGAGTGGGCAAGCATGTCTGGGAACTGCAGGCGGGCTGTGTGCTGGGTGTGCTGACCCGCGGGTTGGAGGGTGTGTGTGCGGGCGTGGGTCTGTTTATAGTGTGGGAGACCAGTTTTGGAAGCCGTGTGCACACGTAATGAAGAGGAAAATAACTCTTATTGGGCGCTTTCCAAGTGCTGAACTAAGCTCTTTACATGTATTAAACTCGTCGTTTGATTGCCACTTCCATCCTCAAAACGAGTATGATTATTATAATCTGCATTTTACCGGTTAGGAAACCGAGGCACTTGGAGATTGGGGTCATACAGTTAGAGAGTTGCAAATTCAGGATTTGAATGCTGGCGTTTGACTCCAGACTCTGTGCTATACTGTTTCTGTTGAACATATTTTGCCCACTGTCGGAGACAACATTTGGGTGCATTTGCAGGGCAGCTGTAGTGAATTTTGGGGAGCGATTTGGGGTGTGGAGTTTCTACATATGCGTGAGTTTTCCGCTGTAGAACATTTGTCTGCAAGAGTGTGTGAAGTTGTGTGTACATGAAAGTGATTGTATTATATATTCCTTAATTGTATGGGAATTTTGTGGGTGGGAATTTTGTGCAGCTGAGTGAGACTTCGTGTTTTGGTTGGAGGGGGGGACTTTTGTGGATGATGCAGAAGAATCAGCAACGTTTATCCCCACCCCCTTGCAGAATGACAGTGCAGAGAAATCTATGGATTCCTAATGCATCATTTTTATTTCACAGTATTGTCAAAATAGAATTTAATCAGCTCTTACTCATTTTCCAAACAATGTGGTAGGGTAGAGGGGAATTCAGCAGCTGATGAGAGATCCGGAAAGAGGACTCTCAGTTTTTTTTTCATTCCTGACAATGGATATTGCATTAGGAGGCTGGAATGTTTATTAGCACAAACTCATAGCAATTCTATGATGTATTAATATCACTGTTTTACAGCAGAGAGAACTGAGGCAGTGAAAAACCAATAATGGTAATAATAACAGCTTACATTTATCAGCACATACTGTGTGCCAGGCACAGTGCTTTATGTTTAGTATCTCATTTACTCTTTTCAGCAATCCTAGGAGAGAGTCACTAGTAGTAGCCTCAATTTTGAGGTGAGGAAACTGAACCCCCAAAAGGTTAAGACTTGCCCAAGACTAGTAAGCCTTGAACCCTGGGCCCTGTTTCCTTTCCACTATCCTGGCTGTGTCCTGGGAAAATAATGTGATCAGGGCCTGGCACTTCACTGAAGCACTTGATCATGTCCCTCTGGAGGCTGCAGCCGTGAGTGTCCTATGTTCTACATACTTATGTGACCCTGTTTTCTCCCACCCATGTGTGTCCGTGGGGATGGCATGGCACTCACGCTGAGGGTTGCTGCCTGCCCCTATTCCCCCACCAGGGCCTTTGGGGCCCCAGGAAGCCGTGGGGTCTGACTCATACCCTAACCCCCAGTGCTGCCTGTGACTTGGGCCCCGGATGTTCTGGGTTGGGTTGGCCGACCTGATTTGAACACCTCAGAATTGTAGGAGGTCGGCTGTCTGCCTCCCTCTCTGGGTGCTACTGGGTACTATTTTCTTCTCGCACTCACTGTGATTTAACCACAGCAGCCCGCTTTTTTTCCCCTCGGACAGGCCAAGCTTATTCTTGCCTTGAGGCCTTTGTATGTACTGTTCCTTCTGCCTGGAACACCTTTCCCCAGCTCTTTTCATGGCTGGTTCTTCCTTATCTGTCAAGTCTCAGCTCAAATGTCACCTCCTCAGAGGGGCCTTCCCTGACCTTTCTATGCAAAATAACCCCTTTTTTCACTTTCTGTCATATTACTATTATATATATATTTTAATACATTCATCATGCCCTGAAACGATCTTGCTTATTTGCAGTTGAGAAAGTATGTGTGTAGACATGGTATGTGTCAGGTATACAGTAATTTTTACTGTTTGCTTGTTTGTTGTCTTCCTCTTTTCCTAGAATAGAAGGGTGAGAGCAGGGGGACCTCTTTAGTCTTCACGTGTGCGTTCCTGTTACTAGATAAAGAGTGTCTGGGGTAAGGCTTTGCTGGGTTTGTTCAGCAGATGAGTAGAATAGAAGAAGCTAGAATAATGGTGCATTTCACAGATGAGAAAACTGAGTCCTAGAGATGGGAAGGCACTTGTCCCGGAGAGGTAGTGGCAGAGTCAGGGTGAGAGCCAGAACTTGCTTCCCAAGGCATTTTTCTTTTCTTCTGAGAGTCAGCAAACATTTCCTGACAGCCCTCCGGCCTGGTGCTGTGTGGAGTGGCGTGGTACTCAGGTGAATAAGGTACTGGCTCTGCCCTCCAGGAACTCGTTGTGGACTGGACAGAAATGTGCCATGAGTGCTAGCTGGAAGGCGTAGTGTGCCAGCACGTGCCCGGCAGTAAGTCTGACTGGGGTGTGGAGCAATTTGGGGGTGCCAGATGGTCAGGGGGCTTCTGGAAGGAGGTGACTTCAAGGCCGGGCTCAGGCAAGATGATGAGGTGCAGAGTGGGGCCTGAGCCCCTTCTGCAACTTAGGGTAAGAGGATATGGGCTAAGGCTCTGCTGCACTGGGGGAGCTGACCAGCTGGGCTAGGAAAAGCCCAATAGTCTTGACTACCAGGCAGAGAAGAGTCAGTTTTTCCCCCGTCAGCAGCACTGGGAAGTGATCAGAGCATTGGCGAGCCCAGGCGTGCATCAGAGCCCCCTGGGTGGCTTGTTAAACAGATTGCAGGGTTGCGACCCCAAGGGTGTCTGATCCAGCTGGTGGCAGTGATGCTGATGCTGCCGGTCCAGCTGCTCTCTGAGAACCCGTGGTGTAGTGTGCCTGATTTAGAGTTCAGCACACCTGGGTGCGTGCTGTGTCTGCTTCCTCTTCTATAAGTTTATGTGACATAAGTGCAACTTCCAGAGTGGTGTGAATTAATGAGACAGTGTGTGTCAAGCACTCAGCACAGGGCTGGCATGGGGTAAGTGATCAATCGCTGTTGGCTGCCGCACATCGTTAAATCTTATTAATGAGGCTGATCATGAGGCTGGTGAAGGGATTTCAGTAGGAGATGATACAGATGGTCCGATTTTTCATGCTTCGGGATGACTTGCCTTTAATCCTCTGCCGCCTCTGGACCATGCTGTGTCCTCTCTGGATGGGTCATCCTTTGTTTTGTCTCAGACGTCTTTCCATCCCTGTTTGGAATAGTGGCAGTAGACATGTGGGAGGGCCGCAGAGGACATCTGGCCCGAATTTCCTCAACAGCACCCAGCACCCCAGCAGGTGATCAGCCAGCCTCCGCTTGACCACCCCCAGTGCAGCGTCAGGAGTGAACTGCCTTGTAGGCGGCCCCTTCCAGTGTTGTTACAGGTGGCTCCCCGTTGTGGGCCCACTTCCTTTCTCGTCCCTCTTTTTTCCCTCACTGCTCACCTGACCACATGGAGGGAGGGGTGCAGGACGAGAGAGAGGGAGGGCAGTAGGATGTGTGGTGAAAAGAGCGCGCAGCTGGCCACCAGAAGACTGGGTTTGCTTCCCCTCTGTGTCACTGCCGTCCCTGCAGCCTTGGGCAGGTCCTCCTCCCTTTGCTGGCTTTGGTGTCCCAGCTGCAAAACGAAGGGATTGCAGTGGCAGGTGTCTTAGGGCATTACTTCCAGAAAACTGTAGCCCAGTGACTGGGCCACCCTCTATGGCTCCGGTAGTTGCCGAGTTCTTCCCACAGGGCCAGGCCTTTCTGTGCCCACCCTCCCGGCTTCTTGCTGCTGCCCACTCCCCACCTGCCCCTCCTCTTCCTGTTCCTCTTTGGAGAGTGTCTGGAGCCCCCTGGAGAGTGGCCAGAAGGAAGGCACAGGGAAGCAGGGAGAAGCGCCCCTTGTTCTGTGGGGAGCAAGGCTCCCTGGCCCGCAGAGACAGACCTGGGCGGCCGCTTGCGGGAGGAAGTCCTTGTTTTTCCCCGTGACCAGCCCAGGACAGTCGCTCTTCCGATAGGAATGGACGACTGGGCTGAGGGGCGGCTGGCTCTTTGTCTGGGGGCTGTCCCCGGGTGGGGCTGAACTCTCCTCTCCCCAAGGAGCCCACCCTGAGGCTGTTGCCTGTGTCCTTGAGCACCTGTGGAGTGGAGAGACCCGGTGGCCCAGGCAGATGTGTGAGTGTGTGTGTGTGGGGGGAGGCTGGGGGCTGGGGTGTCGTGTCACCAGGGAGTCATCTACTCAGAGACCAGAGCTGGTGCTTTTAGGGCGGGCGTGGGGGTGTCCCATGAGTCAGGGGCCCTTGGTTTTGTCTCCACCCGCAGTGGAGGACGCCTGTACCACTCTCAGCTGGCCAGCACACCCCGGTCCTGTGCCTTCCTCACGGCCAGCTTCATCTCAGTGGTCTGAGGGACCCCAGTTCCTGCCACACCCCCACTGCTGCCTCTGAGGTGCTGCCACTCCCCGCCCCAACCTCTGGGAAGAGGAGTAGGGGGTCTGAGGACGGCAGCCCTGACTTCTAGAAAACACAAAGGAATCTTTCAGACACAGAGGTAACATGCAGACACTTGGGCATACACCCATCCAGCTTAAGAAAGAACGTATTTTCTGTTCATGTGAAATTTCTCCCCGATCATTTCCTTCCCCACCCCTCCAGAAGCAAACAAGTGTTCTGAATTTAGAGCTTATTCTCTTGTATTTCTCTACAGCTTTATTATAAACATATACATCTGTAAACAATATTTAGTATTGTTTTGTTTGTTTTAAAATGTTATTTAAATGCCATCATGCTGCCTGTGTTCTGCAACTTGCTTGTTTCGCTTAGTGTTTTATCTGTGAGGTTCATCCTTGTTTGTGTCTCTAGTGGGTGCCTATTTGTTTTGCACAGCTGTATAGTATTAGCATTCCCTGGTGTGAACTGGCGTCGGTGTCTTTATTCATTTTCTTCTTCATTAGGTTGTTTCCAGCCTTTGCTATTAAAATAGGACATCTCCGGCTTTTATCTGGGTAGTCTTGCCCCCAGAAGCTCTCTTCCTAACCACCGTGGCTCCTGTTGGGATAGTCTACAGAGTGTTCCCAGTTGGTCCTCACAGCATTTCCATAGGGGGAAGAAACCAGGAAAGTGAGGACTGCTCAGGGTCACTTGGTGAGGGAGCAGAACCAGGAGTTGAACCCATTAAACCCTCTTTACACCATATTTGGTATGAGGGGAATTCTCAAAAGTTGTCATCTTCCCCCTTGGAGGAGGGAGTTACAGGGCTGGAGAAAGCCTTTGTTGGATAAACCAGCTTTGGGCATTTTGGGGTCAGGTAAACAGGAGGACAGTCGAGTCTCCCTTTTTTTTTTTTTTTTTTTTTTTTGCGGTTCGCGGGCCTCTCACTGTTGTGGCCTCTCCCGTTGCGGAGCACAGGCTCCGGACGCGCAGGCTCAGTGGCCATGGCTCACGGGCCCAGCCGCTCCGCGGCATGTGGGATCCTCCCGGACCGGGGCACGAACCCGTGTCCCCTACATCGGCAGGCGGACTCTCAACCACTGCGCCACCAGGGAAGCCCTCCCTTCCCTTTTGTCCCAAGGTTGGGCCTAGTGCTCTTTGTCCCTGTGGCTGATAGTGGATGTGCTCCTCCTAGGTTAAGAGAGTCACAGCTGCTAGGAGGGAAGCCGGGCTTCTCGGCGCAGAGTATTTGTACCTGTGGATCCCAGGAACTGTGAGGAGGCGAAAGAAAGCGGGCTGGGGTTGCTTGGGCTGCCTTCTCAGCCCTTCTTAGGGGGCTGTTGGCAGTGGGGAGTACAGGCTGGGGACTGATGATCAGGTGGGGCTGTTCTCCTTTGTCCCTTGGGAACCGTGCCACCTTGAGCCCAGCTCTGCACCTGTTTTGACTCGGCTTCCTCTCCAGCAAAACAGGTATAAGTCCCCGTGTGAGGGCCCACAGGCAATGGGTGGGAAGCTTCGCTCTTGTTTCCAGCACCAAAGTCCGGTGCTTTTCTTCCCGCCTTTGTCGCCTCAAGCCCATCCCTGACCTTCCTGAAGCCAGATCCTTTCTGGCGGTTCCAGGTTGAAGCTCTCCTTTACAGTTGCCAGGTCTCCATCTACCACATTCCTTGACTAGAAAACTTGTCCCTGGGCTTTCCCTCCTTATTTATGATTCAGTCCCTATAGCCTGTCTGTCCACGTGAAGCAGATTCATAATAAGGAGGCTCTCATCCCTGCCCGCAGCCCGCCAGCCTCATTTGCTGCCAGAACAATAGCCCTTTCCTCTTGTTCCGGCCCCGTCAAGCCACTTAAATTAAAAACAAACAAAAAATTAAACTCTCCCTTTAAAAGTGTTACAAAATAACATGTATTCATTAGAGAAAAAACTCCAAAAACTCAAGCAATACCAAACGTAAAAAATGAAAGTTGTGTTCTTTTCTCCTCCTTCTCTCCAACCTGTATTTTAAAATTAATTTAAAAAATAGAACAGGACTAGATTCCATTGTAAAGAGTTAAAAAACTAGGTTAAAAAAAGTTTCTTTTGATTACAGTCCCCTTGCCCAAGTCCTTCTCTAGATCTGTCTCCTAGCAGCAGTTCGGTGTGTATCTTTCCAGACCTTTATCTGTGCACATTTAAGATTTTATACATATATGTATACATATACACACACACACACAGATATGCACACGTAGTTGTGTGATGTTTAATAAATAGTATCCTATTATACATATAAATCTATACTTTGCTTTTTTCCTTAACAATTTTTTTCTTAATAAATAAATATTTATTTGTTTATTTTTGGCTGCGTTGGGTCTTAGTTGCTGCGCATGGGCTTTCTCTGGTTGTGGCGAGCGGGGGCTACTCTTCATTGTGGTGTGCGGGCTTCTCATTGCAGTGGCTTCCCTTGTCATGGAGCACGGGCTCTAGGCGCACGGAATTCAGTAGTTGTGGCACACGGGCTCTGTTGCTCCGCAGCATGTGGGATCTTCCCGGACCAGCGCTCGAACCCGTGTCCCCTGCATTGGCAGGCAGATTCTTAACCACTGTGCCACCAGGGAAGTCCCATTAACAATATTTTATGGGCACCTTTCTGTCATTGCAAAGCAGTCTGCCCCATTCTTTTTGATGGCTGTATAAGTAGTACATTGAATGAATGCACCGTAGTTTATTAAACTAGTCCCCACTTGATGAACATTCAGGGCATTTTTGCTGTTACAAAGTGTGTGGCAGTGCACATCTTTGTCCAGTCTCTGTGTATAGTGACACAGAGATTCCTAGCTTACTTAAATAGGCGATTACCCAGTCAGTTACCTCTGACTCTTTAGATAGTTGAAACCTCCTCAAGCATACTTTTCTACAAGAGAACTTTCTTCTCAGCCAATCAGGCATACAAGCCTGATTGTTGACGTCATTGAGAAAGGACATTCTTTAGTGTGGGCAGCCAGCTATAGGAAAAGCAAATGTCCACAAGGCGACATCAGTAGAAACATAATACCTGAAAGGGTGGAGGTGAAACTTGCTCTCTTTGGTCAGGCAAACCACACCTGGGGTGTTGTGTCCAGTTTCAAAGCCAGCTGCAGATAGGGTGGGGGTGGAGGGTTGAGCGGATGGATGCGGAGGGGTCTGGAAGCCAGTCCCTACAAAGGGCGATGCAGGGAACAAGGGCTAAACTGCTTTGAGAGAATGCTGCAGGTTCCAAATCTCCTCAGGGCTGAGATGGAGAAGAGGGTCATCTTGTTCCTTATTCTAGGGAACCCCAGGAAGCAGAGCAAGGGTCAGTGGAAGCAGAACTGGGAGTAGCCTAACTACAGCCAATGCTGGCTGCCCAGGGGAGGCTCCTGGAGGAGGAAGTTGGTCTGGGTCACTAAAGATGGTCAACCAGAGTCCCCTGGCTCCCCTGGGGACCAGATAAGCACAGGACCGAATTTCCCCTGAGCTTCCTTTCATCCTGAGAGTCTAAGCCTTGTTGACTGCTGGCAATCAAGGGCAGACTGGTACCTGAGGCAAAGTTAGCAACACATAGAGGTAGGGACCTAGAATCTGGGGCATGTTCCTGGTAGTGGGACAACAGGCAGGACTGGTGTCCTCCCCCTGAGGCACAGAGCCCTGTGCCCCTCAGTCAGTGCAGGCCAGTGGAAAGGGCACCGATGTTGAAGTCTGATAGATCAAGGTTGGATTCTTTGTTCTGCCACTAACCGGCTGTGTGTCCTTAGGCAAGTGACTTAACCTCTCTGAGTCTGCTTCCTCATCTGAAAAATAGAGATTATGCCATCTAGCCGAGAGGATTGGTTTCCTTGCTGGAAAACAGGGATAAGAATTTTTATCTCTGTGTGGTGAGAAGAAAATGAGGTAATAATGTTGGTAATGATGCCAGCCTAGTGCCTGGCATATGGTAGCACACAACTGTCAGGCCCTCTCCCAGCTTTAGTTAGATGCTCTTTGGTCGACTTTTGTTTGCAGCGTTTCCAGCCAGCTGATGGCCCTGGTTCTCCCCACTGTCCCTAGGCTGATAGTGTAGAGCCTGGGTCTTGGAGGCTAAGTGGGGGCAGTGGGGCTCCCTCTGTGGGTGAGTCAGTGGAGGGGAGGAGGGGAAGAAGGACACAGAGATGTGTGCCATGTTTGAAGGACACAGTTCTCGGGCTGAGCTGGAGAGCCTGGGTGCAGGCCAGAGAGGAGGGCAGGACCTGGGGAAAGGCTGCAGACATCATCCAGGGGTTTCTCACTGCTCTTGGGGAGGCGACAGCACCCCTGATAGCACTGCAGGAGGATCGATGAGGCAGGGAAATCTGCTTGGGCATTGGGAGGGATTAGAGCTGGGGAGAGCAGGCTTTTCAAGGTCAGAAGGTTTTAGAAAGGGATGACAATAAATTGCAAGTTCTGGAAAGTTAGAACTAGAAGGGGCCTTAAAGTTTGTCTAGTCTTCCCCCTTTTGTTGTATTATTGCTATTGTTGCTAACCTCTCCTTTTAGAAAACTGAGGCTGGGTGATGGAAGATATTTGCCTTGGTGTACGTTGACTAGATCCTATGATTCCTGAGCCCCACCTGTTCCTCATATTACACCCCATGCCTGCAGCCTCTTTATTACTGAGCTGGTTGGAAAGACTGATTAAATCTTTGGCTCCTCACTGGGGAGGATGCTAAGGCGGGCTCCCTGGGTACAAACCATCTAAATAGGTGCTGTCTCTCTGCTGACAGCCATCAAGAGGGCACTGCCTGCTCTTTGATGGATGGACCTGGAGCCCCAGTTTCCCTGATTGTGAAATGGGTGAGGAGGACTGGAGGTCATCACGAAGTGTAGATGTGGACAGATTTTTGCTTTAGTTTGCGAGGTGCTTTCATGATGCCTCACTTCCTGTTAGCCCTTGGGGGACTTGCAAGATATTCCCATTTGCAATTGAGGAAAATGAGACTCAGATGATTCCTAATCTTTCTTGAGCATCGCCTTGGTCCATGGGCTTCTTGTAGCTTCAGCTTCACCAGCTATGGTGTTGTCCCAGTGTCCCTGCTTAACAGTTATTTGCAGTTCACAGAAATTAAGTGGATGCCATAACCAATCAGCTGGGCACAGTTATGGGGCTGCCTCAACCTTTTAGTAAGAACCTACTGAGTGCCAGGTACTTAGTGAGGTACTATTATTATTATTGTTTAGGAAATCTTATTACAAAATGAATACATTTCTTTGTTAAATAAACAATTGGGAAGTAGAAAGTGAGAACTCCCTTCCAATTATACATATATTATTTCATTTAACTTCCTTAATCTGACCTGCAGTGGATTCTATTATTATTCCTGTTTTGCAGATGAGGTAGCTGAGGCTCAGAAAAGGTGAGGGGCTGGTCCAGTATCACACAGCCTGCAGGGGTGGGCAGAGCTGAGCTGGACCGGGGGAGGCAGGCGCAGGTGAGGCCCCAGGTGCAGTGTGTAAGGAGGGCTCCCGCTCAGGGTCTCTTGCGTGCACTTGCGCGCCCCCTTTTGTTTTGCACCCTGCGTGCCTCACCTGCTTACCCCCAGATCCCACCCTACTGGGCCCCTTTCTTCCTGACTCCAAGGCTGTTTTATCTCCAGTGTGCTGGGTCCCGTCTCTTTCCTTGCCTTGTGGCTGGCTCCCAAGCCAAGGCTTGGGTCTCCATGGATCCTTAGGCCAGTTTTAAGTCATCACCCAGTTTCTCTGTGGTCCAGGCTCCTCCCTGTGCCTGTGAGGGAACTGAGGTACAGAGAGTGGACAGCTTGCCCATGCCCATCAGAGCGGGCAAGAGGGTAGACATCAGGACCTCTGATTTCCTGTCCTGTGCCTTCCTCCTGAAGACCCCTTCCCTTCACCACGCTGTCACCCCCACCCACCAGCATCCCTGCCAGCCCCTGCCTTTGCCTGGGGATGAGGCTGCTGGCCGCCGTGACCTCCCAACTCCCAGTACCAGAGATCTACTCAGGAGTTTTCCTCTGGTCCAGGGAGAACTTCACTTCCCCCAGAGCTGCAGCATCTAACTGACCTCAGGCTGCAGCCAGTGCCCAGTGGCAGTAGATCAGACTAAGTTCCCAAGTGTGGTCCTCAGTTTCCTCATCTGTCGAACAGACATCAGCCATGCCTTCTTTCCAAGGCTGTTGTGACAGGAAAACAATGCTTGGGAAACTCTAGGTAGTTTGCAAATGTTACTGGCTATGCGAATTCATATCATTCATTCATACCTAGGAGCCCCTACTTCTGGCACCAGCACATGGCTGATCACAAGGCAGCTTCTGATGGGCTGAAGCATTTCAGTGCAGAAGCTGGAATGTAAATTTAATTCTGAATCTAGCCTTTTTCAACCATCATCATCCTCTTGGGTGGAGGTTGTGATTTGGGCCCACGTTCCCACCCCCCATCCCCTTAGCTGCTCACCTGTCGTCCTGTCCCTCCGGCTCTTCCTCTTTTTTTGGGCTGGTGGCTCCTTCAGTTTCAACAGGATCACCTCTGTCGTTTCACTCTGTGGTCGCTGCCTGGCCTGCCATCTCTCTGGGCCCTTTTTTGCCCCTAAATCGGGACTTTCTGGTTCCAGCGGGCACCCCCAGGCCTCTCAGGGTGGGCTGTGGGATCCCACCCCCCTGCCCTGAGCCAAGATCTTGTCTTAGAAGAAGGTCTGAGCTGGCTGCCTCTTCCCCACCGACGGTTTCTGTTTTTGGAAGGCAGGTTGGTGTCCACTGCTGGCGGGTCACCTGATCTGTAGCTTTAAATTTAAAGGAACCAGGCTCAGGTGGGTATGGAGTCCAGGCCAGACGTGGCAAGAATGTGGATGGGGCCTCTGCTCTGCAGTGGGATTGCAGCACAGGAGCAGAAATGGAGCGGGGGGGGCACTGGCAGACTGGAGAGAGAGCAGGCACCTTCCAGCTCCATCCTGACGTTTTGTGTGACCTTGGTCTTCCTGCTCTGGGGCCTGACTGCTGCCCTCACACCATGAGGGAGGGTCAGATGAGCTCATGCCCCGGATGCCTAGGCGCTGAGCTCCCGTACTGCCCCATGCAAGGCGTGTGGGTGGTCAGCGCCTCCTTCCCCTGTCCACACCCACTCGTGCGGTCTGTGACAGAGGGGAAATGTGCTGTCAGCCAGGGAGGCAGGACAGTGATGCGGCCCTGCATTCTGAGACCCCTGGGGCGCCTGGTAATGGGCTTGGCCTTGTTGCCCTTGGAGATTCCTGTCCAGCTCTGTCATCCTGGGAAAGAGTCCCCTCTCCAGGAAAGGCCTAAAAACCATACAGACCAGGAGGAGAGTTCCCATCTGCCCGGCGGTCATCCTGGAACTGCCGCTGACCATCTGGGCATGAGGTCAGCAGGACGTGGAAATTCCCCATTCCTGTCTTTGTGTTTCTTTCCTCCAGAAGTCCAGACCCTCCCTTGGGCAGCTCCTCTGATCTCCAGAGGGGACTTTCTCACAGTAGACTGTTTGGTCTGGGCTCCCTCTGCCTGTAGCCTGTTTCTCCCCCTGCCCCCCAGCTGCCCAGGCTGGAGTCAGGAGAATAGCCCTGCCTGCCCCTCCGCTGCTTCCCGCGAATCCGCTTCCCTGTTGGCTCCCCAGTGCAGAGGGAGAGCATGTGTGGTTTGGAGGATGTGGAGGTGGGGTTTCAATTCCTGTATCCTGTATCCTGCTCTGTCGCTTGGCCTTACATCTGAGCATCTCTGAGAGATCTTGGCTGTGCCAGCCTCGATTCTAGAAGTATATATATATGGCTGTCCGGGTGCTTCTGGTCCGTGGATCACGGTTAGGCTCTCAGGATGTTTGCACATGGCCTGTCAGGAGGCAGGCGTAGGGTCAAGGGTTCCTCTGGCCCTTTCTGTCTCTCTGTTCTGATTAGAGGTTTATTGGGGCTCTATTCTGGACCACTCTGAAGATACCCTGATAGACCAGGTGATCTCGGCCCCTGCTCTCGTGGAGCTTCTAATCTATTGGGCAAGCCAGATGTGGAGTAAAAACATTCCCAAATCATCACATAATGTCAGCTGTGAGTTCCATGTAGGGTGAGTGTGGAGTGGTGAGCAGGAACCCGGACACCTGCTGTCACTTATCACCAAAGGTGGCTACGGCCTCTCCGGCTCTTGGTCTCCCCATCTGTGAACTCCATTCAGCTCTTAATCACGGCTCACCTCCCAAGTGCCAGGCCTGTGCTGGCAACAGAGCTGAGGAGAGCCTGCCCCTGCCTCCAGGAGGTTCTCAGTCAGATGCACATAGGCTTACCCCAGTCATATATATTCCATACTGGGCGTAAGGGCTTGCTGGAGAGGCACACAGGAGAAAGGGGAGCATAGAGGAAGGACGCCCCCAACGTCTACCAACATTTCAAGCTCCTTGCTAAATGCTAGTCATTGTGTCAAGTGCCTTACCCACACTGTCTTTTAATTCAGTGACCACTTCAAAGCTTTATTGCTCTGCTGGGTAACATTGACCTTTCAAGTTAAAAATAAGTCCCCCCTAAGCTGGCTGGTGACTTTTGTGTTGGGTGTGTGGGCAGCTGTCCTTTGCCTCTGTGGGGCTCAGCAGGGCATGGGTGCCTCTCAAGTGTGTGTTTCTCTTTTTCATTAGTCTTTGGGGGAAAGGTCCCTCTCACCAGAATTTTGTTTTTCCTCCTGGCTCATGGCATCCCATGGTAATGTGGACCCTCTGGGCAAAATCCTTGTTTATCTCTTGTGCTGCAAGGCAGGGGAAACAGCCCAGAAGGTACCCACGTTACCCTACAAATAGGCTTGAACTTGCATTTTGCCCGTCTGGCCTGAGTCTTGGCAGCTGTGTGAGGATAGCAGGTGATTAGCTTGGCTTTCTTAGGTGGAACTGGATTTTCATCTTGGCCCTCACTTGCTGGCTGTGTAATCCTGGCTGAGTTACTTAACCTCACCAAGCCTCCATTATAAAGTGAGGATAATTTACTTTGTATTTTGGGGTTGTTGTGCAGTTTGACTGAGGTAATGCATCTGAAGGGCTTAATGCAGTGCCTGGCAAGTAGGTTAATGAATGGTGGCTGTTATTATTAGTCCCTTTTTACTCTTTTCTTGCAGTGAGCACTTGTGGGTGCTCAAAGGGCCTTTGAGAACTCGTGACTGAAATCGTTTTGGCCCTGGGGGTGGTGATCTTGGGAGGGAGGTTTCGGGGCCCCAAGTCCTTCTGAAGTCCCCGGTGGAGGCCTTTGGAGCTCTTTCGTGGTTAGTAAGCTCTTTGTAGGGCTGGAGGCTGAATCAGTTTTTCAGCCTCAGGGCCTTTGCACTTACTGTTCTCTCTGCCTGAAATATTATTCCCCCAGATATCAGCATGGCTAGTTCCCTCACCTCCTTCTATAAAGTCCCTGCCTCAAACTTCCTGCTTAATTTTTGTCCGTAGATGTTTTTATCACCCCTAATACTATGTTCATCTCTCTCACTATGTATCTACTTGTCTACCTCCATCACTAGAATATAAGCTCCAAGAAGGATTTTTGTCGATTTTGTTTGCTGATAATTACCTAGCACCTAGACTAGCACCCAGCACAGAACAGATGCTCAATAAATAATTGTGGAATGAATGAATGCAAGAAAGAAGTTTCTCTGCTAAGTCACAGAACTGGGATTCTGAAATCACTTTGCACAGTGGTTTCAAATGAAATAAAGCTGGTGAAATTGAACAGAGTAATGCAGAGCACTTGCTGCACAAGTAGATGGTGCTTTGATGGAAAATCCATCTGTTCATTAAAACTGGAAGGAGGAGGTTGACAGTGTCAATTCATATAGTAAATATTAGTCAGGGGGTTTTCTTCTTGTTCTTTCTTTTAAAAAAGATAGTGCACATATAAATGGAAATTCAGATTGGATTGACTTGCTTATCCCTTTGGGCACAAACATTTCATTTTAAAGATCACTGATTTAGTGTAAGACTTTCATTTCCCCTCCTCCAACAGGGGAAGGGACTGCCCACAATCCCACAGTGAGTTAATAGCTGGACTATTTATTCATTTGATAAGTGTTTATTGGGCATTCCTGTCACAGCTAACACCATGCTGGGTGCTGCGGATGCAGTGATGCAGGGTCCCCTTCTTCTGGACCCTGTCAACAGGACATGAGCTCAAGTGTTTTGACTCCAAGGCCAGTGCTCTTCCTTGTACTCCACGTTGCACCTCACAGTTGACTGCTGTTCCAGATGAACCGGTGGTACAGTGAGGCTGCTGAAAGAAACTGATGCCACTCTTAGGTTACATTAATAGAGGCAAAGTTTCCAGATCAAAGGAGGTGACTCTTCTGCTCTGCTGTACTGTGGCCAGGCAGTCTGAAGTGCTGTGTTCTCTTCTGGGTTATGGTGACTGCCTTCTGGGGCACTGATTGACTAGGACGCCTCAGTGGCTTGGCCAGCCCCCTGACATACTGCTGTTGTCCTTACAGCCAGGCGGGCACCACGGCAGGGGCTGAGCCACCATCATGGAAGGGAGAGGACCATACCGGATCTACGACCCTGGGGGCGGCGTACCTCTGGGCGAGGTGTCCGCAGCTTTTGAGCGCCTAGTGGAGGAGAATTCCAGACTGAAGGAAAAAATGCAAGGGATAAAGATGTTAGGTAAAGCAGACCCTGCACTCTGCCTGCAAGCCTCCCCCCTGCAGCCTGCAGTGCCAGCTGGTATATGCTTCTGCCCAAGTCATCCCTCTCCCTCCTGCCCCACAGCTGTGTCTTTGTGTACTCCTGTAGCACGGTGGCAGTATTCCCAGCCCTGAGTCCCTAGCACCCCAGAACCATGATGACAAGACTCAGAATACCTTGAGGGACTGAGAAGGAGGCCTGGGGTGGCAGAGAGGGAGCTGGCAGGCCCAGTTAGCAGACAGGGAAACAGAATGGCCCATCTTCCAGAAGCACCAGAAATGGGGAGAGCTGGCATCACCAGGGCAACCAGGGTACGGTCCCCAAGTGTTAGAGCAGGGAGCTGAGCTTGGCTTGAAGCAAGGCGGGAGGAGGCCCCTTGGTTTCTCTGTTCCTGGCTTTTCCTCAAGCTGTTGCCACTGCCCAGAACAAGCCTGCTTACCTCCACATGACTGACTGGTCCCCATCTGTCAGTACCCAGCTCAGATGCCGTCTTTTCCTCCATGAGAGGCTTTCATTGATTTCCCCATCCAGAGGGGACTCTCTTTCCTCCAAACTCCTCCTTTGCCTTGCTGCCACCTTCTCTGGGCTTAAGCTTTGGGGGTGAACACAGCTCCCGATTTTCCAAATGCTTTCTCCTTGCTTGGCAGATCTCTCCTTGGAATGACAGATTTTGGGAGGAGGGATGGAGTTTCCCTGTCTCCACTTACAAAAGAAGGCAAACGAGGCCCAGAGGGGTGGTTGATGTTATGGAGGGTCTCCTCCCTTCAGGCAGTCCCTGACTGCAGGCCGTAGGCTGTGGGTAGCCCCCCGGGACCATGATGGTGGGCCTACAAGAGCCCCTGGCTTTGTGGAGTCCCCAGCCAGGTGTGGTGGGAGTGAGGCAAGAAGAGGGTGCCAGGGACCAGGAGTTTGTTCTAGATTCCCCTCTGTTCCTTTTCCCCTGGTTGCAGGGCTCTTCCTCATCAGGCATCTTTCTGCTTGTGGGCTAGAATGACGTGTGTCCCACTCAGCCCACAAGGTGATGCAGGGAGTGAAACCCAGGGCCTGCAGCTCCAGAACCCAGGTAGAAGGAGGCTTAGAGGCTAGGGATGGGAGAACGAGTGTACTGAACTGAGTAATTCCTTTTATTCCTCCTTCCCCCATTGTCTCCCCAGGGGAGCTTTTGGAAGAGTCCCAAATGGAAGCGTCCAGGCTGCGGCAGAAGGCAGAAGAGCTGGTCAAGGACAGTGAGCTGCTCCCACCGCCGTCTCCCTCTTTGGCCTCCTTCGACCACCTGGCTGAGCTCACAGGTACAAGAGGAGCCCAGGCGGTCCTCTGCCTTGCCCGTACTCCTTACTTTCTAATCCCTTAACAGTGGACTCCCTTCTTAATCAGAAATCCACCTCTCCTTCATTTATCCTTAGGCCGCAGGCCATCCTCCCAGTCATGTTCTGGCTATAGAATCCCCCAGAAGGTCAGATTTGGAAAGGACTTCAAAATAACCTTGTCCAAAGATAGCTGGTGACTCAGCAGTCCTGAGGCCCTGGCAGACATTAGAAATGGATCACAACAATCCACTGCACCCAGGATGTGGACTCAGGATCTTTATCAGCGTAACTTATTCAGCAGATATTTAATGAGCAGCTACTGTGTGCCCGGCATCATGCTCCAGGCAGCCACTTTGGGTCACTAGAGTTGGCATCTGAGTCAGAAGCTCTCTGGTCTGGCCCCCCTCCTTCCATTTTACAGGTGAGGAAGCTGAGGCTTGTGGAAGAACTAGATTTGCCTGTCAGCCTGCTGCAGTGTCTTTCAGCTGTCAGGTCCATGTGCTACCTTTTTTTTTTTTTTTTTTTGCGGTATGTGGGCCTCTCACTGTTGTGGCCTCTCCTGTTGCGGAGCACAGGCTCCGGACGCGCAGACTCAACGGCCATGGCTCACGGGCCCAGCCGCTCCGCGGCACGCGGGATCTTCCCGGACTGGGGCATGAACCCACGTCCCCTGCATCGGCAGGTGGACTTTCAACCACTGCGCCACCAGGGAAGCCCCATATGCTACCTATTAAAGGAAAGCATTGACTATGACTTAGGGTTAAAGTCCTGTGTGTGATCACCATGCATTCCCCTGGCATGTCTCCAAGTCCAGGACAAGGTCTGGGTCTAGGGAGGAAAAGGTGTCCCCCGACATGGGGCTTAGATGCCTCCTGCTGCAGCCCCACCTTACAGTCTCAGCCCATGCCAGTGTGCCAACCTTCCATTTGGCTGCTGGCTATATTTAGTGAATGGACACATGGAGGAAAGTGATGCTCACAGAGTCCACTGTTCTGCAGGCAGTGGATGTTTCCAGCTTCCACTTGTCCATTCAGTAGCGCTTTCTGAGTCCTGGATGGGTGCCGGGCCTATCCCTAGAGGGAGCCGTGCAACTCCCCTCAAGGGGCCCCCTGTGGCCAGAGTGCCAAGAATTCGGGGAAGGAGAGCTAAGTTTGAGTCCTGGTTCTGTCTGCAGTTGCCAACTGTGTGACCGTGGGCCAGTTGGTGACCTTTCCATGCCTCAGTTTTCTTACCTTTAAAATGGGGACACAGAGCCGTCTTGAGAATTGGCTGAGATAATAAATATAAAAACACTTTGTTAATTGTAAATTGTCATCCTTGTCATCATTGAGGCAGGTCCAGGGTAGCAAGGAGCAGTGGCCACCTTGGGATTTTCCCAGCAAATCCAGGGAAGATGATCTCTCTGCCCAGGTTCTACCCCGTCATTCCAGAGCCAGTCGTTCTCCCAGGCTACCGGGCCCTGCTGGGACCACCTCCCATTTTCCCAGACTCGTGTAGGGAACTCTGTCTGAGAACTTTCCTGGCCAAGGCTGTCCTTAAGGGGGCAGCATCTGGACTTTTCCCCTTTCCCTGCTGCTCACCCGTGTTTTCTCAATTCTCCAGGAAAGGATGCAGATGTTCCAGCAACCCCCGCTGACCCTGCACAACCCAGCGACAAGCCAGAGCCAGTCCCCAAACCTCCAGCAAGTGTAAGTTGCCTTTGGAGTCATGGCTGAAAGTTGCCTGGATTTCAAGGTCCCAGTGGCAGAACGGCAAGAGAGAGGTTTGGGGTCAGGAAACCTGGGTTCTGACTTGCTGGGTGATGTTGGCAAGTTGATCTCAATCTCTCTGGGGCCTCGGTTTACCCATTTTCAAATGAAGGTCAGAGTTAAATCTTACCAGGAAGACCCTGATATGTACAAGGAGTTCCTCCCATTTGCATAATGTTAAGCATGTATCGACTGCGCGGTGCTCAGAAAGTAGGCGGATGTGACAGTGAACTCACATTCTCAGCAGGGGCTCAGAAACTGTCTTCTGCACATTTGCCTTGAGAAGTTTTGCTTGGTATCCTAGGACTGGAAGGGACCCAGGTGGTCGTATCATATATTTTTAATTTTAAAAAATATTTATTTATTTATTTATATTTGGCCGCATCTGGTCTTAGTTGCAGCATGCGGGCTCTTTCATTGGGGTGCGCGGGCTTCTCTCTAGCTGTGATGCGTGGGCTCTGTAGGTGGCACGTGCGGGCGCACGGGGCCTTAGTTGCCCTGTGTCGTGTGGGATCTTAGTTCCCCAACCAGGGATTGAACCTGCGTCCCCTGCATTGGAAGGCAGATTCTCAACCACTGGACTACCAGGGAAGTCCCAGTCGTATCAGTTAGAGTCTCCATCCCACAGACCAGATCAGATCCAGAGAGAGAAGAACATTTTGTGAGGTCATGCAGACAGCTGAGGAAACGTAGAGGTGAAAGGGAAACTGTCTAGGGTGGCGCCGAGATCCAAAGCTGGGCCCTTGGTGGCCATGGGGCTTCTGCTGTTCGACCAGGTTTAACAGCAATCCCAGAGCCAGTTGCTGGTCCAGAGGGACCATCGGCCCATCCTCTGGTGGCACAACCAGTACCTTCTACTTGGAGTGGCTGGGTGATGTGGGGGAGACTGGAGTCCTTGGCCTCCCTGGATTTAGGTGTGTCCTGAAAAAGTCTCTCCAAATTTGTGGATGTCTTCTTGGGACTTGTCCCAGATCAGTCCACTCCCCTGGGATCTCTGGGGCTGGGTTGGCAAGGCTGGCACAAGACCACCATGGCTGTGGCCACACTAACTGTTGTCTGTGTTCTCCAGGTGACCAGTCAGAGACACCTAGGCCCAGGAGACAGCTCTGGTGCCATAGCAGGAATGTTAGATTTGCAGTCCTTGGAATGCAGTCCTACTTTTGCATTTATTAATGATATGCCTTCAGTTTCCTCATCTGACAAATGGGGATATAACCTTCTGACCACTCCATGGGTTGCTTTGAGAAAAAATGGAGTTCATGAAAACATTTTAAAAGTGCAAAGCCATTAAGAAAGATACGATCCTAAAGTGCTAGCGGTTTAAAGTCAGCTAGTCCAGTATCCCTGTTTTACAGATGAGGAAACTGGCCACAGAGGGATGTGACCTTGAGTCACACAGTGGGTTACGGGCTGACTTGCTGGGATTCATTCCTGCTTCATGGTCTGTGAGCTCATCCTGGGCCGGCTCTCCTCCTGCCCAGAGGACTTGGACGTGAGAAGGGGTTTCCTCCTTCCATTCTCTGACCCCGCTGTACTCTCAGCCATGGGGCCCCAGAGGACGGGTGAGGTGTTTTTCTCTCAGGCAGCCCCTGACCCCCTTTTTCTGCACAGAGCACCTCCTCTGAATTTGAAGTGGTCCCTGCTGAGGGGCATTCTTCACCAGAGAGCGGTGGCCACACCAGAAATACCATGGTGAGTGGACGGCAGGTCCCTGGGCATATCCCCCGTCTCCTCTCTGTTTCAGTCACCTGGCCCCGCGTGAGAGGCACAGGACCCGCTTATATCCCCTGGGCACCCCGGAGTCACTAGGGATACGCTTGAGGGGCCAGCACCAGGGGGTGCTTCTCGCTCACATATGCAAATCCGTGGCTGGTGACTTCCGTGTGAGCCACACAAGCACCCGACCATTGTGAAAGCCCGGGCACATTGCCAGTCCCACTGGCCTCCACCAAGCGCTGGGCACCTCCGCAGGCTCTGACTCAGCCTTTGGGCCTGTGGGCTCGTAGCCTGGGTAGAAAGGGTCAGAGAAACCCAGAGCAGCTTGAGGCAGATGTGGCCCTTCTGTGCAGGCTCTTGGCTGCTCCCAGGCTCCCCTTTGGGGCATGCAGGTAGGAGGTTAAACCTTGCACTTACACATACACACACGCACGCATGCGCGCGCGCACACACACACTCCCCTCCAGCTCTGGGGTGTCCACCTGGCATCCCCATTCTCTACTTTACCCTACTTGCTGCCTTTATTCCAACTATGTTGCCCTGTTCTCTCTTAAAATGGCAGACTTATTGGAGAACCACTGAGAACGGTGTGGAACGTTGTTCAAAAGTCTTCAAGTCCTGCCCTCTCCTCCTCCTTCCTCCTTCCTCCTTCCTCACTTTGAGATTTTTTGATTGTTATATAGGCAATAAGTGGTATAACCCTTCCCTGACACCTTGGTCTCCACTGCCTCATTCTACCAAGGATTTGGGGCACAGATGTTGCTCTTTGCATATGAAGTGAATGGCTTTGGGAAGTGGTAACTGGGACGTGGAGGGAAGTGAGACAGGAAACTGCTGGTTTCCATTATAAACCTTGTAAAACAATTTGACTTTTTAAGCTACAAATAGTTGATTAAAGTGTTAAAATTTTAAGTTAAAAGCCAAAAAATTAGTGAAAATATAATTAAATTAAAAATATTGAATCAACAAGGCCAAAAAAACACGTTGCTCTTTAGTTCACTGATTGCATCTTGTGTCTGTCAGTCCCCAGCGCAAGGTCCTCATCATGTTGTCATGCAGCTTACACTAGCATGCCTTCAGTGATGAGGGGCTGCTCTGAGTATCAGAAACCTTCTGTGTTTTGTCCCCTGGGAACTTCTGTCCCCTTGTCCTGTTCTATCCCCAAGGGCTCTGAAAAGCTGGCCAAGGAGGCAAGACCCCCCTGCTCAGAAAGCATTTCACTCTATGACCTCAGCCTTCACCTCGTTAATAGGTTCCTCCTTAGCCCCACCATGTGCCTAGTCTGTGCTGAGCAAAGACAAGACAGCCTCCCTGCTTTCTGGGAGCTTGTAGGCCAGTCGGAGAAGTCAGGGTCATGAAACAATTCACCAGCCTTCGACAGAGCACCGTTCACCACCTCATATCCTGTGTGGGAAGAGGCAGTGGGGGAATGAAGACAGAACTGAAGAGCCTCTGATAGAAGAAGGTGCTAAGAGTGTTATGGAGGCATTCACTGGACGGCACGCTGTGGCTGTCAGGGCGTTTCCACTGCTGCAGAGTTCAGATGAGGGAAGTGGCCATAGATGGAGAGGCAGGAAGCCCACGTTCCAGTCCTGGCTCTGCCACTGGCTCACTGGGCAACTTTGAGCAGCCTCCTTCTCCCCGAAGCTTCGTTTCCAAACTGGAACCCTGAGGCTCCCTGTAGCTCTGATGGCCTGCGACTGCCATAAGTGGTAGGGGAGGCCCGCTAGAGCAGCTGAAACACGGGGGTGCTGGCAAGGATGAACAGAGGGGACACCATAGGAATGAAGCCCGAAGAGGCGTGGGGCCTGATGGGTGGGGTCTCAGGCAGGGGAAGAGGGGGACTCGGACGCCTGGCAGGGGCTTGATGCAGTCAGCTGTCAGCTACCCCTGTGGGTCCTTGGACGTGGTGTTCGCATAGCTAAGGCATTGTCTTTGCCAAGAGTGTTCTAGACAGAGGAAAGAGAGAGAGAGAGAGAGACAGGGAGTGATAGATTCTGAGATTGGACTATATTGCCCACGGTTTGCTTCCTATCTCAAATCTCTGCTAGATTGGGATTCTTTGAACTATCTATGATTCCTAATGTGTTTTGAGTCTTGGGTCCTCTGAAAAGTTGTTGAATGCTTGGACCACTCCCAAGAAGACACATGTATAGACGTAATAGTCAGACAGTTTTGATGTCTGCTGGTCAAGCCTTCCTAAGCTGAAGAAGCAGTGCTGTGCATTGAGTGATACCCCTTTCCTGGGCTTGCTGCTTTCGTGTGTCATTTCACTTGCATAAGAACCCTATAGGGTAGAAGAGAAGAAAAGGGATGTGTACACGTAGTAGATGAGGATTCTGAGGCCCTGTGGACGAGCGATTTACCCACAGGCACTCAGCAAGGCCCAACGTGTGGGAGGAAAGTGGCTCCAGCACTGGTAAGCCAGCCAGTGGCCTGGGAGTCCCGGGTCCTGCCCTGTGAGTCAGCCCCAGACAGGGAACCTGCATAACTGGAGAATGTCCCTCGGCTGAGCTGGGATCAGAGGGGGAAACTGAATCATGAGGAAGGGGGAAGCGGAGGGAGAAAGGCGGGCGGCACCTACTCAGACTGTGGTGAAGAGCGGCCCGCGTCCCCTCCCCCGCCAGGAGCTGGGCCCCCTGCCCCCCGAGGACGGCCACCTGATGCTGCACCTGCGGCGCCTGGGGACCACCCTGAGCGTGTGCGCCGAGGAGCCTGACCACAGCCAGCTCTTCACGCACCTGGGCCGCATGGCCCTCGAGTTCAACCGGCTGGCTTCCAAGGTGCACAAGAACGAGCAGCGCACCTCCATCCTGCAGGTGAGGCCGGGCCCAGGGAAGGTGGCCTGGGGTCTGCCATGTGGTTCCCCCCTGCTTCCTCCAGCTCTTCTGGCGAGTCCAGGGTACCACGGGGGCTTCCGAGGGTGAGGATGGGGACCCGACTTGGGCTTCTTGTTCAAGGCAGTGAGCAGGGTAAGGAAGTTGTGAGGAGGGCCGAGGAAGAGGCAGGAAACCGGGAAATAACGGTGTGGGTGATGCAGATTTCATGGTTGGGGTTACTCTCGAGGCTGGGGATGTGGTAGGTTGGCAGCAGCCTTGCCTTTGTTCTTCACATACAGGTGGGGAAAGGGAGGGGACAGAGGCCGGCCCCTTGTATGTTACTATCCCTGCCCCCTGAGTCAGGACCATCATTAGCCACACTTCACAGGTGGGGCCACAGTCCTTGAGAGGTGATTTTTTTTTTTTTTTTGCCTAAGGCCCCCCAGTTAGTAGATGGTGCAGCTGAGATTTAAACCTTGGTCTGTGGTATTCCAAAGTCCATGCTCTTAACTCCCATCCCAACCTGCCTCCCCAGTGGAGGAGGCTTCCTTTTATAACTCTTCCTGTGCTGTGGGAATGAAGTCAGATTTCCTTCCTAGGCCAGGCCAGGCCTTGGAACCATATGGTCCTTGGCCAGTAGACTCTTTATTGCTCTCTTACCTTAGGCAAGTGACTTATCCTCTCGGTCCCTCACTGTCCCCATTCGTAACATGGGGCTGGAAATTCCTCTCTCGTGGAATTGCTCTGAGTATTAAATGAAGCCCCTTGTACAGTCTAGAACATAGTAAGTGCTCAAAAAGTGGTCACTGTTAAGATTTTATGGTGATGGCTCATCCACACTGGGCAGGGGATCTGAGCCTTGAGGGCTTGGGGGTAGGGAAGGATTCACAGATGGTGAAACTGAGGCTCTGAGAAAACCTGCTCAGGACCTGAGTATCTGTCACCTTAGTGACAGAGCTGTAACTCCAAGCCTTCCTCCTTCCTAGACCCTCCTCTGGGCCAGTCACCGCCCTGTTGTCTCACTCATGTCAGCAAACATTCAAGTGCCCAGTTGACGGATGAGGTGCTGGGGTGTCCACTGTGTGCAGCTTTGGGAAGGGCCTGGGTTGACAAAAGCAGGAGGGGCGTCCAGGCTGGAGACAGGTGTGAGGAGAGATGGGGGGAGCAGAGGATTCCCACCCCGACCTTGGGTGAGGGGCCACACTGGGAGGCTGGAGGAGTGATTGGAGCCTGGAGGACCAGGCCGAGGGAGACCGCCTTCAGGTGTCAGCAAGGCCCAGAGATGTCAAGTGTCAAGGTTGAGCCACTGGGGAGGCGAACCTGGTGCGTTGCTTGGTGCGTTGCTTGTGGTGGGATCACTTTGAGTGTCAACTTTTCAGCTTTGTTGTTGTTTTAAATTAATTAAATAATTTTTGGCTGCATTGGGTCTTCGTTGCTGCGTGTGGGCTTTTCTCTGGTTGCAGAGAGCAGGGGTTACTCTTCGTTGCAGTGGTTTCTCTTGTTGCGGAGCACAGGCTCTAGGCGTGTGCGCGTGGACTTCAGTAGTTGTGGCTCGCGGGCTCTAGAGCACAGGCTCAGTAGTTGTGGCACACGGGCTTAGTTGCTCCACGGCATGTGGGATCTTCCCGGACCAGGGCTCAAACCCGTGTCCCCTGCATTGGCAGGCGGATTCTTAACCACTGCGCCACCAGGGGAGTCCCAACTTTTCAGCTTTGAAACAAGGATTGATACTGGGCCTCATAAAAGGGGTCCTGCCAACCCTTGTTATTTAAAAAACAATTTTTTTATTGACGTATAGTTGATTTACAATGTTGTGTTAGTTTTAGGTATGCAGCACAGTGATTCAGTTTTATATATAAATACATATACACACATACGCAAATATTCTTTTTCAGATTTTGTTGTTGTTGTTGGACTGTGCTGCGCGGTGTGCGGGATCTTAGTTCTCTGACCAGGGATTGAACCCGTGCCCCCTGCAGTGGAAGCACGGAGTCTTAACCACTGAACCACCAGGGAAGTGCCCCCACTGTTATTTTTTTTTTTTTCCAGCACGCGGGCCTCTCACTGTTGCGGCTCCTTCCGTCGCGGAGCACAAGCTCCGGACGCGCAGGCTCAGCGGCCACAGCTCACGGGCCCAGCCGCTCCGCGGCATGTGGGATCTTCCCGGACTGGGGCACAAACCCGTGTCCCCTGCATCGGCAGGTGGACTCTCAAGCACTGCGCCACCAGGGAAGCCCCCCACTGTTATTTTTTATCAGGCTCTTGTTTCCTTCTTAACTCTTATCATAGTTTGTAGTAATTTTATTAATTGGTTTCTTTATTTTGTGTTTGGTTTTTTTCCCTTGTGTTCCCTGCTAGAATGTAGGCCTCACAAGAGGGGCAGGTACCTTGTCGGTCATATTCACCACTGCATCCCAGTGTCTGGCACTTCATAGGTGCTGAATGTACATTTGATGAATGAACAAATGAATGAATGAACTAATGAACTCACACATGAGCTCTATTAACCCCTTTGATGGAAGGTGATGACTTTTGTGACGACCTCTCTCCGTCTGCTTTGTGCCCAGAGCGTTTGCCTCTTGCCTAGAAGGACAGCACATGAGGCCTTGTCCTGATCTTCCCTTAGAGACCACAGCAGGACGTTCTGTTCCCTGGAGGCCCCACTCAGGGCTGTTGCATCCTGGGTATTTGCCCAGCCTGTGAGTGGAGGTAGATTAATCTGGTTCCTCCTCATTCATTCACTGATTTGTTTCTTGGTTCACTCAGCATTTCCAAGGCCAGGTATGGCATGAGGCCTCTGCTGGGCATTGCAGCCAGTCATAATGGTTTTCTATTCCTCCGTATCTGACCACTCACCAGTTCCAGGCTGTGTTCTCCATCCAGCCTTCTCAAGTCTTTCCTGGGTTAGTCAGAAAGGGCTCGGTTTTGCTGTGGAAACAAACAACTCTGAAATCTCCCTGGATAACATGAAAGTGTTCCCTCATATTCTGTGTGGCAGGGGCTTGTTTCTACTCCACAATCACATTGCGGCCCCAGCCGTCTTGTGCCCTTTGGCAGCGATAGGGAAAAAGAGACCAGAGAATTGTGCCTGAGCCAGCTCAGAAGTGGCACTTGTCACTACCACTCACCTTTCATTGGCCAGAACTGGTCACATGGTCACAGCAAGTCTGGGAAATGGCCATGGAAGGGAGCAGGTAGAAGGTCTGGTGAATATCGCTCACTGTCTCCGCCCCCAGCCCAGCTCACAGCCTGCCACCTGCCTTCTCTGCTCTTTCATCACAGGCGCAAGAGGTACCATTTAGGATCTGCCAGATGATATTTAATCCCCTTGGTGATTCCCAAGAGCTGTACAACCTCATGCACATTATTTCACCTGCACTAGCCTACATTTTTTTTTTTTTTTTTTTTGGCCACACCGTGCAACTTGCGGGGTCTTAGTTCCCTGACGGAGGATTGAACCCGGGGCCTCGGCAGTGGAAGCATCGAGTCCTAACCACTGGGCTGCTAGGGAATTCCCTAGCCTACATTTAAAATAGAGATGAGTTACGTAGCTTTGGGGAAGCTGTGAGGCTCCACCGAGGTGGTGAGTGGAAGAGCACCTGGCCATTTACAGGTCATGGGTTAGGTGCTCACTATGGATCTGTTGAGAGATTGAGTCGCTTAGTACTGACCTGGTGCATCACCCTTACTAGTGAGAACCTCCCTTCCCTCCATCTGTGAGGCCCTGAGTCTGGCTTCCCATCTTCCATGCCCCCTCCACCTTGCAGCACTTCAAGCACATGTCCTCAAAGGTTACCAAGCGCCTGGCAGCTCACGAGGCACGTGCACTCCCCCGGTCTCATTTGTCCTCATAGCAGCCCTATAAAGGAGGCAGGGGAGGAGCAGTCGCCCCACTTTGTAGGTGGGGGAACTAACTGTGTCTCAGAAGTGAGGGAATCCTGAGCCACACTGGGAATTGGTGAGGTCTTGACCCGATGCCCTGTCTTCTGACTTGCCGGCTGACACCCTTGCTCCGTGGCTGCCTTGAGTACTCTCCAGATTGCCTAAGCTCTAGGCGTACTACGACTCAGGTCCATTCAGCCAATCAGTCCTGCATTCCTTCAACAAAGTGTCGAGCTGAGCTGGGCCCTGGGCTGAGGATCCCGCAGTGGACAAGAGAGCGGCAAGAGGATCCCAGCCGTCTGGGAATTCATGGACTAGTCGGGTGGGGGGGACATTAAGAAAGTAACGACACTGATGGTTCTTTAGCTGTAATTGTCAGAGGTGCCAGGAAGGTTGAGAGCAGGGGACTGTGAGTGAGGATAATGGAGGTGACCTAACTCACCTGAGATGTGGGAGTCAGGGAGGACTTCTCGGAGGAGGTGACGTTTAGGCTAAGACTTGAAGCAGGAGTAGAAGTCAGCCAGGGGAAGGCTGGTGGGGAAGAGCATTCTAGGCTGTGGGAACAGCAGTGAAGGAGGAGGAGGGATGGTGCTCTCTGCCTTGGAGGAACAGAAGGCGCTGTGGCTGATTCTTGGTCCGGCGTCCTCATGGCTGGCTCCTGAGGGAGAGGATGCAGAGAGGAGCCTGGGTGAGCCTTGTGGCTTGGCTCCTGCTATCCCAAGAGGTCTTGGTTGAGGCCATTGCAAAGGGGATACTGTGTCAGGACCTGGTGTGGCTATAGTGCCCCTCCCGCCCCCTAGCATCAACCTGTATTTGGGGTGCACCCCTTCCCTTACCTTGCCCGCATCTCCCTCTCTGCCCTGCAGACCCTGTGTGAGCAGCTTCGGAAGGAGAATGAGGCCCTGAAGGCCAAGCTGGACAAGGGCCTGGAACAGCGGGATCAGGCTGCTGAGAGGCTCCGGTAAGTCCAGGCTCCTCAGAGGAAGGGTGAGGAGTCGGATGGGCAGGAGGAAGATGGTGGTGCATGGCACTGATTTCCGGGCTGAGTGCTCTGAGGCCTGTGCCCAGAGCCCTGCTTTGGATGTCACGTCTCTTGGTCCTTCTCCTTGGGTGTTTCCTCTCTGGTCCTTTTAATACCTTGGGGAGTGTTTGTGTATAAAGTGCCTTGAGAGCTTCAGAAGAAGGTCTGTACAAAGTGTACTCCTTCCTTGGGAGCTTACCCCCTCCGCCTGTTGACAGCAGCTAGCTGGTTGTTGGAGAGAGGGCTCTGGACTTTGCTGCCCCCTGCTGGTCACCATCCTGACCTGCTCTGTTTCCCGAGAACAGTCAGGAGTTGCTCACCTGGGCTATACTACTGGGTCTCAGACTTAACTGTGCATCAGAATCACTGAGGGTCAGGAAAGGCATTGCAAGTTGACACTCCCGTGCTGAGATTCTGATTCATTGGGTCTGGGGTGAGACCTAGGCATCTGCATTTTCCAGTAGGCCTCTGTGAATATGATGTAGGTAGACCCAGGATCACACCTGAGAGGCACTGATCTTGACTGTCAGAGCTTGAAGGGCCCTTTGAGATCATGTGGGCCAAACCCCTCACCCTGCAGAGGGAAACTGAGGTCCAGGGAGAGGCCTGTGAGGCCCAGAGGGAGTCAGGTGTGACTGCTGATCCACTGTGTCGTTTTGAATCAGCATGTATTTATTGACTTCTGGATGGCCAAGCAGTTGGAGTTTTATAGCCATAATGACTCCATCCATGGATCCAAAAACCCAGGCTGGAGGAAAGAGCCATGATTAGAAGGTGAGGATGCAAGTCCCCACTGTGTGACCTTGGGAAAGCCAGTTTACTTCTCTGTTTTCCTATTATCACATGGAAACCAGCTGGTAAATAGAATACAAAGAAATAGTTTCCATATCTCAGTCATACCTGAGTCCACATCACCATTTTTCTTATGTCCTGTATCACCCATCTTATTATTTACTTAAGAATTTCATTTGCATCATGTTTTTGCTTAAGATTATTACAGTTACACTAGAGTAACTGGAAAACAGCATGACCTGGAATAAATAGAAGATACCTCCAATAATGAACACAACAAAAACGGAAGGATGTTAATTCGTTTTGGCGAATTGCCCGCTCAAGGCTCTGAGGCTGAAGGCTGCTCTTCCTCTGTTAACACGGGAGACTAGCAAGCACTAGAGAGGCACTCAGGACCTACCAGCACCAAACTGAGACTTTCCCCGTGCTCTGCACAGGACGTCTGAGGTTAATTGGAAAGGGTGGAATTTTCTCAGAGAGTGTGATCCAGGGTTCTTTAATGCAGTGTGGATGTATCCTGGAGATCTCATGTATACAGACGTCTCACAGTTGGGGAAGCCCTGTTGGTGAGCATCAGAGACTTCTAGGGAAGCCGAGCAAAGTGGCGTAAGGATGCCCTTTTTGGTTGCACCTGAGGGCAGGTCTCAGGGACTCGCCTTACTCCCCACGTCTCAGCTGCAACTCAGATGAGTAGCAGGTCTGAGGTCCCCAGGATCCTCGACCCAGGGCCAGCAATATGACCTCTCTCTTTGCCTCCAACCAGGGAGGAAAACCTGGAGCTCAGGAGGTTGTTGATGAGCAGCGGCAAAGATGGTGCCTCCAGATGGCCAGGCTCACCAAAGACGGAAGGCACGGGCAAGAAGGGGGCGGCCGCACAGCAGCAGGTATGTGGTCAGAAACTCCTTCCCCAGCACTGCAGTGGCTGGTGCCCAGCCTCCAGAGGCAGTGAGCCAGCCCCGCTGCTGGAAGCTTCTAGTTGTTAGACGGCGTTTTTTTGGCTTGTCCTGAGAGTCCACCTCCCTGTAGCTTCCACTCCTCAGCCCTTATTCTGCTACCAGCCACATGGAGCATCCCATTCCCTGGGACGCACGCTCAGCCTGCTGGCTGTGACTCTGGCTCCCTGGCCCCCACATGCCTTCTCTTCTCCAGGCTGAATAGCTGCAGTTTCTTGGGTCATTTCTTATAAAGGTGGTGTCTTGTCATTTGTGCAGTCTGGGCATATCCCCTGAACACATTCCAGTTTGTCAAGGTCTCTCTTCCAGGGTGGCTCCCAAAAATCAGTTTAATGTCTCAGATACCCCTGGTGGTATTAGGGTGTTAGGTTGAGAAAGCCCCTGAAGGGACTCTGTTAAGCTCCTGCCTGGGAGCCTCTGACACACAGAGAACAGGGTGTGGGCTGACTCAGCAAGGCCTGCTAATGCCCTGGGCTGGCCCACCTGCCCCCTTCCCACCGCAGCTCCCAGCACTGGCTCACATCCAGTTCCCAGCTAGGAGCTGGCTGGCCCCTCGCCTGGTCTGTGCTGTGCTGCAGAGCTGAGTCCCAACTTTTTACTGACATGTTTTTCCTCTTTAATGGGGTTTAATGGCTGTACAGCAGGACTCAATGTCTTTAACAAACCCCACACTTGTGTAATAGTAATAATTATCCTAATAACTTAATTCCTTATTACTATGTGGCAATGTAGAGTTTACCTGGGATTTGCAAACTCATGTGATTTGGACGTCCTCTCTACATGTCAGGGAGGCAGGGCTGGGACTCTTACTCCGTGAGACAGCTATGGCAGGAGGTTTGGAGAGGTCCTGTGACATCACATCATCTAGATTCCTGCATCCACCTGCTATTAGGCAGATGTGGGGTGTGAGAGGGCAACATGCCGATGAATGGCCTTCTGAATCCCAGCCCATGAAGCCCCTCTCTGCTTCCGTTTACCCCTCAAGTCAGAGCCTGCCTTGTCTGCCCTCTTGAGGAAGTGACCTGTGGACTCTCCTGATCTCCCCTGGGTTCTCGGAAGTGTGTGGGCAGGCCTCTTCACTTTTCCAAAGCCCTTAACATCATTGACTTCTCGAAAGGCCAGATGCCCTTATTGCCCTGCCGGGGAGGAAGGTCCCGTAGGAGGCGTGCGTTCTGGGCAGTGGTGAAGCCTGTGCCCTGGAGTTGCATGTGGGTTGAGTGCTGACTCTACCTCTGGTCAGTGCTGCCACCTTGGACAAGTTGCATAACCTCTCTGACCTCGGTTTCCTCCTCTGTGAAATGGAGATAATGACACCGACCTCAGAAGGTCATTGGAGGATTCGGTGATGTGATGCCTGTACAGTAGGTTTAGCACTTGGCACGTGGTAAACAGTAAACATTGGCTTTTGCTCTTAATGGCAGATTTGATGCCTCTCTTCTCTGTGGAGGTTAAGGGTGAACCCAGGAGCACGGCACCCCCCTTCCTCCTTCCCCAGTGAGGGCAGGCCCATCTCTCATTTTTCCTAAAGGAGGTGAGACCGTCCCTGGAGGGTTCCCCCAGCCTTCTCCCTTTACTCCCGGGCACTATGGTGTACTTACAGACCTTAGCCTGTAGGGGCGCTTGAGCCTCACAAGTTCACTCAGCACCGTGCCCGCCCCCCCACCAGCCACAGGGGAGTGTGGACGGGAATGGGAAGGCAAGGAACAAAGAGAATGTGGGCAACGACTCCAGGACAAATGCTGTCGGACCCACAGGATGTCAGAGGTTGGGGCCCATCCTGTTTGATCTCTTTGTACCGAGGCCCAGAAAGGGTGTGGGTCTTGGCCTATATCAAGCAGGGACTTGGAGATAGAGCTGGTGTTCAGTTTCTGAATTGCTAGCATCCTGTGGCACATGGGATCCTAGTTCCCCGACCAGGGATCGAACCCGCACCCCCTGCAGTGGAAGCGCAGAGTCCTAACCACTGGACCGCCAGGGAATTGCCAGCACTTGCTATGTATAAAAAAATTTCTTTTTAACTTTTTATTTTGAGATAATTTTAGACTTACAGAAGAGTAGCAAAGTTGCCCAGAGAGTGCCCATCTCCCCATCGCCTTAACATCTCACCTAACCGTGGTTCAGTGATCAAAACCAGGAAATGAACATTGGCACAATACTATTAACTAAACTACAGTCTTTGTTCAGATTTCACCAGTTTTTCGCTCATGTCCGTTTTCTGTACCAGGATCGAATCCAGGATCCCACATGGCATTTATCAACAGTTGTCCTGTCTCCTTAGTTTCCTCTGTCTGTGACAGCGCCCAGTGGTTCTTTCATGAGCTTGAGGCTTTTGAGTTATACTGGCCAGTTATTTTGTAGAATGTCCCTCAACTTGGGCTCCTCTGATGTTTTCTTATGATTAGACTGATGTTACGGATTTGGACAAGAAGATCACTGGAGCGCCATCTTGCGTCATGTCAAGGGTACATGATATCGATGTGTCTGTTTACATTCAATCTTGATCATTTGGCTAAAGGGGTGTCTGTCAGCTTTCTCCATAATAAAGGGGCTAATTTTCCCTTTGTAGTTAATAAATATTTACTTTTGAGGAGACACTTTGAGACTGCAGATGTCCTGTTTCTCCTTACACTAATTTTAGTATCCACTGGCGGATCTCACCTGCAGTGATTATTAATATAGTCTTCTAATGGTGATTTTGTGCTTCCCTCATTCCTTCTCTATTTACTAATTGGAATTTTTCTTCTCCCCCATCTGTTTATTCATTTATTTTTTTCTATTAATAGGGACTCAAGGATATTTATTTTATTCTTTGGCTTATAATCCAGCACTATTGCAATTTGTTTTCTTGTTCAAATTGTTCCAGCTTTGGTCATAGGAAGCTCTTTCAAGTTGTCTCCTGTGCCCATTTGATATGCCCTTCTTCTTCTTCTTCTTCTTCTTCTTATGATTGAGCACTTCCTTACTTTCTGGCACCACAAGTCGCTCCATAATAACCTTATATTTTCCCTGCCCCAGGCCTGAAATTAACCACTTCTCCAAGGAGTCCTGTTTCTTTTCATTAGAGAATGGTATTTAGAAACCAAGATCTGTGCTCATTGCTATTGGATTGACACTGCTTTAGGCCCTCTCAGAGGTCAGAGCTAGGAAATACATGTACTAATCACACATGCACACGTACCTTTATTTGTGTATCTTTTTAAAAACATTTTAAAAATAAACATTTTATAAAATGTTAAAAAAAATGTGTAACTCTTGCCTTCCAGGCTGGAGCATTTTTGGCTGATGGGTAGGGGAGGAGAGGGCAGCTGGCAATGCCTTAGAGGTAGAGCCTGAGCAGGAAAAGAAGTGGCCATGGAGGGGCGGGGGAGGGAGAGGGAAGGGTCTGGGAGCCCCTGAGGGTCAGGGAGGGGGAATAATGATCTCCATGGACTTCCCGAAGGGACTCAGTCATATATGGGACGAGTATCAGTGTCCTGGTGGGTGGGAGGGTAGAGAGGCAAGAGACAGAGGGCTGGGTCTCATGGGTGAGCAGCCTTAGAGGGGCACTGAGTAGGGGAGAGAATTGTTACTTGAGGCTCTGCTGAAGGCCCCTCTGTGTTTCTCCTCAGGCTGGTGTGACAGCAGGTAAAGTCCCAGAGGTGGGAGCCTTGGGTGCTGCTGAGAAGAAGGTGAGGATGCTGGAGCAGCAGCGCACAGAGGTAGGTGGCTGGAGGGAGTGGTGGTGGTTGGGGAAGACCCTTCCTCACTCCTGGGACCAGCAGGACAAAGACCCTCCCTGGCCCTCTGGCTCCGGCTAGGCCCAGGTCTCTGTGATGCGTTGCCATGGTGACTACTGAACCATCTGCCCATGGGTGAGAGATGCTGCTTTTCCCTGGCTCTTGTCTCCTGATCAGTTCCCCTACCCACAGGAGTCACTCTGAGGAGGTGGCATTTGGGGTATGGCCTAAAATTGCTGCGGGGGGTAGTTTAGGAAGGCTCCCATGGTAAACCCTGGATGGTGGAGAGAGGTTGTGATAAGAGGCAAGTTTTAGCATCAGGAATGGGGAGTCTGGGGTTCATCTGTCACCACGCAGCTGGTTCAGGGAGGAACTGTCACAGAAAGAGAGATCCCATACCTGCTTGCAGCACTGCTTCTAATCAGTTGAGAGTCTCCAGAAGTTGAGGCTCTTTCCTTGTGTCTCGTGCATAGTCTTCCTCTGTCCCCCACCCCCGGTATTTCTGGACCAGAGGTGGGAGCCCCATCGTCTCTATTCTCTGAGCCCCTCCTCTCCACACAGCCCTGTCCTTGTCCCAGTCCCTGGGCCTTTCTGCCCTCCCTGGTCCTCCAGCACATCTGAAAGTCATGTTCTCTTGTTTATATGCATATTCACTTTAGTTTTCTTTTTGTATTACTGTAAGGTTTTTTTTTTTTTTTCTGATTACAGAAGTTATATAATGTTCATTATAAAAAGATCGAGAATCTCACCTCCTGGAGATGACCACAGTTGATAACAGTTCATTGTATATTCCTCAGTTTTGTCTGTATACTTACTAATGTATGATGTTTGTGAAAATATCATACATACCACATTGCAGATTGCTTTTTTCCTTTCTTTCCTTAAAATTAACTATATCTTTGAGGGTATTTATTTATATGTAAAACATACCCTGTGTTTCTTTAATTCTGAGTACTTTTTATCATATTTTAATGTTTTTGAACTTGGGATGCCGTTTCCATTGTTAATTTAACGATGTTAGGTTGTTTTTCTTCCTTGAATTATTGTTATATCAAGATTATGGCAAATAATTAGTATCATCTCAGAATGGAGGCAATGTACTAGGCACCGGAATTTCTGAAGAGCTGTGCAGTGCTCCATTTTCTGTTTATTCTGTCATTTCCTTAACCTGTTTCTGATGCTCAGGTTGACCTCTAGATTTTTTTGCAATATAAATATCGTTGAGATGATCAGCAGTACACATATTTTTTACACACTTGTACAAGTGCTTCTTTTGGTTACATTTTTCAGAGTGGCAATATTTGGTTAAAGAGAACGAGAATTTGAAATTTAAATACAGAGTCCCAAATTGCCCTCCACATGGGTGTGTGTTCATAGTTCTACAATAAAAACTATATACTCTTTCTGTGTCTTGGTGTTAGCCTTGCCTTCCCGGCAAGGGTAAAATGTGGCGGTTGATAAAGGTGATTTGCTCTGAGGAACGTTTCTGAGAAGCGCAGGATCGAGGCAGTGTGTGTAGCTGCTGTCCACGCACGCTGCACACGCCTGCAAAGCTGGTGTTGGAGGAGTTGGCTCTCTTTGGTCGTTCTCTGCTTATCTCCTGCCCACCTCAATCTCTCCCCCGCAGCTGCTGGAAGTGAACAAGCAATGGGACCAGCATTTCCGGTCCATGAAGCAGCAGTATGAGCAGAAGGTACTGTGGGGGTGATGGGAACTCAAGGCTGGAGCCCTGCTTCACAGCTGGGCTGTGGGGGTGATGGGAACTCAAGGCTGGAGCCCTGCTTCACAGCTGGGCTGTGGGGGTGATGGGAACTCAAGGCTGGAGCCCTGCTTCACAGCTGGGCTCTCTGGGCAGCGTGCTGCTTCCCTCGCAGCAGCCTTGAACCTTGGACGTTCACCCCGGCCCTCACACACTCCCTTTCTCTGCCTCTGAACTCAGATCACTGAGCTGCGCCAGAAGCTGGCGGACCTGCAGAAGCAGGTGACTGACCTGGAGGCCGAGCGGGAGCAGAAGCAGCGTGACTTTGACCGCAAGCTCCTCCTGGCCAAGTCCAAGATAGAAATGGAGGAGGCAAGTGTGACTGTTGGTCCCACAGGTTCAGCTCCGGGGGGCCAGCCCTCTCCTCCCCAGCCGTCTGGAGCTAGGGGAGTAAACAATCAGGGGTGGGACTCAGGAGACGCGGGTTCCATCTCTGACTCCAGTACTCAAGGGCTGTGTGGCCAGAGGCAAAAGCACTTTCCTTCCTCGTGCCTCAGTTTCCCATCTGAAAATTGAGATTGGATTAGTTATTCTTTTCATTTTTTTTCTTGTTTTTATACCGAAGAGCTTTGGTTCAGTTAAAATCTTATGATCTAGGGAACTGCACAGGGAAGCACAGAATGTAAGAGATTCCACAGGCCTGCTCTAGTACACTTGATGAGCTGGGCGCTGCCGAATGTGTACAGTGGTGAGGGCTGTTTGTGGGCGAGGGACTCCAGCATTAGACAGAGCTTCCTTCAGTCCTTCTTCTGGTCACTGTTCGACAGATCATGCCCTGGGCACTGTGCTGGGCACACAGACGCAGCAGTGAACAGTCAACCCCACCCTCGGGGGAAGAGATGTGGGACATCTAATTACAGAAGCAAATGAGTAGACATGTGTTAAGTACGACACAGGAGAAGTTACAGGGATCAGGGCGAGAGCATAAAGGGGGCCTGGATTCATTCTGTGGGGGGCCCAGGAACAGGTCCCCTGAAGAAGTAGCATCTGATCTGTGATGTGTGTGACTGACACCGGCCAAGGCCCTTCAGGATCCTGGAGCAGCTTAAAGAGGAAAGGCCATTTGACCCCCAGGCTCTCTGGAGATTTTATTTCTGTCACCATGCCTTCTCCTTCATGAGAACTGTGTACGGGCTGCTTTTGCCTGACTTAGAAATGGCCATTTCCAGCAGAGTTCCTTCCCATCAGTATGCAACACCCAGGGGCCTTCTCCGAGCGGTCAGCCTGCCTTGGCGACCGCCCCGTACCTTGGAGATGTGTGTTAGGGAGGACACTGCCTGTCTTTTCTGGTGAGTGTACAGTCACAGCTTGGGATTGTCACAGCCAGACCCTGGCTCACGTTAGTGGGTGGGATAAGTTCCTGGCATCTGACACTCTGCCCTGTCAGCTGGGGGAAAGGCGCGATGTTTCAAGACAAAAGCGTGGCCCTATGGATAGGGACACATGGCCATAGAGGCCGTGCTGACCCGGGAGCCTCTTAAGCGGGGAGTCCGCAACAACTCCCACAAGATCCAGCCAAGGCTGCCCTTGGCCATCTTTGGCTGAAAGCAGCTCACCAGCTAGTTTGTAGGATATTGACATATTCACACGATACAGATACAGTGAGAGTTTCCCTGGACCGTCTCCCCTCACTACCCCCACCACCCCAATTCCAGGCTCTTCCCAGTGGTAACCATGGTTACCAGGCCTCTTATCACAAATAAACACACAGAAATAGACAGTTTAATATGGGTGTGTCTGGTCTTTCCTCTGCACTGTGCTGCCCTCTTCTATTTTAAACACTTGCTTTGACTTGCAAGGGGACAGAGAACACCAGAATTAGGAGACCTGGGTTCTAGTCTAGCCCCAGCTCACAGCGTGGCCTTGGGTAAGTCACCTCCCCTCTCTGGATAGTCATTTGCTGTCGTGTAAAGGGGCTAGGACTTGATGTTCTCTGAGGGCCATTCCAGATGTGGCTCTTTGCGATGAAGAACCTGGATTGTTCCATAGTAGGTATGGAAGCAGTGCTTCCACCTTGAAGCCTTCCCTGGTTTCTTTTCAGCTGTAGTATTCTTTCTTTTAACCTCACAGTAGTACTTTGTTTCTTCGCGGAGGAACCCTTTCTGCCTTGTGCTGCATTTATTTCTATGAAGATCTTATCTCCTTTGGGCTCAGAGACTGTAAGAGCTGAAAGCTCCTTTGGAGACTTTCGGTGGCTTACCGCTTTCTGTGCGTCATAGAAGACCCCTGTGCGAATCTGGTGAAAACTGTGGCTTTTCTCTCTAGAAAGTTGCACAGTCAAAATTGTGTGCTTGGGGGCTTCCCTGGTGGTGCAGTGGTTGAGAGTCCGCCTGCCGATGCAGGGGACACGGGTTCGTGCCCCAGTCCGGGAAGATCCCACGTGCCGCAGAGCGGCTGGGCCCGTGAGCCATGGCTGCTGAGCCTGCGCGTCCGGAGCCTGTTGCTCCGCAACGGGAGAGGCCACAACAGTGAGAGGCCCGCATACCGCAAAAAAAAAAAAAAAAAAAAAAATTGTGTGCTCGGTTTAGGGACTCACAGACCTCCTGAAGCCCACCTGTGACTCCTGTTACGAACCCTTACCTGTGGCAGATAGGAGAGCTTAGACCAGAGAGGGCTGGGACAGTGCCCAAGGGCTCAGCTCACTGTTGGAGGAGCTGGTGGCAGAACCTGGGGCCTTTCATTCAACTGAGCCCCCCTTCCTTGAGGACAGGACCATGTAGACCTTACCGCTCTCACCCGGGTGCATCGCCTGGGGCCTTGTGCATGAGCATCGTGGGGCAGCAGAGTGAGAGCGAGAGGGGAGGCATGGCCACGCGCAGGGCGGGGCGGGCAGTCAGGGAGTCTAGGCCTCCTGGAGAGGCTCCCTGCTTACCAGTCCTGTGTTCCCTGCAGACTGACAAGGAGCAGCTGACAGCAGAGGCCAAGGAGCTGCGCCAGAAGGTCAAATACCTGCAGGATCAGCTGAGCCCGCTCACCCGGCAGCGGGAGTACCAGGAAAAGGAGATTCAGCGGCTCAACAAGGTGGGCGCATCAGCTGTGGTCCGTTGGGCGGGCAGGGCTTCCCTGAGCCAGCCGCGGTGCCCACCCTGTGGCCGGTGCCTCAGACCCTCAGCTCAGGAGGGGCGACTCCTGGCTCAGGGCGAAGGCGCTGAGGCTCTCGGTGCTGCCCCGTGATTTCCGCCACCTCTCCCTTCCCCTCCCCGCACGCCGAGTGCCAGGCTGGGACGACCCCATGCTTGCTCCCCTGTGGGCCCTTGGACGTGCTGTTCGCTCACACAGTGCCACCCCCTCATCGTTCAGGTTTAGCTTTAACACTGCCTCCTCGGTGAGGCCTTTGCAACCCAAGTCTCCTTTGAGCTCCCTATTCTGTGTGTCTAAAGTACCGGCAGCTTCTTTCACACCCCTTCTGGCATTTTCTTGTGATTACTTACCAATGACCTGTCTTCCCATCTGACTGTGGGAGGTGTGCGTCTTCACCAGAGTACGTATCCCCCAGCACCTGGCACCAAGCCCGTACGTGCTCAGGAAGAACTCACTGAAGGGAATGGGGGGGGGTCACTGGCCTGAGGTTCCTGCCCTCGAGAAGGGGGATCCAGGGAGATATGGGGCTCGGGGTGGGGGTGGGAGAGCCCAGGTAAAGCGGGAACCCTTTGCTTTGAGCCACGGTGAGAGGCAGTGGGCCGGGTTGGGCTGGGGGCTGTTTCTGGTCCCAGGTTATAGCCCCTGCCCGCCTTCCAGTGCAGGGGCTCAAGGAACAAGCTGACAGGAGGGGCTTTGAAAGGAAACTTTCTCCTAAGGCTTAGCTTTTCCTGCTGTGGAGCCTGTGCTCAGCGTTTCCTCCCGTCCCGTCTGTCTGCCTTTCCCTTCTGCCTGCTTTTCCTGCTCACAGCGGGCTCCGCTGTGAGTTTGCATTCACTAGGCGCCCCCCGGGGGTGACCTTTTCTGTTTGGTTTTGGTGTTTGGTAAGCACTGATGATGCTGAGCGTGGGGCCCTGGGACCTGTTCTCAGGGAAAAGAGTGGTCTGTCCTGAGCTGGGGGAATTGGGGGTCTAAATCCAGGCAGCACGTCGTACATGCTGCTGGTTGTAGGGCTGACTCAGACAGGGTCGCTGCCCTCCAGGTTTCTGTGGCATAGCTGGGGGCAGACACTCCCTGTCCCTGGACCTCAGCCTGCTCATCTGGAAAATGGGGCAGACGGAGGAGGAGGGTGCAGTGCAGCCATAGCCGCCCCTTGAGCGTCCTGGATTTACTCCTGGCTCAGCAGGTGTCCTCATGTTTCTGGGGGAGTCTTGGAGACCAAGTGGGGCCCAAGTCCAAGTTGGGGAAGGTTTCCTTTATCTCCCCAAGGTCCAGGGAGGCACTGTGAGCAGTGCTGACGCATGGCCAGCAGAGGCCCTGCTGCCTAGGGAGCTAAAGTCCAGGTGGTGGTGAGGATGTTCAGTCTTGAGAGGTGTTCCAAAGTCCTCAAGCAACACGTTCACAGGGTTGAAGGGGAAAATCAGTCAATGGAAAACTTTTAAGAGAATGTAAGCACACTGTTTACGTAAGGAAAGGTATCTGGCGGACATGGTAAAGTAGGGGTGCTTTTAAAATTTTCAAAATGCTATTTGGTGATGTTTCAGCCCATTTTCAGGGTTGGAAAGGTAAAATATTAATTAAGTCAAAATTAAAATCCAGGCTAATCTAATACAGAAGAGCTGGGGATGGAGAGGTTGGCTTGGTGGGAATGGGTTACAGAAGCTGAGGAATCACAGGGCAGGCAGTTGTCGAGGAGACTGAAATTTCTTTCCCCAAAGGACTTAGTATTCTTTCTAGGTCTGGGTGCTAAGAATTGAGCCACTCATCCTCAGGAAAGGAGATTTCTCCCCTCTACAAAAAGACCACAGGTTAGGCTGCCGGTTAAGAGCACACACTGGCTTTGAATCCCTGCTTTGCCACTTACTAGCTGTGTGACTTTGGACAAATCACTTCAGGTCTCTGAACCTCAGTTTTCACATCCATAAAATGGGGATGATGGTCACAATCTTTTCTTCATAGGACTGTGGCGAGGATTCAGTGAAATGATGTGTGTATAGTGTTCATAAATAAGACAGCACTTATTAAGTAGTGGTGGTTATTATTATTGTTATCAGGAAAGGGGCCTTTCAGTGGGGCCTGACCCTTCCAATGAGACCTGACTTCCAGGGGCTTTCTGCTGATGGGCCCGTCTCCTCTGTTCCTGATTCCAGGCCCTGGAGGAAGCACTGAGTATCCAGGCCTCCCCCTCATCTCCAGCAGCAGCATTCGGGAGCCCGGAAGGAGCTGGAGGCCTGCTAAGGAAACAGGAGCTGGTCACGCAGAATGAGTTGCTGAAACAGCAGGTGAGGCTAGGGGGAAGAGGTTCCTCCCCACAGGGATTTTTGAGATGTGGTGAAACCAGTTTTGATGTCTGACTCCCATCAGGAAGCCCGGGGTTCTAGGCCTGAGCACGTCTGAGCCTCCACTCAGAACTGCCCCTCCTGCCTCATCCCTTTCTCCCCACCTCCCCACCCCTTACCACCCCTTCAGGTGAAGATTTTTGAGGAGGACTTCCAGAGGGAGCGTAGCGACCGGGAGCGCATGAATGAGGAGAAGGAAGAGCTGAAGAAGCAGGTGGAGAAACTGCAAGCCCAGGTCACCCTGTCACATGCCCAGGTGACAAGAGCTGGACCAAGGAGGGGGCAGCTGGCTGTCCTCACGGGGAGGGGGCATGGATTGGAGGGTCCCTGGTGAGACTGGATGTCAGGACACTCACTGATACTCCTTTCAGCTCTGCTGCGACATTTCTGTGGCCCTCAGAAAGGCCCTTCCCTTCTCTGACCTGTAGCTCTGATTTTCCACAGTCAGTTTTCATGCCTTAAAAGAGCAAATTTAGGAGTTAGCTCTGAGCCATCCACTCTCTCCCACATTGGAACTAAAAGGTGTTAATGCGAAAGCACGGAAGCAGTAAGGCTCACGCAACCCTCCTGACCTGTGTTCAGACCACCCCCAGTGATGGGTGAGCAGGCCTTACCTGCAGCCGGCAGCCTGAGCTGTGCTGTGTCTCATAGGGCCCTTTCCCGGGGCTGGGCCAGGCAGGACAGCCCAGAGCGGTGCCTCATGCGTTGGCTGGTCAACCCTGTGGTTGGTTGGGCCCTGGATCCAGGCCTGGCCAGGAAACACCTAGGCTGACGGTCTTCTCTCCTTCCCTCCTTCTCTCAGCTAAAAGCCTTCAAAGATGAGGAAAGGGCGAAAGATGCCCTGAGACAGCAGAAGAGGAAAGCAAAGGTGAGGAGGCTTGAGGGAGGAAGCAGCACTTATTGCATTTTACCTCCTTCAGGGTGCTGCAGTCACTGGTGGGGGCATCGTTTGCTCAGGTGCCCAGCTAACTAATGAGGTAATGCGGGTGGAGCATTCATAACAGTACTTGGTACAGAATAAGTGCTCAGGACACACTAACTGTTATCATAGCTGATATTCTGTGCCCATGTACCAGTTTTCCATGCCCATGTGCCACTCTTGTGTGCATGTGCCAGCCTTCCGTGGCCACGTGCCAGTCTTTAGAGAACTGAGATTCTAAGTAGAGAACGGGAGACGGGATGGGTGTCACTGGGACGGCCCATGCAGCCTGTCACAGGCCAGAGCCAGATGTCAGCCTTTCTTGCAGACCTCGGCAGACCGCTACCACCTGGAGCCCCACCTGGAGCATCTCTACGGGGCCTACCCCTACGCCTACCCACCCGTGCCCCCCGTTGTGCCACACCGTGGCTTTGAGGACTGGTCCCAGATCCGCTACCCGCCTCCCCCCACGGCCATGGAGCACCCACCCCAGCTTCCCAACTCGCGCCTCTTCCACCTGGTTAGTCTGTGCCCCTCTTTCACTCCAGGACACACAGGCCACCCAGACACATTCCAGAGGGCAAGGTCAAGTGAGGGAGTCAGAAGCTGCATCGTCGGCCCCTTCTGAACAGCACTGTGGCATGCGGCCTGCTGTCCCGGGGCAGGACCTTCCAGCCCAGGGCTGCTCAGGGTCACTGGTGTAGGACAGAAAAGGCCAAGTAAGGGAGTGGGCCCAGAAGCAGGGCTTTCTCCCGCCCACCAGGCCAGGGGTACTGGAGTTTGGGTTTGGCCTTCTTTATAACCTCCGCTTGGAACCAGGTACCAGATCCTCACCATGCATCCTCTCCCTTTGCTTTTCTTTCTCTTTTCCCTTTTCAGTTTCCTTTCCTTTTCTCTTTTCTTCCATTTTTTTGGCTGCTTTTTTCTTCTCTTGCTTATCATTCTGTCTCCAAAGAGCTGCCGTCACCTGTCCCATCCTCTGCAGTGCCTCTGCCACAGCCCCCTCAGGCACCCCCACTGTCACCTGGTGACAGCTGCCTTCCATCCAGCTTCTCCCACCATGACCGTTCCTTACATGCATCTTTAAACACTGGAGTGTACTGCGGGGCTTAAGAGATTAGCTCCAGGATTATAGAGATCTGGACTCAAATCAAAGCTTGGCCACTTGCCTAACTGGACGACCTTCAACAAGTTGCTTAACCCATCTGAGCCTCAGTTTGCTAACCTGTAAAATGGGGGTGGCAACCTGGGTAGTTGTAAGGATTCAGTTGTACTCGATTAATATGAACTTAGTACTATCCCGGCACAGTATCTGCTACTGTAATTTTCAAGTATGGTAATTGATTACTAAGCACCAGTGTTGTTGCAGCCAGAATACACCTGGCGGCTGCCCTGTGGAGGGATACACAATCAGAGCTCCCAAGTGATGGGCTCACCCACGGCCAGGCCTACGGAACCAGGTGAGCATGATCCCCTGGTAAGGAGCCTTGTCTTCCATGGGGGGAGATAACGTCTTATCTGCCAGTATCACCCCCGTTTGGGGATGATGTTATTGCTACCTTCTGATCTAGGTGGAGGAGGAGGCCCAGCTTTCTGAAATAGTGTTGAGAAGAAAGGGATGGTGACTGCATCATGAGAGGGTTGAAACCATTCCTTCCTTCATTACAGTTCAGGGTCTAAATGCTGTGTGCTGTACGAGGTTCTGGGGAAGCTCGGATATGGTCCCAGCCCTTATGGCCTTACTGTCTAGTGAGGCAGGCAGAAATGAATGGTTAAAATCATACCGATGGGCATACAGCTGCACTCAAGTGCCCTGAAGGAAGAAGAGCAGGTTTCTATGAGAGCAGACAGCAGAGGGACCTGACCCAGCCTGGGGGCCATGGTGTTTGAGTTGAGACCCTCAGAATGAGTGGCATTAACGAGGTAAAGAGGCAGAAGCCAAGGGTGTTCTTGCAGAGAAAGGACAAATGCAAAGGCCTTGTTGGGAGGGGATGAAGAACTGTGGCCAACCTGAGGATTGAGAGAAGGCTGGCGTGGCTGGAGCCAGGAACAAGGTGGGGAAGGGGGGGATGGGCAAGGCAAGGTCAGGGAGGTTGGCGGGTCCTGGCCAAGAGGGCCTTGTAGGCCACGGCAGGAGGGCTGGTCTTTATCCTACGGATGATGTGCAGTCCTTGGACATTTTAAAATCAGAGTGGCGTGGGAATTCCCTGGCGGTCCAGTGGTTAGGACTCTGTGCTTCCACTGCAGGGGGCCCAGGTTCAATCCCTGGTCGGGGAACTAAGATCCCACAAGCCCTGCCGTGCGGCCAAAAAAATAAAAAAATAAATAATAAAATAAAATCAGAGTGGCATGAGAGATTAGATTTGCATTTTGTAAAGCTCCCTCTGGCCACGGTGTCCGCCATAAACAGTTGGGAACTGGAGGTCTGTTCGCCAGTCACAAGAGCACCCTGGGTCCTTGGTCACTCCCTCACTTTCTGCGAGGCTCTCATGGGGCAGAAGGCACTGCCTTGCCTGCGGGGCTTCTGGGAGCAGAATTGCAACTAAGGGGAGCAATAGAGAGGCCAAGTCCATCTCAGCAGGAAGAGGAGTTTTCTAAGGGTCGCAGCTGTGCCAGGAGGTCGAGTGCCCCTCTGCAGAAGGAGTGGGAGCAGAGACCACAGGGGGACTTAGCGGGCTATCGTGTGGAGGATCTCGTGGTTGGAAGGAGGAGGTACTGGGCTGGTCATTTTCTGATGTTTCCCTGCGGAGCCCTAGAGGTTCTGTGGAGCCCCTCGGAACCTGCTTTGATGAGGGCAGAGGGTGGCCAAGTGGGCAGGACTGTCCCCTCCCCCAGAACTACTCCATTTCTGGGATCTGAAACCAGACTGACTAGGTGCCAGCACCTCCTAGACCTGGGACTTTGAGCAAGTTTTTAAAATCCTCTCTGTGCCCCAGTTCCCTCCCCGCCACCCCGTAAAGGGATAATAATGTGTCTGCTTCATAGGGCTGGGCAAGGACTGAACGACAGATATCCCTAAGGCACTTAGCCCAGGGCCTGGCACTTGGTGATACCCAACAACCCTCACTGGTCTCTTTCCACTCTTACTATATTGGTTTCCATAGGACTTTGAAACCTGTTGTACCACCTCATCTTCAAATCCTCAAAATTTTTGTTTATTTAGAACCCACCAAAAATGACCGTGAGGGACCTCAGTGAGACCAGTCCCCTGGCTCCACCTTCGTCTTGCAGAGCCAGCTGACTTCAGCTTACTGGAAAACTAGAGGCCATGGGCTCTCCGAGCCTCAGCCACTCGGGAGGCTGAGCTGGATGGCCAGCTTGAACCCTGGCCCCAACCTGAACTGTTTAGAGACTGGGGAGGCTCCATCCAGAAGGCGTCCATCTGGGCCTTTCCTTTGGAGTGACTGGGAAAAACTCACTACTCTGCCACTGGGTGGAGAGAGGTGTCATCCGGCCTTGACCTGCCATCCTCTGCAGCAACTGCTGGCAGATGTTAATCAAGTGGGGTGCAGTCAAGACCCCTTCCTTCCACAGCTCCCCCAGAAGTGGTCCGGCAGCCCCTCTGGGGACCACGTTCAGTTCATGTGTGTGTTTAGTTTTTGCTTCAAGCTCTGCAGTAGCAGGACCTGCCCCGTGCACATCCCCTCCCCCTCTGAGGAGCTGCGGGAAGAGCGGGTTTGCCTCTGGGAGCAGAAGAGACGAGATGCTCAACTCCTGGGCCCTCCACTTCTGCCCACGGCAGCCTTGCCAGCCCCACTGCAGCCTGGGATGAAGCCCATGCCAGCCACATCGGCTGAGGGGCCCCAGCCTGAAGCTGCCAGGCCCTCAGCTGGAGGCTCGTGGTGCTTGAGGCCCGGTTTGGGGTGGCTGTTGATCCCCGGGCAGCTGTTTGCACGAATCTTGGACATAAATCCAAGTTGAAGATTAACATTTTGTGACTGGTATTCTTTTATGCCCTGATTAATGTTCCCCTCCTAGTCAACCAGCATGCTGCTTTCCTGGCCCCCTCCCTCCGTACCCCATTCCTCCCAGACACCCCCAGGAGCATCACCGTTACTCTTGGCAGATATCCCCTGGGGCCCTGCTCAGAGCCTCCGTGAGGGTCATCCAGGGGCTGGGGGTCAAGCAACCTGGGTTTACATTCTAATCCTGCCCCTCACTTGTCAGGAGACATTGGGCAAGGCCTGGACCTTCTGCGAGCCTGTTTCTTCATCTGTCAAATGAACACCTTACCTGAGCCCTAGCTGCCGTGGAGAACTGTGGGATGAGAGTAGATGTGAGCTGGTTTTATAAACTCCAAATGCCGAGTGAGGAAGCAGAGTGGGCCTAGGTGGAAACCAAAAAGCAAGGGCCCAAAGGTCTCCCTTCATTCCTTTTCTCTTCCTCTTCCTCTTCTCCCTTCCCGCCGGCGAGGGTGGCCCCATTGCGGAAGCATCACAGTAGGCTCAGCTGCTGCAGAAAGGCTTTTACTAGGCAGACGGGGGTGAGTCTAATGCCAGTGGGTCGGGGTGAGAGGAGAGGGCACATCCCTCAAAGGAGCGGGGGTGGCATCCCTGCCTGGGGGTCTCAGCCTGAATGCACTAAGGGCTGGCCCTTCAGACAGGCTCAAGGGAGGTCCGCCCACAAGGGCTTTGGGCCCCTCCTTCATGGAGATGCCACCCCTGACACGGGGAACGTGGCCCTTGCTCTCACATCTGCCTTGGCTACTCTCAGGGAACACTGTGGGGTGGGGTAGGGGGCTTGGCAGGGCCCTCAGGAAGGAGGGAGGCTGTGTGATGGAGAGGAGGGAGGTCGGGCAGTGTGACAGACCCAGAAACTTCTGGGCACTTCAGGGGTGGTGTTTGGAGGCAGTGGGAGGTACCAGCTCCAAGGGTTGAGGTCCAGGTTAGAGCAGAACAGTTGAATCTAGAGCTGGTTTTTTTCTTTGGGCTCAGAAGGAAGTGAATTGTCATTGGGACAGAGAATTGGAAAGAGGGGAGTTACTCTCTGGCACTCTCCACGGCACACAGCTGTCGCCACACACACGGTACACGTTCCTGGGTATTCATGCAGGTCAGCCCACGTGGCCGTACACTTAAGTGTGTGCACATACCTGGTCACACACAGCTGTAGGCATGCGTGCAAACACCCATGTGCACAGCAGTACAGACAGAATTGTATGCACACGTTCGTGTCAAGCTGAGGCCTTGCGTACTCATAAGGGGTCTAGCGTGGGAGTATGGTGTGGGTGGAGAAATGGATTCCTTCCTGAACAGAGTCCTCCCCAGCCCCTGCGTAGTGGACGTGGGGTGGGGTGGGCCTCAGTTACATCCCCTTGGCCTCCAGGGTGGCCCGGCGCCGCATGTAGGTCAGGATGTCCATCTTGACAGTGTTGACCGTGGTGCGGTGGTGCCAGCGCATGATGGGAGCACCATCTGGCCCCACCAGGAACTTCTCAAAGTTCCAGCGGATGTCATGGACCTTCATGGGATCCCAGAAGAGGCGGTCCGGTGAGCCCAGGAGCTCCGAGGTAGGAGGACAGGAGTTCTGGAGCAGAGATGAGAACAGAGTCAACCCTGCTTGGGACCCCTCCCCGCCTCTTATCCCGCCTCCTTCCCAGGGCTTCTTGGAGGAAGGAGAATAGCCTGGCACTGAGAAAAGAGCACCAGTTTGGGAGTTAGAAAACTGAATCCCAGAACCAGTTTTGGCTCTAGCAGATTGTGAGACCCTGATCTTGTCCCTTCTGGGGCCCATCTGTAAAATGGGCTGATGAGACCCTAGGGTTTGCAAAGCCCTCTCGTTGGAATAATAATCAGATGCCAAGAAATTCCCCAAGAGCGCAGGAGCAGAGGAGGGTTGCACAGGCCTTGTCTTTGTGTGGGCTGGAGACAGACGAGAGCGGCTGCAGCCTGGTCCAGAGCCAGCATCAGCGGGGCAGAGAGGCGCTGCTAGAGGTGGCTGTGTACTCACCTTCAGGAATGTGTAGAACTTCTGTTCTTTCTCCCCGTTCACATCCCCTTTCTCAAAGAGCTGGAAATTGGGGACGAAGCCCCCACCTGGTCGGACATACCTAAGAGCAATGTTTTTATGTGGGTCCCAGGGAAATGGGCACAGGGCTCAGAAATGAGAGGAAGGGACAGAACAGGGGAGGGGGTGTTGGGAGTCTGGATTTCATTCTACGGTGGGCAGTGGGAGCCAGTGAATATTGAATGAGCACAGGCATAATGTGGGTCTACAGTCTTTTTCCAGTTTGGTACCTTCTCAATAACCCCTGCCCTCCACCTGTACTCCCCTTCCCCCTCCCCGGTCATGTGCTCACAACCATCGTCCTTGTCTCTGGCCCTCTCCTGGCCCCTCTTCCACTCGTTCCACTAAACAGGGTTCCTGGAAGGGGAGAGTAGTTCTTGGAGGCTGATAAATATCCATCATGAGTAGGGGCCTCTGCAAGAGATGCCTGGAGGCTAGGCTGGGGCGCTCTCTCAGGACACTGAGTTAGCACTCACTTGAGAGTGGCTAGGATCTCCGAGTTCATTCCTGGTTCCTGTTTTCCGAATTGGTTGCAGGGGAAGCCCAGAATGACCAGACCAAATGGTGCAAGTTCTTCCTGTAGTGCATTCAGTTCTGGGCCAGGGAGAGAGAGAGAAGAGACTGGGCTAGCCTGATGAGGAGCCCTCCCGCCAGTGTACCACTCCGCCTGCTCACCCACTGTACAGCTGAAATCACTGAGGCCTGACAGGGGAAGGGACTTGCCCAAGATCATCCACTGAGTGTGGCAATGCTGGGATTCAAGTCCTATGCTATGGATTCCAATCTGGATAGGTTGGAGGTTTGGGGAAAAAGAGAGCAGTATGGTTCATCAAATGAGTAATCAGTCACCCACTGCCAAGGTCCAATGATTGCCAGGCAGAACATTCTAGGTCAGGTTGCCCATGCCTCCTTCTCACACCCCACCCCAGCCCCCCAAAGCATTTTCTTGTGGGTGCTGTCAGATGCCTTTCACGTGCCTGTTCCTTCAGGCTCTTGACTGACCCAGCTAAGGAGAAAGAAGTGAGGATACAAGGGATCATGAAACCTGGGTGCAACACCTGGTTCTGTCACTAACACCCGTACTCTGGGGCCTCAGGCCAGTTGCCTGCTTTCCAGGGGCCAAGAGAAGCACTAAGGCAGATGGGGCTGAGGACAGGTGAGGAATTCTCAGCAAGACAAAGCTATTATTTCTTACTCCAATGAAAGGACACTCCAGGCACAAACCCAATCTCCTCCCTCCTCCTGCTTTTAGAGCAATTGAGGTGCCCAGGGATGAAGGATAACTGAGAATCTTCCAGAACACGTCTGAAGGTGATCAGACCTCAGGCTTATATAATCATTTTCAAAGAACCATGGAACACAGTAGGATTAAGATATGGAGTTTGGAATCTCATGATCACCGTCGCCCCGTCCCCCTTGCACGGGGAAAGCTCCTCTGATTGGAATGTGCCCAACTGGCAGAAACAGACCCAAATAAAGCAGGGGAAGAGGGATGGGCTCTTACCAAGGTACTGGCTCGTCAGGCCTCAGTAGCTGGCCACGTTGACAAAGAGGATGTATTTGCCAGTGTACTGCTTGAAGGGGATGTACTCCTCCCCGTCGATGGTGAGGGCTCCATACTCATAGATGCTGCTGCCCACCCCAGCATGGCAGTCCATCTGGAAGAGAAGACCAGTGCCGGGGAGCGGTTAGAGCTGGAAGGGAACTTGGACTCCACCCTTTGCAAGATAACAGGGAGGAGGTGGAACTGATCTGCCCAAGTGGTCTTGACTTGCCCAAGACCACTCCAAGCATTAGAACCAGACTAGAAGTGAGGTCTCCTAATTCCTTGTACAAGACAATAATTTTGAAAGCACTTAATGAGCTGGTGGGTGCTATGGAGACTTGGAGGAATACTTTGGTCATTACTTCTGCATCACATGTCAATTTATAAACAGTCACTGGGTAGGCTCTGAGGGAGATTCCCCCCAATGCTGGTGTTATGTTATTGGATGGGCTGGTGGAGACGGGGAGGCTATTGCAATAATGCAGGCAAGTGGTGATGAGAGCCTGAACTAGACCATAGTGAAGGAAGAACTGAACAGAAATGAGGAGGCAGCAGTATGGACAGTGGTGATTCAGAGGTTCCCGATCTGGGGGACTGGAAAACTGAGGCTGTTAGAAAATAGGGAAGTAGGATAGTAGCCAGGAATGGGGCAAGGCCTGCCATGAGGATTAAATGGGATGGTCATGGTAGTGCCCCACTGCCTGGCATAGATTCAGTGTTCCCTGGGGGCGAGCAGCTGTGACGATGTCCATTACACCTTCCTCTGCCCAAGCTGTTCCACAGTCAGCCTCCAGAACTAGTAGAGAGAACATTAAATGGGCTGCAAGTTGGGGAGCCTGGATTCCATGACCAACTCCGCCACTAACTCCCCGTGTGGTCTTGGACTAGCCCTTTCTCTTCTGTGGGCCTCAGTTTCCTCATTTGTAAAATGAGAACCTTGAACTTGATCAGCTGTTCTCAACCACCATGGCTTGACAGCGTCACTCTCAGGGAAAGAGGAGGGAATAGATTACTGCCGGCAAGCGGGATGCTCCATTTACCCCACTCTGCCCCATCTCATCTCTGCCAATTTTTGGTACAGACTACAAAAATCTGGGTCTACACTTGAAAGAGTGTCATGGCATCACTACCATAATTAGCAGCTGGGCAGGTAGTCCTGGCCTGGACATCTGAGAAGAGCTGAGAAGACCATAAACAAATCGAATGCAAACTAGCATTATAGACCAGAGAGACGGAGCCAGGTGGTTGGAGTTAGAGAAGCAAATTCACGCCCTCTCTTCCCACCAATCCTGGAAGACTTGCCGTTGCAGCCAGTTACACCTCTGCCCAACTGCGTGAAGAGAGCCATCTGGGCTGCCAGGGCGTGGCCCCGGCAGGGTGTAAAAAAGCAGGCTCTGTCTTGAAGACTCCGTAGTCTGCTGAACCAGGGGAGCGGAACTCCCTTCACGTGGCCATTCCCTGACAGCTGCAAGCTCTTTTCTCGGCTCCGGTACAAATTCCGTGCTACACGTGAGTCTAATATTCCATGCCCCGTGACTTCTAGTGGCTGCTGGAGGCCGGCCTGAGACCTAAGCTTGACGTTCCTTCAGCCCCTGGGCTTCGTGGGCCCCAGCTGGGGTCAGCTCCACCTCAAAATACAAACAGCCAGGGCACAACAAACACGCCCTAGCTGGCCACAGAGGTCTAGCAGCCGGATGGAAAGGCCCTCCCGCCTGCCTCTCTACTCCACCCCGGTCTGAAAACAAACTGTGAAATGGGGAGAAAGACAGCCAAGAGGTTGTCTAAATAATGGAAGTTTGTAAACAGCGGGAGGATCAGCTTCTGAAACCAGTTTCAGGGTGGGAATCTCCTCTCATTAGATTTGAGTCTTTGCTGGCTGTGTGGCCCTGGGCAAGTCACATTCAGTCTGAGCCTCCATCTGCTGATGGGAGAGGATAATACCACCTGCCTCCCAAAATGGCTGCGAGAATTTACTAGCAGGTCAAAACTGGCTTGCAAGCCTCTTAGAGAGAAATCTGTACCCGCCCCCTGCCCCACCCACCCATCAAGGGATAGGGTAAAGGGTGCTGACGTTCCTACCTTATTGTGAAGAGGGCTTTGATGTCCCCCAGCCAGTATGACCAAGATGATGCACTGGGCAGGGTGTTTACAGGAGAAGGGATGTGTGACAAAGCCTCCATCCTTTCTACTGGGCCAGTGAAGCCAGTGCTGTGAGTTCCGACCGAGAGGGGTCAGAGAGCGCCTATGGTGGGGGAAGCCATGGCCTGCATTCACCACTGAGCACACGTCCAGTCCTTACGGAAGCCCCCTCCCCTTTTCTGGGCCCATGGAGTCCCAGAACCCTGCACCTTAACCCGGATGTCAGAGGAGCTGTGAGTGGAGGGGGGGAGAGGGAGTGAGGGTGCCTCTATCCTCCCACAATTGCACAAGACAGGAGAGTTTCGATGGCTTGAGAGTTGGAGGCGGGGGACCCTGCCAGGACCCCAGCTGGCTTGGGTTGCTGGTCCTGTGTCTTTCTCCTCACCCATCTGCCCACTCCCATCAGTGTGAAAGTGTGAGAGGAGAGCTGGACTGGGGGCAGGAGACCTGCGTTCTGGGCCTGGCTGGGCCTCTGATTCTGTGTGAGGACTCCTGTCCCTTCTCTGGGGCTCTGGCTCCACAGCTGTGAGGTGGGGTCAGATTCAGTGCTGTCTTGAGGGCTCTTCAGCCCTGACTGTCAGCCGGTGGTTCCATGATTCTCTCTGCCTGGTTTAGTCACCTAGAAACCAGCGGTTACTAGGATCCCACGCACGTCAGCGGTTGTTATTCTCTCTAGTCTCTGCAAAGTCCTTTTGTAGAGGAAGGACAGGGAGGCTGGGCAGTCTTAAACCGGACTGGAGAGGGGACACGGCAAGGAAAGGAGGATTCCCTTTGTTACCCAGCCCCTCCCTTTGAATTGGGAGGAGGCAAACATCCCTTTGGGGCTCTCACCCTTTGTCCATCCCATTCTCCACCTGCCCCTTGCCCCATTGCTTGGCCCTGGAGTTGGGGTAGGATAAGTGGTTGAGTCCTAGAACCCAGGGCTATGACATTTCAGCTCTCTCAGGACCTGGAGGAGAAATAGGCGTGCCCAGACTGTCATTAGCTAGCAAGTCCTAGCTGGTTGTATCTGATATGATCACACCTCACCCTAAGACTTTTCTAGACCATACCCATCCTGTTTTCTCTGTTTCATCTACTCCCCAGAGTTCTACAGAGAACACATGGCTATGATGAGTTATTCATGGGATCCAAGAATTATGGAGTCATAAGATCTTAGAATTAAGATCTGGAAGATTTGAGAAACACAGAAGTGCAAAGCTTCTTCTTCAGCTTATACAAGCGTTGTGTGTGTGTGTGTGTGTGTGTGTGTGTACTGGGATGCTGGAGACATAAATCTCTCTCTTTGGGTCTATGCCTGGCTTCTGCCTCCCCACCCTGGGGAAGACGAGAGATCTACAGCACCCACTTTGGCATATACTGTCCAAAGAGATAAGCATGTGTGGTCACCCCTGCTCCCGGCCTCAGCATCTCCACTCTAGCTAAGGGCCACACACTCTGCTGGGGATAGACTGAGGCTCAGGAGAATTCTGCCTCTCCTGTCGAGCTGGCAGTCCCCAGCTTTCTCCAACTACTAGGTTTGCTCAGGCCAAGATGGGCAGTGGGTGGTGAGTAGTGAGGCTGCCCCCAAACAGGAGACACTTCAGAGAACAGCGTGTGGATTTTGCAGCTTCTCCAAGCATCCCCTCTGAAATCATCAGCCTCACTGTGCCCTGTCCTCCCACCTGCTACAGGTGGAGAAACTGAGGTCCACAAAGGAAAAGCGAATCTAGTCAGCATCCTGGGCGTTCTGTGCTGCCAGCTCAGAGCTCCTTCTGTCACAGACCTCTGCGTCTTCTACCAGTATCCCAGAATTCTACCTGCGTTTATGCTTGGGCTAGACGGGGACCACACAGCCGCGTGTTCCTTCCCTTTCACCTTGCCAGCCATTCTCCCTGGGAACCTCTGCAGCCAACCCAGACCCTGAGTCTCCAGGCCATTTTCTGTGCCCCCCACCCCCTTCAGGCCCCACTGGAGGGGAACATCTCGGAAACAGACGGTGGCTTGGAGGTAGCAAGGCGACCCGCAGGTAGCCGTGGGGATGAAAGTGTGGACCGGGAGAGAAGACCCTTCCTCCCTCATTCATTCTGCCCACCCGGGGCACCCAGGTCTCCAACAGATGGAACCGCGAAGAGTCTGACGACGGTCTGGGTATGCTGAAGAGGGAGGCAACGGGAGCTAGGGCGTCTCTCGCACCTAGGTGTCACCCTACTGGTGGGGAGCCCGGGAAGAAGGGTGCCTCACCACCGAGAGACGGACACCTGCGGACCACGTTCGATCCCCCGGCCACCCATCCCTGAGGCTCACTCACCTTCGACTTCTCCTGTCCTCGGCTCGGCGGAACGAAGCCGGCCAGGAGCAGGGAGAGAAGGCAGGATGCCCGGAAGAGCCGGGCCATGGTGGGCGGGGGCCGCGTCTCGGACTCGCCGGAGACGCTGTCTGATCCCGGGCCACAGTCCGTCTGAGGTGTCGTCCGCTCTCATCCACCTTTCAAGCCCTCAGCGATGACCAATCTGCGGCCGGGCCGGAGTCCTTGTAGCCAATCGCAGGGCGTCTGGCATTTCAGGGGCGGACACAACTTACCCTCCGCTTCTCCCCCTCCCCAGGCCCTGGGCGACAGTGACATAAGCAAGTCTGGACAGAGAGATGGGAGCCAGTTCCTTGTGAACCCGTGAGGCGGGACCCTATTCTTCTTTAGACTCTAAAGTGCTGGAAGAGGCAGGCACAGTGTCCTCAGCACAGCCGGGGAAAGGGCTTTGAAAAGCACCGAAGAGTTGATGGCACCCGCAAGGTGTTTCCTGTTCCCTCCTGCCCCCATTCTGGTTGAAGGGATATTAAGGACCTAAAATGTCAGCAAGATCTGAAGTGAGACTTCCAGGAACATTTATTTACTCTATGTAGGTTTAGTGCTTAAAAAGCAAAGGGTGAATGCCCTAGGATTTTGAATGCAGCCCTCTCCTGGGAAGAACATTGGGATCCCTCAGCTGGTTCGAGAGCAGAAAATACATTTGCTCCCTGTGTAGCCTTGAACATGTTGCTTTCCCTCTCTGGGCCTCAGTTTCCCCAACTGTGTAATGATGGGATTGGCTGATGCTCTCTAAGTCCCTCCTGGTTCTGGCTAGATGACTTGTTTCTAAAAATAAGTGACAGACCTAGACCAGGAGTCGCTTGAGAGTAGGGACCATAATCACCCGCTGACACAGGGCCTAGAACACAACATGTGCTTAATATTTGCAGCATTAATCAATCCATGACTTCGTTTCTCTGCTTCAAGATGCTGATGACCAGTTCAGGGAGCTCTAGGTCTGTGCTGTCTAGGTATGATTCTCTCCACCGATAGGGGACTGCGTTGGGATCAGTGCTTCCCAAGTCAGACTACCAGCCACCTGAGAAGATTTTCATACAGATTCCCAGGTCCCTCTTCAGAATCAGTGCATTAGAATCTCTAGCGGCAGAGGCTGAGGCTCTACCTTCAGACGTGTTCCAAAGGTGATTCTGAGGCAGGTGATTCCCTGTCTTCTGATGGAGAAGTGCCTTGAGATACCATGCCTCTACTATGATTTAAGATAGTATTGTCCCCGTGGGAATTTGGAAGGTCTGTCTCAATCCCACATTCTCTGGGAAGCCTTCCTTACCTCAAACCACAGCCTGTTGAAGTGAAGGGAGTGTTGAAGGCCAGGAATTCTTTGAATGAGTTAAAGCACAGAAGCATTTGAACAGGGGCTGACACAGAGTATGCAGTCAATAAATGCTATTTATTCCACCACCTCATTTTGCTGAAGCCTAGAGACGGGGAACAATTTACCCAAGTTCCCAAAGCAAACTGATGGCAGACAGGGGACCAGAATCCAGGTCTAGACTCCATTCTCAGGCCCTCTTGACTTTGTTCTGGTGTCTCCTGAAGGTCATATTTAACCAAAGATACAAACATCTGTATACATATCAGTTTGTCAGAAATCCATTCTTCATTAGCATCAGCAGGCATCTAGGATCCCTTAAAATATGTGCCTAGGGGCTTCTCTGGTGGCGCAGTGGTTGAGAGTACGCCTGCCGATGCAGGGGACACGGGTTCGTGCCCCGGTCCGGGAAGATCCCACATGCCGCAGAGCGGCTGGGCCCGTGAGCCATGGCTGCTGAGCCTGCGCGTCCGGAGCCTGTGCTCCGCAACGGGAGAGGCCACAACAGTGAGAGGCCCGCGTACCGCAAAAACAACAACAAAAAAATTGTGCCTAGCATCATGTCAACACGATGAAAGATGTCAAAAAGGTTTCTGAAAGTTACAATCCCTGCCTTCGAAGTGTGTCCAACAGAGCCAGGACAAGGGTAAGGCAAGTGCAGAGCTGGCACCCGCGAGCAAGTGCCTCTTTAAATGGTGCACCCCGAGTGCCTGACTTGCCTCACCCTAGTCCTAGCCCTGCTGTTTGGTTTCTCTGGGGGAGACAAGAAGGAGTCAGAGCCCGAGGCTTGCAGTGGGGCCACAGACAAGTTACCTCCTTTCTCTGGGCCTCAGTTGGTTAATCTGTTAGACAAGAGTCTTTGACAATCTCTCCATGGTGGTCTCTGTGGCTCTACGGTTCCAAGGGTCTAAGGAAGACCTGTGCTGCACCAGTCTCGGGAGTACTGATCTCATGGACAGTGGGCTGGGAGGTTGAGGGAGCGTGGCCTGCCGTTGGGTTGGGCCTTCATGCTGCAGACTACTTTCAAAGGAGGTCTGAGCCTCAGTACAAAGATCATGAAGACAAGGTTGAAAACAACACTTGCCAGTCTTTTCACCATAAGCCTTTCTAGCACATTTGGTTGATTTGTTCCCAGGAACCCTATGTTTTGAAAGATGTTATTCTCCACCAGGATGTTTCCCCTTGCCCTCAGGTTAAAGTCCAAATTCCTTAGCGCTTCAGACAGTATCCTCCAAATCCAGCCACTTCCTCATCTTTTGCCACACTCCTCTTATTCTCTCTACCCAGCTGTACTGGACTGTTCTCCAGTTCTTCCAACATGCGGTTCTCTCTCACCTCCAGGTCTTGTCCCTGTTGTTGAGTTCTGTCTGGAACTCTCCATGTTCTCTCTCTTTTACTGCTTCTCTCCCACCATTTTCAGGTTTCAGCATCACATCAACACCGTGGAAAGAGTTTTATTCGGGTCCCCTTGCTTTATTCTATTATAGTTCCTAGAGTGTTTGACATTTTCTACATCAAGCCTTTGTTGTACTTTACCATCATTTCTTCTTTTTCTGTTTTCTACAACAAATCATAAGGTCCACAAAGGCGTCATTCTCACCACTTTGCAGAGGGCTTAATACACAGTAGATGCTCAGTAACTATCTATTAAATAAACAAATGCCAAATAAAACACTATTTGGCAAATGGAATAAACAGATCTTGAGGTCAGCATGTGCTATCAAGTTTGAGCCCGCGAAGCTGGTCTGATTACAGCTGCTAGTAAGATTTGAGATGTGTGAGTTTGTCAGAGGAGAGCAGATGATTTCATCTGGGTCTCAGGAAAGGAAGGGTGGAGACAGATACTCTAGAGGAATCGTAAGCCAGTTTTGTTCCCAGCCTGAGAACATGCCCTACTGCATCCCAGATAAGTGGGCACCCAGTACCCCTTCACTCTCTCTTTTTTAGACGTATTTGGGGAGCTCCCTATCTGCCTGCTTGGTGGGTGGATGGGGACTGCAGATGATTAAAAGGAGGTTTTTAAAAAAGTGCTGATGCTCTGCGTCTTTGAGGAAGATAGAACATGAGTTAATAAATAAGAAGGTCGTAAAAAGTGAAAACAATGGAAGCCAGCCCTATGGGTGCTGAGTAAACACTGGACTCAGTGACGGAGTCAGCCAGCCCAACTGATGGGTCCAGATGGCGGTGGCAGAAGGGAGGCCCAGCCCCACCACGTCAGTGCCAACTCAAATGGTGGCACTGGCACTGTTTTGCAATCAAGACAGGATTGCAGAACCTAGGTGGGACCCTGAAGCTGCTGGTTTCCTAAATAATTGGCAGGTGCTGTCTTAGAGCTAGCCAGGGGACAGGAAGAGAGGTGGCTAGAGCCTCTGCTTTTCAAAACAGTGCCTTCCAAACTCTGGGCTTCAGTTTCCTCATCTGTGGAATAAAGAGTTGGACAAGTTGACCTCAAAGGCCAACCTTTTGGATAATAAGAGGAGCAGCCAGCATTCACCCAACATCCTGTATGTACCAGGTACTGCCTTAGATTTATTGACTTGTGGGAAAATCCCTGTAACTTCATGAGGCAGCTAACGTTATTATCCCCATTTTAGAGATGAAGAAACTAACACATAGGTTAAATCACTTCGCTTAAGGTCATGCAGCTGGTAGGTGGCAAAACCAGGATTCTGACCCAGATGTCCTGTTTCCAGAGTCCTTGTCATTATCTGTAAGCCTGTGCTGTTCAACATGGCAGCCAATAGCTGGATGTAGCTTGTGAGCACTTGGAATGTGGCTAGTCCAAACTGAGATGTGCGGTGAATGTAAAATACACACTGGTTTTTGAAGACTTAGTAAGAAAAAAAGAATGTAAAAATATCTCGATAAATTTTTATATCATTACGTGTTGAAACATTAATATTTTTATATATTGGATTAAAGAAACTATATTCTTGAAATTAATTTCACCTCTTTCTTTTTACTTTGGAAAATGTGACCAATAGAAAAATTTAAATTACATACACAACTGACATTATGTTTCTATTGGATCGTGCTGGGTTTAAGCTGTATATTCATAAAACATTGCTATAGGATTATAGTTGTCTCTGTGAAATCTAGGCTTATCCCCTGTCTGAGGTCCCCAAGACCACCTCCTGGTTCAATGATTTTTCCATCAGCACTCACAGAACTCAACATATAATCATACTCACACTATGATTTATTACAGTAATAGGTTACAGAACAAATCAACCAAGGGAAAAGGTACATGAGACAAAGACTGTGTGAAATCAGGCACAAGCTTCTAAGAGGCCTCTCCCAGTTCAGTCACACAGGCTGTACTTAATTCCTCTAGCAACAAAGTGTGACAACACATGTAAAGTGTCCACCAGGGAGGCCCATTAGACTCAGTGCTCAGTTTTTATTGGGGGCTGGCCATGTAGGCATCCTCTGCCTAGCATGTACCAAGATGCCAGACTCCCAGAAGGAGAGCAGGAATTCAGCACAAGCCACATTGTTTGTCCAAATAGTTTAGGCATAGTGAGCCACTCTTATCAGTTCTGGGAACGGTGGAAATCCTCCTGAAATCAAAGTCGCTGAACATCAACCCAGGGCCAATTGTGCAAGCAGATCTTTCTAAGCATAGCAATTTCAGGCTTGCATGTTAACTCTTTTCCTCAGACCTTGCAATTAAACTTCAGTAGGACCTGGCCTGGCAAATACTAGGTTTATTGAATTTACCTGAAATGGAGTTAATGACTCTCACTTCCTCTAATGCCCACTTCATTGGAGGGAGAATTATACAAAACGGGAAGAGTCCCTAGAAACTATCTCATTCAACCCTCTGATTGGAGAAGCTGAGGTCCCAAGAGGCTGAGTGATTTGTCCAGGGACCCACAGCAAAGACAGGCATCTGCAAGAGTCACACCTATGCTGGATACAATTCCAAGCTTTCAGACAAAATGTCCCTTCCCCTCTCTTGGAACCTAAAATGTGTACCCTTTTCCCCACTTCTTAGTAGCAGGGAGCCCTACCTATGTCTCTGCTGGCCTCATTTTTCCTGCCCTCCATCCTCTCTATGTTGTTGTTTGGCTGGGAGACTACCGTGCTGGAGTAACAATAATGACCTTCATAAACAGTCACTAAACAGTGGACAACCCATATTCTACTTCCTCTGGTTAACTGACAATGCACAAAACCAATGAGGACTAGTGGGAACTAATAAAGTCTAGAGTAGGACAAGCAGATGGAGTGGGTAGCCTATCACCCCTCCTCCCTCACTTCTCCCAGCATGACCGCAGATAACAAATGGCCAGGTCTGGTCCACATCATTGTCACCCCTTCCCCAACTCAGAGGTTCATGTCAGGGGTATACTTGAGAAAGTTTTGGACTGAGAGTCTGGAGTCCTGATCCTATCTCCGTAGGTGCCATAGGCTAGTCCCATCTCTCTGAGCCCTGACGTCCCCAACTCTGAAACAAGTTAGAATTCTAAGGTTTTGTCCATCCTAGTCAGTCTCTGACTGTGCAGTGTCTCATGAACTGACCCCAGGAAGGAGTCCCTGAGGACAAACGGAGTGGTGGCCTGGAGAATCTGCCTAGTCGGGTTGGGTTACAGGGCGAGGGTGGACTGTGGGTAAATCATGTTGTCTCCTCCTTTGTGGCTACCATCACTGTCACCCTCAAGCAGTTATTTTGAGCTTTAGATGAGCCAGGACACTTAGTTCAGAGTCTGCCTGTTAGCACCCCCATCCATGTTCCCTGTATGATGAAGAGGTTGGGCCTGATGTCTCTGGGGCCCTAAACTTGTTCAGACACACTCTACTGCCACCAGGCTGGGTAACTTCTGCTAAAGTAGATTCACCTTTCTGGGGCTTGACCTTCCCCAGCTGTTAAGTGGGGTCACTAATTTCTGCCCTGACTGCTCTTAAGCCTTTTAGGAGGCTCTGGTGGAGTATTAGAGCTGCAAGATGCTAGAATATGAACTCCATAAAGGACTGAGAAATTATAATTTTTTTCTTCCAATTAATTCTTTGTCTCCAAAGCCATGCCTTGTCCATGTCTTTTCCTCATATTAATGAGCTCTTAAAACTTACTAAACTGAGTGTTAATTAATTTAACAAGTGTTTCTTCCTTTTTTTTTTTTTTTTTTTTTTTTTTTGCGGTACGCGGGCCTCTCGGGCCTCTCGCTGTTGTGGCCTCTCCCGTTGCGGAGCACAGGCTCCGGACGCGCAGGCTCAGCGGCCATGGCTCACGGGCCTAGCCGCTCCGCGGCATGTGGGATCCTCCCGGACCGGGGCACGAACCCGTGTCCCCTGCATCGGCAGGCGGACTCTCAACCACTGCGCCACCAGGGAAGCCCAACAGGTGTTTCTTAAGCATCTACTACGTACTATGCACTGTGCCAACTGTTGAGGATTCTATGATTCAGGGAGAACAGGATGTGATTCCTGCCCTCCAGGAGCTCACAATCTGGTGCAGGGACAACAGCAAACTGGCTACACAGGGTGACAGATGCTCTTGAAGGAGAAAGCGCAGCACAAAGAGAGGCACCTCACCTGGATTCGTGGGAGCAGGGCTGGCTTCCAGGTGGAAGTAACTAGTGACTGAGAAGGAGCAAGAGTTAGCTGGGTGAGAGACATGAAAGAAGTAGCGAAAAAGAGATCGTGTTTGGGGCTAAAAGAACCAATAGATCAAGGGTCAAGTGGGCCTCTTCCAAATTTGATACGCAGGTTTTTCATGGCTGAAGCAGAGAATTCAAGGTGAAAAGTGACAAGAGGTAAGGCTGGAGAGGTAAATAAGGGCAGGTGGAGATGGGCTTTTGCAGCTTTGGACTTTGGACAATTTTAAGTGCTCTCATTCATTTATTTGTCTACCTACTTATGGTCTATCCCATTCTCCTTCCACCTAGAATGTAAACAGCATGATGTCAGAGACTATGTCTTATTCTCTGCTGTAACTTCAGCCCTAGAAAAGAACCAAGCACACATAGAGCGTATTTAGTTAATAGTTGTTTAAGAGTGAATGAATGAATGAGTGAATGCAAAAAAAGAAAGGGGAGACATAGGTTTGGGAGTGTCCCATGTACTTTGCCTTTATTGAGTGAGAAGCCTCCCCCTCCCCACCCTCCATAGGGGAGGGTTGCAGCTCAGAAAGTTTTGTCTCTTCAGGAAGTGAAGTGCAGGTGAGGGTGAGAAATGGACTAGGGAGAAGGATCATGCCTCACCCTGGAGTTGAAAGCCTAACTGAGGTCTGGACATCAAATTCCTTTTCCTTAAGGCTCTGTGGTCCATGGGAAATAACCTGGCCCTCACACTGAACTCCAAAACATTTTAGGGCATCTGGGTCAGAATCCGGCCTTCTCCTACTTCTCAGGCTTTGATCTCTCAACCTCATTAGACTATCAGCCCAGAAGGGTCCTTGGAGATGATCTAGTTCCTTCGACTCCAAGTGTATGGTCCTTAGACTCCACTGACAGACATTCCCACTGCTGCCTACCCTGCTCCTGGTGCTTCTTATACAACGTTAAGTTGACGAATTCAGCTTTAGACTTTATGTTTTTGAGAGGTAGAAGTTCTTTCTCTGGTTACCCCTTGTCTTGCTTCTCCTCCCACTTTCCATCTATTCATGGTCCTCCCAAGTCAAGGCTCTGGATGAAGTCTGGGCAAGTCAGGTCCTGAAGGTTCACCCCAGGCTCTAAGCCTTACTTCTCTGCCTCTTCCAAAACCAGCTACTGGCTTCTCCCCCAACTCTAGACAGCAGGACCATACCTGTCGTGTTCAAATATGTCAAGCCTGGCATGCAGCAAAAAGTTCCTGGAGAAGGGCTCTTCCTCTCCCAAATGCCCAAGAAATGTGGGAAACTTGTGACTGAGTTTGAAGTGATTTTCCCCTCAAAATTGCCCAGGCATCAAGAACCATGCTTGAGCAGGGTCTTCCTCTGTAGCCACCCGTGTTCCCTAAGGACTGACCAGGGAACTTTCCAGAACACAAGGATCTCTGGAACCATCCACGAGTTTTGGACCTGTGAGAGAGTAGGAGAGCCCAGGGAGGGCTTTCCTACTGCTGAATGTTTTCCAGAGAATATATTATAATCTTTCAAAGTTGAAAAAAGTATTAGTGGGGACAGATGACATTAAGGCAGGGCCTCCAAAAGAAAGGACATATCTCTCTCACACAGGGTCTGGTCTCTCTCTGTGGCTTGTGGGTCAGGGTGGCCAGGGTTGGAAAGATGACTGGGAGTCCAGGCTCATCCATTGGTGTTATCTGCTTGGCCAGCTCAGTCAGACAAATGAAAGATTCTTCTGTTTGGGGCTGTGGGTTTAAGCCCCAGGCACTGGGAAGCATAAAAGAGTCTTGCTGGCTTTGGCATCAGAGAAACCTGTATGCAAGCCCCAGATCTGCCCCTTTCTAGTTATTTCACTTTGGATAAGGCATCTTTCCTCATTTGTAAAATGGAGATTTTATGTGGACTGAGAGAATGCCTGTGAACACATTTGGTGCAGGGTGTGCAATATGTTCCCCTGGTTATTATTATTAAAGATGCCAGTGGTGATCCCAAGTATCCTAGCCATGCAGGGGATGCCTGAAACAAGCATCCTTGAGGGCATGGAGGCTGGGGCTCTGACCCTCAGACTCTGACCATCCCATTGTCCCCTCAAATCTCCATCTGCAATTCTACAACTCAGCACTGCTCTGTGATCTCAGACCAGTCCTTATAGTGTCTCTGGTCGTCTCTGCCCTTTCTGCCCCATGAGAAGTTGGACCAGATGACCTCTAAGGGCTCTATCTGGCTTTGAAAGTCTTTGACTAGTTTCCTAGGGTCTCTCTGGGACAGTCAAGTACTTTGTGTACCTAGAATGTAAGCAGCATGATGTCAGAGACTATGTCTTATTCTCTGCTGCAACTCCAGCCCTAGAAAAGTACCAGGCACACACAGAGGGTTTTTAATTAATAGTTATTTAAGAATGAATGAGTGGGGACTTCCCTGGTGGCGCAATGGTTGAGAGTCCGCCTGACGATGCAGGGGACGCGGGTTCGTGCCCCGGTCCGGGAAGATCCCACATGCCGCGGAGCAGCTGGTCCCGTGAGCCATGGCCGCTGAGCCTGCGCGTCCGGAGCCTGTGCTCCGCAATGGGAGAGGCCACAACAGTGAGAGGCCCACGTACCGCAACAAAAAAAAGAAAAGAAAAGAAAAGAAAAAGAATGAATGAATGAATGAATGAGAAATAGAAAGGGGAGACATAGATTTGGGAGTGTCCCTTAATCCTTGTACTTTGCCTTTATTTAGGCAGGATCTTGTGTACAAGAGTCTGATCTGTTCTCATCCAGAGGTCAACAAAGGGGAGGAATGTGAGGTTTCAGGACTTTGTAACACTCTGAGAGGATGTCCTGCTCCTCCCACGTGCACACCACCCGTTCTTTGCTTTTTTTTTTTTACATACTAAAGCTTTTTTGTTTTTAATAATTGAAATATGTTTGACATAATGTTATACACACCCTGTTCTACCTCCCCATTTACACAGAATAGCTAAGATTAACTGCGTGCCTTCTATGGGCTAGGCTCTGTTCTAAGTGATCTAAACAGACTAATTTATTTAATCCTCATAACAACCCTATAAAATACATATAAATTCCATTTTTAAATTGAGGAAACTGGGGCATAGAGAGGTTAGTAACCCAAGCTAGTAAGTGGTGGAGACAAGGTTCCAGCTCAGACAATCTGGCTCCAGGGCCTGATACTCTCCACTTTTATTGCACGCTGTGCTGAGTCCAGAGACTGAAGGGGACTTGCCCAAAGTCCCCTTCGGTAACGCCCAGAAGTTACCCCACGGTAACTTACGCAATGATCTCTGACCATTAAGCCACTGGAATAGTCATATTGACGGCAACAATAAGCCAAAGAGTAAAGCATCTTCGACGCTCCCTTTCTACATCCTCCCTCCACCCCCAAATCCTGTGGGCTATTTACCAAAAGCAGAGAGGCTAGGGTGTGGCCTTGTGGTAAGTGCCAAGGCTGGCTGGCTGGCCCTACAGTGGGCCGCCCTCCTCAGGGCAAGCCTGACTGCCTCTCCCATCCGTCCAGGCAGCAGAAGCACAGTCAGAGGAGCCGAAAGTGCGGGGGGGCGGGGTGGGGAGGTAGGGGGGGTAGTTGGGGCAGGACTGGGGCAGGAAATTAGAAAGTGGAAAGGGCAGGGACCAGAGTTAGGGAGAAGGGATGGGGTGGAGAGGGAAAAAGGGAAAGACAAATGTGTGCTGTTTTTTTTTTTTAACATCTTTATTGGAGTATAATTGCTTTACAATGGTGTGTTAGTTGCTGCTTTATAACAAAGTGAATCAGCTTTACATATATATATGCTCCCATATCTCCTCCCTCTTGCGTCTCCCTCCCACCCTCCCTATCCCACCCCTCTAGGTGGTCACAAAGCACTGAGCTGATCTCCCTGTGCTATGCGGCTGCTTCCCACTAGCTATCTACTTTACATTTGGTAGTGTATATATGTCCATGCCCCTCTCTCACTTCATCCCAGCTTACCCTTCCCCCTCCCCGTGTCCTCAAGTCCAGACAAATGTGTTTTAAATACTCACTGTGTGTGCCAAACACAGTGCTAGAGAGCTTTCCATACCTCCTGCAGGGAGGGCCCTGTCATTACCCCCATATTGTAAGGGAGGAAACTGGGACTCAGAGGGATGGATTACCTGCCCAAAGTTATGGGGTGTGTCTATTGTGAAAATGTTATTTTCTTTTCATTATAGAAGATAGGAAAGGAATGACAGGAGAAAGGAAAGAGGAGGGGAGTGGGGAGAAAGGAGGAGGAAGTGAGGTGTGGGTGTCTTGGCACTCTGCCCCCAGCAAGGACAACGGGCCCAGAGTTGTCCTTGCATCCCAGAAGGCTCACTGGGAGAATGTTTATGAGAAACCTCAACATTGAGAAGGAGCATGACCTCCCAGCCTGTCTGTCCCTGCCCCGTGACTGCTTCTGGCTATAAACAGCCTGTTTATTAACCCCAGGAAACTGGCTCCTCCGCCACTTAGCTTTATCTCCTGGAATGGGCAGGCTTGGAGAGCAGGGGCTGCCTGGCCAAGAGTTTCCAGATGGGGAGGAGCAGCTGCTAGGAACTTGATGATCCTTAAAGAACTGTGCCAAAAGCAGCCACAGACAGTCCCCACTCTGTCTGCACTCCACCCCCTTGCAGACTTGCTCAAGTCAGCATGGTGGGTTAATAGGCCGGAAAAGCCCTTGATCCAATGGTTGCCACTTTAAGGGAATTAAAGTTCGATTCACTCATTATCTTCCCTAATGATCCCCATCATTAGATCAATGTGGTGACACCAAATGAAATCATGGCTATAAAGGCACTTGGCAAAATGAACCCCCCCGACCCCCAGTCCAGCACCTGAGAAGTTGTTCCCTCACCCAGTCCCTTATACCTACCCCATCTCTCTGACCCCCATTCAATCGCTTATGGATTTTGTCCTAACCCTCACCCACTACATGCTTACCACTACACACCAAGTCTCGGCTGTGAAATGAGGGTTATAATTGTATTGACCTACTAGGTTGTTGGAGGAATCAAATGAGATACTTTCTATAAAGTTTAGTACCACGCCCGGCACCTCTCTGTGCTCAATCAGTGTTAGCAACATCTATTGCCAGGTGTCTCTTGAAAAATTCCATAAGAGGCCTCCCACAATGTTCTTGTAAGTAACCTGGAGTGGGAATATTTTTGAATGGGGGACAAGAGATGAGGCAGGAACTGGCTGGGATTGGAACAGGAGGAAGTGGACTTCACCAGTAGCTTGAAGGACTGGAATGAGAACACCAAGAATGCTGGAATTTCTGGGAAAGGGAGGGCATGTGCAAACACAAGAATTGGATGAAAAGTCATAGGACATTTACAACTCAGGAAAGAACAACAAACACCGGCTCATTCCAAGGCTAGTGGTGGGACACGGTGACCTTTCCAGGACACAGGAGCTTGTGGCGATAATTGAAAGGTGTTGAAAACTAGCTGAGCTCACAGCGCTCATCCTGCTGGTTGCCTCTGCACAGTCGGTGTGTGTTGTGATTCCCCCCTCCACTTTGCACTTCCAGAAACTTCTCCCAGTGTTCCCAATAATATTTCCCTACCCCCCAGAGCCTTGGAATATGTCCCCAGGTCTTCCATTCTCTCTTCTTCCCATTGAATCTATATATTTTTTAGTACTTTTATTCACATAAGTCATTATGATTGCATTCTTCTTATAAAATTAAAACTAGGGCTAAAATCCCATTTCACCCCTCTTGCTCTTCATTTTTTAAAATTAATGTTTATTGGAGTATAGTTGCTTTACAATGTTGTGTTAGTTTCTGCTGTATAACAAAGTGAATCAGCTATAAGTATACATAGACCCCCTCTTTTTTGGATTTCCTTCCCATTTAGGTCACCTCTTGCTCTTCATTTTCCTCACAACTCTTTTCCTCCAGCATAATTAACAGTGTGTTTATCCTTCCAGAATTTTCTCTGTGTGCACACACCCCCACACACAATATGTAAAATATATGTGACAACATCTTTTGTTTAGTTTCTTTTCTTCTTTTTTCATAAGTAGCACTACACATTATTATTATTGTGCTGTAACTTGCTTTTCTCTCCCACTCTGTGTTTTGGAAATCTGTCCATGTTAGCATTATTTTTATCGACTTAATTTTTAACCACTGCACAATGTGGCTGTTTTATGGTTTATTTATTCACTCCTCCCCTCACCCCACCTTTCACTGCTACAGACAATGCTGCTGTGAACATCCTTCACACACTTTCTTGTGCACTTGGGATTTTTTTTCTCTACAACAGAAATCTGACAGTGGAATTACAGGTTATCAGGGTACAAACATCCCCTGCTGAATCCTAAGTATAGGTTCTCCCTGGCCTGCTCCCAGTCATTTCCTCTGATTCTCGGGTACCACATCTAAATCACCAGCTTCCTGCTCCTAACTCCCCACTGAACATCTCTACCCAAAAGTCCCTCAGGTTCCTCAATCCTATATAGGAAAAGACACCTTCTCTCCCCATGGCCCCCTCCTGGTGTACACGCTTACATTCTCCCAGTTGCCCAAACGTGTAAACCGTAATGATGGTTCTCTCCTCTCTCCCCATTGTCTAATGAGATGTCATATCTTGTGGATTTTACCTCAGTAATGTCTTTCGGTTCTCATTTCTTCTCTGGTTACCTTTGGCCAGGATATTATTTTAACAATCCCCTAATAGTCTCCTTGTTCCCTTATGCAACGCATCAAATTTATCTTCATAAAGCACAGGTGATGTCAATCTCTTTGGTTGGTTCCCCCCACTATAAAACACAGTAGGATCTCCTTGGCTTGTTCTTCACAGGTTTCTCCAATCTGGCTCAGTTTTCTCCCTCTAGTATTTATCTCTGCAGATCCCTCCTCTTTCACACTCCAGGCATACCGATCCCCTTGCATTCCCGAATGTGCCCGTATTTCTTGCCTCCAAGACTTTGTTTCTCTGTTTCCTCTCCTAGAAGTCTCTCTCCTAGCTCTGCCTATTGAAGGTCTACCATTCCTTCTAGGACCTGCCAAATACACATTAAGGATGTGGGTTCCAGGGTTCTGACACAAGTAGCCAGTTTCTTAACCTCTCTACTCATCCATTTTCTTCCCTAGAAAAAGGACATTAACACCTTCCAGATCTGTGGGGAACTTTTAGTTAGATTATGCATATACAGGATTTAGCACAGTGCCTCCTAGAGTAAATGCTAAATAAACCTTAACTCTTATTGGCATCATGCTTCTTTTATAAAGCTGTGCTTGGTCTCACCATCAAAGGGACTTTCTTGACTTCCTGTGCTCTCTTTATTCTAGTGGGCATCTAGTCATTCAGTTTCTTATGTCTAAGTCTGTCCTCACACCTGATAATGACCCCCTGAGGATCAGGGATCCTCTAATTCTTTTTTTTTAAAATAAATTTATTTTTGGCCGCATTCGTTGATGCACGCGGGCTTTTCTCTAGTTGCTGCGAGTCGGGGCTACTCTTCATTGTGGTGCGTGGGCTTCTCATTGCGGTGGCTTCTCTTGTTGTGGAGCACAGGCTCTAGGCATGTGGGCTTCAGTAATTGTGGCACGTGGGCTCAGTAGTTGTGGCACATGGGCTTAGTTGCTCCGTGGTATGTGGGATCTTCCTGGACCAGGGCTCGAACCTGTGTCCCCTGCAATGGCAGGCAGATTCTTAACCACTGCGCCACCAGGGAAGTCCCTCATTTTTAAAAAAGAAATGTATTCATTTTTGGCTGCGTTGGGTCTTCGTTGCTGTGCACGAGCTTTCTCTAGTTGTGGCGAGCGGGGGCTACTCTTCATTGCGGTGCGCGGGCTTCTCATCGTGGTGGCTTCTCTTTGTTGTGGAGCACAGGCTCTGGGCACGCAGGCTTCAGTAGCTGTGGCACACGGACTCAGTAGTTGTGGCGCACAGGCTTAGTTGCTCCATGGCATGTGGGAATCTTCCTAGACCGGGGCTCGAACCCATGTCCTCTGCATTGGCAGGCAAATTCTGCCTGCACCACCAGGGAAGTCCCTTTGATTCATTTCTGCATGCCTCAGAGTGTCCCCAGCACAGTGCCTAGACCTGAACTGAATGTAAGGAGAATGCCAGTGTCAATTTGGAAGTGCTGTGAAGGAAAGAGAGCCAGCTGTATGGAACCAGAAGACAGCTTTGAATTCCACCTTGGCACTCACTGGTTGGTAAGAATCCATACACATCACCCAGTTTCCGTATCCATAAAATGAGGAAAATACTACCACCAGCCTCACAAGGTTGGGGTGAGCTTCTGTGTGCCAAAGAACTTTCTTTCTTCCTTTTTTTTTTTTTCTTTCCTGAGAGCAAAAAGAGTAAGAACTTTTTAGTTGTTTTTGTTTTTTGAATCTTAGTTTGTCTTCTCACAGTAGCCTGCTTCCCCCTTGTGGAAAAAATTCAAATTACATGTTAAAATCAGTCAATATAAATAATCTGGGAGCCAGAGGTTGATCTCAGCATTGTTTATATCACTGAAAAACTGAAAACAAACCAGGCCTTCAAACAGGAGTTTGGCTACGTATACATGCACACGGGGGAAATTATCGAGCCATTTGAGTATAATGAAATAGATGTCTAGGGTGTCCTTCTAAGTAAAACCCTAATTATAAACACAAACTTTGCACAGTTTTGTAAGTGTCTACACACATGTGAAAGGATAGTACATTAAATGTTAATAGCGCTTATGTTGGGTAGTGACATTCAGTTGCTTTTCACCTTCTCTACTGTTGTATGTCTGAGTTGTTAACAATGACCTTATTGCTATTAGAAAATTTTAATTGTGGGGGAAACTATCTGTAAAACAAGAAACCCCTTAGTTACCTGTTGTGACAGGCCAATCTGAGTCAGGGAGTAGTCTGAGTCATGGATTCTAAAAATATTTCATGCTCCAATGCAGTGTATGCTCATACACAGCGAACGAATGCTGAAGCCAACCCCAGACATGCGGATCCCACTGAGAGGCAGCGTCAACAGTCAAATGATAACAGATAAATGTCTGCTCCTTGGGCCTGCTGCATGCAGAGAGCCTGGGCAGGAGAGGGTGGGAACAGCAAGCCAAGGGGAATAAAGGATCTTGGGCTGGAGTTCTGGGAGCCTCTCATAAGTGGGCCGATGGGAGCTGTGCATCCACGGTTCTTGGCCAGGCTGATCTGAAGTCCTGAATCTGACCCTCTGTTCCCAGCCCCCATCAGACATGCAGCCTAGACAAAATTCCAGAACTGTCCAGGCCTTGCTGGAGACACTGACCAGTGAGCAAGTGTGTCCTCTAGGGCTCTAGTCTAGAGTGGGGGAACACTGGAGCATGAAGAGGACAAATGTGGTAAGTGTTGGAGACCAGGAGGACCTTTGGAGCTCAGGGGACAGAAAGAACCTCCTGGGAGTCAGGCAGCTGAGGAAGTTCCTGGAGGAGGTTGCAGATAAGTTGGATACACATTTGTTCAGCGTTTTGCCCAGGGTTTTTCAAAGATTCAGCACCCAAGGGCCACCTAATGGATAGCCAGAGCATATGAAGATTATACATTTTACGTTTTTTGTTCGTCACTATTTAAAACAAAATTTAAATTATATAAAAGTAATACTTTCATATCAGTGAGAGGGACGATACTACTTTTAGTCTTTAACTGAAGTGTGTATATCTGGCTCCACGAGGGAAGGTCAATTTTACTTCTGGTTGTTTTCTTTTTCTTTCTGCTATATTAGAAAAATCTGAACTTAAAACTGTAGGTCATCAGTCACTGTGGAAAACAGTATGGTGGTTCCTCAAAAAATTTAACACAGAATTACCATATGATCCAGCAATTCCACTTTTAGGTATATACCTAAAAGAACTGGATGCAGGGACTCAGACTTGTGCTCTTAACCAGTGAGCAATACTACCTTCCCAGCTGCCCAGAGAGCTTTTAAAACTTGAATGACAAAAGCTGATTCCAGTAGTACCAGAGGGCCGGTGAATGTCATAACTGACAGTTACATTCAGTGGCTTCAGGGAGAACAGCCATTTATAGAGCCATGAATATATGAGGCAAGCTTAAGTGTAGGTGCTTGGTGCCTTCACTGCAAACAGAACCTCATTCCCCATTAAACAGGAAGTGTGATCTCAGAGTTCCAAGTCACAGACCTGTACAAGCAGCGGAGTTAGCCTACTCTCCAGAGCTTATGACATAGTGTCCTCCTGCCCTTTGCTTCTGTCCAGAACACTGAGAAATCAAGATAACATCTGCAAGCCAGGGAAATCTTTTTTTTTTTTTCTGCGGTACACGGGCCTCTCATTGCCGTGGCCTCTCCCGTTGCGGAGCACAGGCTCCGGACGCGCAGGCCCAGCGGCCATGGCTCACGGGCCCAGCCGCTCCGCGGTACGTGGGATCTTCCCGGACCGGGGCACGAACCCGCGTCCCCGGCATCGGCAGGCGGACCCTCAACCACTGCGCCACCAGGGAAGCCCCAGGGAAATCTTATAGAGTTCATTCCCGAATGCAAGGTTGGTCCAACATTCATAAATCAATGTAATTCATCCTATTAACAGACTAAATCAGAAAAACCATGAGATCATATCTATAGAGGCAGAAAATGTATTCAACAAAATTCAATACCTATATATGATTAAAAAAAAAAAAGGAACTGAAGAGAAATGGCACATCCAGACAATGGAATATTATGCAGCACTAAAAAGAAATGACCTATCAAGTCATGAAAAGACATGGAGGGAACTTAAGTGTATATTACTAAGTGAAGGAAGCCAATCTGAAAAGGCTATATACTGTGTGATTCCAACTATATGACATTCTGGAAAAGGTAAAACTATGGAGACATTTAAAAAAGATCAGTGGTTGCCAGGGGTTAGGGGGAGGGAGGGATGCATTGGCAGAGTATAGAGGATTTTTTAGGGCAGTAAAACTATTCTATATGATACCATAATGGTGGATACATGTCATTATACATTTGTAAAAACCCACAGAATATATAGCATCAGGAGTAAACCATAATAGAAACTATGGACTTTGAGTGATTATGATATGTTCATGTAGGTTCATCAATTATAACAAATGTACCACTCTGGTAGGATATTAATAGTGGTGGAGGCTGTGCCTGTGTAGCGGAACTGTACTTTCTTCTCAATTTTGCTGTGAACCTGAAATTACTCAAAAGCATCAAGTCTATTAAAAATAACTGGGGGACTTCCCTGGTGGCGCAGTGGTTGAGAATCCACCTGAAATTCGATCCCTGGTCCGGGAAGATCCCACATGCCAAGGAGCAACTAAGCCCGTGCACAACTACCGAGCCTGTGCTCTAGAGCCTGTGAGCCACAAATACTGAAGTCCACGCACCTAGAGCCCGTGCTCCGCAACAAGAGAATCCACCGCAATGAGAAGCCCACACACGGCAACAAAGAGTAGCACACCCCTGCAACTAGAGAAAGCCCGCGCGCAGCAAGGAAGACCCAACGCACCCAAAAATAAGCAAAAAACAAACAAACAAAAAACACCTGGGGATTTCCTTGGTGGTCAAGCAGTTAAGACTTCGCGCTCCCAATGAAGGGGGCCTGGGTTCCATCCCTGGTCAGGGAACTAGATCCTGCATGCTGCAACTAAGGGCCCGCATACTGCAACTAAAGATCCCACATGTTGCAACTAAAGATCTCACACACGGCAACGAAGATCCCGCGTGCCACAACTAAGACCCGGCACAGAAAAATAAATATTTTTTTTAAAGTTAAAAAAAATAATAACTGGCACATCCATATAATGGAGTATTATCCAGCGACAAAAAGAAATGAGCTATCAAGCCACAGAAAAACATGGATGACTCTTAAATGTATATTGCTAGATGAAAGAAGCCAATCTGAAAAGGCAATATGCTGTATGATCCCATTTATATGACATAATGGAAAAGGAAAAACTATGGACAGTAAAAACATCAGTGGTTTTCAGGGATGTTGAAGGAGGAGGAGAGAGTTGAATAGGTGACGTACAGATGATTTTTAGGGTGTGAATCTATTCTGTATGATACTATAATAATGGATGTACATGACACTATGAAGTTGCCAAACCCATAGAACTTAGCAGCACAAGAATTGAACCTTATGTAATCAATTTTTAAAAATAATTTAGGCAGTAGGGGGATCTCATGGTGGAATTTAAACTTTGATAAAAGAATCTCTGTATGAAATAACTTCACCGTAGGGGGTGATGGGAAAATAATAAACTTGGGATATGAGTGGAGCAGTAAGACCAAAGGCAAGTAAACTACACACAAGTACTGTACTCTGGTTGCTAAAGTTGTTTTCCACAGGGGTTCAGGTTAATAATCCTGACACTACTACACATGCATACTGGAACTGAACAATTAAATAAATGGATGGCAGATGGTGCGACCCAGGAGTGAGAGGTTACAGTTAAGCTAGTGGGGAAGGCTAGAATGATCTATGTGATATTGGATTAGAGTTGGAGACATCAGCATGAAATCATGTTTAGCTTAACGGAGGTAGAGATGGGTACATATACAGATATTTATAGGTATGTGTATATCCATGGGTTAGTATAAACACGTATGTATCTTGCTCTCTCAGCTGGGAGGGCCTAGAAGCTGTGACACTACAATACCAGCAAGCACACTCAGATCTTGGTTTCATTTTTATATAACAGCTTTATTGAGCTTTAATTCACATACATAAAAGTCACCTATTTAAAGTGTACATTTCAATGGTTTTAGTATGCATATTTAGTATATTTTAGTGTATTGTGGTGCTACCATCACCACGATCAATTTTAGAATATTTTCATCACCCCCAAAAGAAACTCTGTATCCATTATCAGTCACTCTCCATACCTCCCCAGCCCTCCCAGCCCTAGGCAACCACCAATATACTTGGACTCTGGATTTGCCTAATTTAGACATTTCACATAAGTGGAATATTGCAACAGGCGGTCCTTGTGACTCGTTTGTTTCACTTAGCATAATTTTTCAAGGTTCATCCATGCATTAGTGCTTTACTTCTTTTCATAGCCAAATAATATTCCGTTGGAGGGATATGCCATATTTTATTTATCTATTCATAAGTTTATGGACAGTTAAGTTCTTTCAGTTCTTGGCTATTATGAATAATGCTGCTATAAATATTTTGTGTACAAGTTTTTGTGTGGATATATGTTTCCATTTTTCTTGGATATATATCTAGAAGTGAATTAATCTTTTGAGGAACTTTCAGACTGTTTTCCAAAGCAGCTGCACTATTTCACCTTTTTATCAGCAATGTAGTGTATGAGGGTTCTAATATCTATACATCCTTTCCAACAGTTACTGTTGTCCATCTTTTCAACTATAGCCATCTTCGTGGATATGAGATTGTACCTCACTGTGGTTTTGATTTGCATTTCCCCAGATGGCTAGTGATGTTCAGCATCTTTTCATGTGCTTATTGGTCATTTGTATATCTTCTTTGGAAAAATGTCTATTCAGATTCTATATCTGTTTTTAAATTGGGTTATTTTTCTTTTCAATGGGAGTTCTTTATATACTCTAGATACAAGTCCCTTATCATATATATAATTTGCAACATTTTTTCTCCCATTCTTTTCTTCCGTATCTATTCACTTACATGATGGTATCCTTTGAAGCACAAAATTTAAAAATTTTGATAATATCCAATTTATTTACTTTTTCACTTTGTGGCTTGTGCTTTTGGTGTCATATTTAAGTATCCATTGTCTATATAAGGTCATGAGACACATCAGGCAAGCTGCCACTAGACTGGGATTATAACTTGATTTCAGAAGTAGCGGCATTCACACCTCCATGTTAAAATAAAGTTCATACCTTATATGTTAAATCCAAAGGTAGATGAATGAAAGTCTTAATTATGAAGAAATTTCAAGGGAAGAGATGAAGGAAGTAGCTGTCTTGATCTCCTCGCCCCACCTCATTCACCTTCAATTTTCCACTTTCAGCACCTTCAAACCCTGATAGAGTAAATGCTTTTGACTTTTATGATCAAATAATTTTCCTTTTCCCGCATAGCTTCTGTTTGTCAGGGTTTCAAGATTATTTTATTTTTCTCATCAAGCAACCAAAAAGATATTTCTATTCCTGTCCTGTGTATTCAAGTTCAGACAAACAAACAATTTTCATGGGCAAAAACTTCTTCCAATCAGTAAATAAGGATTTTTCGTTGTTGTTAAGGCATTGGATTATGTGAGATTTCTGTCACCCAGATCCAAAATTCTGTGATTCTGTTTCCACGGTGCTGTGATTTAAAAAATTCTAATCCATCGGTGGTTTAGTTGTCAAGGCAGTTATAGGCAGGCTCACCCAGTTCTCTGGGCTCTCTTGTGTCTGGAATTTCAGACATGGTTGGTTGGTATTCCCAAGCCAAGTGACATCTTCTTAGAGAAAGTGAATACAGCCCACCTGTAGGTCTACGTGACCTACTTTATAAGAAGACCACAAAAACCATCTTTGTGTTCCATAAGGCAGGCAAATTCCAGTGAGAAGAAAGGACATGAATAAAGTACCCTGGGTAAGTTTTTTTTTAGAAAGAGAAATAGTCTATTAGCCACTAGACTAATGCAAGAGAGATGCAAGTATGAACGGAGTGGTCAATATGGCCTTATCCATATTAGAATATATGGGACCCATATTAGAATACAAGATGGTGACTCTTTCCAAGAGCCAAGGCTGCATGATGGTATAACTCCCTGGGAGGGGAGAAGACTCAGCAGATTTCTGCCCTGCAGCAGACCAGGGCCGGAAGGAAAACTGGTCACTCGGGGGAGAAAGAGATGGAGGTCTGGGTCTTTCATCAAGGTTTGTCCTACCCCAAGGGCTTTTTCTGTTCTATCAGGTGAACAGGGGGTAAGACCCAGGCTTCAACTTATTTCTAAAATCACTCTAATCCCAGACTCATGCACTCCCACCACCACATGCTTCCCCTGCCTCCCCCTTCACATGTGCATTCCATCTTCTAACCTAACAGAAATATATCACAGAAAACCTTTCCTGCTCCTTTCCTGCTCATGTGTTCACCTAGACACATCAACCCCCCAACGACTTCATGCCGTTCTTCATACCATCTTCTACAGGTGTATCATGCTTTAATCTTCATACACTTAGGTCTCCCCAATCCTGCCGACTCTCTTTATCCATCATGTCCTGTGTATGGGGAGGTGTCAGGATGCTTCTCAAGTAATTTCTGCTAAAGGAAAAAGGAAGGGGCCCAGCACCCTCCTACCCTGCCTCTTTTGTTCCACTCTACAGGGCTGTCTTTGCAACTTCTAAAGAGTGATTCCATTTGTGGATTCTCTAGCGTGTAGATCTAAAGTCAAGACTTTATAGACCGTTGATTCCATTATTTTAAGTAGTTTCTCTACTATTAACATATTACATTACTAGGGTATATTTGTTACAATAAATGAACCAATGGTGATACATCATTATTAACTAAAGTCCACACTTTATTCAGATTTCTTTAGTTTTTATCTGATGTCCTTTTTCTGTTCCAGGATTCCACCTAGGATACTACATTATATTTAGCCATCATGTCTCCTTAGGCTCCTCTTGGCTGAAGCAGTTTCTCTGACTTTCCTTGTTTTCATAACCTCAACAGTTTTTTGTTTTTTTTTTTGGGGGGGGTGGTATGTGGGCCTCTCACTGTCGTGGCCTCTCCCGTTGCAGAGCACAGGCCCCAGACGCGCAGGCTCAGCGGCCATGGCTCACGGGCCCAGCCGCTCCGCGGCATGTGGGATCTTCCCGGACCGGGGCATGAACCCGTGTTCCCTGCATCGGCAGGCGGACTCTCAACCACTGTGCCACCAGGGAAGCCCCACCTCAACAGTTTTGAGAAGTACTGGTCAGGAATTTTTGTGGAATGTCCCCCTGTTGAGATTTTCTTGATGTTTTTCTCATGCTTAGACTGCAAAGGGAGGAAGACCGCAGAGGTAAAGCACCATTTCATCATATTATATCAAGGGTTCATGCTATCAACATGACTTATCAGTGTTGATATTGACATTGGTCATCCGTCTAAGGTAGGTTGGTCCATGTTTCTCCACTGTAAAGTTACTATTTCCCCATTTCTTTCCATACTATTCACTTTGGAAATCGCTAGGCATAGCATACACGTAAGGACTGAGAAGTTGGGCTCTCCATTTTTGAGGGCTGAGTATGTATTGATTTTTAAACTATTTGTTATTTGTTGCTCTAGGATTTAGACAATCTCTCTCTGTCATAATTTCCTTCAGATTAATACTAACTTAATTCCAGTGATATATAGAAAATTTGCTCCACTCTGCCCAATTTTGTGCTACTATTTAATATATATTTTGTCTATGTATGTTAAAGCCCAACAGTACAGTGTTATAATTGTTGCTTTATATAATTTTATGTCCTTTTGGCTGCACCACGGGGCACGCGGGATCTTAGTTCTCCGACCAGGAATCGAACCCATGCCCCCGGCATAGCGGAAGTGCCAAGTCTTAACCACTGGACCACCAGGGAAGTCCCTAATTTTATGTTTTTTGAAGAAACCAAGAGAAGAAAGGATGCACACAAATGATCTTTTAAAAAACCCCAAACATTTATCATTTCTGGTACACTTCAGTTCTTCCTGTGGTTTCAAGTTACCACCTGTTGTCACATCCATACTCCCCTAGAACTTCTTTCTTTCTCCCTTCCTTTGCACTGTAAAATATATTATACCTCTATATGTTATAGGCCCAACACTTCAATCTTTAAAAACAGATTTATGGAGATATAGTCCACACACCACACAATTCACCCATTTAGAGTATAAAATTCAATGGTTTCGGTATATTTACAGACATGTGCAGCCATCTCCACAGTCAATATCAGAACATTTTCATCACCTCAGAATGACATTTGATATCCTTTAGCCATAATCCCCTTATCTCCTCCTCCAACCCTAAGCAACCACTAGTCTACTCTTTGTCTCTGCAGAATTGTCTATACTGGACAGTTCATATAAATTGAATCATGTGATACGTAGTCTTTTGTGACTGGCTTCATTTACTTAGCATGTTTTCAAGCTTCGTCTATGTTGTGTTGTGTATTTCATTCTGTTTTATGGCCGAATAATATTCCATTACATAGATATACCACATTTTGCTTATTCATTCATCAGCTGGTAGACATTTAGGTGGTTTATACCTTTTAGTTACTGTGAAGAGTAGTGCTTTGAGCATTTGTATACAAGGTTTTGCATGAACATATGTTTTCTTTCCTCTTGGGTATATACATAGGAGTGGAGCTGTTGGGTGCTATGGTAACTCTATGTTTGGTCATTTGAGGAACTTGCAGAGTGTTTTCCAAAGTGGCTGCATCATTTTACATTCTCACCAGCAAGCAATGCATGTTGTCTACAAGAAACTCACTTAAATATAAAGACACAGATTAAAAGATAATTCCTCCCTCCCATCCCTATGACATTGCTGTCATTCCTTTCACTTACCCGTAGGCTGTAATCAACCAATATACTGCCATTATTTTGAACAAACTTATTATTTAGATCAATTAAGACTAAGGAAAATAAAAAAATTGTATTTTGCCTTCATTTATTCCTTCTCCAACACTCTTCCTTCCCTTATGGAGATCTTGAGTTTCTTTTCTTTTCTAAATTTATTTATTTTTGGCTGCATTGGGTCAACATTGCTGCGCGCCGGCTTTCTCTAGTTGTGGCGAGCTGGGGCTACTCTTTGTTGCGGTGCCCGTGTTTCTCATTGCCGTGGCTTCTCTTGTTGCGGAGCAAGGGCTCTAGGCACGCGGGCTTCAGTAGTTGTGGGTCATGGGCTCTAGAGTGCAGGCTCAGTAGTTGTGGCGCACGGGCTTAGTTGCTCTGCGGCATGTGGGATCTTCCCGGACCAGGGATCGGACCCGTGTCCCCTGCATTGGCAGATGGATCCTTAACCACTGTGCCACCAGGGAAGTCCCGAGATCTTGAGTTTCTGACCTATATCATTTTCCTTCTTTCTGGGAAGATATTTTAACCTTTCTTGCAAGACAGGTCTACTGGCAACAAGTTCCCTCAAATTTTGTTTGAGAGAGCATTTCTCCTTAAACTTTTGAAGGGTCTGGTATCTTTTTTCTGACACGACTCCTGACGCCAAATGTGCAGGTTTTTTCTACACCAATTCTCCAACACCAATTTTATGTTTACATGGCTAGCAGTTTGGCTGAGTTTTTTGTTTGCTGTAGCTGTAGATGTGAGAGGTAAAATTTCCTCCAGTGTCCTTATTTTTGTCTCCTGTGTTATCTTTAGTTTTCTCTAAACACTTCTGCTCAAATAGCATCTGAGCTTTGCAGTTATTTTAGCTGTAACCCCCTGTTATTATACAGGTTGATTGATGTGATGGTAAGATGTGGAGGGAGGGGAGAATTCTATAATCCTATGATTAGGCGCCAGTCTTTTAGTGAGGCTGTGATTTGAGGCTGTGACTTTTACAAGTGTTCTTAGCTTCTCCTGCCCCCCAGGTGAGACATGAAGGTTAAAGGGGGCCCGTGTTGGATATTTCTTTTCCTCCGTGTCAAAGACTAGAGAGGGGAGGAGTGGAATATTTTCCTTCCCCCAAGTTAAAATAGTTTCTTTTGATGCAAACCCCTTCTTAAAAATAGTTCTTCCCTTAGGCTCTAGTGAAAACGGTTTCTTTGGATGCAAGTCCTATCTTAAAAAGAACAGAATCCTCTGGGTATATTTCAAAATGGTTACATTTCTGCTCCCTCTGTCAGAGGCAGGAAGGAACTATTTTCTGATCGTTACCTGAGGAACTTGGGGGGGTTCCTGGAGATGACTCATGAAAGTGTGGAGGTCCCCCTAAGACTGAACCCTCAGAGTTTTTAACTCTCAGTCTACTTCACACTGAGTCTCCAGCCATTCATCAATTACAATCTAAGTGTTCCTACCTATACTGGCTCCTCTGGTGAGCTTGCTCCTAGTAACCTCTCAGTATCTTCCATTTTCTCTAGTTTTCAGGGAAGGAGTTTGTCCTGTAACCTAAATTCTCTACAGGAAGTGAGAAGAGTTGTTGATTTCCAACTTGTTCAGATTTTTTTTCTGGTTGTGAAGATGATAGTGACAAATTCTAAGATTTTTCTGTCAGATAAGAAACAAGAAGTCTGCTCAGTTCATTTTACTTCATTCTTTTTTTCTCTCTGTTCTCAGATCGTATCATCTCTAATGATCTATTTTCAAATTCACTCATTCTTCTGCCAACTTAAATCTACTGTTGATCCCCTACAGTGAGCCTTTATTTCAGGTATTGTACTTCTCAACTCCAGAATTCGTTTGGTTCTTTCAAATAATTTTATCTATTGACATTCTCTATTCATGAGCTACTTTCATGAACATAGTTTCCTTTAGCTTTTGAACATATTTATAATAGCTTTTTGGGGAGTTTTTGCCTTAAAAGTTTAACATTTGGGCCTCCTCAAAGGTAGTTTCTATTGCCACTGTTTTTCCTGTACAAGGGATATACTATTCTGTTTCTTTGCATCTCTCATAGTTTTTGAGATACTATATTGTAGGAACTTTGGGTTCTGATACATCCCCTTCAGAGCTTGTGAATTTGCTCTGTTTTATTTTGTTAGTTTTTTAAAGTACCTTGCCTGGACTAATCTTGTGACGTCTATTTTCCTCCACCGTGTATAATCTCTGATGTTACTGCTCAGTTCCCCCATCTCCCACCTCAAGCCGGGCTTCCAAGAAGTCACCCCTGGGCCCAAATTATTGTAATGTTCAGCCAGTGATTGGTCAGAGGTGTCCCTAAGTTCCTTGAGCCAGTAAAGCTTCCACTCTCTGCTAATGGATCTGTGTGTGACTTAGAGAATTCTTTCAAGTCTGGCCTATGTTCAGTTAGTGACTATACCTTTCAAGTGCCTGCTCTGGTTGGTTCTGAGTGTGAAACCTAGATGTGTGCACAGCCTTCCAGACAGGGATAACTGTGATCTTCCAGGGCACTTTTTAAGCTATTTCTCTGGTTCCCTCTGTTAAACTTTCGGGTGGCCTGCTATTTTATTTGTTGCTACTTATTTTATGGAATAGAATTCTAATTGCTTGCCACTAAGATCTCTGTTTTCAACAATGTCTGAAGTCAAGCATTCCTCCACACTGTGTACTAAATAAAGTCAGGTCCCTCTGTGGAGCTCTGGAGCTTCCAGTTCTTCCTCTTGCCTCTCTCCCTGGACAGATGTCTACACTATTGCATTGGAGCTGAGGAAGCTTCTCAGTTTCTCCTCTTGGCATGGAAACTCCTCCCTGCAAGTGGGATTTGGGAGGAGAAATGGAAGCCCGAGGTCTTTTTGATTTACTCCTGCCCGTATGGAACCTCTGTTCTATAAATGGGAGTTGGGAAAATAGCCTGCTGTCCTTTCAGCTTTCGGTCCCCCATCACCCCCTGGTGTGGAACATTTGCCCTACAAACATAAAGCCTGGAGGGGGGTGGATCAGGGCCCCAGTATTCTTGGCCTACCTTGTCTTGGGTAGAGCTACTGCATAAGAAAGAGCTAGGCTGGGAACGGAAGCCCAAGTCTTCTCAGTTGGAGCTGACTAAAATTGAGCTCCTGTAACATGGAGCTGGGGTGGGCAGATGAGACACTTTGAAGATATCAGAGTTCAACAAGATCTTTTTTCTAAGTAACTTTATTTCACTGAAAGGTTTATCAGGTTGTTGATTCTCAAAACCTTTTAAATCGTTCTCAACTATTAGAAGTCTAGAAATAATTTTTAAAAAAATTCTGTAGGGGGGGCTTCCCTGGTGGTGCAGTGGTTGAGCGTCCTCCTGCCGATGCAGGGGACACAGGTTCGTGCCCTGGTCCGGGAAGATCCCACATGCCGTGGAGCGGCTGGGCCCGTGAGCCATGGCCGCTGAGCCTGCGCGTCTGGAGCCTTGTGCTCCACAACGGGAGAGGCCACAACAGTGAGATGCCCGCGTACTGAAAAAAAAAAAAAAAAAAAAATTCTGTAGGGGGACTTCCCTGGTGGTGCAGTGGTTAAGAATGCGCCTGCCGGGGCTTCCCTGGTGGCGCAGTGGTTGAGAGTCCGCCTGCCGATGCAGGGGACACGGGTTCGTGCCCCGGTCCGGGAAGATCCCACATGCCGCGGAGCGGCTGGGCCCGTGAGCCATGGCCGCTGAGCCTGCGCGTCCGGAGCCTGTGCTCCGCAACGGGAGAGGCTACAACAGTGAGAGGCCCGCGTACCGCAAAAAAAAAAAAAAAAAAAAAAAAAAAAGAATGCGCCGGCCAATTCAGGGGACATGGGTTCGAGCCCTGATCCGGGAAGATCCCACATGCCGCAGAGCAACTAAGCCCATGTGCCACAACTACTGAGCTTGCACTCTAGAGCCCATGAGCGACAACTACTGAGCCCGCGTGCCACAACTACTGAAGCCCACACGCCTAGAGCCCGTGCTCCGCACCAAGAGAAGCCACCGCAATGAGAAGCCTGCGCACCTCAACGAAGAGTAGCCCACGCGCAGCAACGAAGACCCAATGCAGCCAAAAATAAATAAACTAATTAATTAAAAAAAAATTCTGTAGGGCCCCAAATTTCTGGACTATTTGCTTTTATTTTGGCTTGTCAATCACTAATTTTTCCAGAGTTTATCTCTTTCTTGTAAAAGCTTGCCAAATGCAGCTAATATCAGTAAGCAAATATTACTAACACTGTTTTCTAATATCTTCTAGAGCTGTTAGCACAGTAGGTGTATGTAGAGGAGACAATTTTACCAATTGTTTTGCCAGTTTGTCATCATCTTTTCAGCCTTTGACATGTTTTCTCACTGCCCAAGTGCTAGGCCAATGTCACATATTTTATTTTCTGTTACACAGGCAATACACTTCTAGGACCAACCGCTAAATCAGTGACTTAATATAGGGGCAATGTAGGGCAGTGGTTCCAGGCTCATATTCTTGCAAGAATGAAACAGAATGATGCATGTGACACCCCCTCCCCCAAGTCCTTTCTATCTCCCTCTATCACAGCCCTGATTACAGTGAATCATTTCCTTGTCTATCTCTCGAATTAGAATTAAAGTTCCAGTTGTACCCTTGAAAAACATAAAAATAGCTAACATCTTATGAATACTGTACATATACCATCTTGTATAATCTTTGCAATAACCCAACAAATTAGGGCATTGTTATCTCTAATTCACAGAAGAGAAAATAAGGCTCAAAGTAGATCTAGAATCTGGCTGCCTGCAGCACGAGAGCTCTTATACCACCTCTGGTATGTTTTTCACATGTGTACATAATTTTCTGTTAAAACTCACTTTAGGAAAAAATGAGGCTGCATTTAAAATTAATAAATAAGGGAGAAGTTGATTTCTAATGCCATGGATGTTTACGTGGAAATTTACAGGGTATCTACCCACCACCATTGAATGGATTTTATTTTTTTAAATGAATAATTCTCTCTGAAAAAAGTCCCTATATTTCTGAACTGTAAAATCCTAATGAAAAGTATTTCTTACTATTCTATCACAGGTGAATTAGGAAATGCCAAATAGATAGAAATGGTGCATAGTACAACAAGCCTCCAATCATATTGTTAGATTGTGTAGTATTTATAGTTTGTATACTCAAACTTATGAAGTAATCCAGTGAAAATGAATAATAGTGTGTATATTAATTTGCTAGGGCTGCCAAAAAAACATGCCACAGACTGGCTGGCTTAAAAGACAGAAATCTATTTTCTCACAGTTATGGAGGTTAGAAGTCCAAGATCAAGGGGCAGGCAGGGTTGGTTTCCTCTGAGGCCACCCTCCTGCTGTCTCGTCACATGGCCTTTCCTCTCTGTATCTGTATCCCTGGTATCTTAATCCCTTCTTATAAGGACACCAGTCAGACTGATTAGGGCCCACCTAATGGCCTCATTTTAACTTAATTACTCTTTAAAGGCCCCATCTCCAAATACAGTCACATTATGAGACACTGGGAATTAGGGCTTCAACATATGGATCTGGGGGGACAATAACAGTATATAAAAAGGGGTTGGGCTTCCCTGGTGGCACAGTAGTTGAGTCTGCCTGCTGATGCATGGGACACGGGTTCGTGCCCCGGTCCGGGAAGATCCCACATGCCACAGAGCGGCTGGGCCTGCAAGTCCGGAGCCTGTGCTCTGCAACAGGAGAGGCCACAACAGTGAGAGGCCCGTGTACCGCCAAAAAAAAAAAAAAAAAAGGGGGGTAATTTAGTCACCAAAAACAACTATTTAAGTTGTAGTGAGTGTTGTAAGAGACCATGGCTACTTTCTTTTGCTCACTCTCATATGATATCTATCTCATATATACTTTATGTAAATAATAATACATTTACATACTCTTATCACTGATCAAGAAGTAGCAGGAGTCTTTTATATATGCCAACAAACAACAGGAAAAAAGTTTATTTTATATTTTAGAATTCTTATTTAGGATGCCCTATGTTTTGTTACAATTCATACTTTGCTAAAAGAAGAAAAAATAGGGAAGTTCCTGGTGGTCCAGTGGTTAGGACTCTGCACTTTCACTGCCATGGCCTGGGTTCAGTCTCTGGTTGGGGAACGAAGATCCTGCAAGCTGTGTAGCACAGCCAAAAAATAAAAAAAAATTTAAAATAAATAATTTAAAAAAGGGAAAAATAGTATTATTTAATGTGGAAAATAATTGGTAATGGCATTCTACATATATAATGCTTATTTTATATTCGTAATTGTTAGCTTCATGTAAGCAATTCCAATACCTACACGATTTACGTTATGTGGTGCATAATGTAATGTAGAACAGTTTGGAATATAATGCTTTCATATTTTGCAGACTGTCCATATATGATTTTCTAATTTTGTTTTGACTAGCCCACTTATTAATATTTCAAAAGTCTTTGTAGTCCACAGTAAGCATATATCCTTTAACAAGGAGGTGTACTTTCTGCAATATCTTCTAGAAATACTTTGGCATCACATCTGAAATATGATTTCTACAGAAACATAGCTACATACTTTTCTAAATTTGTTGAATTAATAGGCTTCTTCTTAAGATTTCTTGATACATAATAAGGTTTGATTTCTTTTTTTTTTTTTTTTTTTTTTTTTTTTGCGGTACGCAGGCCTCTCACTGCTGTGGCCTCTCCCGTTGCGGAGCACAGGCTCCGGACGTGCAGGCTCAGCGGCCATGGCTCACGGGCCCAGCCACTCCGCGGCATGTGGGATCTTCCCGGACCGGGGCACGAACCCGTGTCCCCTGCATCGGCAGGCGGACTCTCAACCACTGCGCCACCAGGGAAGCCCCTAAGGTTTGATTTCTAATGAAGGCTTTCTGTCACTGTAATTTTTAGTTGAAGATATTCCCACATTAGTGTCTCTTTTAAGAAACTTTTTCTTTATGAGTCCTCTTATGGCGACAGAGGGCTGAGCTATGTCTGAAGGCTTTCCCACACTGATTGCATTCATAGGGTTTTTCTCCTGTGTGAGTTCTGTGATGTATAATGAGGTCAGACTTCTCAGAAAAGGCTTTTTTACACTCATTACATTCATAAGGTTTCTCCCCAGTATGGATTTTCTTATGTCTAATAAGGCAGGACACTTCACTGAAAGCTCTCTCACACCTGGCACACACATAAGGTTTCTCTCCTGTGTGTATTCTCCGATGTACAAAGAGGTGTGACTTCATGCTGAAGGCTCTCCCACATTCATCACACACGTAGGGTTTCTCCCCAGTATGAGTCCTCTGGTGAATACTGAGGTGTGATTTTTGGAAAAAGGCTTTCCCACACTCATTACACTCATAGGGTTTCTCCCCAGTGTGAATTCTCTGATGTTCAATGAGGTGTGACTTATGGGAGAAAGCTTTTCTACATTCAGTACACTCATAAGGTTTCTCTAGAGTATGGATCCTCAGATGTATAACGAGATTTGATTTCTTGCTGAAGGCTTTACCACACTCAGTACATACAAAGGGCTTTTCTCCTGTATGAGTTCTCTTATGTATAATGAGGTCTGACTTCTGGAAGAAGGCTTTTCCACATTCACTACATTCATTCTTTCTTGCATATCTTCTGTTACCACTAAATAAGTCTAAATAGTTAAAACTTCTACCATACGAGTCACGTCTTTGGAGTCTTTGTTTTGAAGAAACAAAGGCTGTGTTCAGATGACATCTATTTTCAAGTGCAGTACAATTGTTACGCTTTTCCTCCATCACAGTTTTCTGGTCAGTGAATGCAACATGCCTGAATAGTGTTCCTTGGTTCTCTTGGTGCCTCTCCATGTGGTCATCAACTTGCCAGACTTTTTCTAGAAGGAAGCATAATAAACTATATGTCGGTGAATATTTCTGCTAATGTATTATGACTCATAGCTTTTTGCCCTATTGTGAGATTGAATCTTTACTTGCAGACCCAGTATCCATATCTAAAAGAAATACCAAGGCTAAATGGAATCTATACCCCTGAGCTTAGCAGGAAAGCCACAACTTTTAAAAGAACTGTAGTAGTAGTAAAAGAACTAGATAATATGACAATGAACATAAATATATTTGACTATATGCAAACAAGACTTTGTAAACTGGGGAGAAAAATGGAAATAATGTCAAGAAGTAGTAAAAAGGAACAAAGAAGAACAGCTGCTACAGGGTCAATGGGAAGAGCCCATCTAGGAGAAATAAAAGTGACTAGGGTAAAATGGTGATTAGAGGAAATAAAGGAAGGACCAGACGAGGAACAGAGAGATTTGAGCTAGTGTCTCATCAACTCATTGTTGGATTGCTGTAGTTTAATCTTCACTTGTCTGTTTGCTTCCAATGTCTTTGAGCTCTTGTCTATTCATCCAGCAGCATGAAACTGATTTTATAAAACCATCAATTCTACTTGTAAACAGGAACACTTTTGTAGCCAGTATAATGGTAATTCATTCTTGTATAGGTGTGAGGGCATAGGAATTCCTATGTCCAGTAAGAGGAAAATATGCCATAGGATAAGCCAACCTTGCTTCAGGATTAGTCACTGCTAAATTCTGATAACTGAGTGTATCATATTATTCTATAATAGTTCATAGATACTGAATCAATCCTGACTTTTAAATGCTCTCCCTACCTTGCTCTCTACCTACCACAGATGGAAAATGAACTGTCATTAAGCACGTGGGCTCTGAATCCAGATTACAATCTTAGTTTCATCACTAATTAGATGTGTGGCACAGGTCAAGTTAATCTCTTTGGGCCTCAATTTCCCCTTCTATAAAAAAAGGATAATAATAGCCCTATCTTACAGGGTTTTGTGAGGATTAAACGAGTCAATTGCTTTAAGTACTCAGAATACTGCCTAGCATGTAATGTTTCACTAGTTAGATATAATTATATTTATTATTACTGATCCGCAGACAACTATGTTCTTGCCACTTTCTGCTTTATATCATGTTTTCCAAGCATCTGGATTCTATTAATGTAATCTTAAGCAGTAGATTTTTCACCCTGTATCTAAATTCCTATCAATCTTCATTTTCATCTATTGATATTTTATAAACTTCTGACAGTACCTGACTACTGTTACACTTACGCTGCCTATATCCAGAGCAATAAAGGCACCACTTGGCTCAGAATTTAACAATCCTACCGAGCTTTCTGGCCCAGTTCCCAACATGTAAGTCATCACTCTTTAAAGAAAATGAGTAAATTTCTATTCTATATCTACCACTGGAACCCCAGAGGCTTCAACACATATCTTTTATCCCAGTGATACTGTGATTTATAATAAGAAATATATATTTCATCTTTGTCCCTGTTTCTGGCACAGAGCTCCAAAAACCCTTGTAATTTCCTAAGTGATGGGAGTCATAAAGGTGTCTTTTGTTATGTTAATAAGTGACTTATGGGAAGCATCTAAGGATCGGGGCTGGTTTCCAGTGGAGCCAACCATGTGATTAGAGGGCTGGAACTTTCAGTTCCATGCCTCAACTTCCAGAGAGGGGAGAAGGGCTGGAGACTGAAGTACTCACCAGTGGCCAATGATTTAATTAATCGTGCCTATGTAATGGGGCCTCCATAAAAACCCTAAAGGAGGGGGTTCAGAAAGTTCACAGGTTGGGGAACCAGAGTGCTTTCATGTACCACCATGCTGGGCCCCAAACTCCATGAGGCCAGAAGTTCCTTGAGTTTGAACTTCTGGCCTCCATACCTGTAAGACAATTAATTTCTGTTGTTTTAAGCCTAGTTTGTGGTAATTTTTTTTTTTTTTTTTTTTGCTGTACGTGGGCCTCTCACTGTTGTGGCCTCTCCCGTTGCAGAGCACAGGCTCCGGACGTGCAGGCTCAGCGGCCAAGGCTCACGGGCCCAGCCGCTCCACGGCATGTGGGATCTTCCCAGACCGGGGTACGAACCTGCGTCCCCTGCATCGGCAGATGGACTCTCAACCACTGCGCCACCAGGGAAGCCCTGTGGTGATTTTTAAATTGCAGCCCTGGGAAATTAATACAATGTTAAAAAAAAAAAAAGACACTATGACAACGCAAGAGTGATGGTGGGTAGGCTAGAATGCTAGAGAAATGAAGATCAAAGACTCTAGGTCCAACCCCAGTGACTTTTTAGCAGAGATAGAAACATCCATCTTAAAATTCACATGGAATCTCAAGGGACTCCAAGTAGTGAAACACTCCAAAAAAAGAACAAAGTTGGATAACTAACACTTCCTGATTATAAAACATACTACAAAGCCACAGTGATCAAGACAGTGTGGTAATGACATAAAGACAGATAGACAGACCAAAGGAATAGAATAGAGAGCCCAGAAATAAACCCTCATGTATATGGTTAAATGATTTTCTACAAGAGTAGCAAGATCATTCAATGGGGAAAGGACAGTCTTTTCAATAAATGGTGGTAGGAAAACTGGATACCTACATGCAAAAGAATGAAGTTGTATCCTTATCTTATGTCATATACAAAAATAAACTGAAAATGGAGCAAAGACTTAAAGAGCTAAAATTATAAAACACTTATTTGGGACTTCCCTGGTGGTCCAGTAGTTAAGACTCTGCACTTCCACTGCAGGGGCTGCAGGTTCGATCCCTAATTGGGGAACTAATTTCCCACGTGACTGCAGAGTGGCCAAAAAAAAAAAAAAAAAAAAAGATAAAACACTTAGATGAAAATACAGAAAAAAGCCTCATGGAGTTGGATTTGGCAATGATTTCTTGGATATAACACCAAAAGCATAGGCAACAAAAGAAAAAATAGGTAAACTGGCAGGCGGGTTCTCAACAACTGCGCCACCAGGGAAGCCCCTGGATTTCATCAAAATTAAAACCTTTTTTGTGTCAAAGGACACTATTAAGGGAAATTGCTGGATCATGTGGTAATTCTCTATTCTCTATTTACATTTTTAAGGAATTCCCATGATATTTTCCACAGCTATTGCACAATTTTACATTCCCACAGAATGTGAGAAAATACTTGCAAATCATATATTTTGTAAAGGATTAATATCCAGAATATATAAACAACCCAGTTTTAAAATAGGCAAAGACGGGGGCTTCTCTGGTGGCACAGTGGTTAAGAATCCACCTGCCAGTGCAGGGGACATGGGTTCGAGCCCTGGTCTGGGAAGATCCCACATACCACGGAGCAACTAAGCCCGTGCACCACAACTACTGAGCCTGCGCTCTAGAGTCCGCAAGCCACAACTACTACAGCCCATGCGCCTAGAGCCTGTGCTACGCAACAAGAGAAGCCACCGCAATGAGAAGCCCATGCACCACAAGGAAGAGTAGCCCCCACTCACCACAACTAAAAAAATCCTGCACAGCAACAAAGACCCAGTGCAGCCAAAAATAAAATAAAATAAATACATTAAAATAAAATAAAATAGGCAAAGAACTTGAATAGACACTTCTTCAAAGAAGATATACAAATGGCCAATAAGCACATGAAAAGATGCTCAACATCACTAATCACTAGGGAAATGCAAATCAAACCCATAATGAGATACACTTCATACCAATTAGGATGACTATTTATTTAAAAAAACTAGAAAATAACAAGTGTTGGTGAGGATGTGGAGAAATTGGAACACTTGTGCCTTGTGGTGGGAATATAAAATTGTGCAGTAGCTGTGGAAAATATCATGGGAATTCCTTAAAAATGTAAATAGAGAATTACCACATGATCCAGCAATTTCCCTTCTGAGTATATACCTGAAAGAATTGAAAGCAGGGACTCAAACAGATATTTGTACACCAATGTTCATAGAAGGAATATTCACAACAACTAAAAGGTTAACAACTCAAATGTTCACTGGTAGATGAATGGATAAATAAAATGTGGTATATACTACAATGGAATATTATTCAGCCATAAAAAGGAATGACACTCTGACACATGCTACAATATAGATGAACTCTGAGATATTATGCTAAGTGAAATAAATCAGACACAAGAGGACAAATATTCTAAGATTCCACTTATACGAGGTATCTAGAATAGTCAAATTCGTAGCTATAGAAAGTAGAATAGTGGGTACCAGTGGCTGGGGGAAGGTGGAACAGAGTTATTGTTTAATGGTTTCAGTTTGTGATGATGAAAGAGTTCTAGAGATGGATGGTGGTAATGGTCTTACAACAATGTGAATGTACTTAATACCACTAAACTGTACACTTAAAAATGGTTAAAATGGTAAATTTTATGTTGTCTATATTTTGTCACAATTTTAAAAAAGAGAAAAATATCTTCTCAAGGTCCTAAATGAAGTTGATAGGGATCACAGGCAGAATACACCTGAAGGAGAAACTGTAACTCTCTAACAGCCATGCAAAAAAACCCACACTAATATGTGATGGTGGTACACAGAAATGGTGTTCAGGTAGATATGAAACTTATGTTAACTGTCCCCAGTTATTTCCAAAGGTCCGAGGCCTTTAAGAAGAGAATCTGAAGCATATTTCTCAAAGATGCCAGCCCTCATTAACCAACTGTGAACTTCATTTCATTCACTTCCATCCACACAACTCTTCACCTAACTCACCTGGGTATCTCCAACTTGAGATTTCTCTCTCCACCATCCATGGCTCTTCTCCTTGTTCCAATTTGTAGATCAGAGCAGGCTTGGTGGTTTTACATCCTGTCAATGAGAAATGATAAGGGATTTGGACCTAGCTACTTGGGCTTCAGGTCCTTTGAACTCTCAGCTTCATCAGGGACTGCCTGATAAAGGTGCTCACTTGTACCTTAAAAAGAGGTTTTTTAAACAAACGTGTAGCCATATCTCCCCAAAGATTGTCAGTTGTCATCAACTGAGACTCAGAGCTACACTAGTAAAAGTATTTCAGAGGGCTGGCAATTTGGAGCAACTGAGAAAGGAAAAGCAGTCAACCAGGTGCATACCAATCAACACTGGGAAATGGTCCTCACCCACTGAGATGAGGTTGATATAGTTCTCCAGCATCACGTCCCGGTACAGATCCCTCTGGGGAGGGTCCAGATACTGCCACTCCTCCTGGGTGAAATCCACAGCTACGTCCTTGAATGTTACTGGTCTCTGTAACAACACATTCCTATTCCAACTAAAATGATCTATAATGCATAAAATGGAAAAAATGCATGGCAACTTGTTTCTAACCATGTTCATTAGTTGACAATGCTTCCCAAAATTTAGTCCCACTTCGTTTTGGGGGATATTGCACTAAACTGGTCTCATTCTGTTTCTCCAGCACTGTGCTTTGATGCCTGTTTGTCTAGATTTATGTTCTATTTTGTGCATGACACAAAACTCATATTTGAAATACTTTATACTTGTGAAATAATTACCCATTAGGCCATTCATTTAATAATAAGTCATTAAACAAATATTTACTGAGTACCCACTACATGTCCAGAACTGACTGTCCTAAATGCAAAGGATCAAATATTGGAAGCTGATCCAATTTGCCAATATGTCAAGCCATAGAAAAAATGCTTACTCAGTGTCAAAAGTTATACAATGAGAAGGCACTGTTCAAACCGCTCTTGATAAGCTTTTTAACGAAGAATAAAACACTTTCTCAATGTTTCAAATTACAGTGTACTAAATATTTGTTTTTATTATTTTTCATTTTCCTATACTTGTATAGCCAAGAGAGGATTCAATGTTCTGACAAAAAAGTTTAAGGTCACAGAATAATTGTAACCAATGGGGCAAATCTCATTGATTATTAAGATTGCTTTGAGCTATTTCAGCTCATGTGGTCATTTTTACAATCCTGTACTACTGGTCCTGTATAGCAAAACAAACTAACTCACCTGGGACTTGGTCATTTTCTGTAACCCTTGGGTGAAAGCAGAGATCTATGAAGACAGAGATAGGTTTAAGAGAATGAGCCATGTGAGACCAGGTATGACTTGAAGATTCCAGAGCCACTGGTGTAATAAACCCTGACACAGGTGACCATAACAACCCATACACAGCTGCCTCAACAGTTGGGTTGAAGAAGCCACTGTGGGAGAATTTCCCCCACGGTCCTCCAGAATTCATTGAGAGAAAACCACAGATTTGCACTAAGATTTAGCTACAAGGATATCTGTTGTAGCACTTTTTAACAAACTTAAAGTTGGAGCAAATTAAAGAACTGGTTAGTCAAATAGATATATACCCCCCAAGTAAACTTGTAATCATCAAAAATGATGTTGTCAGAAATTTATCAAAATGTAAGTGGTAGTTGATGTACACCCTTCTCTGACCCTCTAGTCATGCGTTCTGTGGACTCCAACCAGGGCTGTAGGACTACAGATAGGCTACAGTTTGAAAGTAGGATGCACCAGTATTGGGCTCTCAGTGGGACCAAGGATCTACGCAAAGACATCTATACACTTGGAAATATAGTGTCCACATGGTGAGATTCATTCAACAGTCTGTCTGGAATCTGCCCCAGGGGAACTGAGGTGCAGGTCCCTGTGGTTTAAGCTGAGGAGGAGCAGAGTTCAGTTAAATGCTGTGTTTTAGGCTGGGAGACATGTTGTAAAAAGTAGGAGAGTTGGAAACAAATATCTGGGCTTGAATTTACCTGCTGTCTATTTGACCTTGAGCAAGTCACTTCACCTTCCTGAGCCTCAGTAAAATTGGAAATAATACCTGTGTTGTACCAGTGACTTTACCCACCCACCCCTTTTTAAATTAAGCTAACGAATATATTTTACAAAACAACCTAACGTTAATGTAGGTGTGTGTGTGTGTTTGTGTGTGTGTGTGCGCACTCACATCCATGCTAGCCGTTCCCTCTGGCCAGCACCCACTTCCACTATTTCATCAAGACTTTCATCAGATACCAAGGAGGGCTCCCTGTCTACCTAATTTAAAATTAACCCTTCTCCCATTTCCCTTACCCTGATCTACTTTTTCTTTGTGTATAACACATCACCTTCTAGTATACTACATAATTTACTGACTTATTATGCTTATTGTTTATTGACTGTCTCTACTTAACTAAAACTAAAATTTCGTAAAGGCAGGGATTTTTGTCTGAATAGTCAATAGCCAGCACCAGGAAAGTGTTTGGCTCATAGATGCTCAAAAAATAGTCATTGAAAAAAAATACATATGTAGCTATAGTAAGTTTCATGAAACAATGCTTATTACATGGGATACATATGTGATATTTTACAGTATTTTATTTTTTTAAATGTTCACATACAAGAGTACATACTATAGAATTCCATTTATATGATGTTCTATAAAGGCAAAATTGACCTGTAGAAAGTGGAAAACTGGTTGTTTCTCAGCATACGGGGGGAATGATTGACTGGGAAGGTTCAGAACTTTCTGGGGGATTAAAATGTTTTGTATTTTGATGGTGTGGTGGTTAAATGGGTGTATACAGCAATTTTTACATTTTTATTCTCTGTAAGTTATGTGCAAATTATTCTACGTAAATTATAACCCAACTTTTTAAAAGCACTGGCAAATAAAAATACTAGTCTTTACTAACTGAACAGATTTCATCACCCATACTCACGACCGTACTGGGTTTCAACCCATAGTTTGAAAAACTGACTTACAGGGTTGCTGTGGGGTTAAAGCTAGACACCTTTGGAAAAGCAGGTAGCATTCCACCGGCAACAATTCAGACCTTCAGTAAAGCCTGGTTCTCTTTCCACACCCCAGAGGGCATTAAACACTTGTGCGCTCCGGCCACTGGTGGATGCGCTCCGGGTCGCCACACCTGCACAGCCCCTGCATCGCCCGATCCCCGACCCGCAAGAACGCAGTCCCGGGAGCCCGCCCACCCGGGGCTCGCGGACTCGGGCTGGGAAGGGTCACTGTAGCTTTTGACACACGCCGGTCCACGCCTCTACCCGAAGTCCGGCTGAGCTCTATTACTCCCCACCCGCCTCATACCCGCGCCATCCTCCTCTGCACGGCGCATCTCCAGCCCCGACCAAGGCCAGCCAGGTGAGGGGCTTAACCTCTCGGGCCTCACCCCCGCGCGGGGTCACCACCCTGAGGACTTGGAGCGCACACATGCGCAGAAGAAGCCGCCTCGCGCGGGGCTCGCTGGAGCGTGTTACCTCCGACTGCAAACTACATCTCCCAGAACGCCCGCCCTGAGGCGCCGCACATGCGCAGCGAGAGGCCAGGAGCGCGTGAGGTGCGGCCCCGGCGCGTTCCACCTGATTCCAGCACTGCGTTTCCCGCCCCGGTCCCCAACCCCCTTCCCGGCAAAAGGTCCACTGGGGGATGATGCACAGGCGCACTGTGCCAGGAATCTTGCGGTGGCGTCCGTACCTACTCCGTTTCAAGAACTCTCCCGGCAGGACCGTCTTTCACTAGAAATTTGAGGACTTAACTCTGGAATTTGAGTTTGAACCCAAGGGTTTTCGTTGTGGGCCTGTGAGTATGAAGTTACGACAAAATGGGAAATACATCTTACAGATTTTATTAAAATGCCTGCAAATTGAAGCTAACAATGGTTGAAGTTAGTACTGAGTGGGATAATTCCGAAGAACACAAACACAAATTTATATTGATTACACAAATATGATGACCAATAGCTAACTCGTCTGGGTAATATTTAAAGAGAAAAATTTGAAAAAGCTTGGAGACGGATTTACTCCTCAGGGGAGTTCAATATTAAGAAGGTGTGTTCCCGACCCTTTGGAGTCGGGCCCCAAGAAGGGTCTACTTCAGAAGCAAAAGAAAGCTTTATTCTGTGGTCAAAGAATGGAGAGGTGCAAACTGGCGCTCTAGAGCACATGTTCTCCTGGAAAGACCATTAGTGGGGCTACTTTATAGGGTTCTTGTCAGTGGCGGGCGGGGTGGAGATCTCCTGGGTGAGGGTTAGGCGTGTTGCTCACGCACCTCAGACCGAAGTGCCGGGTACAGCGTCTGCACACGACCGGCTGCTGCCACCGCCATCTTGAATTGAATGTCCTGCGCAGGCTTCCGCTCACTTCAGGCCAAGTTGGGGTGTCCAGCACAGCGCACGGCGCTTCTGCTCTGGGAGCTCTGATGCGATGGGTTAGGTGCAAGGCCTCTGCACACGGCCCTCTACAGGCCAGTGAAACTAGACTAAGCACAAAAGAAGAGGTTAGACCTTATCACTTAGATTCCATCTTATTTTTCCCAGGGGACCCTAGTGGCCTTTGGCAAAGTGGCAAATCCCCCCTCTTTCTTTTGACCTGCCCCTCATTCTTGACGGGTGCTGAGGGCCGAGGGTCTGTCTTCTGCAACTGCTTCCTGCCGAGTTTGGGTGTTGTCATAACCCCAGGTGGAGGAGCACAACTTCTCCCCTGCTGCCTTGAGATATGTTTGATTGTTGACTGGCCTCAGCCCTGACTTCGTATCCCTGAGCGACCACCATTTGAAGTTTTATAGATTCTAATCTTTTGGAGACAAAGGACGCCAGACAATTTAAACTACATGGCCCAAATATATATCAGCAAGAGGACAATGGTTCTTAAGGGGCCCAGGAAACGTAGAAACCAAGGATGCTGGGGAGGGCTTGTTTTACCCTGTTGCAAAATTTGTTTGGCCAGATTAGGCTGGCTGGCTTCTGTTAACCAAGTTGGTTTTTCTAGTAGCCTGTCTACACTTTCTTTAATCAGGCCACTTACACTGATGTAAAAGCAACATGTTGTATTGACTTGCACAGACCCCCTCCCTTGTCAGCCAACAGATAATCTAGGGCAATCCAGTTATCCTAAAATCCCTATTGCTTGGCATATACAATTACTTATCTTTTGCCTTTTTTTGAAAAAGGAGTTTTAGGTTGGAGAGAGGTTCACAAGAGTCGTGTGGAGCGGGGGGTGGGGGGATGGTGTCTGTTGTCTTGGGTTATTTCTCCAGAGGTTGGGGCTCAGGAGCCCTCTTCATTGGAGTGTGATGTACCCACGGAGTGATCCCTTGCAACTTCAGGGCAGAATGGGTGGTTAGGATCACTAAGTGCTGTCCGTTCCACTTAGGAGTGAGTTGATGTCTTGGGCGGCCTGTTTTCCATGTTTTTAGGTACACCCACTCTCCTGGCTGGAAGGGATGTAGGACCAGGTCAGTGTGTGCAGGCCGCTCGTGGTTACCATATTCTTTGAGAGCTTTCATGGTTTCTCCTACGTGGAGAGCTTGAGTTGTTTCATTCCAAGGGGGTTAAGGTGTCCTTTCTTGGGCTTGGGGAATGGATCTACCATTCATGAGTTCAGGTGCATTTAAGTTTAACTTATCCCCACCGGGGACTAACCACACGTAGAGCAGAGCAGTCAGAAGAATCTTAATCCAGTTTTCTTGACAGGCTGAGTGTAAGGTCCATTTTATGCCCAGGGCACTCACTATCCCCTTTGTCACTTGAGACACAAATGCTGGATCATTATCATTTTGTAGGGATCCTGGGAGCCCAAACCTGGGGATTATTTCTTTTAGTAATGCCTTAGTCACTTCAGCTGCCCTTTCAGTTCTAGTGGGGAATGCTTATATCTGAAATTGTCCGATATTCTCAGTGTGACAGTGAAATCTATCTGCCAGTGTTCTCCAGTGTCTGTCCCTCTGGTTTGAATGGGTCTTATCTGGGGGCCTCTGGGGGCTCTGGTGTTGGAGTTATTTATCGCACCATTGGGGCAGGTCTCAACTACCCAACCGTTTACGTTTTTCGTGCTTGGGGTCACCATGATCTCAACCAGCTAATTATCTAGGACTTCCCTCCCATAGTGAGATCCTTAATGGTCCTCCCTGACAAGCTTGCTCCCTTGGCAAGCTACAGTTTGGGGCATTAACTAGCCACCCATGACTCCCCAAATCCCTATTGAAGCCCCGTTTTGGGGTTTTGTCTAACATTTCTTTTGTGTAGATTGGGGAATAATTGGATGGATCTGACCTTCAAAGTATGAAGGGTAGTTGCCAAGTTACTGGTTCTAGGGCCACCTTTCTGGCAGTTGCATCCACCGTGTCGTTTCCCATTATCCTCTGCATCCTCCTTTTGGTGACCCCAGCAATGAATCATTGCCACCTTTTTTTGGAATCTGTACTGCTTCTGAGAGTTTCAATATGTTTAAGCCATGTACCACCTGTTTATTCTCTGCAGTAAGCATAACTCTTTCCCTTCAAATAGCCCTGTGTCTGTGTAGGGTGGCATATGCATACCAGGAATCTGTGTAAATATTTAAGGCCTTCCCTGTCCTGAGCTCTTAAGGCTTGGGTAAGGGCCATCAGTTTCACCTTTGGGGCTGAAGTCCCTGGGGGTAGGCCTCTTCATTCTATGACTTGGGTCTGGGAGGTTATTGCATATCCCACCAGGCTTTTTCCCTCCCTCACAAAACTACTCCTCTTCAGCGTTTGGGAGAGGCTTGATTCTTAGGTCGGTGTAACTGGGATAGACTGTGTCTATTGTTTCTATACACTCATGTTCTAAGGGCCCTGTTTCTGTAGGTAGTAAGATGGCAGGATTTAATGTACGACAGGTTTGACAGGTTTTTTGTCTTGTCTTGTCTTGTTTCTTGGCTGCACCGCGCCCCAGTGAAAGTGCTGACTCCTAACTACTGGACCACCAGGGAACTCCCAGTGTACCACAGGTTTCCATAGTAACCACTAAGGTATCCAAAAGTGTAGCCTGGACTTGAACTGACGTGTTCCCTTAGAGCTTACTAAATGCTTGAAACTGGTGTGGAGTTCATATGGTGATTTGCTGTCTGAACATTAACTTCTCAACCTCCTTTAGCGGGGTTGCAGTAGCTACTACTGCCCGTAGGCAAGGAGACCATCCCTTAGCTGTTTGATCTAATTGTTCAGATCTGTCCAGGGAAGTTTGTCCTCAGCCATTAACATTACCATCTTGTGCCCCCTGTCTAGGGGAATGCCAGTCTCCAGTTTGTCTCCCATTAGGTGGATAGTAACTCCTAATTTATGTGAGATATCCCTTCCTATCAGGGATATAGGACATTTGGGAATGTGTAGGAAGGAATGGGTGACGTGTTTGTCCAATTTGCATTTTAATGGCTCTGTGAATGCCCGTTCTTGGGCCTTCCCTGATACTCCCATAATTTTACAACTCTTATGTCTGAGTGTCTGATCTGGTGTTCAGAACTGAGAAAGTGGCACCAGTGTTGACTAAGAATTCAACAGACTTTTCCCCAGTGTCCAGTCTCAGACGGGGCTTCTCGGGGGTCAATTGGAGTGCTGGCTTAGGAGCCCCTGGCCCCATTATTCTTCATCTATTTGGACCATCTGCCTTCGAGGGTTGTGGCCAGGTTCTGCCATTTCCATCCACCTTGGGGGGCGCTGAGGGCATTGTCTCTTCTCGTGTCCCTCTTGTTTACATATGGCGCACTGATTGCGTACTAGTTTTCTTGACTTGCTATACCTTGGTGGAGGCTGGGGATCACTCACCAGGTCAAGAATCTCCGTGGGTAGTTAGTTCAAATTCCCATGCCGTCTGGTTGACACTGAAGGGCAACAACCAGTAGGTGGGCTTGCCTCCAGGCCTTTTTATCCTCTATATTTTGGTTTTTAAACACCCAGTAGGCAATCTCAACCAGGTGAGAAGTACACCCAGTGTCGGGGGCACTTTGGGCCAGTTGACAGGTTTCTTTTCTGCTGCCTAGATTCCCTTTAGGAGTGATCTGTCCAGTCGAATTCAACGACCACTATTTTCAACTCAGCATTGGTGTCTTTTCGAGGGACCAAAAACAAACCAAAAAAACCCTTTTATTTACTTAGAAGTATTTGTCTGTCTCATCCTTGACTTTTAAATTTAATTCTCCATATGTGCTTTTATTCCCCTCCTCCACCATGCCCAATCCCAAATTCCTTTTTTCATCTTTTGCAGTTTGCACTGTTTTAGTTATTTACTTCCCTAATCTAGATGTGGATATGTCTTTACATCTGTTATTAAAATAAGAGTCTTTGTTGGTGATGTCTGGGTCATGCTGTCATTGGTATTAAAAATGTTCTCGTTTTCATTATCTGAACTCTTAGAAAACATGGTCATAATAGTCACACTGTTAGAAATTAAACTAGTACTATATCAGTACAAAGCACAGACAAGGCCACAGACTAATTATTAAAGCTTATGATTGCAGTGCACTTAAATTGTACACTTAAATTGTATCACTCCAGAGTGATGCAACAGTGGATAAACCATTTTTGTAAACTGCAAATCATGACTGCCAGCATCAACAGCCAAGGGGAAAAAAAAAGCAATAGTAAAGACCAGGAAAGGCATAAAATCTTTGCCTTATCCACTTGAGAGGATAACAGTGTTGCTTACACCTTTACTTGTGGGACCACCTTATGGGTTTTGTACTTATTCTCCAACTTTCCCCAGCCATCCTCCCAAAGCAGGACTTTTGAAGTCCCTGGGAGGGATTTCCTGGGGCAGTTCCAGACAAAACTTTATGGTGGGTCATTCCACCTCAGTCTTCTCCTTTCATTTCTCCTTTTTTCTATCTGTCAGTCCCCCCTTCTCCTTCATTCTCCTTTGCCTCTGTCCTCAGTCTCTCACTCTCAGTCCCTCATTTTCCCCCCTTTTGTCCTCCAGTCTCCACTCTCTGTTCTTATGCCTTAGGTCTTTTTGTCCCTTAGGCTTCCTTTCTCTTTTCCTCAGTTTCTCCTTTATTTTGTGTTTCAGTCTCCTCTTCCCTGTCTCAATTTTCTTTTTTTAAAAAAATAATTTTATTGAAGTAATATTGTGTTAGTTTGTGCCTTAGAGCAAAGCAGCAAAGTGATTCAGTTATGCATATATATACACATACTCTTTTTCCTATTCTTTTCCATTATGGTTTATTAAAGGATATTGAATATAGTTCCCCGTGCTATACAGTAGGACCTTTTTGTTTATCCATCAATTTTCCTTTTTTTCGTCAATCGCCCCCTGCGATTTATTACCATAATTGTAATTTCCCCTAGGAGGATTTCCTATAATAATTAGCATAAGTAACTGTTCATGCCCCTCTCAGCTGCCCAAGTTTTCCATCACTTTTGCCCCTCTCCCACACTGGAATCTCCTGGACCATTTAGCAGACCTTTTCAGTAGACTCTCCTACGAAAGGATTGCACCATTCCAAATTCCTCTTAAACCAGTTACAGTCTTCCAGTAAAGTACTGCCCTACTGCAGATTCTTCCCCAATCCTGTAAAGTCTGCAATAGCTTCTACCTTACGCATTTGTATAATTCTCCTTTTTGTCATCTTTTCCCCCTCCCTTCGCTGCCGCGGTGGTACAGCCCAGCTTCAGGTTCCGAATAAACTGAATTCCTCTGCTTGTACGGAACTGGCCGGCCTTTCAAGATGGCGGCTCCCAGTGAGACACAGCGCTTGGGGGCGGCCATATTGCCTCCTGAACAAAGCCGCTCAGGGTGTGGAGCGGCCAAAATGCCCGGTACGGAACAGCGAAGGCCTGGGAGCCTCGTGCTTTGCTCACCCAGACAGGAAGCGGGAGAGTTCGCCGCTATGAATGTGATATCCGTACTGGGATAAGCTGTGGCAGGCGTTTTGGGACCTGATAATCGAGCTGGGGGTCAGAAGGGGGATTTATGGGTTGAGACTTGAGAAAGACTGAAATTGTTATTGGGACGGCGGTCCATGAGGGTCAGTAATTGAAGGTCTATGGGGTAAGTGGTGGGGAGTCTCTAGTGTGAGTGTTGGGTATGTATGTGGATCAGTCATAGGGAGAGCTGTGTTATTTGTGGGTCAGGGACCGCGGGCCTGTGCGCTGATGGGGTATCCGTGTGGCCAGTGATTTGTGGACCTATATGGCCAGTGCTGTGAAGGGAGTAGGGGGTGGAGGTGCTCTTTGAGATTTCTGATTTCTGCACCTGGTGATTCAGTGATTTTTAGAGGTTATTAATGGGGCCCAGAGCTGATACAGGTTAGTCCCAGTTTTCTGGGAAATGCCTCATTTTACAGTCTGTGTAGGTCAGAGGCTGCTCTCAAGGTGAAGCCCCTCCTCAGATGTTTTTCCAAGTCATCATCTCTTTCCATCATTCATATCATCACAGAAGAAAACATCCTTTGAATGTAAGACCAAACAAATCTAAAGGGACAGGATTATTACTGTCAATTCCGTCGAGCCAAAAACTACCAGGAACACCCTGTAGTTGAATAAGTTGGGTTTATTGCTCTTGCATCTAGTTAGGAACACGTACACAGTGGGGAGCGTTAAGGGTGTCTCGATAAGAGGGTGTTAGAAAACACTTGTTATAGGATTTGGCCTTGTGTTAGGTGATTTTGAGGAGGGTGTAGGGAACGGGCCTAGCTCTGAATTGGATGTTGTCAGGAAGTGGGGTAATTCAGTGAGTGGAAATTTTAATAAATCTTATCTAGAGACAAGAATGACTAGGTTGAAGCTAAAGGTGTGATAGGTAAAAAAGTAGCAATCCTTCATGTTAGTTGGGAGAGGGGGATGTTTGGTATTTTGTGAATTGGAGAATGTTGATGTTTTGTCTGTGTTCAGGTATGATTTAAGAGAGGTGTTGTTTTTGTCTAGATCTGTCCTGGTCAGGGAGTGGCCTGTCTGATGTAAGTGTTTCTTGTCATTGTTTGTGTTAAATAGGAGAGTTATGAGTGCCAGGCCAGTTCTCAGATAGGAAGGGCTGCTTTTTCTCTTTCTCATGTAAGATTTGATTTCAGCCCTGCCTCTTCCTCAGTTTATTGCAGTCCTTCTACATTCTGTTCAACAAACATTTATTAAATGTCTGCTGTTTACTTGTTGCAGAGCTGGGCGTTCAGAGATGAGCATGACTGTTTGATTGTTTTCTTCCAGATTTATTTTGACAAAGCCTGGGATACCCTATATGAAACAGTCTTCCTATCATGAGAGGACTCACTTCCTCTAAATGAGTTCAGCCATGTCTGCATGACCCATCCTGGGACTGAGAAGATTACCAGGTAACTATCTTGCTGCATTGTGGTATGTTCATGTTTAACAGTAGTTCCAACCTATAACTATATATTTTTTAATATAGAAACTGCACTATTAAAAATTAGCAATAAAAATTTAAACAGAAAACATCTTAAAATTAACAAAATCAACAATTTCAATCCATGAATACTGACTTGGCAAGAGAATTTGCCAAGTTAGGGGAAAACATGAAAGAGCTCTTAGGATTTTACTGGCTGCTTCTGTTTAGGGAATATGGGAATGCATATTCCCTAAACAGAAGCAGTTTTCTACTTCGTCATTCCCATTCTTATTGCCAGGGATCTGCTCCATCTTTACATATATATCCATGATTATTGTCTTATGGTAGTTCTGCATATAGAATAACAAATATAATTGCTGGTCCAAAGGGGAACAATAAGGTGTTAGTAAGTCAACAGAAAACATATCAGCATTCATCCAATTAAAAATACACCTTGTCCAAGTTCTGTGTGATCATATGATAATCACAAGAGGGCTTCCTTCACATGGTGGTTCGGTAAGGACTCTTCCGTAGGACCAAATGACCTTCTTCTACAGGGTGGCCTGTTATCCATGTGACTTTTGGTGGTAGTGTTTCTAGACTGGTGAATGTCAGTTCTGGCTCCAGGAGGCTCCATTCTATCTCCTAGTCCTGATTCCTCAGACCTTTTCCCTTTTGGAAGAGAAGCAGAAGATGACCAAGTCTCAGGTGAGTTGCTTGCTTACTTTGTACTTGATTTCCATACAATGAAATAGAAAAGAGTGGAAAGTCAAAAATTAGGATTAGGGAAAATGTAGAGAGAATGAAAGATAAAGACTTGAAAAGAGTTACTATGTAATATGCAGATTATATATTTTGAAACCACATGAAACCACTATTAAACTTAGTTCATATATATATATTCGTTATATATAAATTTCGAGAAGACACAGTGGAAAGTTAGAGAATATCATATGCATGATTTGCATTTTCATCTACATTTGTTGAATAATCCACTTACTTGAAGTGGATGCTGCCTTGATTAAATTTCCATTTGTGATTAGGTCTCTTTTGCTTTCCTGTTCTCTTGCTGTGTTTGACTCTTTTTGCTGAAGATAGATCTTTACATCATTTTTCTCAATAGGCATAATGTAGAACTGGGAGTGTAGTTTTATATACTATGGTAAAAATGATGAGAATGATCAATTCAGATTGAACAGGAGCATGCTATTACAGGGTCCAGTGTCATTCGAGGATGTGGCTGTAGATTTCACCCAGGAGGAGTGGCGGCAACTGGACCCTGCTCAGAGGACCCTGTACAGGGATGTAATGCTGGAGAACTACAGCCACCTGGTCTCAGTGGGTAAGGATGGCTTCCCAACATAACTCAGAGTTAGCCAATCCAGTGCCTCTCACTGGAATTTGATTGAGTTGGGTGGGTTCTTGACCTACTTGTGACTTTTTGCTCTCTTTCTTCTCTCCAGTGGAAGGTCATTACTGTTCTGAGGGCCAGCTGGACAACTTCATTGTAGGGCTCCTAAAACTGTATCTTTTCTTCTTTCTTCAGTGTAGTCAACTCAATTCCTCAATTTTTTTTTATCATAGGGTATCCAGTTTCCAAACCAGGTGTCATATCTAAGTTGGAACAAGGAGAAGAGCCATGGATTATGAAGAGAGACATATCAAATTGGATCTATCCAGGTGAAAATCTGGCAGATGGAAGACAAAGGGAGTGAAATATCAGTTTGTTTTTGTTTTTAATTGGTTGGCAACTAAGAGTTACATTTCCACCCAGATTGATAACTCCTATTCCTTCTTGCTCCTGTGCTGTGTGTGTAGTAGGTATTCGACAACTAGTTAATTCAGTAGTAGTGAGCCATGTACAGAAGAGAAATTTCTTATTGATTCACTAAACAATCATATCTTTAGTACCTTTCTAAAAGAGTCAAAGACAATAGAAGGCAAATGCTTTTCAGGAACATAGGTTATACATAGAAAGACAAGACATCAAGATTTACAGCTATATAAAATTGCATGTCCAATATAGTTACTGCTTCAGGGGTTCAGTGAAAATTATAGTCTAAAGAGATGTGGCATAATTTAAGAAGGCATTTTTCAAAGCATGAACCAGCTACTTTGAAGCATATCCGAAGTGTGGCTTAGGCAGAAGGAGGAAGGTGAGGGCAAGCTCTAGGAAAGGACATGTACAAATCCTTGGAGTTAGAAATCAACATGGCTTATCTGATAGAAAATTTTTAGGCTTACTTGACTTTAATAAAAGATATTTATTGGGGAATAGTGGAATATAAAGTTGGTTACATATTGTGACTACAGCTATGTTTCACTAGCTGTACCCTGAAATTTTCTGTTATTATTTTTTTAAGCAGCTTTGAGATATAATTCATATGCCATACAGTTCACCCATTTAAAGTCAGCAGTGGTTTTTAGGATATTCACAGATTTGTGCAACTGTCACCACAGTCTATTTTAAGACAGTTTTATCACCTCCAAAAGAAACCCTATACCCTTTAGCTATCACACCCCTTCTTCCCATCTCCCCAGCCCTAAGCAATCACTAATCTGCTTTCTGTCTGTATTGATTTGCCTCATTCTTGATATTTCATATAAATGTATTCATATAATATGTGGTCCTTTGTGACTGACTTCTTTCATAATGTTTTCAAGGTTCATCCACATTTTAGCATGTATCAGTACTTCATTCCTTTTTTGGCTGAATAATATTACATTGTATTGATATACTACATTTTGTTAATCCATTCATCAGTTGTTGGATATTTGGCTTGTTTCCACCTTTTAGCTACATGACTAATGCTACTATTAACATTCATGTACAAGTTTTTGTATAGACATATCTTTTTTTTTTCCTTTGGTGTGTACCTAGGAGTAGAATTGCTGGGTAATATAGCAACTGTATGTTGAACCAAAACGGTCCCTGAAGACTAATTAGGTTGAGCATTTTTTCATGTGCTTATTGGCCATTTATTTATGTTCTTTGGAGAAATGTCTATTCAGATCACTTGTCCTTTTTTTTTGAAGTATAGTTAACTTACAATATTATCTTAGTTTCAAGTGTACAACATAGTGATTCAACATTTTAATAGATTATACTCCATTTAAAGTTATTACAAAATAATGACTATATTTTCCTGTGCTGTACAATATATCCTTGTTTATTTATTTTATACATAGTAGTTTGTATCTCTTAATCCCCTATCCCTATCTTGCCCCCCATCCATTTTTGAATTGAGTTATTTGTCTTTTATTATTGAATTATGAGCTCTTTATATAAAGTTCCTATATAGAACTTCCATGTAAAGTTTGTTATATAGATATAATTCTTCGTATAGAATTCTTATTCAATATAAATCTCTTATCAGATAAATGATTTGCACATACTTCCTCCCATGTTTTCTTTTTACTTTCTTGATTGTGTCATTGAAGCACACATTGAAGAGTTTTTAACTCTTTTTTAAAAATTAAAAAAAATTTTTGGCTGCATTGGGTCTTCATTGCTGAGCACGGGCTTTCTGTAGTTGTGGCGAGCGGGGGCTACTCTTGGTTGTGGTGCGCAGGCTTCTCATTGTGGCTTCTCTCCTTGCGGAGCACAGGCTCTAGGTACCCAGGCTTCCGTAGTTGCAGCATGTGGACTCAGTAGTTGTGGCACGTGGGCTCAGTAGTTGTGGTGCATGGGCTTAGTTTCCCTGCGGCATGTGAGATCTTCCTGGACCAGAGATCGAACCCATGTCCCCTGCACTGGCAGGCAGATTCTTAACCACTGTGCAACCACGGAAGTCCCAGGAGTTTTTAATTTTGATGAAGTATAGTTTATCTATTTTTTTTTGTCATTTGTGCTTTGGTGTCATATCCAAGAATCCATTGCCAAATCCAATGTCATGAAGATTTACCCCTGTGTTTTTTTCCTAAGAGTTTTGTACTTTTACCTCTCACATTTAGGTCTTTGATCGGATATTTTGAGTTAATTTTTGCATATGGTGTGGGGTAAGGGTCCAACGTCATTCTTTTGCCTGTGGTAATCCAGTTGTTCCAGCACCATTTATTGAAAAGACTCTCCTTTTCCCATTGAATGGTCTTGGTACCCTTGCCAAAGATCAGTTGGCCATAAATGAAAGGGTTTATTTCTGGACTGTCTATACTATTCTGTTGAGCTATATATCTATATATCTGTTCTAAAGCCAATATCACACTCTCTTGATTACTGTTGTTTGTGGTAAGTTTTGAAATTGGGAAGTATCATTCTTCCAACATTGTTTTTCTTTTTAAGCATTGTTTTGACTCTTCTGGGTCCATATGAATTTTAGAATCAGAGTATCAGTTTCCACAAATAAACGTCTTCAGATTCTGATAGGGATTGGTTGGATTTGTAGATCGATTTGAGGAGTATTGCCATGTTAACAGTATTAAGTCTTCTGATCCCTGGAACATGAAATGTTTTTCCATTTATTTAGATCCTCTTTAACTTCTTTCAGCAATGTTTTATAGTTTTCAGAGTATAAGTTGTGTACATCTTTGTTAAACATACTTCTTAGTATTTTATTCTATTTGATACTATTGTAAATGAAATTGTTTCATTAACTATATTTTTGGATTGTCCATTGCAAGTGCATAGAAATGCAATTGATTTTTGAATATTGGTCTGGGATCCTGCAAACTCACAAAGTTTACTGGTTCTAATAGTTTTTAGCTAATTCTTTAGGATTTTCCATATAAAATGAATTTGTCGTCTGTAAATAGAGATCGTTTTAAATATCCCTTTACACATTGGATGCTTTTTATTTCTTTTCTTGGTTAACTACTCTGGCTAGAACCTCTAGTACAATGTTGAATAGAATGGAGAGTGGACATCCTTGTCTTGTTCCTGATCTTATGGGAAAAATCCAGTCTTTTACCATTAAGTTATGTTAGCTGTAGGTTGTCATGCCCTTTGCCAGGTTGTGGAAGTTCCTTTCTATTCCTAGTTTGGTGAGTGTTTTTATCATGAAAATGTGTTGCATTTTGACAAATGTTCTTTCTGCATCTGTTGAAATGATCTATTTATGTGATGTGTTAATGAATTTTAATTAATAGATTTTTGGACAACAAACCAACCTTATATTTCTGGATAAGTTCCACTTGGTGATGGTGTATAATTCTTTTTATATGTTGCTGGATTTGGTTTACTAGTTGTATTGGGGGTCTGCAAGACCACCTTCAGTTCTGCTGATTTGCTAGAAGGACTCGCAGATTGAGAAAAACTGATACATTCATGGTTATGGTTTATTACAGTGATAGAATTTACCAATCTAGATATGGACATTTCTTTGTGGGAAGATTTTTATTTATTAAGTTTCTTTCCTTGATGTGAATCTATGTAGATTATTTACTTTTTCTTGAGTCAGTTTTGGTAGGTTGTTTTTTTTTCCAAGGAATTTTTCCAGTTCATCTAAATTGTCATATTTATTGGTATAAATTTTTTTCATAATATTCCCTTTTTGTTCTTTTATGTCTATAGGATCTCTAGAGATGTTCTTTCATTCCTGACACTGATACTTTGTTTTCTTTCCTCATCACTAGCTAAAACATAACAATTTCATTAATTTTTTTTCAAATAATCAGGTTTTGATTTCATTCATTTTTCTTTATTGTTTGTCTATCTTCTATTGATTTCCACTCTGATCTTTATTGTTTCTTGTCTTCTATTTATTTTAGGTTTAATTTGCTCTTTTTCTAGCTTCTTAAGGTAGAAGCTTAGATCATTAATTTGAAACCTTTGTTTTCTAGTATGAACATTTAAATATAGATAGTCCTTACTTTGTATGGTAGTGAGGGGCCGTAAAAATTACCATGGAAGCCAGAACTTTGCCAAGTAATTTTTATAATCAGCGGGAAAAATTGTAATTGATTTTGACCTTTAAACATTTTTCGTCAAAACATAAAAAGTTATCTTGGGGACTTCTCTGGTGGTCTAGTAGTTAAGACTTTGCCTTCCAATGCAGGGGGTGCAGGTGCGATCCCTGGTTGGGGAGCTAAGATCCCACATGCCTTGTGGCCAAAAAACCAAAACATAAAACAGAAGCAGTATTATAACAAATTCAGTAAAGACTTAAAAAAAAAATGGTCCACATCAAAAAAAAAAAAAAAATTGAAAAAAAATGCTATCTTGCTGTTGGTTATAACTGTTTATAGAGATGAAAATGTAGTAAAACTAATACTTATTTACTACCCTGCAATTTAAAACATTGGAAGCACTGAAAATGTCTTTTGTTTCTTTTAAAAAACTCTATGTAGAGTGGTTTGAACAGTGCTTGCCTTCTTATAATTGTGTAACTTATGATAAGGAGTTAACATGTTCTCTGTGCCTTAGTGAATTGTCATATTACTTTCTAAGGTTGGGTCAGCTTCCAACATTTTCTCCTTTGTGCTTTCAGTGTTGTGAAATATGTCGAAGGTAATGTGAAAATTTAGGCATCACTTTCTTTGAAATATTTTTATCCTTTCCATCACAACCCAGAAATTTATGTTGATAAAGTTTGCCTTCACTAAGTTCCTCTGGCTGCATATCTAAAGTCTCATAAATAGTGGCAATGCCAACATGGTCAGCTATTTTCTAATCACATCCAGTGTTGTTATGTGTTGTTTCTTTGCTGCATTTACATCTTTGTTGGTCAGTTCCCTCTTTCAGTTACGCATTTTTGGATGATTAGGGTAATTTGGATAATGTCACGTGGGTTTATCAATGGGATACAGGGAAGAAACAAGCTACACACTTTGCTGTCTGTATATATATTGGACAACAGATGTGAAATTAATAGTCACCAACAGACTTTGAAAGAAGTGAAATGATTGGGTACTGATCATGATGTGTATCTGTTATTTATTTAGCGATTTATGGACTGAAGAGCTAGCAGTGAAGTTTGTACTTTATGCTGTTAGACATACTGTGGTCATTAAAGTGTGAACTATGTTGTTGGCAGACTGGTGTTATTTAACTAAACTGTGGTAACTAAATTTCATGCTTGTTGAAATCTTGCAAAATGAGGATTACCTGCATATAATTTGTCCTCTAAGCATGAAGCTGTGTCCCACAATTTTTGATATTTTGTGTTTTCATTTTCATTCAATTCAAGTTATTTTCTAATTTCTCTTTGGACTTTTCGACACATAGTTTATTTACAAATATGTTATTTAATTCCCAAATATTTGGGGAGATTTCTGATATTTCTTTTTGTTATTTATTTCTAATTTAGTTCCATTATGGTTGGAAAATATACTCTGTATGATTTCCATCCTTATAAAATTATTGCAGCTTGTTTTGAAGCCCAGTATATAGTCTATTCTGATGTTTGATTAATGTGTTCTTGAAATGAATGTGTGTTCTGTTGTTGGATGGGGTATCTGTAGATGTCAGTTAAGTCAAGTTCATTGATATTTACTGATTTTCTTTGTCTACTTGTCTTTTCTTAAAATATATTTTAAATATATGACTTGAATTTTATTTATTTGTTAATTATTATTTTTTAAAATTTATTTTTGGCTGCTCTGGGTCTTTGTTGCTCCACACAGGCTTTCTCTAGTTGTGGCGAGTGAGGGCTACTCTTTGTTGCGGTGGGTGGATTTCTCACTGTGGTGGCTTCTCTTGTTGAGGAGCATGGGCTCTAGGCGCACGGGCTTCAGTAGTTGCAGCACGTAGGCTCAGTACTTGTGGCTCACGGGCTCTAGAGCACAGGCTCAGTAGTTGTGGCGCATGGGCTTAGTCGCTCCGCGGCATGTGGGATCTTCCCAGACCAGGGCTCAAACCCGTGTCCCCTGCATTGGCAGGTGGATTCTTAACCACTGTACCACCAGGGAAGTCCTTAATAGACCATTTTCATTCCTCTGTTTATTTTTTAGTTGGTAGTTGTGTGTGTGTGTGTGTGTGTGTGTGTGTGTGTGTGTGTGTGTGTGTGTACGTGATGTTGCTATAGGGATTACAATATATTTATTTTCTTATAACCCACCTTATGTTTATACTGCTTTTTTTTCTCTCACAAATTATAGAAACTTGCACTAGCATAGCTCCATTTTCTGCCCTCCTGAACCACCTTGTGCTGTTTTGTTCTTTTAGTCATGTATGTTACGTTTGTATTTGTCATAACTTTGACAGTATAGTGTTACTGTTTTTGCTTTAAAAAGTCTTTTGAAGAAATTAGAAGGAAATATTTTTAAAATTATACATATTTAAATCCTTTATATTTACCCAAATAGTTTAAAATTTTTCTGTTGTCTTGTAGATTTGAGTTATCATCTGGTATTATTTGTTCAGCAGGAAAGACTTTCTTTAATATTTCTTATAGATCAGTTCTGTTGGTAACTTTTTTTGTTTATCTGGAAATGTCTTCATTTTCCCATTATTAAAGTTTCACTGAATGTAGAATTCTTGGTTGACAGGTTGCTTTCTTTTAGTATTTTGACTGTGTGTCATTCCAGTATTTCCTGACCTCAGTTTTGTGTGTGTGTGTGTGTGTGTGTGTTGAAAATTCAGCCAACAGTACTGTTATTCTTTGATAGATGATGCGTCACTTTTTCCTGCTGCTTTGAAGATTTTTCTTTTTGCCTTTATTTTTCAGCAGTTTAATTCTGATTTGGCTAGTTGTCTTGGTATCCTTCCTGTGGTCTGTTGAGCTTCTTCTATGTGCAAACTAATGTTTTCCACCGAATTTGGTAATTTTAAAGACATTTCTCCAGATTTCTTTTGGCTCTTCCCCCCCCCCTTCTAAACTCCAATTACACGTATACTGGAATGCCTAACTGCTCCACAGATCTTGAGATTCTATTTTTTTAATAATTTTTCTTTTTGTTCTTTGGACTGAATAATTTCTAGGGATATATTTTCAAGTTTACTGATTCTGATTTTGCCTTCTGCTGTCTCAAATCCACTAATGAGCCCATCTGGTGAAATCTTCATTTCAACTTTAGAATTTTCATTTGGTTCTTTTATTTTTTAATTTACATAAAATAAATGTTACTCTTTCTTTAAATTTTGAAAAAGGCATAGAGTAAGTTAACTGCCACCACAATCATGATACAGAAAAGTTCCATTACTCTCAAAAATTATTCTTCCTGCCTCTTGTAGTCAAACTGGTTCTTTTATATTCTTCTTTCCTCTTTTGAAATTGTCAGTTTATTCACTTGTTCCTTAGAATATTTTCCCTTAGTTTTTTGAATATGTTTATAATAGCTTCTTTAAAGTCTTTGCTAAATCCAACATTTGCACCCATTTGGAGTCAGTTTCTATTGACTGATTTTGTTCCTTAGTATAGGTCACATTTTTCCCCTTATATGTGTAGTAATTTTTGGTTGAAAGCTCTACATTGTAGACAGTACGTTATAGCGTCTTTGGATCCTTTTGTTCCTTCTGAGAGTTTTTGTTTTAGAGGCACTTGCTTGGGCTTAAACTGTGACATCTTTCTGTCCTGTGGAGTGTCGTCACTAATATCTCTGCTTAGTTTTGTTTGTTTGATTAAGCCTGGCTATAGATGTGAACTAATGATTTGGACAGGTTTATTAGACACCTAAAGCCAGTATGACTTTTACTCTTTGCCACCTGGATTGTGCATGTCTCAGAACACTTTAAAAGCATAGGAAATTTGCAAGTTTCCCCAGCTTTTCAATCACTGCTGGGCTCACTAGGGTCTCTTTTCACAAATATTTTAGCAGTCAGGTAGGAATGTATGGCAAGTTCATTATCTCAACCTTTCTGTGATTCTTTTGCGTACAAATTCTCCTTGTTAAATTCCTAGCTGCTCTACTATCAGCATAAAACTGTATTCTGTGGATTTGTGTTATCTCTCAATGCCCCATAAACTAGGAGTGCAAGACAGGAAAACCTTAGGAAAGAATGCCACAAACTCCCCATTCTTACCTAATGAAGTAGAAGGTTTTGACAAGTAAACACTTTTCACCTTGTGACCTGCGTTTGGTAGTTTTCCAGTGTCCTGAATTGGTTGTTTTTAAAATTATTTTATTCAGTTTTATACTTGTTTTCTGAGGAGGGGAAGTCCGTGACTACCTCATGTCACCATTATCAGAAGTAAAGTCCATCTTTAGTTACTTACCCAATAAATTTACATGTTTTGTTGTGTTTTAAATGGACTGTTGCCCGCCCGGTTCTCTGTCTTCATGGACCATCCTGGATCATCTGTTTCACCTCTTCTGTCCTCTACTCAACCTTTTTATCTGTTTGATTTTATCTCTACAATTTTATTCTTTCAGACAGGGAGACTAGACTTGACACACATCATTTGGATACACTTGGAGATGTTTACTTTCCTAAGGACATACTGGAAAGTGTCACAAGGGATCATTCATTGTACTCCATTTTAAAGGTCTGGCAAGGCGACCAGCTGGAGAGAGATCAGGAAAATCAAGACAGACTTCTCAGGCAAGTCACAATCATCAACAACAAAACAGTTATTGAAGAGTCAAACTATACATATAATGCATTTGGAAAAATATTTCATAACTGCACAGACCTAGATACTTCAAGACAAAGACTGTATAAGTGTGATTCATTTGAAAAGAGCTTGGAACCTACTGTAAACCTATTCAGTTGTAATAGGGGTTTTGCAAGAAAAAACACAGATGAGAATTTTGGATGTGGGAGAACACCTAGTTCTTCCTATTCTAAGCATGAAAAAATTCATAATAGAGTGAAACACTGTACAGGTAGTCAGTATGAAAAAATCATCAGCGATAAACAATCTCTTATTCAATATGTGAATGTTGAAACTGGGGAGAAGATCTGTGTATGTACTGAATGTGGAAAATCTTTTCTCAAGAAGTCACAGCTCATTATACATCAAAGAATTCATACTGGAGAGAAACCTTACGGTTGTAGTGCTTGTGGGAAAGCCTTCAGTGAGAAATCACATCTCATTGTACATCAGAGGACACATACCGGAGAGAAACCTTACGAATGTTCTGAATGTGGAAAAGCCTTCTCTCAAAAATCATCCCTCATTATCCATCAGAGAGTTCATTCTGGTGAAAAACCATATGAATGTAGTGACTGTGGGAAAGCTTTCTCCCAGAAATCACCCCTCATTATACATCAGAGAATACATACTGGTGAAAAGCCATATAAATGTAATCAGTGTAGGAAGGCCTTCTCCCAGAAGTCACAGCTGATTATACATCATAGAGCTCATACTGGAGAGAAGCCCTATGAGTGTACTGAATGTGGGAAAGCCTTCTGTGAGAAGTCCCACCTCATCATACATAAAAGAATTCACACAGGGGAGAAACCCTACAAATGTGCTCAGTGTGAGGAAGCCTTCAGCAGAAAGTCAGAACTCATTATACATCAGATAATTCATACTGGGGAGAAACCTTATGAATGTACTGCATGTGGGAAGACCTTCTCCCGGAAGTCACAGCTTATTATACATCAGAGAACGCATACTGGAGAAAAGCCCTATAAATGCAGTGAATGTGGAAAAGCCTTCTGTCAGCAGTCACATCTCATTGGACATCAGAGGATTCACACAGGAGAAAAACCTTACGTTTGTACTGAATGTGGGAAAGCCTTCTCTCAAAAGTCTCACCTCCCAGGGCATCAGCGGATTCATACAGGAGAGAAACCTTATATATGTGTTGAATGTGGAAAAGCCTTTTCTCAGAAGTCAGACCTTGTTGTACATCAGAGAATTCATACTGGGGAGAAACCTTATCAATGTGCTGTATGTGGAAAAGCCTTCATCCAGAAATCACAACTCACTGTACATCAGAGAATTCATATAGTGGTGAAATCATAAGAATGGACTAAGCATAGAAAAGCCTTCAGTATCTGTTCAAGCCTTAATAAGTACAACAAAACTCACAGATTTAATGTGTTTCTAGGCATCTTTGTTGGTACTATTTTACAAATGAAATCATATTTCTAATGTAATTAATTTTTTTTATCAAAGATAATACAAGACAATAAAAAAGTTTTGTTTATATAAATTTTCACTTCGGCATGTTAAACTTTTAAGATTTGGAACTGAATGATTAGCATAACAGAACAAATTACATGTAGTCTATTTTGAAGTTACATGTTCCTGATTATACTACATAATAAGTTAGGCATGTGGTAATATTGTTAATATTAGCCTCTCGTAATTACGGCCATGCAGTAATTCCCCAAAGAGGACATGAAGAAAGCATGAGCCAAAAAGTGCCAAGACCTAGAAACTGCACTAAGGGGAGGGGACTTGACCATCAGACCCTAAAAGTATATGTAAAATTCTTCTTATACAATGATGGAAAGATGGGTTGAAAAGGTTCAATAAATGTGGTCTTTTTGTGGTTTTTAATTTTGATAATATAAGTTGATTTGTGTCTGTGGATGGACCCAGGACATTGGAATTGACACTGCTTGCTCATTTCTCCGTTTTACCCAGCCCTTCTAGGAGCTTGGTGTGGTGGAAAGACATTGGTTCTAAAGTCAGATGGCCATGAGTTTTAACCCTTGTTCCCTCATTAATAGATTGTGTGACATCTATGAAGACCGTTTTAACCCTCAGTGTCTGTTTGCTCATCTGTATGTGAAATCCTGGCAGACAGCATGTTTTTTTTTTTAGTTACTTCTGATATATGCATTTTAAAGTAATAACTAGAATTATGACTTATAACATTATACCAGGACATATAAGATTTTTAGAAATTTCATGTAATGTCTGAAACATTTATATTAACATATTTACATACAAATAACCCAAAGAAAGTTTAATATTAGTTGTTTTTTTTGTTTGTTTCTTTATACTGCAGGTTCTTATTAGACATCAATTTTATACACATCAGTGTATACATGTCAATCCCAATCGCCCAATTCAGCACACCACCATCCCAACCCCACCACGGCTTTCCACCCTTGGTTTCCATATGTTTGTTCTCTAAATCTGCAGACAGCACATTCTTAGCTAATATTTGTCCTGTTTATCCCTCTCTCTTCTCTTGAAATAGGCTACTAATTCCAGTGTGCACACATTTAAATTTGATTTGCATTTAAGACACACTGCTTCTGATCTCAGATTTCCTGTCCTCTCCTTTGTCCATTTCACTGCCTTTGTGTCTGGTGATATAACTCATGCTATGTTAAAGAGACCTCAATTACTTTTCATTTATTTTATTTTGCAAACACATACAAATTGTGATATATCTATATCTGTATCTAGTTCATTCTAATATATATATGGAAATACTAAGGGATAAGAATAGGCAAGTCACTCATTAAGAACAAATGTTAGAGAATTGATCAGACTAAGGTTTCCCACAAAGCTGTAGTAATGTAGGCAATATAGTATTGACACAAGAGTGACAAAAATAGATGAATGAAATGAGAGCCTGAAAATGAAAAAATTATATATGAGTAACTTTATGACAAAAGTGGTATTGTAATCAGAAAGGGAAAAATTATCTTTTTAATAAATTGTTCTGGGTCAGTTAATCTAAATATAAATATGAAATGCAAAATGACAAAGTTTCCAGGTAGTTATATAGGAGACTTTTCATAGCCTTAGGATAGGGAAAAATGGTTAACACTGTGCATGAAGAAAAGATTGATAAAATGGCTTATATTAATATTAAAATTTCTTCTGTGTTAAAAGAAGTGATTAGTTTGGAATAAACTTGGATGTATCTAGCAAAATTACATATGCAATTTCTAAACATTTTTAGGAATCTTCTAAAGATATGTTGGAGAAATATTAAGAGATGCATGCTTGGGACTTGCCTGGCAGCCCAGTGGTTAAGACTTCGCCTTCCAATGCAGGGGTGCAGCTTCGATCCTTGGTTGGGGAGCTAAGATCTCACATGTCTCAGGGCTAAAAAACCCAAAACATAAAACAGAAGCAATATTGTAACAAATTCAATAAAGACTTTAAAAATAGTCCACATCAAAAAAAATCTGAAAAAAAAAAGAGGTGCATACTTATGTTTATTCATCATAGCACTATTCATAGCAGAAAAAAGACAGTAAACAGCCTAAATGATTATTGATAGAAAATGTTTAAATATAGTGTATCTGCACACTGGGGACCGTGCAACTCTAAAAAGGAATGAGATATGTCTTTTTATACTCTCCAGTCATGTTCTTAAATAAAACAAGGCACAGAGAATTACAGTACACTGTCTTCTAAGAAAAACAGGTAGTGGTGGGAACAAGTGGACATATTTTCTTATATATAAGTACAGATGCTGAAAGGAAAGACCCAAATATTAATTAAAATGTTTTGTTCTAAGGTGACTGAACATGGTGGAAAGGATAGTGATATCCCTTAGACCTCTCATGAATGTAACTTGGTTTTGTATAATTGACTTTGGAACCATGTAAATAGTATAGATAGTAACAAAACAAAGTCAAAATGAAGTGACACCTAAAAATTTAGCAAAATGAAACTAAACACGTATAGCATTGGTGGTTAACAATACCGAGAAATAATTTCAAGTAACTTTAAACTGTTTGTCTCTTTTTCCTGGTGGCATATATCATAAGGATAAAGGAATGGCAAAGAAGGTTTTTTTCAGTAAGTGTTCTGTTACTCATAATACTGGTATTGATAATAATATTGGATACATATACAGAGAGAAGAAAAAAAATGAAGGAGTGAAGGAATGGATCAAATAAATACAGTAGTCCCCCCTTATCTATCTGCGGTTTCGCTTTCTGTGTTTTCAGTTACCTGTTGTCAACCTCCTTCTAAAAATATTAAATGGAAAATTCTGTAAATACTTCGTAAATTGCACATCATACTGAGTAGTGTGAAGAAGTCTTTTACTGTCCCACTCCCTGGGACATAAATCATCCCTTTGTCCAGTGTATCCTGCCTGTGAAGTCACTTAGTAGTAATTTCGTTTATCAGATCAACTGTCATGGTATCACAGTGCTTGTGTTCAAGTAACGCTTATTTTACTTAGTAATGGCCCTGAAGCACAATAGTAGTGATGCTGGCAATTACGATATGGCAAAGAGAGGCTGTGAAATGTTTTCTTAAAGTGAAAAGGTAAAAGTTTTTGACTTAGTAAGGAAAGAAAAAAATTGTATGCTGAGATTGCTAAGACCTATGGTAAGAACAAATCTGTGAAATTGTGAAGACGGAAAAATAATTCATGCTGGTTTTGCTGTCACACCTCAGACTTCAAAAGTTATGGCCACAGTGCATGATAAGTGCTTAAGTTAAGATGGAAAAGGCATTAAATATGTACAAGAAGATATTTTGAGAGGCCACATTCAGATAACTTTTATTACAGTATATTGTTATAATTGTTTAATTTTTATTTATTGTCTCTTATTGTGCCTAATTTGTAAATTAAACTTTATCATAGGATGTATGTATAGGAAAAAACAGAGCTCAATTTCAGGCATCCACTGCAGGTCTTGAAACGTCCCCTGTGGTCAAGGGAGAACTACTGTAGTTATGAATGTCTTTAGGAACCAAAGATTTCAGGTGTATGATAAAAAATTACATACCAAAGATGTTAAGTAAAAACCTTATAATCCTAAATTTGTTTTTCTCCCTAGAGTTATTGAGATATAGTTGACATAGCATTGTGTAAGTTTAAGGTATACAAAGTGATAATTTGATACATGCAATATATATTTACAATGTGACGTTTACCACAATATGGTTAGTCAACAGCTTCATCACCTCACATAGTTATCATTTTATTTTTGTGGTGAGATCATTTAAGATTTACCCTCAGCAACTTTCAAGTATATGATACAGTATTGTTAGCTGTAGTCACCATACTATACATTATATCCCCAGAACTTATTTATTATATAACTGGAAGTGTGTACCATTTGACCAGCATCTCATCTTCCCTGGCCCTCAGCCCCTGGCAGCCACCAAACTACTCTCAATTTCTATGAGTTTAGCATTTCCATATTTTATATATGTGGGGTCATTGAGTATTTATATTTCTCTATCTGACTTTACTTACCATAATGCCCTCAGGGTCCATCCATGTTGTCACAAATGGCAGGATTTCCTTTTTTTCCTCAGTTTTATTGAGATATAACTGACATATAACAAACATTGTATAAGTTTAAGGTATACAGCATAATGATATGCATATATTGTGAAATGATTGCCACTGTAAATTTAGCTAACATCCATCACTTCATATAGCTACAGGTTTTTTTCCTGTGCTAAGAACTTTCAAGATTTACTCTGTTAGCAACTTGCAAACATATGATGCAGTATTGTTAACTTTAGCCACCGTGCTGTACAGGAATTCCTTCATTTTTTATAGCTGAATTTTATATATGTATATATATATATATAGTCATATGTAGCTTTTAAAAATAAATTTATTTACTTATTTATTTTTGGCTGCATTGGGTCTTGGTGGCTGTGCACGGGCTTTCTCTAGTTGCGGTGAGCAGGGGCTACTCTTTGTTGTGGTGCAGGGGCTTCCTTGTTGCAGTGGCTTTTCTTGTTGCGGTGGCTTCTCTTGTGGAGCACAGGCTCTAGGCACACGGGCTCAGTACTCGTGGCTTGTGGGCTCTAGAGCGCAGGCTCAATAGTTGTGGCGCATGGGCTTAGTTGCTCCACGGCATGTGGGATCTTCCTGGACCAGGGCTTGAACCCGTGTCCCCTGCATTGGCAGGCAGATTCACCACTGTGCCACCAGGGAAGTTCTGTCATGTGGTTATAAAAATGACTATTGTGATTAATGCTGCAGTGAACATGGGGGTGTAGGTATCTCTTCAAGTAGTGATTTCACTTCCTTTTGATATATATGCCCACAAGCAGGACTGTTTTAGAAACCTCCATATGTTTTCCATAATAGCCGTGCTGATTTACATTCATACCAGTAGTGTATAGGGTTCCCCTTTCTGTGCATCGTTGCCAACATGTTATCTGTCTTTTTGATAATAGCCATTCTAACAGGTATGAGGTTAGAATGGTTTTGATTTGCTCTTTTCTGATTATTAGTGATGTTGAGCACCTTTTCGTATACCTGTTGACCATTTGGATGTTTTCTTTGGAAAAATGCCTATTCAATTTCTCTGCCTATTTTATAATCAGATTGTTTCTTTGCTATTGAGTTGTATGAGTTCCTTATATATTTTGGATATTAACCTCTTACCAGATCAATGATTTGCAAGTATTTCCCCCCCTTCCATAGGTTGTCTTTTCATTTTGTTGATTATTTCCTTTTCAGAAGCCTTTTAATTAATTTATTTATTTAGATTTATAATTATTTTTATTTTTTAAATTTTTATACATCTTTATTGGAGTATAACTGCTTCACAATGCTGTGTTAGTTTCTGTTGTACAACAAAGTGAATCAACCACATGCATACGTATATGCCCATATCCCCTCCCTCTTGAGCCTCCCTCCCACCCTCCCTATCCTACCCCTCTAGGTCATCACAGAGCACCGAACTGATCCCTGTGCTATGCTGCTGCTTCCCACTAGCTATCTGTTTTACATTTGGTAGTGTATATATGTCAGTGCTACTCTCGCTTAACCCCAGATTCCCCTCCCCTGCCACCCATGTCCTCAAGTCCATTCTCTATGTCTGCGTCTTTATTCCTGCCCTGCCATTAGGTTCATTAGTACCATTTTTATTTTAGATTCCATATATATGCATTAGCATACGGTATTAGTTTTTCTCTTTCTGACTTACTTCACTCTGTATGACATATACAATGGAATATTACTCAGCCATAAAAAGAAACGAAATTGAGTTACTTGTAGTCAGAAGCTTTTTAGTTTGATATAGTTCCACTTGTTTATTTTGTTTTTATTTCCTCTGCTTTGGGTGTCATATCCAAAAAAAATCATTGCCAAGACCAATGTCAAGGAGCTTTTCCCCTGTTTTCTTCTAGGAGTTATATGGTTTCAGGTAAATTTAGTCTTTAATCCATTTTGAGATAACTTTTGTGAGTAGTGTAAGGTAGGAGTCCAGTTTCATTCTTTTGAATGTGGATACCCAGTTTTCCCAGCACCATTTAATGAAGAGATTATCCCTTCTCCATTGTGTGTTTTTGATGAAGATTAGCTGACTGTATGTGTATGGGTTTATGTCTGGGCTCTCTATTCTGTTCTGCTAGTTTATGTGTCTGTTTTTATGGCAGTACCATTCTGTTGATTACTATAGATTTGTAATGTAATTTGACATCAGGAAATATGTTGCCTCCAGCTTTGTTCTTCTTTTTCAGTATTGCTTTGGCTATTCAGTGTCTTTGTGGTTCCTGATGAATTCTAGGATTGTTTTTTCTATGTCTGTGAAAAATGCCAATGGAATTTTAATAGTGGGTGCATTGAAACTACAGATTGTTTTGCTACTATAGACATTTTAACAATATTAAATCTTCCAAGCTATGAACACAGATTATCTTTTCATTTATTTGTGTCCTCTTCAGTTTTTTAAGTTGGTATTGTATAGTTTTCAGTTTACGGTTTGAGTTTATACCTAAGTATTTTATTGTTTTTGATGCTGTTGTAAATGGGATTTCTTTTTTTGGCCATGCTGTGTGGTTTGCAGGATCTTAGTTCCCTGACCAGGGATCGAACCCAGGCCCTCAGCAGTGAAAGCACTAAGTTCTAACCACTGGACTGCCAGGGAATTCCCTGGGATTGTTTTCTTACTTTCTCTTTCCAATAGTTCATTGTTTGTATATAGATGAATATAACTGATTTTTGCATATTGATTTTGTATCCTTCAGCTTTTCTGAATTTGTTTATTTTAACAAGTTTTTTGGTAAAGTCTCGTTTTCTGTACAAGCATACTTTGCTTTATCATGCTTCACTTTATTATGTTTTGCAGATGTTGTGTTTTTTACAAACCAAAGGTTTGTGGCAAGCCTGTGTTGAGCAAATCTATTGGTGCCATTTTTCAACAGTATTTGCTCACTTTTTCTCTCTGTGTCACATTTTGGTAATTCTTGCAGAATTAGAAGTAGAGCCTGAAGATGTGACTGAGGTGCTACAATCTCATGATAAAACTGTAATGGATGAGGAGTTGCTTCTTATGAATGAGCAAAAAAAGTGGTTTCTTGAGATGGAATCTACTTCTGGTGAAGATGTTGTGAAGATTGTTGAAATGACAACAAAGGATTTAGAATATTACTTAAACTTAGTTGATAAAGCAGCAGCAGGGTTTGAGAGGATTAACTGCAATTTTGAAAGAAGCTCTGTGGGTAAAATGCTATCAAACACTGCATGCTACAGAGAAATCATACGTGAAGGAAGAGTCAATTAATGTGGCAAACTTCACTGTCGTCTTATTTTAAGAAATTGCCACAGTCACCCCGACCTCCAGCAGCCGCCACTGATCAGTCAGCAGCCATCAACATTGAGGCAAGACTCTCCATCAACAAAAAGTAAGACTCGCTGAAAGCTCAGTGCTTAGCATTATTTAGCAATAAGTTATTTTTAAATTAAAGTATTACATGCTTTTAGATATAATGCTATTACATACTTAATAGACTACAGTATATATATATTTTTTACATCTTTATTGGAGTATAATTGCTTTACAATGGTGTGCTAGTTTCTGCTTTATAATAAAGTGAATCAGTTATACATATACATATGTTCCCATATCTCTTCCCTCTTGCGTCTCGCTCCCTCCTGCCCTCCCTGTCCCACCCCTCTAGGTGGTCACAAAGCACCGAGCTGATCTCCCTGTGCTATGCGGCTGCTTCCCACTAGCTATCTATTTTACATTTGGTGGTGTATATATGTCCATGCCACTCTCTCACTTTGTCACAGCTTACCCTTCCCCCTCCCCATATCCTCAAGTCCATTCTCTAGTAGGTCTGTGTCTTTATTCCTGTCTTACCCCTAGGTTCTTAATGACATTTTTTCCTTAAATTCCATATATATTTGTTAGCATATGGTATTTCTCTTTCTCTTTCTGACTTATTTCACTCTGTATGACAGACTCTCGGTCCATCCACCTCATTACAAATAGCTCAATTTCGTTTCTTTTTATGGCTGAGTAATATTCCATTGTATATATGTGCCACATCTTCTTTATCCATTCATCTGATGATGGACACTTTGGTTGTTTCCATCTCCTGGCTATTGTAAATAGAGCTGCAATTAACATTTTGGTACATGACTCTATTTTGAGCATAGCTTTTATATGTACTAGGAAACCAAAACATTTGTGCGACTCACTTTATTGCACTTTTCACTTTATTGCAGTGGCCTGGAACTTTACCCTCAATATCTCTGAGGTATGCCTGTATATAAGGTCATGTCATCTGCAAACAGAGACACTTTTACTTTTCAATTTGGATGGCTGTTTTCTTTTTTTTTTTTGACTAATTGCTCTGGCTAGTACTTTTAGTACTATGTTCAATAGAAGTGTCAAGAGTGGGCACATATTTGTGAGCTTTTCAGTTTTGCTTCTGTTATTGATTTCTTGTTTCATACCACTGTGGTCAGAAAAGACACTTGATATGGTTTCACTCTTCATAAATATGCTATGACTTGTTTTGTGATCTATCTTATGATTTATCCTGGAGGATGTCCTGTGTGCCATTGGGAAGAATGTATATTCCTTTGCTGTTGAATGAAATGTTGTGTATGTGTCCATTTGATTTAAAATATAGTTCAAGTTCCTTTGTTGATTTTCTGTCTGGATGATCTGTCCATTGTTGAAAGTGGGGTATTGAAGTCCTCTACTATTACTGTAGTTTTATTTCTCTCTTCAGACCTGTTAGTATTTGCCTAATATTTAGGTAGTCCGATGTTGGGTGTATATATATTTATAATATTGTATTATCTTGATTAATTGACTCTTTTATCATTATATAATGAACTTTTTTGTCTCTGTTTCAGTTTTTAACTTATAGTATATTTTGTCTAATATAAGTATAGCTATGCTTGATCTCTTTTGGTTTCCATTTGCTTGGAATATCTTTTCCCATTCTGTAACTTTGAACCTATACATGTTCCTAAAGCTGAAGTGAATCTCTTGTAGGCAGCATATTACTGGGTCTTGTTTTGTTGTTGTTTTTTTAATCTGTTCAGCCACTGTATGCCTTTTGACTGGATAATTTAATCAATTTAAAGTAATTGTTGATCAGCAAAGATTTATTTTTTTTTTTTTTTTTTTTTTTTTTTAGCAAAGATTTATTGATGCCATCTTATTGTTTCCTGACTGTCTTGTATTTCTTTTTTTCCTCTCTTGCTGTCTTCCTTTGTTAATTGATGATTTTCCTTAGAGGTGTTGATTCCCCTCTCTTTATCTTTTGTGTATCTGCTATAGGTTTTTGCTGTGATTATCATGAGGCTCACATAAAATATCTTATTCTATTGTAAGCTGATGATAACCTGGTTGCATACAAAACTACCCTTTACTCCCCCTCATTTTATGTTTTTAATGTAACAATTAATGTCTTTTCATTTGTATATCCATTAACAAATTATTTTGGCTACAGTTATTTTTAATACTTTTATCTTTTTTAACCTTTCTACTGGAATTAGGTGGTTAATACACCATTGTATGATAGTATTAGAATATTCCAAATTTGACTATGTACTTACCTTTACAATTGTGTTTTATATTTTCATGTTACTAGCCAGTATCCTTTCATTTCAGCTTAAAGAATTCCTTTTGGCATTTCTTGTAAAGCTGGTATAGTGGTGATGAACCTCCTCAGTTTTTGCTGTCTGGGAAAGTATCTCCCCTTCATTTCTGAAAGGCAGCTTTGACAGGTGGCTCTTGTTTAGGACCTTGATCCAGTTTGAGGTAATTTTATATATGGTGTTAGGTAAGGGTACAAATTCATCCTTTTGCATGTGGCTATCCAGTTTTCCCAACGCTATTTATTGAAAAAAACTGTTCTTTCCCCTTTTAATGGTCTTGACATCTTTGTTGAGCTCATTTGACCATATATGCAAGGGTTTATTTCTGTCCTCTCTGTTCTATTACGTTGGTTTATATGTCTTTTCTTATGCCAATACCACACTCTTTTGATTACAGTAGCTTTGTAATAAGTTTTGAAATCAGGATGTGTTAGACTTACAACATTGTTTTTCTTTTGAAGATTGTTTTGGTTATACAGGGTTTCCTGAGGTTACATATAAATTTTAGGATGGATTTTTCTATTTCAGCAAAAAGCATTATTGGAGTTTTGATGGAAATTACATTGAATCTGTAGACCACTTTGGATATTTACATCTTAACAGTATTAAATCTTCCAGTCCATGAATATGAGATTTCTTTCCGTTTGTGTGTTTCTCTAATTTCTTTCAGCAATGTTTTGTAATTTTCCATGTACAAGTCTTTTGTCTCCTTGATTAACTTTAGTCCCGTGTATTTTATTCTTTTTCTTGCTACTATAAATGAAATTGTTTTCTTAATTTTATTTCTGTTTTCATACGTAAATGTTGTGCAGTCACTCAAACTGTTCAATTATCTGTGTATTTTATGCCCTCATAAGATCATGGAAATTCTCTATATTCAGATGTTCTATTCATATAGTTCAAATCAAAATAAAATTCCCATAACTATCCTTGTACCTTTAAATATCTAGAATCCTGAGCTTGGTGGTAAGAACATAACCTCACGTCTTCATAAAACCCATTGAGAGAGAAGACTTACAATCCTTCTGGGAGAACACTCTTTCCCAACCCCAAAATAATCTCAGATAGGCAGTAGAACACAGTGACCTTCTAAAATGAGGGGGGACAAATTCACATTTTGTGTAATATACACTACAATCAGTAATGCAATTAGTGACCATAAGCTTTCCAATGTACAATTTATTCAAAAGTCTGAAATGTTCAGTGGATAAGAAGACAGTTACATGCTAGAAAGATGTAATACTTTTTGCATGGTTTAATTAAAATATAAAGCTGTTTGTCCAAATAAAAGCCATATTCATTATGTACTTGGTTTTTTTTTTTAAAAGGTCACTGGTACATGTATAGTCTGGACATGCTGGTAGTATCAAAGTCAGTGCCTCTTCCCATGGCAATAACAATGCATTTAACATTAACTCATGGGTTAAATCTGGAAATGACTTCATACCATTACTTTGGCTAGCACAACAATTTTAGACAACACTCAGATAAATATAGGTATTTGAAATGTGAAGCATTTATCTATGCAACTTAAATTGTGGTTGAAAACTATCAAATGAAAACTGAAAATAAAAGCCCTTTACAGTAGAAAAGTTTTGTAAAGATAGGGTACTTTTTAAAGTCTTTATATCACATTGTTAGCAAATTTTGTTTTTAACACTATTATGGAATAGCCTACTTGTGTTAACAGATTTTTGAAATAAGAAAATAGTCAAGTGTGCCATGGGGTTTTCTAAATATCAAGCAACACACACTTATATATACAGTATCACTCAGTACCTGCAAAATGAATGTGAAGATTACAGGGTCTAATATCTTATTCTACAATAATAAACAACAGAAACAACATCCTACCAGTGAAGGCAGAAAGTAGGATTTAGAAGAATCTAATCTCAATTGACTTTAAAGCATTCATATAAGAAATAAATGCATATTGCACAAACAATGAGAAAAAAATGTTCCTCCAAGCAACTCAGTTCCAGCTGGGACAACACAGCATTAGCCTGCATCTAACAACAATCTCAGAAGAGCACATGTTCTTTTCTGTAAATGATAAAGGTATGAAAACATAGAAATGTCTGCCACATGAAGAGTTATAAAGAAAAAATACAAACCCAAACTTAGATGTAAAGCAAAAAAAACTAAATATTGAAAAACTGAAAACTGGCAGATCAAAAAATGCTGAATAACTGTCTTCTGTGAGAGCGGAAAGTTTTTGTTGACACAAAAGTATTTACGTACAACTAAGGCTTGCTGGTTAAATATCTGAGGCATATCTGGCCTTGAACACTTTCTTTATATGCTGGAGTTGTACACAAGTTTTCTCAGTTATTTAAAATAACAAAATGAAAAACCCCACTTCTCAGCAGCTGCATTAACATGAAACAATGATCTCGATACAAGGGAAAAAAAAGAAAAACAAAATGAAACAGAAATCCTAGATAAGTAGGCAATTGGCAGCATATCCAAAAATGATAGCCTCCAAGGATCCTTCCCAGTTTCCAGTGACTTTCAGTTACGGTCCATGGGATTACAAATATGTACAATTCCATTACTTGCTGCTTTTTATTTAATTTGGAAAGTTTGCTTATGACTCTGCTCAAGTCCCCATTTTCATCCGTTAGCCTCTGGTTGTCTGCTTTTAGATCTGTTAACATTTTGAGCTCTTCTTTCACTTGAGATATTCTTTTTAGAGCTCTCTGTCCCCTTTTTTCCCAACTTCCAATAGTGACCTATCTGCAAATCTTTCTTGTCTCTGGTGGCCTTTTCTAATTGCAGTTTAAGATCTGTCAGTTTCCTATATGTATCATGTAGCTATGCTTCCAGCTTTTCATTTTCAGTTCGAATTTGTTCATAAAGCTTTTTAAAGTCAGGTAAGTCATCCTTTTCTAGCCTGCTACTGTAAGTCTTTCTTTTTTTAAAGTAACTGTATGATCCAGAGCAACCCAGCAAGGAATTAATACCAATCACTAGATGACATAGAACTTGTTTCACATCTAGAAATGGAATCCACCTAAGTTTCTTTCTTATTGGATCTCCCATCTGTATCTGATTGTTGTTCTTTTTCATTTTCATCTCTGTCTTGTGTCCAAAATGAAACTCCTGTAGATCTTCTTTTCTCTCTTGGTCACTGTTGCTCTCTGATTGATTTAGGGTGTGCTTGTTTTCTCCTTTTTCTTCTCTCTTTTCTCCCTCTTTTTCATTTTCTTTTGTTAATCTTCTGGAATATGCAGAAGTTATACCTACAAGATTGTTTGGCCTGTTTAGATGACTTGAATTGTAGAGTGAACTGTTCATGGTAGAAAGTGAACAGGATGCCCTTGCTCCCCACCCCGAGGTCCGTGGCGCAGGGTGACTCTGGTCGCTGGGCCTGCTTGCTCTGCAGGCCACGTGCTGTGCTTCCACCTCCCGCTCCTTCGCAGCTGCCCCAGCTCAGGACCAGGGCCACATGGTGAGTGAGGCGGGGTCTGGGGAAGGCAGCACTGCCCAGGGACCCTGGGTCATCCTAGTTGTGGGAGGGGGTGCTCAGGAAGCAGGGGCCTGCGGGTCCCCAGGTGCGGTGGGGGAGGTGGGTACAGCACGGACACTAGCTGGTGGGTCAGGCAAGGAGGCCACCATCTTCAGGGTGGAGGTCGTGCAGCAAGGTGGGGCCCTGGAGGAGGGAGAGGTGGCGGGGATCCGGGAGGAGTTAGGGCTGCTGGTGGAGGACATCTTGCAAGTGGTGGAGGTGGTGGTGGAGGAGGAGCAGGAGGAGATGCAGGCGGAGGAGCGGGAGGAGAAACCCCAGGAGCAGGGGCAGGAAGAGCCAGAACTGGGACCCACGACTGCCCGGCCCCTGCTGGAGGCACTGGGGGCCCTGCAGTTAGAGCTGAACACTCTGAATGCCCAAGCCAGCAGGGCAAGTGCAAGATCAGTCAGAGGCGGAATCCTCAGTTGGATCGCAGAAGGGCCATCCAGGGCATTCCTGGCTTATGGGCCAGAGCCATTATGAACCACTCCCAGATATTGGCCGTGATCAGTGACCAAGATGAAGACACGCTCAGCTGCATGATCAATTTGGAGGTGCAGGAACTGGGCCATCCCAGGCGCCACTGCAGGTTGATGTTTTTCTTTTGGAGCAACACCTGCTGCTGGAATGACATGATCATTAAGGAGTATCACCTTAGCATTGCTGGATATAGGGCGTCTCATTCCACTCCCGTCCAGTGGTTCTGGGATTATGAATGAGGAGCCCCCAACTGCAGGCAGGACACCACCAGCCTTAACTTCCTCAACTGGTTGTCTGACCACAACTGCCCAGGGTCTAACAGGATTGCTGAGATCATTGGCGAGGAACTGTGGCCCAATCCCCTGCACTACTACCCCAGGGAGGAAGGCCCCACCAGGACAGACCCAGAGATGAAGGTGCTGGGGGAGCCTCAGAGTTTGGCCAAATAGCACAAGAGGCAGGAGGCGTCTACAGATGCGGGAGATGCATGGATGTATCTACCTACGCGGTTCTGGTGCCCAGGGGAGAAACGAGGAAAAGATGGCCAGTGAAGGTTCCAGAGAGCTGGGCCCCACATGTGGGGAATGATGCCCAGAGAGACATAAACAAGCTAACAAGTTACCAAAAAAAAGAAAGAAAAAAAGTGAAGAGGATGGAGTGGTTGAACTTGAAGTCAGTTCTTGTCTGTAAGGCTGATAAATTTTTTTTTTCTTTTCTATTATGTTTTGTTACAGGATATTGAATATAGTTCCCTGTGCAATACAGTAGAACCTTGTTGTTTATCCATTCTATATATAGTAGTTTGCATCTGCTAATCCCAAACTCTCACTCCATCCCTCCCCACCCCTTCACCCCTGCTTGGCAACCACAAGTCTGTTCTCTATGTCTGTAAGTCTGTTTCTTTTCATAGATAAGTTCATTTGTGTCATATTTTAGATTCCACATATAAGTGATGTCATATAGTATCTGTCTTTCTCTTTCTGACTTACTTTACATAGTATGATAATCTCTAGTTGCATCCATGTTGCTGCAAATGGCATTATTTCGTTCTTTTTTTATGGCTGAGTAGTATTCCATTGTGTATATATATACCACATCTTCTTTATCCATTTATCTGTCAGTGGACATTTAGGTTGCCTGTCTTGGCTATTGTAAATAATGCTGCTATGAACATAGGGGTGCATGTATCTTTTCGAATTATAGTTTTGTCTAGGTATATGCCCAGGAATGGGATTGCTGGATCATATGACAACTCTATTTTTAGTTATTTGAGGAACCTCCATGCTGTTTTCCATAGTGGCTGCACCAATTTACATCAGCAATGGTGTAAGAGGTTTCCCTTTTCTCCACACCCTCTCCAGCATTTATTACTTGTAGACTTTTTAATCACGGCCATTCTGATTGGTGTGAGGTGGTACCTCATTGTAATTTTGATTTGCATTTCTCTAATAATTAGAATGTTGAGCATCTTTTCATGTGTCTGTTGGCCATCTGTATGTCTTCTTTGGAGAAACGTCTATTTAGCTCCCCTGCCCATTTTTTGACTGGGTTGTTTTTTTGTTATTGAGTTGTGTGAGCTGTTTATATATTTTGGAATTAAGTCCTTGTCAGTCACATCATTTGCAAGTATTTTCTCCCCATCTGTTAGGTTGTCTCTTTCCATTTTGTTTTTGGTTTCCTTTGCTGTGCAAAAGCTTATAAGTTTGATTAGGTTGCATTTGTTTATTCTTTTATTTCTATTGCCTTGGGAGACAAGGCTGATAAATCTTATCATATGTTCTGAAGTACTTTTGTTCATATTTATCTTCTCTAGATGTTTCTGCTTCTTTCCTTCTTCCTTCTCTTTATCCTGCTTTCCTTTTCCCCCTTTTTCTTTTTCTTGTTCTCTGATTTGGGTACAATGACTTCTTCATTTTGTTTTTTCAGCTTCCTAAAGAACAGTCTATGCTGTGTTGATCTTCTAGACTGTCTTGCTTGTCTAGATCTTGCTTTTCTTTGCGTTTCAGACTCTTCATCTCTAATGGGGTGAAATATGACCTTCATGTCTCCTTGACCTCTACTGAGGAGGAAAGTGCCCCCAACAGTTGTAGTCAGGGTTATGTATTGCGAGGTTTTTGATTACTTATTCAATCTCCTTACTGGTTTTAAATCTATTGATTTTCTATTTCTTCATGATTTAGTACTGGTAAGTTTTGAGTTTCTAGGAATTTGTTTCATCTAGATTATTCAATTTGTTGGTGTACAGTTGTTCATAGTACTCTCTTACAATCTTTTTTAGCTCTGTAAAATCAGTTGTAATGTCCCCTCTTTCATTTCTGATTTTAGTTATTTGAATCTCTTCTCTTTTTTCTTAGTCAGTCTAGTTAAAGATTTGCCAATTTTGTTGATCTTTTTGAAGAACCAACTCTTGGTTTCATTAATTTTCTCTGTTGGTTTTTATTGTCTATTTTGTTTATCTCTGCTCTAATCTTTATTATTCTCTTTCTTCTGGTAGAGCTAGGGAGCATACACTCTTAATTATCATTATACAGTGTTCTATCGCTGTAGAATTACACTGTATTATGAGTCTGAGTTCTTAGATGACTGGTTAGATCAGAATTCTCTAAGAGTAGCAGACCTCCATGTGTGATACAACAACACTCCCCTAAGCATTCCTAATTTTCCTTGTTTTATTTCACTTTTTAAATGGTACTTTTGTCATATTGTAATTTATCTTGTTTATTGTTTATTGTCTATCCATTTTGGTAGCATTTAAGTATGAATGGAACAGGAATATTTAGCTGTATTAAAATGATATAGCTGAAGATATAAAAGAGTGCGTGACACATAGTAGATGTTCACTGAATATTTGCTGAACAACTAAATGATAGAGTGAATGAACAGTTTTACTCATTTAATAACCTGAGTGGAATTACCCAAAAAAAATTTTTTTTTTTTGCGGTACACGGGCCTCTCACTGTTGTGGCCTCTCCCGTTGCGGAGCACAGGCTCCGGACACGCAGGCTCAGCGGCCATGGCTCACGGGCCCAGCTGCTCCGTGGCATGTGGGATCTTCCCGGACCGGGGCACGAACCTGTGTCCCCTGCATTGGCAGTCGGACTCTCAACCACTGTGCCACCAGGGAAGCCCTACCCAAAATTTTATACATCAGAAAGCTTTTAAGGTGTGGGTAAGTTGGGAGTAAGAAAGATGAGAAGAGAAGGGAAGACCAGAAGAAAAAGGTATTTTCATTTTGGGGAGATAATCTAAATATTTCTTATTTGCTATGGTAATTGGTGAGAGTAGTGATAAATCTGTATACTAGTAAGAGGAGCATTCTCAAAAGCCCTAAAGTGAAAGTGAGTTGAAGAAGAACAAGAATGTCTGAAGTGGAATGAATGAGGGGAAGTGGTTTATAATGATGTCAAAAAAATTGAGGAAGATAATGTAGGGCATTTTAAGGCATGCTGTAGGGTTTTTTAAAAGCAGATTTATTGAGATTTAATAGACAAAAAATCGCACATATTTGATAACATTGGTTTATGTATACACCAGTGAAACTGTCACCACAGTCAAGAGAATGAAAATGTCCATCATCCCCCAAAGTTTCTTCTTATCGCTTGGAAATTAATTCCTCTTCCCCAACTGGCTCTCTGCCTCATCCCCAGGCAACGACTGACCTGTTTTCTGCCACTATATATTCATTTGCATTTTCTAGAATTTGGTATAAGTAGAATCATAACATATGCACTCTTGTTTTTACTGATTTCTTTCACTCAGCATACTTATTTTGAATTTAATCCGATTTTCTATGTGTACCAAGAGTTCATTCCTTTCTGTTGCTGATTAGTATTCTATCGTATGGATGCCTATGATGGACATTAGAGTTAATTTTAGTTTTTGGCTTTTACAAATAAAGCTGCTGTGAACATTCCTGTACAAATGTTTGCATGCACATGTATTGGATGTTGTACGTTGTATTCTGCACATGCCTAATACTTAATTCTCTTGGATAAACATTAGGAGTGGCATGGCTGGATCATATAGTCAGTGAATACTTAACCTGAGGAATTGCCTGTTTTCCAAAGGGATTGCATCATTTTACACTCCCACTAGCTGTGTGTAAAAGTTCATTTCTCTACATCCTTGCCAGTATTTGGTAATATTAGTTTTTAAAATTATAGTCATTTTAGTAAGTGATTAATGGCATCTCATTATGATACCATAGCATTTCCCTGATGACTAATGATGTTGGGCATCTTTTCCTATTCTTATTTGCCATCAGTGTATCTTTAGTGAAGTGTCTGTTTAAATCTTTTGGTCAGTTTTAAATCATTTCGTTGTTAGAGGTCTTCATATATTCTGGCTGATGGTTCTTTATTAGATATATGACTTGGAAACAATTTCTCCTAGTCTGTGGCTTCTCTTTTTATTCTCTTAAATTGTGTCTTTTGAATACCAGAGGTCCAATTTATCATTTATTATTTTATGATTTGTGCTTTTGGTATCAGCTAAGAAATCTTTGCCTCATCCTAGGTCACAAAGGATTTCTCCTACATTTTATTCTAGGAGTTTTAGATTTTATATTTAAGGCTATGAGCCATTTTGAGTTAATTTTTTTGTATGTAGTATGAAGAATGGATTAAGGTTTCAATTTAAATTATGGATATCCAATTATTCCAGCACTATTTGTTGAAAAGGTGATTCTTTCCCGCACAGAATTGCCTTTGTTATTGTATCAGTTGGATCTATTTCTGAACTATCTATTCTGTTTCATTTATACATTTTTCTATCTTTACACCAATACCACACTCTTGATTATTGCAGTGTGTGTATAATAAGCCTTGAGATAGGTAGTGTTAAGCCTCAAAGTTAATTTTTTTTTTTTTTTGCTAAGTTGTTTTGGCGATTCTTGGTCCTTTTCCTTTCCGTGTGAATATAAAACTGTCCTTCTCATACAGTGACAGTTTTATTTCTTTCCTTGTCAGTTTCTCCTCTAAAGCTTGCTGCTGTTTTGAGTAGATTGCACTGAACTTATAAGTCAATTTGCAGAATTAAACATTATAAAAATAATGAGCTGACACATGAATGTGATGTAGCTCCTTTAAGTCTTTCATTTCTGTTAGCATTGTTTTATAGTTTTCAGTGTACAGGTGTTTCACATCTTTTGTCAGATTTGCCCCCAAACCTTTCATACTTAAAAATTCTACTGTAGATGTTTTAAATTTTAATTTCTGGTTATTTATTGATTGTATATGGAAGTACAACTAATTATTGTATATTGATCTGGTATACTTCAACCTTCCTGAGCTTACTAATCAGTTCTAGTACCATTTTTTGGTAGAATACATTGGGTTTTCTGCATAGAAGATCATGTTATCTACAAGTGAATGTGGTTTTGCCCTTTCCTTTCCCAACCAGACGGTTTTAATTTCTTTTTTGCCTTATTGCACTGACTAGAAACTCCAGTACAATGTTTAATAGAAGTTGTGGGAGTAATTCCTTCCACTTTTTTCTTCATTGTCAAGATTGTTTTAGCTATTCTAGGGCCTGTTTCTTTCCATGTAAGTTTTTTTTTCAAAACAAGCAACTTTTTTTTTTTTTATGCGGTATGCGGACCTCTCACTGTTGTGGCCTCTTCCATTGCGGAGCACAGGCTCCAGATGCGCAGGCTCAGCGGCCATGGCTCACGGGCCTAGCCGCTCCGTGGCATGTGGGATCCTCCCGGACCGGGGCATAAACCCGTGTCCCCTGCATCGACAGGCGGACTCTCAACCACTGCGCCACCAGGGAAGCCCAACAAGCAACTTTTTATTGAAGTATAGTTGATATACAGTGTTGTGTTGGTTTCAGTCGTATAGCAAGATGATCCATTTTTATATATATGTATTCTTTTTCAGATTCTTTTCCATTATAGGGTATTACAAGATATTGAATCTAGTTCCCTGTGCCATACAATAGGTCTTTGTTGTTTATCTGTTTTATATATAGTAGTGTCTATCTGTTAATCCTATACTCCTAATATATTCCTCCCTACCTTTCCCCTTGATGACCATAAGTTTGTCTTCTATGTGAGTCTATTTCTGTTTTGTAAATAAGTTCATTTGTATCTTTTTTTAGATTCCACATATAAGTCATATCTTATGATATTTGTGTTTCTCTTTCTGACTTACTTCACTTAGTATGATAATCTCTAGATCCATCCTTGTTGCTGCAAATGGCATTATTTCATTCTTTTTTATGGCTGAGTAATATTCCATTGTATATATGTGCCACATCTCCTTTATCCATTCATCTGTTGATGGACAGTTAGGTTGTTTCCATGTGTTGGCTACTGTAAATAGTGCTGCTATGAACATTGGGGTGCATGTATCTTTTCAAATTAGAGTTTTCATCTTTTCTGGATATATGCCCAAGAGTGGGATTGCTGGATCATATGGGAACTCTATTTTTAATTTTTTTAAGGAACACCATATAAATTTTAAAATAATTTTGTCTAAGTCTACAAAAATCAAAACAAAACTTGCTGTCATTTTTAAGAGAAATTGCTTTAAGCCTATAGATCAATTTGGGCATCATTAACATCTTTATTGTTTATAGTCTTCATATCAGGGACCATGGTATATCTCTATTTATTTGATTTCTTTTAATGACATTTTGTGATTTTCTTCCTAAAATCCTACATGTTTTGATAAGTGTAAGCCTAAGTGTTTCAGTTTCTTTGGAGTGATTAAAAATGGTACTGTCTTTATTTGTGTTTGCATGTTTTTATTAGTATAGAGAAATGTGATTGATTTTTGTGTTGATCTTGTATCCTCTTACTTTGCTGAACTCACTTAGTTTTAGGCATAATATTGGTAAATTCCTTTGGATTTCCTACATAGACAATCATTCATATCATTTGCATATAGGGACAGTTTTATTTCTTTCCTTTCTAATCTATATGCTTCTAATTTTTCTTTCTTGTGTTATTTTGGTGGGTAGAATTTCCAGTATTATGTTGAAGGAGAATGGTGAGAGCAAGCATCATTGTCTTGTTCCTGGTCTAAGAGGGGAATCATTCAATCTTTCATCATTAAGTATTATATTTTCTGTGGGTTGTATTTTTTTGATTTTTGTTTGTTTGGTATATGCTCTTCATTAAGTTAGGGAAATTCCTCTCCGTTACTATTTTGCTGAGAATTTTTTTTTTATCATTCATGAGTATTGGATTTTTGTCAAATGCCTGTTCTGTGTCAATTGGTGTAATCATTTATTTTTTCTTTGTATCTTGTTGGTTAATTTTCTATTTTGAGCCAGCTTTGAATACTTGGAATACATTTCACTTAATCATAGTGTATAATTTTTTTTTATAGATTGTTGAATTTTGTTTGTTAATATTTTTTGAGGATTTTTATGTCTACATTCATGGGAGATATTGATCTGTAGTTTTCTTTCACTGTACAGTCTTGGTATGGTTTTGGTAATAATTTCCTGATAAAATGATTTGGGGAGTATTCCCTCCTCTTCTATTTTCTGGAAGAGATTGTGTAAAATCAGTGTTAATTCTTTAAATTTTGGTAGAATTCTCCAGTGAAACCATTTTTCCTTTTTTGTGAGGTCTTTAAAAATCAACTTTTTACATAGTTATAGGATCATGCAGATGATCTATTTCATCTTAATTGAGTTTTGGTGTTTGAAGAAATGGTCCATTTCTTCTACCTTGCAAAATTTATGAGGCTGAAGTTGTTCATAATATTCTCACATTATCCTTTTAATGACTGCAAGATCTATAGTGACTTGTTAATATCTATCTCTACAATTTCCAATATCTTTTTCAATTCTGGTCTGTTTTTTCTTCTTTGACTGATTTTTCTCTTCATTATGAGTATCATTTTCCAGTTTCTATACATGCCTGATGATTCTTGATTTAGTGGTAGACATTGTGAATTTTACCTTGTTGGATGATAGATACTTCTGTGTTCCAATACATATTTTTGAAGCTTTTTTCTGTAGTTCAGTTAGGTTACTTGGAAACAATTGTTAGGTGGCACCAGAGCAAGATTTAAATATAGAGCTAATAATTTCCCACTATTGAGGCAAGACCCTTCTGTGTATTCTTGCCAGGGAATTGTAAAGTTTTCCAGTCTGGCTGGTGGGGACAGGCATTAATCTTGACTTTTTGTGAGCTTCAGTTACTGTTTCCTCCTTCCTTTCTGGTGTCTCTTTTCCCAGACTCTGATTTTCCTTACATATATGCACTGACCAGTATGCTCCTAAATACTAGAAGTGGACCCTCTGCAAGTCTCTGGAGCTCTCTTTCTGTGCAGCTTTCTCCTCTTTGGCTTCTGCTCTGTGAATATAGCTGCCTTGGTCTTTCTGTACTATTAGTTCTTTCTCCTCCACTCTGGAAGTCTGTTGGCCCCTGCCTGGACTCTCTTGTCCTGTGTCATACCTAGAAGTGTTCTCAAGGCAGTAAACTGGGCAATCATGTGCACGGCCCCGGGCGTCCCCGGGAGTCCCGACCAGCAGGACAAATCCTTGTGAGTCCGAGGAGGAACCTGTAGGGGTTGAAAAGGGAAGAAGGGGCAGGAGACGCGAAAGAATGGAGGCAAGACAGAATCCTGATCAAGCCTCAAACTTTTATTGCTGCAGTAGCTGTATTTATACAGTACAGAGAAAGGGGGGCGGGATCCAGAATAAGGGAAGTACTTGGCAAATTATCATTGGTGCTGCGTGCGCGGGCTTTCGTTTTAGGCGCGGGCTTTTATCTCATTAAGCAGGAAGAGAAGCAGGATGTCGGCCATCTTCTAATGGCGAAAACTTCTTGGCTCCCAACATCTCCTCCCTTTTTATTTCTTTTAAGGAGGTGGGCATTAACCGAGTGAGGGAGTAGTGACCTGAATCCTCCCGTGGACAATGTATGTGTGTCCACCATTGCTGGCTCTTGGTATCTTTTGGGGAGGAGAGGCAGAGCCAAGAATAATCTTAGATACTGAAGCCAAAAACAATGTTTAGATACCAACCTCTTTCATAATTCAGGTATACTCACAGGGAATAACAGAGATTACCTTATGTATAAAGGTTTTCCCTTGTGCATGCTTTGCTGTCACACTCAACTCGGTACCCATACCCTCCCATCAAAGAGGGGGGTAGGCATGTCTCTGTCTCATGCCGCTCCAGTGGAGAGGCAGCCAGAATCATCTTTTGGTTCTGCTTCAGGTTAAATTCTGAGGCAAGTGTGGAGGGGGTTCAGCCTGGCTGACAACCAGCAAAGATGACAGGATCAGGGTCACAACGGATAGTCCTTGTTGTCTTTGTCGTCTTTTCAATGCCAAGAGGATCTCCATCTTTTTCTGAAAAGGAAAAGAAATACAATCTCAGGGAAAAGGGCCCTGGATAAAATTCATTATTTCATAGAATTTATAGGTTTAATAAGACGCTCGGGCAGCCAACGTGCTCCACCTTCCTTGGTATTGTATACACATGCAGACCCCCTCCCCCAGATGAGGAGTGGATCGGGCCCATGCCACTTAAAGGTCAAAGGGTCTTTCCACATAACTTGTGCATATTGATTTTTAGTTTCTTGATGCCAAAGACGATCGGCGGCAGATCTACCATTAATATCTAATTGTAAAAAATTAATAACAAATAGGGCATGACTAAGAATATTTTTTGGGGAATTTTTTGTAGCAGTTAAATCATTATTTTTAAGTTTGGAAATGGTATTTTTAAGAGTTTGATGGGCTCTTTCTACTATGCCTTGACCCTGGGGGTTATAGGGAATTCCCGTAAGATGTTTTATTTGAAACCGGGTGCAAAAATCTTGGAAAGCCTGGGAAGTATACCCAGGCCCATTATCTGTTTTAATTATTTGAGGCTTGCCTAAAACTGTAAAACATTGGAGCACATGTGAAATAATGTTTCTTGTGGCTTCTCCTCCCTGGAGGGAGGCATATATAAAGCCGCTAAAAGTGTCAATGGACACATGAATAAATTTTAATTTTCCAAATTCAGCAAGATGGGTGACATCCATTTGCCAAATTTCATTAGGTAATAAACCTCTTGGGTTTACTCCAAGATGTGGAAGAGGTAAAAGTGTAACGCACCCTGGACAATTTTTTACAATTTGTCTTGCCTGCTCTCGAGTGAGCTTGAACAACAAGCGAAGAGTATGTGCATTAACATGATGTAGCTGATGAAATTGAGTAGCCTGAGAAATAGGATCAGAGGTTATGGTGCACATTAGGCGGGCATTTTTATCAGCTAAATCATTGCCCTGAGAAAGGGGTCCAGGGAGATCTGTATGAGCCCTAAGATGATCAATAAAAAAAGGCACTTGTCTCCGGAGTATAAGACTCTGAAGCTGTTGAAAAAGGGGAACAGCATTGGAAGAGGGTTTAATATATGGAACAGTTTCTAAAAGGGGGACGGACAAGGCTATATATGAGCTATCCGTATATAAATTAAAGGGGGTTTCTTGTAACATTTCAAAAACCTGAAGAATGGCAAAAAGCTCAACAAGCTGTGCTGACAAAAAGGGGGATTGTACCCTATAGGACTGATTGTTTATAACATATACAGCAACACCGGATGATGATCCATCAGTAAATACTAAGGCAGCATCTACCAAAGGAACAGCAGAAGTAATTTGGGGAAATATAAAGAGATGTTTTCTAGCAAACTGAAGGAGCTTATCAGGAGGATAATGATTATCAATATTACCCTGAAAGGAGGATAAGGAAACAAGCCATTTATCATCAGTTTGCAGTAACCAATTAAGTTCTTCTTTGGTATAGGGGAGAATCAAATGATCAGGATCTCTGCCAAAAAATTGACGGCTTTTTTCCCTGCCTAAAGTAAGAACCTTTGCTACTAAGGAAGGGTAGGTCTTAAGCACTTTGTTAGGAGAAACGGACAAATGTATCCACAAAAGGGGATGATCTTGCCATAGAACTCCAGTGGGTGTATGTGCAGTGGCACAGACAATAAGACTAAAGGGACGACCATAATCTAAAAAGGTAATCTGCTGACATCTAATGGCCTTTTCTACTAATTGAAGAGAATGTTTAGCCTCTTTAGTCAGCCTACGGGGTGACAAGGGATCTGATGGCCCTTGTAAAATTTCAAATAAAGGTTTTAACTCTCCCGTAGTAAGTTTAAGATATGGTCGTAGCCAATTAATATCTCCCCAAAATTTTTGAAAATCATTAAGGGTTTGTAAATGTGATACCTGTATGTGTATCTTTTGAGTGGTAATTATATTCCCATTTAATTCAAAACCAAGATAATAGTATGGATCTTTTAATTGTACCTTATTCGAAGCAATTTGAAGGCCAAAGGAAGCAAGATTATCCTTTAAATCTTGATAACAATTAAGGAGCTCGTCAGTTAATCTTCCAGCCAAAAGAATATCATCCATGTAATGAATGATATAAATATCAGGCCAACGAGCCCTAAGAGGATCTATAGCTTGTGCAACAAATTTCTGACATAAGGTGGGGCTATTTGCCATACCCTGTGGGAGGACCTTCCATTGAAAACGTGGCATTGGGCCTTTAAAATTAATTACTGGGAGACTGAACGCAAAACGTTCTCTATCTTGAAGATGAAGAGGGATAGTAAAAAAGCAATCTTTAAGATCAATAATAATTTTAAAATAACCAGCTGGAATGGCAATAGGAGAGGGCAAGCCAGGCTGTAAAGCTCCCATAGTAAACATCGTTTTATTAATTTCCCTAAGGTCTTGGAGGAGTCGCCATGAGCCAGTCCTCTTTTTTATCACAAATATAGGGGTATTCCATGGAGAAGTGGTGGCTTCCAAATGTCCAGCGGCCAATTGTTTCTGTACTAACTTTGTGGCAGCTGTGAGTTTTTCTTCTGTTAAAGGCCATTGGTCCACCCAAACGGGGTCATCAGTTTTCCATCGTATTTTGTCCGCATGGGGCACAGGAAGGTCAATGGCCGCTAAGAAAAAGGCGAACTACCTAGGCCCTGGCGACTTATATTAGATGTCAGGGAAATAGGTTGTCTGATTCCTTGATTATTTTTTCCTAAACCTAAGCCTGGTAGAAACCCTTGATTCAGCATTTGTTGGGTCACCACCTCGTTGGGGCTGGCCATGATTAACTTTAATTGTGACAAGATGTCGCGTCCCCAAAGGTTTAATGGGATGTGTGGCAAAATGTAAGGTTGCACCTGTCCAGTATTACCTTCAGCATCTGTCCATGTAAGAACCTTGGAACTCCGTTTAGGATTGGTAGAATGTCCTATGCCTTGTAAATGAGTTATAGATACTGTACAAGGCCAAGAGGAGGGCCAATATTTCTCCGAAATAACTGTTGCATCGGCTCCTGTATCGACTAAACCTTCAAATTTCTTTCCATCTAACCACAGGGTTAAGAGCGGCCTTTCAGGAGTAATTTGTTGGACCCAATAGACATCTGAGGAACCAAAAGCAGCATCTGCTCTAGGGTAACTAGTGTGGCTCTTATTCAAAGAATTTAGGGGTAACAATACTAACTGTGCTATCCTTTGACCTCTAGGGATCGATATAGGGCCTTGTAAAGCAGATGCCAAAAGGGTAATTTGACCCGAATAATCATTGTCGATAACACCAGGTATAATTTGGAGGCCAGCCAAAGCAGAGCTACCTCTTCCTAAAATTAAGCCAAAAGTATTTGGGGGCAGGGGGCCATAAACTTCTGTGGGAATCGGTTGCACTCCTTGTTCTGGGACTAATATTGAGTCGGTGGAGGCACAGAGGTCCAATCCTGCGCTTCCGGGGGTGGCTCGGCAGAGGGAGCCAACGTCTGGGTGAGGGGAACTTGTCCAGATTTTTGAGGAACAAACCGAATCGCCCCTTGGTTCGGTTCCAAGGAAGGGGCCAGGGGCTGGCCCCGTGAAAAGTTTCCCTGTTTTTTGGGGAGTAGTTGGCCATTTATGTCCGTTTTTGAATAACATTCCGAAGACCAATGTTTGCCTCTTTTACAGCGAGGACAAACGGTGGTGGGAGGAGCTCGGGATTGATGTTGGGGTTGTTGTGGGTTAGCCTTTGATGACTGTCCTTGTCTATATAGTGGACAATCCCGGGCAAAGTGTCCAGGTTGTTTGCAATTATAGCAAGTTTTTTGTTGTTTGTCTAGGGCGGATGTGTCTTTAATAAAATCTTTTAGGGCGGCTCCTATTGCAAGACCAACAAAATGGGAGGGACCAATTCCGGAACACAATTTAATATAATCAGCAAGGCTACCACCACGATGAGCCCGAAGGGCAGCCTGGCAGGCCGGATTAGCATTTTCATAAGCTAAATGTTTAACAAAGGCGTTATCAGTTTCACTGTCGCCCACCAGACGTTCGGTGGCGTCCGTGAGGCGGCTAATAAACTCACAATAAGGCTCTTCTGGTCCCTGGCGAATTTTCGCCAAGGAAGTTGTGGCCGAACCCTTAGGCGGAAGGCGGCGCCAGGCCTTAAGGCCAGCATTTTGTATTTGAGCCAACAGACCAGGGGGAAAAGCAGCCTGAGCCTCATTGGAATCATAGGGGCTGCTTTAAGAATTGTTTCTCCGGTCTCAACAACCTTTTGGATATCGGGGTCAAAAAAATGACCCATAAGAATCTCTCTAATTAAATTCCAATATGAAAATGCAGTCACAGGTACTTTAGAAGGCCCAAAAGTCTTATAATAATCATTTAAACAATCTCCTACACGATTCCAACATTTTTTATCTATCGTCCCTTCTTGTGGGAACCATGGGCAAACATCAGACAAAAATATAAAAAAATCACGCAAATCTTTTTTTCTAGCCTTAATCTTTCGCATCTTGAGGGAATCCTCGATCCCCTGAAGAAAGAGTTCGTGGGAACTCAATTCCTGTCCCATATTTATAGCTCCGCTTACCTTATTCTCAGGTCACAACTGCCGAAGGGCGGCCAGTCCTCCGGGGACCTATTGAAGCTGCACTTTCGAGTTAACTCTCGCGGCGGCTCAGTGGGTGCCTGGCCAGGCGTTCGTAAGCGTGCTACCTCCGTTAGGATCCGTTCCTCGAGCCCCACGTTGGGCGCCAATTGTGCACGGCCCCGGGCGTCCCCGGGAGTCCCGACCAGCAGGACAAATCCTTGTGAGTCCGAGGAGGAACCTGTAGGGGTTGAAAAGGGAAGAAGGGGCAGGAGACGCGAAAGAATGGAGGCAAGACAGAATCCTGATCAAGCCTCAAACTTTTATTGCTGCAGTAGCTGTATTTATACAGTACAGAGAAAGGGGGGCGGAATCCAGAATAAGGGAAGTACTTGGCAAATTATCATTGGTGCTGCGTGCGCGGGCTTTCGTTTTAGGCGCGGGCTTTTATCTCATTAAGCAGGAAGAGAAGCAGGATGTCGGCCATCTTCTAATGGCGAAAACTTCTTGGCTCCCAACACAATCAGAGGGGTCACCTCAATTTGTTTCCCATCTCTCAAGGGTCACTGTCCTTCACAGCCTGATGTCTAATACCTTTAAAGCCATTGCTTCATACACTTCTCTGGTTTTTCCATTGGTTCAGGTGAAAGTTCCCATCCGTTCCCTATTACTTCACTTTGATCAGAAACAGAAGTTTGGAATTGGTTTATAAAATTTAATTTTGTTTTATAATTATGTAAAATTTTTTGTGGTTACAAAGTCAAATCAACAGAACATGGTATATTCAAAGAAAATTAGGTATGATTTCTGTCCCTTCTATCTTATTTCCTTCCTCCCTGGGGTAGGAAGTGTCTAAGGTAGCCAGTTATTCCCACCTCCTGATATTCATGGCCTTTTGTAATACCCTCTGCATAAGTAAGCAGCTTCTAACCAATGGCATATGGCAACATAGAGGGGATGTCACTTATATATTGATAATAAGATTATAAAAGTTTGTGACTTCCATCTTGCTTACAGACTCTTCTCTTGACTCCATAGATAAGCAAGTTGTAAGTTGGATGGCAAAGTACTGTGGGTGGCTTCCTCTCAACAACCAGCAAGGACATGAATGCCCTTAGTCCAACAATCCTTGAGGCATTAAATTGTGCCAACAATCGTGTAGTTGAGCTTGGAAATGAATCTCTCCCCATTTGAGTCTTCAGATGAAAGAGACCCCAGCCTGGGCCAATACCTTGATTATAGATTTGTAGAAGACCCCGAAGCAGAGGACTCAGATAATCCATGTCCAGATTCCTGGCCAACGTAAACTGTGAAACAATAGATGTGTGTTGTTTTAAGCCACTAAGTTTTGGGGTAGGTTGCTACAATTCAATAGATAACTAATAATACCTTTTATAGATTATATTTTATTTGATGGCTTATTCTTCCATCATTTGCTTTTTATTTTTAAGGTAAACATATACAGTTGATTTTCATTATTCACAGATTCTGTATCTGCAAATTCACCTACTTGCTAAAATGTATTTATAATCTCAAAATCGATACTCACAGTGCTTTTTTAGTCATTGGCAGACATGCACAGAGTAGCAAAAAATTTGAGTTACCACATGCACACATTCCCGGCTGAGTTTAAACAAGGGGATGCTCTGCCTTCCTGTTTCAGCTCTCATACAGAGATGAACAGATGACGGGGATGGTAGGGGCAATTCAGTGTAGTGCAAGAAACTCCAGCTCTGGAGTCAGTTGGATAGGGTTTGAATCTAACTCTGGCCTTTGTTACTGGACCTCAGGCAAATTACTTAACTGTTCTGAACCTTGGGGTTTTTTTTGGTAAAATAAAGAAAATAGAATCCACCAACATAAGTTGTTTTTAAGGTTATAATCTTAATTATACAAAGTTGTAATTTAAGATTATAATCTATTTTATGTTGATTTATTCCCCTTTGGAGAAATGGTTCAGTATTCACTAATTCTGTGCAGCAACTTAACTGAACATAGCTACCATGAATAAGTAGAATTAACTGTATACATATTCACATTTTTAGAAAATAAATGGTAATAAAAACTATTTTCATTTTTTTCTACTTTTTTTCCCCTCATATAACATTATATCCTGAAGTTACCTCCATATTAGTACATAGAGACACTTCTCTCTGTCTCTCTCTTACAGCTGAATAGTACTGTTTTGTGTGTATACTGTAATTTATACAGCTAGACCTGTTAGCAGATGTTCGGGTTGACTGATGTCTTTTGGTATTAAAAATAGTAGCGCAATGAGTAACTTTTTTTTTTTTTTGCCAATGTGTATTTGGGATATATTCCTGGAATGGAGTTTCTGAGTTAAAAGGCAAAAGCTTACATGTAGTGTTGTGGTTTTAGACGCTTTGATAATCCTCCCCTTAAGAGGTAGAGCTCAATTCCCATTCATTTGATTGTGGGCACCCTTAGTGATTCACTTTCAGGAAATAGAATACAAAAGAAGTAATGAGATGTCATTTTTAATTTAGGTTATAAGAAGACTATGGCTTCTATCTTGTGTATGCTCTCTCACTATCTTTCCCTTGACTCACTGGTGTGGGTAGAAGCCCGCTTCCATACTAGGAGGGAGGCTTGAGAGGGAAGACCCCTACCATGTCATGGGGATAATAGAGTAGCCGAAGGAAATTCCCCCATGGTGAATAACTGAGCTTGGAAATTGAAATTCTGAGGCTTGTCATCAGCTACTTGATCGAGTTTAGAAGCATATCCTCCTCCAGTTCAGCCTTGAAATAATTGCAGCCCTGGCTGACAGCTTGACTGCAACCTCATGACAGACTAGACCTGAACCACCCAGCTAAGCTATTCCCACATTCTCCAATCACAGAAACTATGAAACAGTTAACTACAACAATATATATAGTTTCAGACTGCTAAATTTCAGGTAATTTGTTACACAGCAATAGATAATGAATACATATAGTTTTGTTAACTATTGCCAAATCTTCTGTATAGGGGCTATACCATTTTTCTGTCCCATGAGTAATATATGAGAATTCCAGGTTCCCGTGACTCTACTAACACTGTGTATTTCCAAACTAAGAATACTTTTTTTTTAACAAGGTAATAGATGAGAAATAGTAAATTACTGTGGCTTTAATTTTTATTTCTTTTATTATAGGAGAGGACTCCTCTCTACCTTCTTTTTAAATTAAATATTAAAATAAGGACAGCTTCCCATCATGCTTAGGATAAAGAGCTAACATTTTCACAATTTCTACATGGCTCTGCACAATCTGATCCCTTCCCATATCAACTTCCACTGGTATCACTGCTTTAGGATTCTGAATTAATCATTACTATACCGTTGGTGCATAACACAGTGAGTGACTACAGTGTCTTACGCACAAGATGTTCAATAAAGATTGATGTAACTGTGGAAGTTTAAATTGGAGTGCTGTTGGTTGCCCATTTCTGACCCTCTTCTTTGTCTTGACGAAATTTTAGGCCTTTTTCCTCCCCTCATACTCCTAAATTTTGGCTTGCCCCCAAGTTTAAACATACATTAAAGGGTAAGGATATGCACAACATCCTCCCTCAGCTGCTTACTCTCAGAATCCGAAGACCCTAGAAACATTTCCTGTTAAAGTACCCTGGTTTTGCCACTTGCACACCTCCATCTCTTGAAAGTTCCTGCTAACCCTTCTTACACCTCCCTACTAAAGAAAAGCCTTTTTCTGTTTGATTTTGTGAGGTGCTTGCAGCTGTCTGAGATTGGTGCATTCTCCCTATTGCAATAATCTTTCTGAATAAAATCTCTTCATATCTAAATCCAGACATGTTTTTATTTGACATGGGAAACAAAACTGCTAATGTAAAATTGCTGCTCATTTAATTACACACAAGCCAGAAATCATGGCTTGTTGTGAAATCTATGATGATTCCAAATTGTATCTATTTATGTACAGGAAACATCAGTTTGTTAGTATGCCTTTTTTTTAAGTAAAAAAGCTTGATGTAAGGTAAAGGTTATGATAAGTGTTTCGTTGGTTCTTTTTTTTTTTAATCAAGTGATTTTTTCCCCTGAAGTCTAACCTCCTCACTCTCTTCCTCTCTTTTCTTTCCTTCTGTTGTTTTAGTCTCCTCCTTCTCGGTCTCAGTCTCCCGGTTTCCCATTTCTGTTCCTGTGCTTCCATTTTTCACGCTTAAGTTTCCCATCTCTCTGTCTCCACAAGCTTCTCCTTCCCCCATTATTCTTGTTTTCTCCTAGTCTCTGATTCTCATCTCCTCTTCCCTCTCACTTTATTTTCTTCAGTCGGCCTCTGCAACTTGTTACTGCAGTAGTAGTAGTTTCCCCTAGAGAATTCCATATAATCGTTTTTAGCGTAAAGTTCATTATTTCTGTGTGTCCTCTTTCTCTGCTCCTCAGTGAACTCTTCCATCACTCTGACCCCCTTTTCCCACAGTGGAATCTCCATTCCACGTTTTCACCCCTCTCAGAAAGTAAAATCTCCCGGTAGAGGGCTGTGCCATTTACAAACACTTTTAGGTAAAGTCTCCAATGAGAATATTTTACTGTTCCAAATTCTTCCTCTTCCACCAAATGAAGCTTTCTAATAGAGGACATTCACTCAAACTTCTTACCCAGTCCTCCTATAAAATCTCTCTGCAAAATTTTGCATGTTACTGGTTTGTATAATTCTCCTTTATGTCATCTGTTCCCCCTCCCCTCGCTGCCGCGGTGGTACAGCCCGGCCTCCGAATAAACCGAATTCCTCTGCTTGTACGGAACCGGCCGGCCTCTCAAGATGGCAGTTCCCACTGAGACACAGCGCATGGGAGCGGCCATATTGCCTCCTGAACAAAGCCGCCCAGGGTGCGGAGTGGGCAAAGCTGCCCGGTACCGAACAGCGCAGGCCCGGGAGCCCAGTGCTTTGCTCACCCAGACAGGAAGCGGGAGAGTTCGCCGCTATGGATGTGACAGCTGTCCCGGGTTAAGCCGTGACGGGCGTTTCTAGATCTGATAACGGAACTGCAGGTCAGAAGGCGGACATGTGTGGTGAGGAGTGAGTCTTTTGGATTGGTAATGGGACGGGAGGGGTCCGTGAGTGTCAGTGATTGGAGACTGATGAAGTCACTGGTGGGGAAGGTATGTAGGATTAGGGTTGGGCTTATTTGGGAGTCAAGGATGGGGTGAGCTGTGAGGTTAGTAATTGGATAACGGTGTGTCAGTGACGGGGTTGTCTGTGGGATCAGAAATGGTGTGTAGGGGGACTGACTGGTGATGACTGGGGCAGGGATTTAGGGGACTCTGAGGAATCAGTGATTGGTGAGGGAGGCTGTGGACTAAATGATGAGGGCATCCATGTGGCAGTCAATGATGTGGTGGGCATGGGGCAGATCTGTGGGGTATGTGATTGCTAGGTCCGAGGATTCAGAGATTTGGAGGGAGCAGTAACGGGATCAGGGAATCTTGATGATCATCCCTACTGTTTTTTACATACATTAAAATTTCCACAGGTCATATGCAACCTTAAAGGTCAAATCTCTTCTCAACCATTATGCCCTTAGTCTGGTGCCCCGCATAAAAATGATCATTTTGAAACAAGACCAAACAAATCAAAAAAGATAGGATTATTATGAAAAGTGTGATTTTCGTCCTACCTCTTTCTAAGTTTATTGAAATCATTTTATATTTATTCAAGAAACATTTATTGAACACCTCTTGGGTACCCAGAGATAAGTATGACTATTTCTCCTGGTTGTTTCCTTCCAGATCTATTTTGACAAAGCCTGGAATACCCCATATAAAACAGTCTGTCTATCATGGGAGCACCCACTTCCTCTGAACCAGTTAAGTCTTACCTACCTGACTCCTTCTGGGACTGAGAAGGATTTCCCAGGTATGTACCTTCTTACGTTAGGGTATATTCCGTTGTATCAGTGGTTCCAACATACCACCATTTTTCTATGCAGACAACCATACTGTTGAAATCAGCAATAAAAATGTAAATGGAAAACATCTTAAAATGAACATTTTGGTCCATGAATATTGATTGGCAGGAAAGTCTGCTGAGTTGAAGGAAAATATGAGAGCTCTTGGGAGATTATTAGAATTCAGCGGCTGAATCCTTTCTGGGGAATAAGGGAATACATTCCTCAGTTTTTCATTTGCTCATTACCCATTCTTATTGCCGGGGAGCTTCATCTTTGTGTGTGTGTGTGTGTGTGTGTGTGTGTGTGTGTGTGTGTATTGCCTTATGAAAACATTAGAGTGGAATTGCTGGTTCATAGTGGAGAAAATAAATTGTTAATAAATCAACAGGAAACATATATTCACATCTATACAATTAAATTAAAAAACCTTGTCCAAGTTCTGTATGATCATAGTATGCAGTCACAAGAGGACTTCTTTCACATGATACGTGCTGATCTTTGTATAAAGACCGAACAGTCTTCTCCCACAGGTTGGCCTAACATCTACCTCACTTCTGTGGTAGTTGCTTCTAGACTGGTGAATGTGGAACCTGCAGTCTGCGTCTGATCTGTGAAAACATCCTTCTGATCACCAATTTTGCCTTTTCAGGCATCTACCTTTTTAGAAGAGAACAGAAAATGATGAAGTCCCAGGTGAGTTTCTTTAATTTTTAATTTCTTAAATTTCTTATTTTGGTTCTTCATACAATCAAATGGAAAAATAAAGATAGCTAAAATTAGGATCAGGGAAAGACAGCCAAAATAAAGATCCAGACCTAGAAATAGTTGCTAGGTAATATGTAGACAGATACATTTCCCATGGGAAGAAATTATTTCTTGCCATATAAGACTAAGATTTCATTTTTGGGTCTTTCTCTAGGTGGTGGAGTGTGCAGTGTTCTCACCAACACTCCTGTGGTAAATGCAATTATAAATTTCTTGTAGCTGTATCACAGAATGATTTCTTTTAGAGGGAAGTTATCATAATGTCATAGCCAAACTCCTTAACTTTATCCTTTAGAACTGGAGTCATCAAACTATTGCCTAAATTCAGTTCTCCAACTGTTTTTGTAAATAAAGTTTTATTGGCAACACAGCCATGCCATTTGTTTACATATTGTCTATGGCTTTTTTTGTAGTACAATGGCACCATATGGCCTGCAATGCTGAAAATATATACTTTACTGAAAAAGTTTGTTGACCTCTTCTTTAGAGGACCAGATTGATTATAGAGGCTTCCTATTGGCCAGCTTTCTCTACCGATAAAGTCTAGATAATATAGGATGGATACATTTTGAATGGTCTTCCAAAATACATATTTCTTTCAAAAAGTAGTTCTTGAAATATAATTGTCTGGCAGAGCTTTGGAGAGCAAGGGTCACTGAAGCTCTGTACCCTTTACTATGGTTTCAGATTTTGTAGGATTACTGTCTAACTTGGGGCTAGTTCCTTCTCTGTGTTTCTGTTTTTAACAGTCTGTTATTTTTTTCTCCCTGCCAATATTCACTATATATACGGTATAAAAATCTTTAACTATATAAAAAGATAAAAATTTAAACACTGAGGTACCTTTTAACTTAAACTCCCCTCCTCCTGAGATTATCAGTATTAACCATTTGTTTCTAACCTTGTGATGGAGCGTACATGTGTAATAGTACCAGTGCCAGGGGTGTCTCTTACTTTCTTGTTCCTTTTTTGGGGAAAAATAATGTTATAGTAAACATTCTGTTTTGCAACTTGATTTTTAACTTTACTGTCCAGTATAAAAATTTTTGTATGTATTTTGAATATCTTCCTATGCTGGTATATAGAATTCTCCTTTATTATTTTAGCAGATCCATAATATACCCTGTGGACTGGAATTGTTTCTTCATCTGTAAAATGGAGATTGTAATCCTCATAGGGTTGTTGTGGAAATTGAGTAAAAACCACACTTAGAACAGTAACTGGGAATGGTTTGTTTTATATTTAAGTATTAGCTATTATTATTATATAATCATTATTATTGTCAAATCTTGGAATCAGCTTTTGCATTAGGAGTTCTTATGTATATTTTACAGTGGAGCTTAACAAATGAGTTCTATTGTGAAAAGACAGGTGTTTTTCCTTTTTGGGTCTCAGTAGCTTTGGAGCTGTGCTGTCCAATATCTCATGTGGTTATTGAGCACTTGAAATTGGCTAGTCTGAATTGAAGTGTGCTTTGAGTGTAAAGTACATAGTGGGTTTTGAAGATATAATTGCAGAAATTCATTAATAATTTTTAAAGATTGATTACGTGTTGAAATGATATTTTGAATATACTGGGATAAACATATATTATTGAAAACAATTTTTTGAATGTTGCTACTAGAAAATTTAAAATTACTTATCTGGTTGGCTTTATATTTCTGTTAGAGCTGCTTTAAAGATGAAAATGGATTTTTTATTGGCCCAATAAATCCAACTATCATGGCTAATTAACTTGCTTATTAGCTCAGGAAGAAAGATTTATATTTTTTCCATACAGTCCAGAAGTGAAGTCATCATTTTCATACATATCTATCTTTCTTTTCTCCCTCTTAACACCTACTCCCCTTCCATTTCCTCCATCTCTTCCATTCGTCCAGTCACTCAAGCAGTAAAAATTGCTTGTAGCTGATTGGAAAGTACAATTTTCCACTGATTATGCACTATTTTACTCAAAATTAACAAAATTTATACATATTTAGTATATTAAAGCATTCTAGTATCATTGATAAAGCAAAGTTAGAATGTCAGCATTACGTTTATTAATTTTCTTAACAGAATGGTTTCCCTCTACATTCTACATTTATCTTCCACATGTTACTGTTCTTTAGATCACAAGAATATTATTGACAGTGCACAAAACTGTTCTTAACTAAGCATGAAATTTATTTTATTCTCTATAATTTTCATTCATTCCTTTTTAGCAAACATTTCTTGAGTAGTCAATATATGTCACAGGTGCTGGCTGGCTGTGAAATATCTCAAGAGTTACACATGGTTCTTGGGAAGAATGCAGAGAAAAATGGGGTGAACAGATGTGGAAACTAACATTAACACATAAAAGCTCTATAATAGACATGGGAGCAAGGGACTTTTATAGTCGATAAGGGGGAGCAGCCAGCTTTATAAATAAGTCAAGGATAAGAGTCTTAAAAGATTATTAAACTCTGGATCATGAAGGAAGTAGGATGAGGGTAGGAAACAGCATTTGAAAAAGTAGAAAAGGCTGAGAATTTGAGGAAAACTAAAGCGGAGGGTGTCTCATGGCAAGTTTGTCTGAAGATGGCATTAAGGTAATAAAATATAAAAGGTCTTGTTTACAGTATCAAGGAAGGCATTGTGGAATAAGTACAGTGGTCAAGAACCCAGCTACTGAGTCAGGACACCAGCTTTTAAATTTGACAGTTAATCAGTCATATATTCAGTGTAACCTCTGGCAAGAAGTGACTTAACCACTGTAATCCTCAATTCTCTCATATGTAAAGTGGGAAAACTAAAGGGGTTGTTATGGGAACAAACTGAATGCTTGGCAGCTTGATGGTGTGAATATGAGACTTGATGTGGGGTGAGAGAAACCTTAACATTGAGATGATTGAGATGAGACTAATTATATATGCAAGGATGGACCCAAAGGAGTCTTTTAAGCAGGGGAATGTTGATATTTAATTTTTTTTTCATTCTGAAAGCAATATTTGATAATAATGGAATAATTAGGGGAAAACTCTCAAAGTAGTTTAAAATAATACAAATCACTCAGATTCCACTATTATGAACATACATAATGGTGGCATAATTAAAATAGTCAGTTTACCCTCCAGAAACACCTCTGGCTCTGCAGTTACCCAAGTCCTTTATTTCAGTGTCATGTCAATAATTTGTTATAGTTTTCTCGTGAATGTTATCTGCATATTTCTTAAGTGTGTTTTTCAATATATTGCTGTTATAATTGATGTATTTCATTATATTCCTAACTATTGCATATATATAGGAGAACTGTTAGATTTAGAAGAAGCTAAGATTTCTTTCCTATGAAATGAGGGGATTGGATTAGAATCTTCAAGAACTCTGACATTCTCTGATTCTCTAAATGCGGCTTTTCTCTTTTTTATATGTTATACTTTAAAAATCCTTCTCTATAATTATTAATAAAGGGCTTCCCTCGTGGCGCAGTGGTTAAGAACATGCCTGCCAATGCAGGGGACATGGGTTCGAGCCCTGGTCCAGGAAGATCCCACATGCTGCGGAGCACCTAAGCCCATGCGCCACAACTACTGAGCCTGCGCCCAAGAGCCTGCGAGCCACAACTGCTGAGCCCACGTGCCACAACTGCTGAAGTCTGTGACCCTTAGAGCCCATGCTCCACAACAAGAGAAGCCACCGCGATGAGAAGCCCGTGCACCACGAGGAAGAATAGCCCCTGCTCCCAGTAACTAGAGAAAGCCTGCGTGCAGCAACAAAGACCCAATGCAGCCAAAAATAAATACATTAAAAAAAATTATTAATAAAAATCTTCCCAGCCAGGTTTTGTTTTGTTGTTATATAATTTTGGGTATTTTTAGAGTTTAAATTTTTACTCCATCCAGAATATATATTTTTCTCTTTTCCAAGACATAAGATATCATTGTATTAGTTATAATTGATGTATTTTATTATGGCAGCTAGGGCTGCCCTAACAGAATACCACACACTGTGTGGGTTAAACAACAGAAATTTTTTGTGTCACAGTTCTGGAGACTAGAAGTCAAAACTTAAGGTATCAGCAAGGCTGGTTCCTTCTGAGGGCTGTGAGAGAAGGATCTGTTCCAAGTCTCTCTCTTTGGCTTGTAGATAACTATCTTCTCCTCATGTCTCTTCATACTGTCTTCCCTCTGTGTGTGTGTCTCTCTCTGTTCAGATTTCTCCTTTTGATGTCGACCTCAGTCATATTGGGTTAGGGTCCACCCTAATAACCTCATATAACTAATTACATCTGCAGTAACCCTATTTCCAAATAAGGTCACATTCTGAGGTACTAGGGGTTAGGACTTCAACTTATGAATTTTCAGGGTATGCAATTCAGCCTCTAACATATGGCTTCAACATTATTCTTTTCCTGTTAACTGTCCAGTTGTTTCAGTACTATTCATTGAATAATACATCTTCCTCTCAGCTGTATGTTTTTTTATATTAAACTCAAATCTTTATGTAATGCTATTTCTTTTCTAATTTATTAGTGCACAGAGATACATTTTCATAGTTACATTCAGTGTGTACATATTAACTTATGCTGTTTTTTTCATTTATTCTTTCATGTATTTCCACATGTTGAAAGAGCTGTATATTATTCCATCAAATTTAAGTAATTGTTTCCTTATTATTACATACTTGAATTGTTTTCCAAAATTCCTCTCAGCTGCTTTAATGCTGCCCTTAAATTACCATTTGTATTAGGTAGGCATTTTATGATTTACCTCTTCTGTTTTCCTGTACTGTCTGGGTCTTCTTGCCAAAGGCAGGATTTTGCATTGGTTCTCCCAAATACTCTGATACAAAACTAGATGTAGGTATAGTTTTGCATACTATATTAGAGATGATAAGAATGATCACTTTAGATTAACAGGAATATACTGTTACAGGGGTTAGTATCATTCAAGGATGTGGCTGTGGATTTCACCCAGGAGGAGTGGCAGCAACTGGACCCTGCTCAGAAGACCCTGTACAGGGATGTGATGCTGGAGAACTACAGCCACCTGGTCTCAATGGGTAAGGATGACTTCCCTGTATAACTCAGACTTGTCCAATCAAGTGCCTTTCCTTATCAGTCTCTGTGGTTAGGTGGTTCCTGACATATATAATGACTTTTATAATCTTCGTACCTTCCCCAATGGAGGTCGTTACTTTGCTGAGGGCCAAATGTACTACTTCATTGTAGACCTCCTTAAACTGCACCTTCTCTTTTGCCTTCTGTGCAGTCTATCCCAGGTCCTCTGATTTCCATTTTTTTTTTTTTTTGATTTCCATTTAATAGGGCATCCAGTTTCCAAACCAGATGTCATCTCCAAGTTGGAACAAGGAGAAGATCCATGGATCATAAAGAGAGACATACCAAATTGGATCTATCCATATGAAGATCAGGCAGATGGGCGACAAGGGAAGTGAAATATCAGGTTTTTTTTTTAATTGATTGATGCCTGAGGCTTATGTTTCTCTCCTTAGTGAATTCTCTTATTCTTTGTTCCTATGCTGAGAATTTACTAGGCATTCAACAAATAATTAATTAAATAACTGTGAACCTTTATAGGGGATAGCTATTTCTTATTGATTGTATATGTATATATTATGTATTAAATATATATTTGTTTAATATAGTTAATATATATTTAATGCATTTTATGAAAAGGCTTAATAGGCAATAGAAGGCAAATTCCTTCTAAGAACACAGGTTGCATTACAGAATTAAATGTCAAATACTGCTACTGTTTTTAAAAGTTCAGAGAAAATTAGAGTCTAAAGAAACGAAACAGAATTTGAAAAAGCATTTTTCAGAGCATGCAGCTGTAGCTGCTTTGAAAGATATATTGAGTATTGATGATGCTGAGAGAGGGAGGTGAAGACAAACTGTTGATGGGGGGTGGGCATGAAGAGTATATGAACAAAACCTTGAAGTTAGGGAAATATGGCTTTTCTGGGAGAACTTTGCTAGTTTTATTTGATAATGTAGAGAAAGAATTTATGGGGAACTGTGGAATTCAAGCTTGGATTCTTGGTGTGAATCTGATACTGAATCCACAGCAGGATTTTGGGTTTTTCTATTGTTTGTATTAGTCGTTATTTAAGAAAGTAGACTGAGGAGAGTTAAAGTATTTTGAATACAGAAGAGACCTTGTTTCTTTGGCTAGTGGTGGCAGGATAATACTAGTCAAGTATATATAGCAAATTATAAAATAAACGCATTTGAAAGGTGAAAAGCATTTCCCTTCAGAAAGCAGGAGAAATGGGAAGACTCTAGAAGAGTAATCCAAGATTAGAGTGATAATAACTCAGATAGTTTTCTATCTCCTTTAGGTATAGTTTTCCCATAAATATTTCGCTTTAACATCCTTGTCTAACCATTTCCCTCATCATACTATTTGCTGTCTGTCTTATGAAATGGCCTGTCTCATCCCAGTTTTGAGTTCATCACCTTCATTGGATCAGTCATTTTTTATACTCCTCTGCATTCTGTTAATTATTCTTTATGACTGTTTTATTTTATCTTTCTTTCCTTTAGACAGGAAAAGTAACCTTGACAACACCCAATCATGTATTTTGGGGTCTGTTTCCTTCCATAATAAGATACTGAAAGGAGTCACAAAGGATGGTTCATTTTACTCCATATTAAAAGTCTGTCAAGGTGATGGCCACGTACAGAGATGTCAGAAAAACAGACTTTTCAGGCAAGTAACAGTCATCAACAACAAAACAATGACTGTGGAGTCAGACCACAAATATAATGCATTGGGCAAAATATTTCAAGAATGCATAGGGTCAGATACTTCAAGACAAAGACCCCATAACTGTGATGCATTTAAAAATGACTTGAAATCTAGTATTGACCTACCTAGTTGTAATAAGAGCAATTCAGGAAAAAACCCTGATGAGAGTTTTGGATGTGGAAAATCGTCCATCCATGGTGTGTCCAATCCTGATCTTGAGAAAATTCACAATCGAGTAATTCCCTGTGATGATAATGAGTGTGGAAACATTTTCAGCAAGAAACAATCCCTTATTCAGTATCAGAATGTTGAAACTAAGGAGAAAACCTGTGTATGTATTACATGTGGAAAAGCCTTTGCTAAGAAGTCACAGCTCATTGTACATCAACGAATTCATACTGGGAAGAAACCATACAATTGTGGTGCATGTGGGAAAGCTTTCAGTGAGAAGTTTCACCTTATTGTACATCAAAGAATTCATACTGGGGAGAAACCTTATGAATGTTCTGAATGTGGAAAAGCCTTCTCTCAAAAATCATCCCTCATTATACATCAAAGAGTTCATACTGGGGAAAAACCATATGAATGTAGTGACTGTGGGAAAGCCTTCTCCCAGAAATCACCCCTCATTATACATCAGAGAATTCACACTGGAGAGAAACCTTATGAATGTAGAGAGTGTGGTAAGGCCTTCTCCCAGAAGTCACAGCTGATTATACATCATAGAGCTCATACTGGAGAGAAGCCCTATGAGTGTACTGAATGTGGAAAAGCCTTCTGTGAGAAGTCCCACCTCATCATACATAAAAGGATTCACACTGGAGAGAAACCCTACAAATGTGCTCAATGTGAGGAAGCCTTCAGCAGGAAGACAGAACTCATTACACACCAGTTAATTCATACTGGGGAGAAACCTTACGAATGTACTGCATGTGGGAAGACCTTCTCCCGGAAGTCACAGCTCATTATACATCAGAGAACGCATACTGGAGAAAAGCCCTATAAATGCAGTGAATGTGGAAAAGCCTTCTGTCAGAAATCACATCTCATTGGACATCAGAGGATTCACACAGGAGAAAAACCTTACGTTTGTACTGAATGTGGGAAAGCCTTCTCTCAAAAGTCTCACCTCCCAGGGCATCAGCGGATTCATACAGGAGAGAAACCTTATATATGTGCTGAATGTGGAAAGGCATTTTCTCAGAAGTCAGACCTTGTTTTACATCAGAGAATTCATACAGGGGAAAGACCTTATCAGTGTGTTGTATGTGGGAAAGCCTTCATCCAGAAATCACAACTCACTGTACATCAGAGAATTCACAGCAGTGGTAAAATCATAATAAACTAAAAACACAGACAAGCTTTCAGTATTAGCTCAAGCCTTAATAAACAACAGAAACGTGATTAACTTGATAAATTTGTGGACAACATCTTTATAGAGAAAATTTTACAGGAGAATTCGTGTCTGTAGTGTGGTGATACCTAACTCAGCAAAGATGATGGGAAATAATTACATAAATGAAGGACATTTCACCATGGCATGTAAAGCTTTTAAAGTCATGAACTGAGTGGTCAGTAGAACAAATTATGTATATAAAATATTGTCAAATTACATATTCCTTATTATACCATAACAATAAACACATTGTGAAATTGCTAATATTAGCTTGCCATTATTTTGGCCATGTACAGTAATCCCCTATAAAGGACATGAAAAAAACTTGAGTTAAAAAAATCAATTCCTAGAAACTGTATTAATAAGGAGGGGCTTGGGAGTTCCCTGGTGGTAGGACTTGGTGCTTTCACTGCTGTGACCCAGGTTCAATCCCTGGTCAGGGAACTAAGATCCTGCAAGCTGTGCAGAGCAGCCAAAAAAAAAAAAAGGGGGGGTTGCTTAACATGATCCCTAAATATACATGTAAAATTCTTATACAAAGATGGAAAGATAGGTTGATCAGATTCAGTAAAGGTGATAATTATACATTTTCCCATCTCAAGCATATAAGTTGATCTGTATCTCTGGAAGGACCCTGGACCTTGAAATTGTTGCTTCTTGACCAAATCTCCTCTTTACTCTCCCTTACTGGGAATTTGGTATAGTGGAAAGACTTTGGTACTGAACCAGATGGTTTGGGTTTTAATCCTGGCTCAACTACTCAAAAGATTGTGTGACTTCAGGGAAGCCTACTTTACCCATCTGAATATTTTTTTTTATTCGTAAATAAATGTACAGTGTAGAGCACACTTTCAGTTAATATTAGTTCTTTTCATCTTTCTATTGTCCTATAACAGGATGCTAAGAGTAACATGATACATCTGAACTTGCTTTGCAGTCCGGATACTCTGCTTATGTACCCCATTCCTATGACTGATTGATTTAACTGTCTTTGGCCATGGTAGTCTTGATTCCTGGTATGTTAAAGTGAGATTTTATTATACTTTTATTATTTTTTACATACCTTTATATAAGCCGTTGTGTTTGCACATAAAGACCCTGTCTAATGTCACTTTAGTTCCTTTATGACTCCTGTCCTGCAGCTGCAGCTGTTCTCCCCGGAACTGAGGACACTTAACAAAGGAAAACTCTTGGGGTAAGAATTCATGCCTGCCATAGATTTGAGAACTTAATACCTCTAAAATTTCTCCTGCCCTCCTTCCTGTGGTCCCACATATTCCTGCATGAGCGACTTAAAATGAGAACTCCTGCTGGAGCTGCTCTGCAGGAGAGCATACCTGGCAAGGATGAGGGTGTCTATATGGTAAAACATGGTTTACCCATGTTCACATTGTTCTTCCCTTAGTTCCTACTTGATTCCTTCACATTTCATGCCCACCTTATCCCCTTCCTGCATGGCTGAACTATCTATTATGAAACTGGGTGAGAATCTCTGCAGGGGAGAGGGCATACCTGATGGAGAGGGATGTGGGAATCTGTGTGGGCAAATTTCTGGTCTCATTATTAACACTGAGTTGATAGCACTGTCATCAGATATAACTGGCCATTCAGATCTGGGATAGAAGGCCTAAGAGTATACACCTCATGGGTTGGGCTACTCTGAGGGTTCCTCATAGAAGATGTCCTAACTGGCTCTTATGGAGACATGAGAAGGCCAAGGGATCATATTGGGAATATAGAGAAATTTAGTGAAGAGGGGGTTTTATATAGTGACAGGTATGGACCTTATATAGGTTTAACAAAGATTCACAGTTCCCACCTCATAGACTTCCCATTTGATCCTTCCACTGTTACAGCTCCTACGCAGCCTCATTGATCTGATAATGTGTTTCTATAAAAATCTCATTTCAGATTTAACACCTCCTGGTTTAACATTTCACCAGCTTTTTTTTTTTCCAGCTTTTTACTAGAGGAGCTAGCCAGTGCAATGAGGCAAGAAAAAGAAGCACTAGGCATATTCAGATTCTAAAGATACTTAAAAGTTATTGAAAAGATTTGAATACAAGTAAATTAAAAAGAAAAAAGCCAATTCTACAATATCTATTCCAGAAAAGAGAAGAGGAAGGATCCCTGACATATTTTATGAGTCTACCATTATCCTGATGCTAAAGCCAGACATTACAAGAAAAAAAAAATTAGTGACCAGTATTTCTCCTGAACATAGCCACAACCATCCTTAACAGACTATTTGCAAATCAAGTCTAGAAATATTTTGAAAAAAATAGTACATCATGGCTAAATAGAGTTTAATTCAAGAATGCAAGTTTGGTCCAATGTACAAAAAAATTTTGGTATAATTCAACATACCAATAGCCTAAAAAGAATAACTATATGGTCATTTCTATAGATGGGGGAAAATTATTTGACAAAAATTCCACATCAATTTAGAATAAAAACTCAGCAACTAGGAATAAAGGGCAGCTCCCTCAAATTGTTGAAGGACATCTATAGAACATCTAGTTAGCATATTTAATGGTGAAAGACTAAATGTGTGCCCCAAGATTGGGAAATGTTAAAGATGTCTGTTCTGCTCTTCCTAGTGAATATTGTACTGGTGATCTTAGCCAGTGCAGTAGGGAAAACAAAATAAGGTGGGGGGTGGGGTGGAGTGGGGGGGTGCGGAGCATACAGTCAGGAAAGGAAAATAAAATTGTCTTTATTTGCAGATAACACGGTCTTCTACACAGAAGATTTCAAAGACTACAAAAAAATCTACTAGACCTGATAAATGGGTTTCACAAAATATCTTAAAAAATGAGATATACTGTATTTACAGATAGAAAGATTCAATATTGACTGTTAAGATATCAGTTTTCCTCAAATTGATCTATATATTTATTGCAATCACCCACAAAAAATCTCAGCAGACATTTGTGTAGAATTCGACAATCTGATTCAAAAATGTACATGGAAATGCAAAAGACCTAGAACAACAAGACATCTTTGGAAAGAAAGAAGAAGACTCATATTACCTGATTTCAAGGCTTATTATAAAGCTAGAGTAATCAAGTATATAGTATTGGCATAAGAATAGACAGGTCAATGAAACAATATAGTCTAGAAGTCAAACCACACATATGAATAACAGACTCTTAGCAAGGTTGTCAAGGTAACTCAATGGACAGAAGGTAGTCTTCAACAAACAATGCTGGAACATTTGGAAATCCATATGCAAAAACAAAGCAATACAAAAAACTCTTGATTCCTAGCTCATACTCAGACTATATCTAAAAATCAACGTGAAAAAGGTCATGTGCATAAATGTAAACGTGGAAACTAAAGTTCTAGAAGAAAACAGAAAGTAATCGTGACTTTCATTATGCAAAGATTTTTCAAAGACAAAAACCCCACAAAACATGACATTAAAAGCTGATAGAGTTCATTATAATAACATCTATTCTTCTAAATACAGTGTTAAGAAAATGCCTAGTTATACTACCCCAGTCATTAAGTTTAGACTACCTTCAGTGGACTTGGAAAGGGATCAGAACATACTGTTTTAAATTGTGAGTCTATACTGTTCCATTCATACTTTTCATAAAATCCTTAATATTTTACTAGTATTTCATCTTACACTGAAAATAATGTTCCCCAACCACGTTAGCAGAATTACTAAATTATTTTGCTTATAGTATGCTTAAACAAACTTCAAATTTTCAACACTAATATTACTAAAACAGTAAAAACAATAGATGAACAAAGTCTGTTCTTATGTTGATTCCTTAGCTTTAATATTTTTCCATTTCAATGGCTATGAAAATTCAACCAAATTAAAAATAGTTACATTAATAAGCTAAAAATGCCAACAGGATAAATATTCAAGGAGATATAGTCAGAAGATCTGTGAAAGCTCAACTTCCCCTTCTTTTATATATTTATTTATTGGAGTATAATTGCTTTACAGTGTTGTGTTAGTTTCTGCTGTACAACAAAGTGAATCAGCTATATGTATACATATATCCCTATATCCCCTCCCTCTTGAGCTTCCCTCCCACCCTCCCTATCCCACCCCTCTAGGTTGTCACAAAGCAACAAGTTGATCTCCCTGTACTATGCAGCAGCTTCCCACTAGTCATCCAGTTTACATTTGGTAGTGTATATATGTCAATGCTACTCTCTCGCTTCGTCCCAGCTTCCCCTTCCTCCCCTGTGTCCTCAAGTCCATTCTCTACGTCTGCATCTTTATTCCTGCCCTGCCACTAGGTTCATCGGTACCGGTTTTGTTTTGTTTTTCTTAGATTCCATATATGTGTGTTAGCATACGGTATTTGTTTTTCTCTTTCTGACTTACTTCACTCTGTATGACAGACTCTAGGTCCATCCACCTCATTACAAGTAACTCAGTTTCATTCCGTTTTATGGCTGAGTAATATTCCATTGTATATATGTATCACATCTTCGTCATCCATTCATTTGTTGATGTACATTTAGGTTGCTTCCATGTCCTGGCTACTGTAAATAGTGCTGCAGTGAACATTGTGGTACATGTCTCTTTTTGAATTATGGTTTTCTCTGGGTATATGCCCAGTAGTGGGATCATATGGTAGTTCTATTTTTAGTTTTTTAAGGAACCTCCATACTGTTTTCCATAGTGGCTGTATCAATTTACATTCCCACCAACAGTGCAGGAGGGTTCCCTTGTCTCCACACCCTCTCCAACATTTATTGTTTCTAGATTTCTTGATGATGGCCATTCTGACCAGTGTGAGGTGATATCTCATTATGGTTTTGATGTTCATTTCTCTAATGATTAGTGATGTTGAGCATCTTTTCATGTGTTTGTTGGTAATCTGTATATCTACTTTGGAGAAGTGTCTATTTAGGTCTTCCACCCATTTTTGGATTGGGTTGTTTGTTTTTTTGATATTGAGCTGCATGACCTGCTTGTATATTTTGGAGATTAATCCTTTGTCAGTTGCTTCATTTGCAAATATTTTCTCCCATTCTGAGGGTTGTCTTTTTGTCTTGTTTATGGTTTCCTTTGCTGTGCAACAGCTTAAGATCCCACATGCCTCATGGCCAAAAAACCAAAAAACATAAAACAGAAGCAATATTGTAACGAATTCAATAAAAGACTTTAAAAAAAAAAAAAAAAAAGACTTTAAAATTGGCCATTAAAAAAAACTTTTTAAAAAATGATCAACGTGAGAAAATACATCAAGGGTTCATCTGCAAAGGTGACTTAGAAAGAGAATTTTGTGGGTAGAAAAAAGAGGAAGTTAAGGATTCTACATTTTAATGGCTTGTGCTCTAACTGGACTGCAGAGATTTTGATACATTTCTGTGATAGAGAAATACTGTATTTCTGACTTGGTGAGGAGACTGAAAATTTACAAAATTCTCTAGGAAATCATTGTTACTGTCCAGGAGCTAGTTTTGCAAATCTGGAGCTGTGGGGGATCTCAGGTAATCCTTGAGATGGTTATCTGAGGTCATTTCCAGTCTCCTAATGGACTGCACTTCTTTCTCACCACGAGGAGCTTCATCATCTTGTTGGTAATAGGCAGCACACCCATCATGGCCTATCTCTTTACCAATGCATGCTATTGTCATCACACCCTCCTCTCAGAATCTTTTCACCAGACCGAATAAGAGAGCATCTTTATAGAAAGGCTGATATCAATATTTTAAAACCAGAAAGCTGCTTTGAAAGTCAGCACACACTTTCCATTGTCAAAAGAAAACAAACATACAAACAAACAAAAATTGTCTTTAATTCCTTTCCTTTATTCCTAAAAGAAAATCAAGATACCAAAAATAAAGCAAAACAGAAACAAAGAGTAACTTAGTTTCCATTCATCAGAAATCATAATTCAAACCCAAATATTCTGATGCCAGAATCTACACTCTTGACCACTGTGTTATGCTGCCCCTTTTGCCTCACTCTCCATTGTAGACTGTGTTTTGAACTAGTTCATGATTCGTGATGCCTGCGCAAAGGTGCTCCTTCTGTTTATTTATTTATTTATTTTTAAGTGGTTCTTGTTTATGTGTTTAATCTTTTTTTTTTGCAATAAACCATACTCACTTATTATTAAAATTCTTTAAAGGATTTAGAATCTCTGGTTTTGAAAACTTCTACAGCATTGCAAAGCAAATCTCCACAAACTTAGATACAGGAATTAAAGATTGTTAGTCAACAAAAAAGAACATTATTCTCACATGAAGCTTCGGATAACTAGCCATTAACAAGGCAGACAATTTTAAAATCATTTTTCCCTTGTAACTGAATATTTTATAATATGTAAACAAATGTTTGAATTGTATATAAATCTTGAAGCCAGTTTTTGTTTTTTTATATGACCTCTGCAAGTTACAGGAAATGTTTGAGAAAACAATAAAATGCCATTGTGTATATTTACATTGAAAATTAAATTCAGACTTACATGATGTGTATAAAAAGTTAAATCTTTTCTAAAAAATTGTTCTATAAGAATCATCAGCTCTAGATGATTTATTCCAATGTTGTCAGTCCATAAAATACTATTAATAGCTCCAGTAACAGCTGCATCAACAGCAAAATTCTTCTTAAAATGCTCCTTCTATTTAGCCAAGATTTATTATTAAAAAAAAACTCCTTTAAAAATCACTATTTTAATTGATTTAAAGATTTAATCTTAATTCTTAAGTTTTGGTGTTCAGAGCGGACCTCTCCTAGGTCCTGGAAATGAGATAGCTTGTTGATAAACATGGAAATCAAGTAGGATTTTTAAAAGAGCTCAGAGAATTGGTATCTGAAGAACATTGGGGAAGCCATTGATACTACACATTCAGTGAACTCCCTAAGCTCTGGCCCTCTAAGATTGAAGCATCTAGAAATATAGTCCCTTAGGAGGTGTGTACTGATTGATGATACTCTCTCTTTGTTGCAGGTGGTACCAACAGACACTGGCTCCAGATTTTGTTGAGATGATCAAGAGGAAATCTAATCTAATGCCTCATATTGCTTTGGGATTCCTTATCTAAGGAGATCCTTGGAGAGCTCCCAGGTATAGCTGTCTGAAGAGTGTCACATCATCCACAATTATACCTGCCAGAGGTAGGTCAAGCCAATCTTTGGAGGAGCCACGTGGTCATATAATGGCAAAACATGACCATGAACATATTGTAAGGCTCTTATACTATATATGAAGTTGTATATTACTTGTAGGTAGATTGGGGTAAGCTAAAGGTATATAGTACAAATGCTAAATAAACCACTAAAACAACAACACAGTTATAGCTAATAATCCAAAACAGGTTAAAAAGGAGTCAAAACAAACATTCAGTTGATCCAACAGAAGGCAGAAAAAAGAAAAAGAACAGATAGGACAAATAGAAAATAAAATGGAGATGATAGACTTAATCTAACAATGTAAATTACCACATTACATATAAGTCCAAACACACCAATTAAAGGAAGAGGTTGTCGTATTGGCTAAAACAGCACAGCCCAACTATGTACTGCCTACAAAAAGCATGCTTTAAATATAAAGACACAAATAGGCTGTTTTTTTCCTGTACAAATGTTTGTTTTAAAATTTTTATTTTATATTGGACTATAGTTGATTTACAATGTTGTGTTAATTTCAGGTGTACAGCAAAGTGATTCTTTTATACATATATCTATCCTTTTTCAAATTCTTTTCCCCTTTAGGTTATTACAGAATATTGAGCAGAGTTCCCTGTGCTATACAGTAGGTTCTTGTTGGTTATCTATTTTAAATACAGTTGTGTATATATGTTAATCCCAAACTCCCAATTTATTCCTCCCCACCATCTCTCCCCTTTGGTAACCATAGGTTTCTTTTCTAAGCCTGTGAGTTTCTTTTTGTTTTGTAAATAAGTTCATTTGTATCTTTTTTTAGATTCCACATATAAGTGATATCATATGTTATTTGCCTTTCTCTGTCTGACATACTTCACCTAGTATGATAATCTCCAGGTCCATCCATGTTGCTGAAAATGGCATTATTTCATTCTTTTTAATGACAGAGTAATATTCCATTGTATATATGTACCACATCTTCTTTATCCGTTCATCTATCGATGGACATTAGGTTACTTCCATGTCTTGGCTATTGTAAACAGTGCTGCAATGAACATTGGGGTGCATGTATCCTTTTGAACCATGGTTTTCTCCAGATATATGCCCAGGAGTGGGATTGCTGGATCATATGGTAGCTCTATTTTTAGTTTTTTAAGGAAGCTCCATACTGTTCTCCAGAGTGACTGTATCAATTTACATTCCCACCAACAGTGCAAGAGTGTTCCCTTTTCTCCATACCTTCTCCAGCATTTATTATTTGTAGACTTTTTGATGGTGGCCATTCTGAACGGTGTGAGGTGATATCTCATTGTAGTTTTGAATTGCATTTCTCTAATAATTAGCAACATTGAGCGTTGTTTCATGTGCTTTTTGGCCATCTGTATTTCTTCTTTGGAGAAATGTGTATTTAGGTCTTCTGCCCATTTTTTGATTGGGTTGTTTGTTTTTTTTGATATTGAGCCGAATGAGCACTTTGTAAATTTTGGAGATTAATCCCTTGTTGGTCCCATCATTTGCAAGTATTTTCTCCCATTATGTGGGTTGTCTCTTTGTTTTGTTTATGGTTTCCTTTGCTGTCCAAAAGCTTTTGAGTTTAATTAGGTCCCATTTGTTTATTTTTGTTTTTATTCCAATTACTCTAAGAGATGGATTGAAAAAGATACTCCTCTGATTTATATCAGAGAGTGTTCTGCCTGTGTTTTCCTCTAAGAGTTTTATAGTATCCCGTCTTAAATTTAGATCTTTAATCCATTTGACTCCATTTCTGTGTACAGTGTTAGAGAATGTTCTAATTTCATTCTTTTACAAGTAGCTGTCCAGTTTTCCCAGCACCATTTATTGAAGAGACTGTCATTTTTCCATTGTCTATTCTGCCTCCTTTGTCATAGATTAATTGGCAGTAGGTGCGTGGACTTATTTTGGGGGTTTCTATCCTGTTCCATTGGTCTATATTTCTATTTTTGTGCCAGTACCATACTATTTTAATAACTATAGCTTTGTAGTAGAGTCTGAAGTCAGGGAGCCTGATTCCTCCAGCTCCATTTTTCTTTCTCAAGATTGCTTTGGCTATTTGGGGTCTTTTGTGTCTCCATACAAATTAAAAATTTTTTTGTTCTACTGTGAAAAATGCCATTGGTAATTTGATAGGGATTGCATTGAATCTGTAGACTGCCTTGGGTAGTATAGTCATTTTAACAATATTGATTCTTCCAATTCAGGAACATGGTATATCTTTCCATCTGTTTGTGTCATCTTCAATTTGTTTCATCAGTGTCTTATAGTTTTTGGAGTACAGGTCTTCTGCCTCCTTTGGTATGTCTTTTATCCCTAGGTATTTTCTGCGCTGGGTCTGCATTGCTGCAGTTGGGCTTTCTCTAGTTGCAGGGAGCGGGGGCTACTCTTTGTTGCGGTGTGGGGGGCTTCTCATTGTGGTGGCTTCTTTTGTTGTGGAGTGCGGGCTTCAGTAGTTGTGGCACGTGGGCTCAGTAGCTGTGGCTTGTGGACTCTAGAGCACAGGCTCAGTAGTTGTGGCGCACAGGCTTAGTTGCTCCGCAGCATGTGGGATCTTCCTGGACCAGGGCTCAAACCTGTGTCCCCTGCATTGGCAGGCGGATTCTTAACCACTGCGCCACCACGGAACCCACTGTTACCTTTTTGTGTCACTATTTTGAAGTGGGCATTATGCACAACTATTACCAGTCTTATTTATGTGCCTATTGATGTGGCAATACGTAGTCTTTGTGCATGCTGCTAGACACTACTTTTCCAAGTGAAACTCTGTTGTGTAATTTTTACATTTATAATTTTAATGTGATGATCACATTAAGGATTATATTAAGATGTAAATTTAGAACCTAATAAAATGAAGCATTTAGAAATTTGATGTTCTACACTTAACCTAGAGAGAGAAAAATGCTTATTTCCTTGTGAAAAATCTAAATTCCATCCTAACCTTCTGTGGTACATTAACTCCATGCTCTGAGGCACACTCTGTGGTGTCTAAGACACTCATAAACAGGTCAGGGTGTGTGTGTGTGTCTGTGTCTGTGTGTGTGTCTGTATGCACATGCATGTGTTGTTTGGTGGGGTAGGGTGTGTCATGATTAGTGACGATGAAAACGTTCCAATTCTTTCCCACTAGCTGGGTTATTTTTCCTCCCTTCCCACTCATTCCCCAGCCTTTCCCCACTCTTGTCCTTATTCTTCTGTAGATGCTGTATGACTGCCCCATGAATCTTCCCATCACTGAAGACTGTTGATCCCTTTGCCCTGCAATGACATCATCAAGTCAAGCATTGTAGAATGGGGCTTCCTTCCATAAGATATCTACTCAGCAGGGAGAATTCATAGAGTTTAAAGGTTTTTTTGAGACCAATGAATCCCATAGACTCAGGCAATCCTTAATTTGTTCCTTGGTCTTGCCATACCTGTCTGATGATCCATCTTAGCATAACTCTCAAACAACTGACACCTTCAAGCTCATCCAGTTCTGTGTACACTAGATGGGCCTAGTTTCTCTAGTTTCCATTTTCTGGAAAACAGTGTCATTTCCAAACACTTTCAGAGTGGGGCTATCTTCTGCAGGATGGGTGATCGTGATTCAGGACATGCATCAATTTTTATGTCTCTCAGTTTGAATTCAGCTCCCTTCCACTGGCTGGAGAGTGAGCTGAGTGCTACCTGGAGATGTGAGGAGATTTCTTTCCCAAGCCTGATAAAACTATGTTCTCCTTCAATCATCGGGTTTGCTAAGACCTTAACCCTCCTCTACTTTCCTCCTGTCTCCCACTTACTATAAAACAGCCAGGCATTCTGTGTTTCCTGCTGCTCCAGAGCCTTTTGCATGGAGAGAGGAAAGGAGAGTTAGTGGTCCATTGTACATTTTAAGGAAGATATGAGAAGTGGAGAGCAATTCTTATTCTCCCAGCCTACATCAGGAATGTAAGGGGGTCTGGAGGGCAGGTAGAAGCTATTCTACACCAAAATATTCGGGGTCACGGAGAATTCTTCCTTACCTTTCTAAACTTAGGACTCTCAAACTCCAGTTCCATTTTGGGGACATGAGAAGTTTGTTGCTTACTATTCCTGGAGGTTCAGTGGAAAATTCTGGCCCTTTGATGCCTGTGTAACCCCAACCATTCCAACCATGGCAGTATACAGTTCAAAATAATGATGGAACATGGGGAGGGCTAAGTCCAGCTCCTGGGCATGGTATTTATGGGTTTTATCACTTTTCAAAGCTTCTGAATATATTTTTTTGGTTTTATAAGGGCGTATTATAATAAGTATTAAGCAGGATATCTTCAGAGAGATAAATGGAGCAACTTGAGATGGCAGTAGGTGCCATGCCACCATCACTGGCCCTTCCTAACCCTCATCAGCTTTAAGAAGTCAAAGCCAGCTCTCAATAAGAGATAAAACTGGCCTCTTTTTTTCTCCAAGCTCTAGATCTTCGGATACTCTAAACTTCTCACAAGTGCAGCAGAGACAAAGGACATTATTCTCCTTTTAGAAGAAACAAATATATTTGAGATCATGAGAAACTGAGCACATCCTCTTCAGTAATGAGAAAGCCAGTTAATTTTCTCTAATTGTATGGAAACATTTGAGAGAAGTCTTGCTGGCAACAGGGAGGGAATAGAGGAGGAGTTTATGATTGACCAGAAGAAACACCCACCCCCAGAGACAGATCCTGGGGCAGGTATGAGGATTGTCTGTTAGACCTGGCATCCTTGGTCCAGGCTCCCTGATCAGCTTCAAACACAGTAGCTCATTCTGGAAGCTCACAATTTTCATGAGTTTTATTATTCTGACTGTGACCTGCCTATTGTTTAGAGCATTTAGCAACTTAAGAGTCTACTTGTAGGTATCAAGATGTGTTCCTCAGCCCTTTCATTTCCACAGGGATGTAGGGATCTTTGTAATCACAGGAAAATATATCTTTGAACTCAGCCTGGGCCTTGAGTTCCTCAGGCAGACTTCCTTTCCTTGATTAATTCTGTACATAATCCCATTTTTTCTTTAGGATCTAGCCAGTGACTGACTTGTTCTTCTGAGTTTCAATATCCCCTTTGCCCATAGAGGCAGTTCTGACTTCTAGTGGATCTGAGCTCTGCAAAGAAGTTGACAGTGTCTTGGTTTTGTGCCATGAATCTATGTTCTATCCAGTGGATGAAACCACTGGAGCACATACTTATTCCTGTTTTCCAAGTACTGTTTGGTGGACCCTATGATAGGTAGTAGGATGACTTGTTCCCAGGAGTCTCTGCAATAGGTTGTCCTGAGCAGACTCTCCTCCTTGCGGTCTCCAGTCTGCATTCCCTTTTTGCTCTTCTCCAGCTAAGGGTTTCCTAGGATACTTAGGACCTTTTCTCTATTAAGTTGGTGATAGATTCTTGTCCTGTTTGCTCCCCTCCCCAGCCTGAGCCTATGAGCAAAATTTTAGGGGGATGACCTCATGGCCATCTGGCCCTCTTCACCCACAGGTAAGCATGCAGAAAACTGATTTTTTCTTCTCCTTGATCTGCTTGAATGTTTCCTCCAAGGGGCTTTGCAGTTTCAGCTATTTAGTCAGCCTTTTAAATATAGATGACTGAAGAGGGAAAGTTATCTTCAGAAGTGTGGGGTCAGGTAAGGAGATACGGTACAGAGGCAAAGGGGCCTAGTTGTGAAATAGGGTCCAGGATCTGAGTGTTCTCTAGGGGTACAAAGGAAAAGGGAAGAGATGGTGTGAAAGAAAGTCCATGGATATTGTTGCATTCAGCGTTTAATGGAGCTCTGATGGAAGTAGGCCACCCAGTGTTGATGGTGAAAACAAGGAAACTGAGAAGGTGGTTCAGTCCAGTGGGAAGTTGGAGGCCAGAGTGTGTGACGACTTAGTGAATCCCAAAGGAGGTAGAGTCAAAACATCATTTCCCCCAGCTTCTCCCATAACAGAATATTTGCTTCTGTGGTTGCTCTGTTACACTCCTCAGAGCAGGATCTTGCTCTGACTGCTCTAGAAAGCCACATCAAAAGAGAGCTTGTGCAGGCGCCTGTAAGAGACCAGAGGTAAAAATAGCATCCAGGAGCAGAATGGGGACAAGCTGGCCTAGCAGGCCTGGCAAAGGTCACGTGTCTCCACATTCCTGTTCTTTCATTCCTATATCACTTAACCCAAGGCTTCCTTTCACTTTCCATTCTCTATGTGTCCCCTTTTTGTGCCATCCCCAGACTGCTATGGGGTCCTGGAATTCCAAGAAGCAAGCCGGGAAGAGGGATATGTGGAAAAATAAGAGATTAATCATTTCCAAAGAGAAAACTGGTGCCTTTAAGGGAAGCTCTCAAGTTAGGAAAATAGCCTATTGTTTGAAAGAAGGAGCAAGGGATCTTATAGGAGGCTTTGTAGAATGTTCAACTGAGAAAAGACTATTTCAAAATTTACCCTAAGAGCCCCAGGAATTAAGACTTAAGGTCAAAAGGTCAGTGAGAAAATCATAAGGCTGATATAGGTCCAATGCTGTCATTTACAAAGTGCTTCCATGCACATTGTTCCCAACTGATTATCACAACATTGCTTTGCTCTTGGCAAGCCAGATTCTCTCTCAAAGGATGAGTCTGAATATTAGGGAAGATAACAACTTGTACAAAGTCAGGCCCCAAAATGTTGCCTCCAAAACAACCTATATTGCTTCTACTATCTCACATCACCACCCCACCCCATGGACACGACCCACTGCCCAGCTCCACCAGTTTAAATTCTTGTGGAGGAGAGAGAAGGGATTAGAAGTGTCCCCAATTCTGATTTACTTCCAATGAGCTCTCCTCAGAGGGCTATGTTTTTTGAGGATTGGCTTTAGGAAGTGACATCCCAACAGTTGTGGGCCTGAGACCATTTGCTCCACAATGAAAGGAGCAAAAAGGGTATCAATGGGAGAGGCCTGGGTTGAACAGCAAAACCTTAGCTCTTAAAGTTCCCACTTTCTCTTCCTGCCGCTGAGTTGATGCTGAAGGATAAGACAAGAAAAAAAATGAGAAGTGGGACTCATTTCTTATACTCCTTATTCTAAGCAAGCAGCAGACATTCATTAATGAGTAAAGTGACACTCTATATTGATAAATGTTGAGTCCTGTATTGTTTCCATGTTATTTATTTGTAAAGTAGATATGTTTTCTACTGATTCTCCTTTGTCAAAGAAGAATGACAAAGAATTGTTTGAGAAGAATCTTTCTCAAAGAATGGACTTACTGCCTTTGGTCCTCAATTGGTATTTCAGATAGTAGTCCTCTACTGTAAAGGGGCACAGAAACTCACATTTTCTGGAACATGTTTGCTCCATTCTATAGGATTCTACTCCGTGAGTAGAATCTGTATCAGAGGCTTTCAGAGGCTCAACATTGCTTTCTGGGTCAGCCCAAACACAAGAGAGAGGCTTGGCCAGGTAACACTATAATGGGAAAGCAGCTGCTGAACAAGCATTGAAGGCCTCTTCTCTTCAGGTGCCCTGAACTCTCTTTATGAACCAATCCATGACCCATGAATCACAGTGTTTGGATTTTAACCTGGAACTCTTTTTTTTTTTTTTTGCGGTACGTTGGCCTCTCACTGTTGTGGCCTCTCCCGTTGCAGAGCACAGGCTCGGGACGCGCAGGCTCAGCGGCCATGGCTCATGGGCCCAGCCACTCCCCCACATGTGGGATCTTCCCGGACCGGGGCACGAACCCGCGTCCCCTGCATTGGCAGGCGGACTCTCAACCACTGCGCCACCAGGGAAGCCCCTAACCTGGAACTCTTTACCACATCTAGGTAGAGGGTCTGTGAACTTTGGATAGAAACCCTAGTCTCCACTATACCCCTTGGCCACCCAACCAGTTTTCCTAGTCAAATGATGTGCTAATCTCTCCTGAGAATTCCCATTCCTGTTATCTCTCCATTCCAATAATTGATTTAGAATAGTGGCAGTAGGAAAAGGAAAAATAAGTCAAGTCAGTCTCTTTTGTGGGCTGAGTCTAGAGTTCCCTTACCTGATTAATGTCTCTGTTTTTTTCAAACATTGGTAATTATGCACACCACTGGGTGCAGTAACAAGACAAAAAGGTGACCCCAACTTTGTACAAAAGTAAAAGATGGAACCAAGGTCCCAGGACTCACTAAAATGCAGAAACAACCAGCCAAAGTTCTCCATCATCTAAAATGCACTACTACCTCAGGAAACTGAGCACAGAGACTACCCACTCCAGTCTGGAGTTCCAGACCTGCATCACAGAGCTATGGAACAGTCACAAAGGGTTCTGGAATGTGGAGGAGGGGAAATGAGGAAGATGAACCCAATCCCCATCCCCTACTATCTAACCTAGCAGATCCCATCATGGCCCCTATATCTCTCCTGGTTTTTCCATTTTCTACCAACAACTTTTCAGCATATTTTATATATATATGAACTGATTACTTTTGTTAGGCACACTTTTATGCCTTTCATGTGTATTTACTCATTTAATCCTCATTATAATCCTATTGTTTAAATACTATTACTGTCCCCGTGTTAACTATAAGGAAACTAGGGAACATAGAATTTGTTATTTGCTAAGGTTACACTGATAGCAAATAGCAGAGCCAGCATCCAAGCTGGGAACTCCAGCTCCAGTCACATTCTTTACCACCAAACTGTGTTGTGTAAAATATCATGGCAGTCTGGATCAACAGTCCAAATCAATGCAGTCAGACTTACCTCCATTTAGCACTTTGCACAGGATTTCAAACATACTCTTAATTGATATCCTTTCACCTGTGGCTCAGAACACTGTTCGAAGGTGTGAGACTCTGAGAGGAGGGACTTGCCTAGGGTCACAAATGTTAAAGAGCAGAGACAGATTTGAGCCCATGGCAGATTAGGGTACATTATTTTCTTCTGCATTTCTCAGAAGACAGGAGGAAACTTAGGCCAGGAGAGGTTAAATGAGTAACACTGTCCTGTCTCTAGCTGGTCCAGCTTGGCACTCTACATGTGATTGTTGCTAAACTTGTATAAAGTCCTAGTTAGTCCTTGTCACTGTATTGAATATTTAGGTGAAACTTGACTCTTCAGACTCCTTGGGGGAGTATGAGTTCTTGACAGCACTCATGCAGGTGATAGGAGGTTTTCTTACAGTCCAGGCAGATGCTATAGGAAGATAAGAGAATTAGGGAGATGAATGAGGCAGAGGGTGAGCAGGACAGAGGCTCTCTGGGAATTAGGGGATCTGGTAGGAGTGACTAGTGGACACGTTACCTGTCCTTACAGCTCGCAGTAACTTTTGGGGAAGAGTGAACAGCATCCACTTAGTGCTATAGGCTTAAGGGTTTCCATCAGCACAACTGGGTTCAAATCCTAGCTCTGTAAGTCACTGAATGTGCACCCTGAATAGATCATTCCATCTCTCAGGGTCCTGCTTCCTTTGTTTGTAAAATAGTGTTGATAGTATGACTGCTCACCAAATTTCATTAAGTAAGGTCGTCTATTATTTACCTTATAGGTTGCATAAAAGTTGCCGTCAATACATTTTATTTCTCTTCCCTACATCCTGTCTTTGTTGAACTCGTCCCTTGATACTGATCTAGGGTAAGTATCAGTGAGATATTACTTCTTTGCAAAAGAGAAATGAAATGAAAAATAGTGGGTTTTTTCCTAAGACCACTGCATGACTGAAGAAAAGCTGTACATATGTAATATATACAACTGGATGAGTTTGGAGATAATAGTGATGCTTTCTTTGAATGTCTTCTTAGCGTTGGGTGGTTTTGTTAATCTTGCATGACTGGCAACAAGGCCTAACTTAGATATATTCAACAGAGAGAAAAGAACATTGGATATACAGGCAAAATGACTGTGAAAGAGAATAAAGATGTATTATGTACTGATGAGCAAGGATAAGAATGACAGGAAATTCATCAGTGGAAGTAATGCAAGTCAGAAGACAGCAGAGTAACTTCTTTACAGTACTGAAAAAAGAGAAAAAGAATAACTGGCCATCTAGAATTCTTGGTGCATCAGAAATACATTTTAAAAACAAAGGTGAAATGAAGATGTCTTCAGACCTACAAAAGCTGAAAGAAAATTTATCACCAACAGACATGCACTACAAGAGAGCTTAAAGAAAGCTCTGCAGTAGCAAGGAAAATAGAGGAGATGCAATCTGGATCTATAGGAGAAAAGAAAAGCATATAGATAAATATAAGACTTTTCCCCTTTATTTAAAAATCTCTTCAGAAGATAATTGACCTTTTAAGGCAAAAATAATAACAATGTAGTGAGGGTTTTCTAGCATATGTGTAAGTAATATGTATAACAATGTGTCTGCATAAGAGTGATACAAAGGCAAGGAGAAGATAAACGGAAGTATATTCTTGTGTGCTTCTTAAAGTGTACCTAAAGTGGTACAATAGTTCCTGAATATAGTTTAAAATAAGTTAAAGATGTATGCTATAAATGTCTGGTTAAGAATACAAGAGCAAAACAGAATCATAAAAGAAGTACTTGATTATTCCAAAAAAGACTGAATAAGAGAAAAAAAATAGATTGACCAAAAAGAATGAATAGTAAGTTGATAGATTTAAACACAAACATATCATTAATAGTATTAAATATAAATGATCCAAATGACCCAATTAAAAGCCAGAGATTTTCAAATTGGATAAAAAAACAATGCTCAACTATATGTTGTCTATAAGAAATTCATAAAGACCAGATTGATTAAAAATAACAGAATGAAAAAATATACCATGTGAACACTAATCCAAAGAAGGAGTAACTATATCAGGCAAATCAGATTTCAGAGCATAGAATATAACCAAGGATAAAAATGGTCATTTCATAATGATAAACGGGCCAATTTATTAAGGAAATGAAATAATACTAAATTTTTATGCACTAAATAACAGAGCTTCCAAATGCATGGTGCAAAACTGATAGACCTGCAAGGAGAAATAGACAAATCCACAATTAAAAATATTTTAATAGCAATCTCTCAGTAATTGGTAGAACACGTAAAAAGAAGTTCTTTGAGAATATTGTAGAACTAAAAACACTCAACTATTTTGACCTAGTTGACAGTTATAGGACACTCCACCAAACATTTTTCTTACGTGTGCATGGAACATTTACAAAGACAAATCACATTGTAAGCCATAACATTGAGAGACATAACCTTAGTTTATACTCTGATTAGCATGAACCTACTGAAAAAAGTCAAGAGGCAAAGGAAGAAATCTAAATAGGTACTAAAATGATTATATTAAGTAATGATTGTTAACTTTCTGGATAGTGGTATTGTGGTTGAATTTTTTAAAACCCCTCTATATTTTTTAGAGATATATAGTGAAATATTTATGGTTGGAAAGGTACTGTATCTTCATTTGCTAGTATTTTGCCCTGACAAGAACCGTAACTATAGGGTTGAATAGAAGTGGTGAGAGCAGACATCCATATCTTGTTCCAGATCTTAGGGGAAAAACTTTCATTCTTTCACCATTAAGCATTGTGCTTGCTGTCGTGTTTTCCTAGATGACCTTTAGTAGGCTGAGGAAGATCTCTTCTATTTCTAGTGTGTTGAGCATTTTTATCATGAAAAGGAGATGAATTTTTTAAATGCTTTTCCTACATCAATTGATATGATCATTTTGATTCTTATCATTTATTCTATAAATATCATGTATTACATTGATTTTCATATGTTGAGATAACCTTGCATTCCTGGGTTAAATCCCACTTGATCATAGTGTATAAACCTATTTTATATGTTGCAGGATTCAGTTTGTTACTATTTTCTTGAGGTTTTTGCAATATTCATAAGAGATATTGATATATTTCCTTTCATTGTGGTGTCTTTATCTGGTTTTGGTATCAGGGTACTACTGGCCTTATATTTACAGTGGATTAGGAAATGTTCCCTCCTATTTTACTTTTAGAAGAATTTGAGAAGGATTGGTGTTCATGCTTTCAACATTTGGTAGAATTCACCACTGAAGCATCTGGGCCTAGACTATTCTATGTGGATTTTTAAGAATTAGTAATTCAGTCTTTTACTTGTTATAATTCTATTCAAATTTTCTATTTATTCTTCAGTCAGTTTCCATAGTTTGAGTGTTTCTGAGAATTTTTTCTGTTTCATCTAGGTTATCTAATTTGTTGGCATAGGTTATTCATAGTATTCTCTTAAAGCCATTTTTATTTCTGTTCAGTCAGTGGTAATAGTCCCACCTTCATTCCTAATTTTAGTAATTTGAGTCCTTTTCTTAATCAGCCAAATTAAAAGCTTCTCAGTTTTATTGATCTTTTTAAGAATAAACTTTTGGTTTCATTGACTTTGTTTAATGTTTTTCTGTTCCCTATTTCTTCTGAATTCTTTATTATATCCTATGATTTTCTTGTTTTGCATTTAATCTGTTCTTTTTCCTCTACTTTTTAAGGTAGAAGGTTACATTGTGATTTAACATCTATCTTTTTTAAAATATTAAAAAAAATTTTTTATACAGCAGGTTGTTATTAGTCATCCATTTCATACACATAAGTGTACACGTCAATCCTAATCTCCCAATTCATCACACCACCACCACCCCCACCGCCGCTTTCCCCCCGTGGTGTCCATATGTTTGTTCTCTACTTCTTTGTCTCAGTTTCTGCCCTGCAAACCAGTTCATCTATACCATTTTTCTAGGTTCCACATATATGCGTTAGTATACGACATTTGTTTTTCTTTTTTTTTTTTTTTTTTTTTTTTTTTTGCGGTACGCGGGCCTCTCACTGTTGTGGCCTCTCCCGTTGCGGAGCACAAGCTCCAGACGCGCAGGCTCAGTGGCCATGGCTCCTGGGCCTAGCCGCTCCGCAGCATGTGGGATCTTCCCGGACCGGGGAACGAACCCGTGTCCCCTACATCGGGAGGCAGACTCTCAACCACTGTGCCACCAGGGAAGCCCTCTTTTTATTTTTTTAACATCTTTATTGGAGTATAATTGCTTTACAATGGTGTGTTAGTTTCTGCTTTATAACAAAGTTAATCAGTTATACATATGTCCCCATATCTCTTCCCTCTTGTGTGTCCCTCCCTCCCACCCTCCCTATCCCACCCCTCGAGGTGGTCACAAAGCACCAAGCTGCTCTCCCTGTGCTATGCGGCTGCTTCCCACTAGCTATCTATGTTACCTTTGGTAGTGTATATATGTCCACGCCACTCTTTCACTTTGTCACAGCTTACCCTTCCCCCTCCCCCTATCCTCAAGTCCATTCTCTAGTAGGTCTATGTCTTTATTCCCGTCTTGCCCCTAGGTTCTTCATGACCTTTTTTTTTTCTTTTTTCTTAGATTCCATGTATATGTGTTAGCATACGGTATTTGTTTTTCTCTTTCTGACTTACTTCACTCTGTATGACAGACTCTAGGTCGATCCACCTCACTACAAATAACTCAGTTTCGTTTCTCTTTATGGCTGAGTATTATTCCATTGTATATATGTGCCACATCTTCTTTATCCATTCATCTGTTGACGGACACTTAGGTTGCTTCCATGTCCTGGCTATTGTAAATAGAGCTGCAATGAACATTTTGGTACATGACTCTTTTTGAATTATGGTTTTCTCAGGGTATATGCGCAGTAGTGGGATTGCTGCGTCATATGGTAGTTCTACTTTTATTCTTTTAAGGAACCTCCATACTGTTCTCCATAGTGGCTGTATCAATTTACATTCCTGCTTGTAAATTTTGGAGATTAATCCTCTGTCAGTTGCTTCATTTGCAAATATTTTCTCCCATTCTGAGGGTTGTCTTTTGGTCTTGTTTATGGTTTCTTTTGCTCTGCAAAAGCTTTTAAGTTTCATTAGGTCCCATTTGTTTATTTTTGTTTTTATTTCCATTTCTCTAGGAGGTGGGTCAAAAAGGATCTTGCTGTGATTTATGTCATAGAGTGTTCTGCCCATGTTTTCCTCTAAGAGTTTGATAGTGTCTGCCCTTACATTTAGGTCTTTAATCCATTTTGAGTTTATTTTTGTGTATGGTGTTAGGGAGTGTTCTAATTTCATACTTTTACATGTAGCTGTCCAGTTTTCCCATCACCACTTATTGAAGAGGCTGTCTTTTCTCCACTGTATATTCTTGCCTCCTTTATCAAAGATAAGGTGACCATATGTGCATGGGTTTATCTCTGGGCTTTCTATCCTGTTCTATTGATCTATCTTTCTGTTTTTGTGCAAGTACCATACTGTCTTGATTACTGTAGCTTTGTAGTATAGTCTGAACTCAGGAAGCCTGATTCCTCCAGCTCCGTTTTTCATTCTCAAGATTGCTTTGGCTATTCGGGGTCTTTTGTGTTTCCATACAAATTGTGAAATTTTTTGTTCTAGTTCTGTGAAAAATGCCAGTGATAGCTTAATAGGGATTGCATTAAATCTGTAGATTGCTTTGGGTAGTAGAGTCATTTTCACAATGTTGATTCTTCCAATCCAAGAACGTGGTATGTCTCTCCATCTATTTGTATCATCTTTAATTTCTTTCATCAGTGTCTTATAATTTTCTGCGTACAGGTCTTTTGTCACCTTAGGTAGGTTTATTCCTAGATATTTTATTCTTTTTGTTGCAATGGTAAATAGGAGTGTTTTCTTAATTTCACTTTCAGATTTTTCATCATTAGTGTATAGGAATGCCAGAGATTTCTGTGCATTAATTTTGTATCCTACGACTTTACCAAATTCATTGATTAGCTCTAGTAGTTTTCTGGTAGCATCTTTAGGATTCTCTATGTATAGTATCATGTCATCTGCAAACAGTGACAGCTTTACTTCTTCTTTTCCAATTTGGATTCTTTTTATTTCCTTTTCTTCTCTGATTGCTGTGGCTAAAACTTCCAAAACTATGTTGAATAATAGTGGTGAGAGTGGGCAACCTTGTCTTGTTCCTGATCTTAGTGGAAATGGTTTCAATTTTTCACCATTGAAGATGATGTTGACTGTGGGTTTGTCATATATGGCCTTTATTATGTTGAGGAAAGTTCCCTCTTTGCCTACTTTCTGCAGGGTTTTTTATCATAAATGGGTGTTGAATTTTATCAAAAGCTTTCTCTGCATCGATTGAGATGATCTTATGGTTTTTCTCCTTCAGTTTGTTAATATGATGTATCACATTGATTGATTTGCATATATGAAGAATCCTTGGATTCCTGGGATAAACCCCACTTGATCCTGGTGTATGATCCTTTTAATGTGCTGTTGGATTCTGTTTGCTAGTATTTTGTTGAGGATTTTTGCATCTATGTTCATCAGTGATATTGGCCTGTAGTTTTCTTTCTTTGTGACATCCTTGTCTGGTTTTGGTATCAGGGTGATGGTGACCTCGTAGAATGAGTTAGGGAGTGTTCCTCCCTCTGCTATATTTTGGAAGCGTTTGAGAAGCGTAGGTGTTAGCTCTTCTCTAAATGTTTGATAGAATTTGCTTGTGAAGCCATCTGGTCCTGGGCTTTCGTTTGTTGGAAGAGTTTTAATCACAGTTTCAATTTCAGTGCTTGTGATTGGTCTGTTCATATTCTCTATTTCTTCCTGGTTCAGTCTTGGCAGGTTGTGCATTTCTATCAATTTGTCCATTTCTTCCAGGTTGTCCATTTTATTGGCATAGAGTTGCTTGTAGTAGTTTCTTAGGATGCTTTGTATTTCTGCGGTGTCTGTTGTAACTTCTCCTTTTTCGTTTCAAATTTTATTGATTTGAGTCCTCTCCCTCTTTTTCTTGATGAGTCTGGCTAAGGGTTTATCAATTTTGTTTATCTTCTTAAAGAACCAGGTTTTAGTTTTATTGACCTTTGCTATTGTTTTCTTTGGTCCTATTTCATTATTTCTGCTCTGGTCTTTATGATATTGTTCCTTCTGCTAACTTTGGGTTTTGTTTGTTCTTCTTTCTCTAGTTCATTTAGGTGTAAGGTTGAGATTTTTCTTGTTTCTTGAGGTAGACATATAGCTATAAACTTCCCTCTTAGAACTGCTTTTACTGCATCCCATAGATTTTGGATCTCGTGTGTTCATTGTCATTTGTCTCTAGGATTTTTTGATTTCCTCTTTGATTTCTTCCGTGATCTCTTGATTATTCAGTAACATATTGTTTAGCCTCCATGTATTTGTGTTTTTTACCTTTTTCCCTGTAATTCATTTCTAATCTCATAGTGTTGTGGTCAGAAGAGATGCTTGATATGATTTCAGTTTTCTTAAATTTACTGAGGCTTGATTTGTGACCCAAGATGTGATCTTTCCTGGAGAATGTTCCATGCGCACTTGAGAAGAAAGTGTAATCTGCTGTTTTTGGATGGAATGTCCTATAAATATCAATTAAATCTGTCTGGTCTATGTGTCATTTAAAGCTACTGTTTCCTTATTTATTTTCATTTTGGGTGATCTCTCCGTTGGTGTAAGTGAGGTGTTAAAGTCCCCCACTATTATTGTGTTACTGTCGATTTCCTTTTTTATAGCTGTTAGCAGTTGCCTTATGTATTGTGGTGCTCCTACGTTTGGTGCATATATATTTATAATTGTTATATCTTCTTCTTGGATTGATCCCTTGATCATTATATAGTGTCCTTCCTTGTCTCTTGTAGCATTCTTTATTTTAAAGTCTATTTTATCTGATATGAGTATTGCTACGCCAGCTTTCTTTTGTTTTCCATTTTCATGGAATATCTTTTTCCGTCCCCTCACTTTCAGTCTGTATGTGTCCCTAGGTCTGAAGTGGGTCTCTTGTAGATGACACATGTATGGGTCTTGTTGTTGTATCCATTCAGCAAGCCTGCATCTTTTGGTTGGAGCATTTAATCCATTCACGTTTAGGTAATTATCGATATGTATGTTCCTATGACCATTTTCTAATTGTTTTGGGTTTGTTTTTGTAGGTCGTTTTCTTCTCTTGTGTTTCCCACTTAGAGAAGTTCCTTTAGCCTTTGTTGTAGAGCTGGTTTGGTGGTGCTGAATTCTCTTAGCTTTTGCTTGTCTGTAAAGCTTTTGATTTCTCCATTGAATCTGAATGAGATCCTTGCTGGGTAGAGTAATCTTGGTTGTAGGTTCTTCCCTGTCATCACTTTAAGTATATCATGCCACTCCCTTCTGGCTTGTACAGTTTCTGCTGAGAAATCAGCTGTTAACCTTATGGGAGTTCCCTTGTATGTTATTTCTCATTTTTCCCTTGCTGCTTTCAATAATTTTTCTTTGTCTTTAATTTTTGCCAGTTTTCTTATTATGTGTCTCGGCATGTTTCTCCTTGGGTTTATCCTGTATGGGATTCTCTGCACTTCGTGGGCTTGGGTGGCTATTTTATTTCCCATGTTAGGGAAGTTTTCGACTATATTCTCTTCAAATATTTTCTCAGGTCCTTTCTCTCTCTCTTCTCCTTCTGGGACCCCTGTAATGCGAATGTTGTTGTGTTTAACGTTGTCCCAGAGGTCTCTTAGGCTGTCTTCATTTGTTTTCATTCTTTTTTCTTTATTCTGTTCCGCAGCAGTGAATTCCACCCTTCTGTCTTCCTGGTCACTTATGTGTTCTGCTTCAGTTATTCTGCTATTGATTCCTTCTAGTGCAGTTTTCGTTTCAATTATTGTATTGTTCATCTCTGTTTGTTTGTTCTTTAATTCTTCAGGTCTTTGTTAAACTTTTCTTGCATCTTCTCGATCTTTGCCTGCATTCTTTTTCCAAGGTCCTGGATCATCTTCACTGTCATTATTCTGAATTCTTTTTCTGGAAGGTTGCCTATCACCACTTCATTTAGTTGTTTTTCTGGGGTTTTATCTTGTTCCTTCAACTGGTACATAGCCCTCTGCCTTTTCATCTTGTCTGTCTTTCTGTGAATGTGGTTTTTGTTCCACAGGCTGCAGGATTGTAGTTCTTCTTGCTTCTGCTTTCTGCCTTCTGAGAAGTGGTGCTTTGTTCTTCTCATACCAGGAGGCACGTGATGTTGATTTGTCCCATTATTGTTGATGTAAACTTTTAATCACTTGGTTAAGATGGTGTCTTCCAGATTTGTCCACTGCTGGTCTTGTGGTGTGTCCTGCAGAGGCAGATGATGGCTGTTGCTATCTCTGGGGTCATAAAAGCTGGTGGCAGAAATATCAGAGAGTGTTCATCTACTTGAACTCTTGTTGGAGGCAGACATCTTGCTTGGGTCATTAGCCTATCTTTTTCTTTATGTAGGTTTTTATAGCTATAAATTTCCATCTAAGCACTGCTTTACCTGTACTCAAGTTTTGGTGTATTGTGTTTTTGATTTCATTCATCTAAAATTTGTTCAGAAAGTCAACATCACTAATCACGAGGGAAATGCAAATCAAAACCACAACGAGATATCACCTCATACCTGTCAGAATGGCTGTAATGAAAAAGTCTACAAATAACTAATGTTGGAGAGGATGTAGAGAAAAGGGAGCCCTTGTACACTGTTGGTGGGAATGTAAATTGGTACAGCCACTATGGAAAACAGAATGGAGATTCCTCAGAAAACTAAAATTAGAACTACCAAATGATCCAGCAGTTCTATTCCTGGGCATATATCTGGAAAGAACAAAATACTAATTTGAAGATGCATGCACTCCAGTATTGTCTTTTCATTTTGTTGATAGTTTCCCTTCGCTGTGCAAAGGCTTTTAAGTTTAATTAGGTCCGGTTTGTTTATTTTTACTTCTGTTTTCCTTGCCTGAGGAGATAAATCCAAACAAATATTGCTAAGACTTATGTCAACACGTGTACTGCACCCTCAGTGTTCATAGCAGCACTATTTACAACAGCCAAGACATGGAAGCAACCTAAGTATTCATCAACAGATGAATGGATAAATAAGATGTGGTGCACGTGTGCAAATGTGCACACACACACACACAGACACACACACACACGATGGAATATTATTCACCCATAAAAGGAACAAAATTATGCCATTTGCAGCAATGTGGATGGACCTAGAGAATATTGTGCTTAGTGAAATAAGTCAGAGAAAGACTTCCTGTTCACTTATTATGTGGAATCTAAAAATTATACAAATGAATGTATATGCAAACAGAAATAGACTTGCAGATAAAGGAAACAAACTTGTGGTTACAAAAGGGGAGAGGGAATGGGGGAAAGACAAAGTAGGGGTTTGGGATTAATAGATACAAACTACTATGTGTAAAATAGATAAGCAACAAGGATATATTCCATAGCAAAGGGAGTTACAGCCATTATATTGTAATAACTTATGATGGAGTACAATCTGTGAAAATAATGAATCACTATGCTGTACACTCAAAAATAATAAAATATTGTAAATCAAGTATACTTCAATTTTTTAAGTCAGTATACTAACAACAACAACAACAACAATGGCAGCAGCAACACCAACAAACCCTGGGGAGAGGGTGGAATCTGATTTCCAGAATTGCCACATAATATTATATTTTAAATATAAATTTTCTACAAAATTTTGAGAATTCCTTTGGAGTGTGGCACTGGTAATTTTATTTTTAAAAGGTGATTATTAAGTGAGGCCAGTGTTAAGGACCATTGTACTATACCATATTGTCTCAAAGGCCCTATCATTCCTTTGTTTTAATTTTTAGATTCCACATATAAGTGAAAACATACAATATTTGTCTTTCTCTGACTTATTTTACTAAGCATAATACTCTCCACATCCATCCATGTTGTTGGAAATGGCATAATTTCATTCTTTTTTATGGCTGAGTAATATTCCATTGTATTATATATACCACATCTTCTTTAACCATTCATCTTTTGATGGACAGCTAGGTTGCTTCCATATCTTGACTACTGTAAATAATGATACTAGGAACATTGGACTGCAGTACACTCTTTGACATAAGTCTTAGCAATATTTTTTTTGGATTTATCTCCTCAGGCAAGGAAAACAAAAGTAAAAATAAACAAATGGGACCTAATTAAACTTAAAAGCCTTTGCAGAGATAAGGAAACCATCAACATAGCAAAAATACAACCTACTGAATGGGAGAAGATATCTGCAAATGATATGTCTGGTAAGGGGTTAACATACAAAATAATTCAGATCATCTCATCCATATGTAATGATATTCTTCATTAATGACATCCTCATTCAAGATAAAGTCACTGCAGTGGTGGTACAGAAGTCAAGCAGGAGGTGAACCTCCGAATCTTCTCCAAAAACTTCCCAAGGGCTGTTTTCATTCAGTTTTAAATTAGAGTATGGCAGTGCCCACATTAAACAATCTGGTGGTTTTATGTGTTGGTTCTTTCTGTTATTCCTAAATTTGGTCACTCCCACACCTTTTAGGTGTACTTTTTGCTACTTTTAAGTCACCTTCTTTGCTTTCCCATGTCCCACACCAGTGTAACCAAGATACCTGCCTCAGGAATTCTCAGTAAGAATAGTGAAAATGGCCCTATTTTCTCCAAATGAACTGCTTTGGGTTGGAATCAGAGGTTCACAAAACCATGGAAACTCAGAAGTACAGAACCATGGAATTTTGGAACTGAAGGCACAAGGGAGCTCAAGACAGTATAATTTCTTATCTTGAAGTTAAAAGGACTTTTTTTTTTGTCTGATGATAGAGAATATTTTACCTTATATATACCCTTATTTTAGAAATGTGTACATTTCACCATTTCACATAACAATAAATGTGCCTATATTTCTTCGTTGCTTATATTTACTGAATGTTATATTGTAGTGAGTTTTCCCTTTTTATTGCCTGGTGATCTCTCTCCCTTTTAATGAACTCTATTTTGTCCAGTGTAAGAAGAGCTATATAACAGCTTTCTTTTGATTAGTATATGAATGATATATATTTTTTCTTTCCATTACTTTCAGTATTTCTGTATCTTCTATTTAAAATGTATATCTTTGAAGCAGACCCCTTAACTTAGCCCCTCAGGGTGTGCCCTGTTGAAGGAAGAGAAGAACTTCAGGTGAGGAGACTAAAGTGGGAAAAGATTTGAAAGTGTTGACTAGCAATGGGGAAGAGATACAGAAGTTAGGATGAGTCTGTATTTGTGAAAGAGACGAGAAATAAGAAATACAGCACTTCAGGAAGAAGTGGTACAAGAGCTGCAGAGAAGGAAATCCACATGAAAGGGAATCTTGGGAAGCAAATGGTTCTCTTTTTTACAACAGGAGAAATTAACATTAATGGGGCAGGTGAATAGAGGGAAATACAATAGCTAAGTGAATAATGAAAGATATATCAACAAAAGTAAAAGATGGCAAGATAAGGTTTTGGAGGAAGGTGAAGTGTCTAGCTGGCCAGAGCAGAAGATGGATGGTTGGCAGGGCTAGAGTGATCTAAGTCTAAATCCCCCAGTGAAAGAATCTGTACTGTAGCCCTGTGTGTTTCCTTAGGACCCCAGACAGATTCCCAACCCTGTGCCCAAGATCTACGGCTGGAAGAGAAATGTACAGTAGCATTTATGTAGGAGGTGGATCCAAAGGCTAAGAAAAACTAGGTCCTGGCTGTTACATGTGGGCTCAAGATGAAGGTGAAGAGGCAGCCAGAGTGAGCTGTGCAACCTGAGCACCACAAGGCCTGTCATAGGCTGCTTGGTACTAACACCTCCAAATCTGTCCCTTAAATCATATTTCTCCAAAAATGAAGAAACTTTCAAAACTAGCCTTCTCAAAGCAGTGCTTCGTTATCCTTTCCTTGTCAAGAATGTTTAGAAAATGTTAGACGATTAGACTAAGAGGGAATAGCATTTGCACTTGGGAACAGAAAACATGGGTTCATGGTAGCCTCTGCAGTTATGAGCTTTCTGGGTCTTATTTCTTGCACTATACAATGGGGACCATAATGCCAACTCCATACTCTGTTGTAAATATCAAATAAGAAAATGAATATGAATGTCCAAAGTGGCACATTTATATACTATGAGCAGTTATAATTGTTCATTTAAAATTCTGGATAATACAGATTTTTAAAAATTTATAACCTTGTATATTCAACCTCTCAGGAGCCTCAGAATTGGGATATACTGTCCCTTGAATGAGAAATATTCTTGTTTGTCCTCTTTCACTAACTCACTCTTAGGCCCAACGTTGGAACTTCTAGAAAGGTATTGCTGAAGAGCCTTCAGCCTTCTCTTTATTCTGGATTCTTCTGGTTTCCCTTTCTCAACCTAATATCCACTCTTTTTACAGAAGATCCTGTTATTCAAATATTTTTTGGACTAGGACAAGCAATTGAGGTTTTCTGACAAGGTAATGTTCTTCTTCTACAAATACTTTTGCCCAAACCCGTATTCTGAGAAGGTACAATGAGATGATACTTCTAAAAACATACCTTTTCACACACTCTTTACCTCCCCTTGGTGCCTTACTGCATGTCTCTTGAAGGCCCAGTTGGTTTGCTCCTGTGATATGGGCTGAATTGTGTTGAATCCTTCAACAGCTCTGTAACTCTCTCCTCCATGTAAACTTACAAGTAGGAGGATAGCCAAAGAAGGTCTCATGTGATAATATTTTTACCAGAAGTTTTACATTGCTTATTGTAAACAAATCTGGAATTTATTGATTATGGAGCACCGCTTAGAGAACAGAAATTAGTCTTGTAGATCCCCTCTCTGCATGACTGATGGAATATAAAAACTAAGAAGCTCTAAACTTAAATAGCTCCCTAGAGCTGACTTTTACAGCACATGTCCAACACACACAGTGAACACTCATCTCTAGCTCTGAAGCCAGAATACGTCCCAGTACAAAAATCTAGTTTTTGGAGGTGCATATGATAGTTTGGACCCTTCCAGAGATAGATGTTATGCTTGCTTTTTTGCTTGTATCCTTAATTAATCATTAGTAAAATTTGCTGTTAAGTAAGGTGCCTAATTTCTCTGAATCTGCTTTGACAATTTGACTTCTGTTGTGGTATAATAACTTTTGATTAGAACTGTGCCATTCAACCAGCTTTTAGGGTGCTTCTGAAATTACTATAAATTGTTAGACTCAGCTTCTCATTATTATCTTCTTTTCTTCCATATTTTCAATTATCTCAGTTCTTAAAAATTACTTGTTCTTGCCTTTTTCTGCTATATATGATTCCTTAGGATAATTATGTATTTTGATGGAAAATTTTCATTGTTTTTACCTAAGTTATACAGGAGATGAACCATCCTTTGATTTGGTCCATCATATTCAAAATACTGAAACTAGAATCAAACCACTTTTTGATTTCTTAATTGAGCTGCTTGTTCCCTTCTCATTTCACAAGAATAGGAAGTTCCTCACATGTTCTCATCAAGAACAGTGATGCCAGAGTGGTCCGTGTGGTATGTAAAGATGCAGGATGGTACCCAGAACCTGAAGCAAGCTGGATAGATCTCCAAAAACATAGTTTAAAACCACACTCTGAAAATAACAGAGCAAATGGAAAAGGCCTGTTCTCCATTGAGTTTTCAGTTCTGGTAACTGAACTCAAAAAGATTGTGCCCTGTTCCAACCTCAACTCCAGGCTCAACCAGAAAAAGGAAACAAATATTTCTGATTCAGGTTAGTTTGTCTATAATTATATCTCATTGCCTGAAGAAGTGTTTTAAGACTGAGTGCATACTGTTGAGTTCCTAATTGAAAGGGAAATGATACTGAGTTCCTGTACTGTACTTTTTAGGCAGCTTTACCCAATCTGTATTACTTCCTTCTTTCTGCTAGCTTTGGGTTTAGGTTGTTCTTCTTTTTCTAGTTCTTTAAGAGAAAAAGTTAGGTTGTTGAATTAAGTATTTACAGTTATAAATTGTCCTTTTAGCAATGCTTTTACTGTTTCTCATAAGTTTCAGCGCATTGTGTTTTGTTTTCATCTGTCTCAATATATTTCCTAATTTCCCTTGCAATTTCTACTTTGACCCATTGGTTGTTTAAAAGTATGTTGTTTAATTTCTACGTATTTGTGAATTTTTCAGTTTTTCTTCTGATATTAATGTTTAGTTTCATTCCATTGTGATTTGAAGATACATTGCATAATTCCAATCTTTTAAAACTTATTAACAATTGCTTTGTAGTCTAACATATGGGGTCTATCCTGAAGAATGTTCCATGTGCACTTGAAAAAAAATGTAATTCTGTTGTTGAGAGGAGTATAGGTGTCTATTGTGTCCATTTGTCTATAGTATTGTTCAAGTATTCTGCTTCCATACTGATGTTCTGTCTGGCTGTCTTACACATTATTGAAAGTGGATTATTGAAGTCTACTATTATTGTAGATCTGCCTACTTCTCTCTCTAATTCTAATAATATTTGCTACATACAGTTTGGAGGTATGTGATTTGGTGCATATATGTTTATAGTTGTTATATCTTCTTGGTGAATTCCTTTTATCAATATGTAGTGTCCTTTTTTGTCTCTTGTAACAGTTTTTTTTGGCTGCGCCACACAGCTTACAGGATCTTAGTTCCCCAACCAAGGATTGAACCCGTGGCCTCAGCAGGGAGCATGGAGTCCTAACCACTGGACTGCCAGGGAATTCCCTCATGTAACAGTTTTTGACTTAAAAGTCTATTTTGTCTAATATTAGTATAGCCAACCCTACTCTCCTTTAGTTACTGTTTACATGAAATACCTTTTCCCATAGGTATTTGTGCTTTTTCTTACCTCTGTGAAAAATGCAAAAATGATAACAGACAATAGATTTTTATGATAAAATATACCATACTTGCAAAACTGTATATACAATATACAGTTAATATGGTTAAAAATTTAGTATCCCTCTGAATATAAGATGTCATCAAGTATAATACATATTGTATTTTATGTACCACTAAAAAAGAAAAAATTATACCAATTAAACTGACACAATGATTTTTTTGTCATTTTGAATTTTTTATACTTATTAAATTTTTTTTCAGACTTTGGTTTTAACATTTATCACCCTTGTGAATACATACAAAGTAAAATGTATTAAAAAACTGACTAAGGTGTATTTATGATAATGACAGCTATATCTTAAGACCATCCAGATTTCAGAAACGTGAAAATATTAGAAAATAAATACCTGTGTACCCACTACCTTGTTTATGAAATAGAACAGTCGCCAACACTATTGAAGCTGTTGTGTGTACTTCCCTAATAACATCTCCCTCCTTTATACCCTATAGATACTTCCTTTTTTCTAATTTTGCCAAATATATACTCTAAATAATTTATTGCTAGGTATTATTATTAACTGTTTTATACATTGAACTAAAGCACATGTGTTCTGTGACTTACTGTTTTTACCCTACCATAGGTGAGATTCATTCATGCCTATGTGTCTGCCACTGTTGTATAGTATCCAACAGTATATGTAGTCCATAATTTATCAGTTCCCCAGTTGATGGACATTTGGGGCTATTTCCAATGTTTTGCCCTTATATTTTGTTGCATTTTACAGTTGTCTCCTGGTACACATGTGTTAGAGTTTCTCTTGGGTATATACCCAGAAGTGGAATTGCGAAGTCAAGTCAAGATGGTAGCCTGACAAATACTGCTGTTCCCCTCCTCCCTCCCATGAGTATACTGAGGAAACATGAGTCTTGTTCTTGCTTGATCTACAGGCCAGACTTAGTATCTATGTTCAGGGACCTTCAAAGGGAAGACAAGCAAGAGAAGGAGGTGGTGGTGCTTTCCAGCCCACAGAAGGTGACTTTCAGCCATAACCTTGAGGAACCAAAGATAGACAGGGGTTAATGTGAGGTAGAGTGTTTCTATCAGCTCCATGGAGCATGGGTATGAGGTGAGGCTCCATTTGACTGGAGACTAGGGTCGTCTCAGGCTGAAGCTTGGTTGATGTCACAGAATCCACTGTGAGGTCACTTCTATGCTGTGGAATACATAAGTTCAAAAAGAAGATAGTAATTCATTCTAAAAATGAATTTAAAACTAAGGGACGCTAAACTGAAAACAGCTTGGTTTCATGTTCTGGCTCTTCTTCTGATGGGCTTAACAGGTTACTGTCTCCTTGTCTTAGATATGATGGCACCAGTGACCTCCAGCCCTTCCCCATGCTCTTCTGTCTGTGTGATGGATTACGTGCTGCTCTCCTCCACAGCTTGCAACCCGATGATGTCCACCTCTGTATTATGCACAGTACAGTAGGCATTGAGGTTTTTGCAGAACCCCAGACCACTGTCTGTGCAATAAGGTAGGCTTTGAGCTTTGTCAGCAATGAGCCAGTCCTTCTGGGTCTCTTATTTTCAGAACCTGGGGCAACTATGGAGTAGTGTGGGTTTTGAGGTTCTTTAACAATGAGCCAAAACTGCTGTATCTTCTTACTCAGAACATGGGACTACTGTTTGTATAATAGGGTAGGCTTTGAAATTTATTTTTTTAAAAAGCCAATTATACTGGGGCTCTTACTTGAAGCCCTAGATAGAAGAGCCAGAGCCATAAGCAACAAAGGACCTACAGGGACGAGGGAAGGAAGGGATTCTTACTTTGATCCTCAACTAATTCACTGATGGATTCTGATTCAAAAACCATTAATAATGTCTATATTAATTATCTGCTTAAAAAAAAAAAAGCCACAGTGGCTCTCCATTGCCCAATGAATCAAGTGCAAACTCTTAACATAGTATTTGAGATCTTTGGCAATCTGGATACAACCAAATTCCAGAGTCTTATACATGAGTCCATACTGATATAAATAATTGAATAAATAAATGAGGGAGAAGAGATAGCTCTTCCTTGCTGTAGAATTCCAACTAATGAGTGTGAAAGGAATGAGGAAAACAGAAAATCACCATTAGGTCAATACCACAGGAATAACTGCAGATAAAATCCACTGATGGATGCTAAAATTAAGAGGTGAAAATTTGGGAAGAAATATACTTGTAGAGCTTCATACCATCTCTTCCAAAATATTTATTAACTGCAAAGGAAAATATATTACCTTGAGAGTGGAGAGACCTGATGGAAACCCTCTTAACCAAGTGATCAAAGTCAAAGTCACCAGTAATAAGACATATCAACAACCTAAATCCTGTGATGGGATGCCCTCAGGAGGACACAAAATCACTTCTGCAGTGTTCTTGTCTAAAATGCATAACCTCAGACTAATCATGAAGAAATATCAGACAAACCCAAATTGAGGAACATTAAAATAGGAGATCAATACCCTTAGAACGTGTCAAGGTCATGAAAGACAAGGAAAGACTGAGGAACTGCTGCAGATTAGAGGAGACTAAGGAGAAATAACTAGTGCAGTGTGAGATCCTGGATTGGACCTTTTCAAAAATAGTTTCAGTGGAAAAACTTATGAAATTCAAATACAGTTTTTACAGTAGTCAATAACATTGTACTAATGTTAATTTCCTGATTCTCATGCTTGTACTGTGGTTATGTAAGATGTTAACATGAGGGGAAGCTGGTTGAAAGATATCAGGACACTGTTATATTTGCAACTTTTATTTTTTAATATTTATTTATTATTTTTTTGGCTGTGTCAGTTGTGGCACACTGGATCTTTCATTGTGGCGCACAGGTGCTTCATTGTGGTGCATGGGCTTCTCCCTAGTTGTGGTGCACGGGCTCCAGAGCACCAGGGCTCTGTAGTTGTGGCACACAAGCTCTCTAGTTGTGGTGTGTGGGCTCAGTAGTTGCGGTGTGCGGGCTTAGTTGCCACAAGGCATGTGGGATCTTAGTTCCCTGACCGAAGATCGAACTGGCATCCCCCTGCGTTGCAAGATGGATTCTTAACCACTGGACCACCAGGGAAGTCCTGCAACTTTTACATAACTTTTATATGCTTGCTCTTTAAAAAGAATACCCATTTTCACTTATTACATTAGTAATTAAAAGAAATAATTCCCAGTATATGGCAAAGAGCACAGGTTATATAGTCAGAAAGACACAGCTTGATATTCTAGCTCTCCTACATATTAGCTTGTGTGACTTATGCAGGTCACTTCAGTCCTCTGAGCCTCCATTTTCTTCATATGACTTTCTTCAAACTGAGATGACAATGCCTTAAGCATAAAATTGTTACAAGCATGAGTTATGCTTGTAAAGCACCAGGTATAGCACCTGGCACAGAACAGGTAGCAGCAAGTCTAAGTTTTTCTTCCCATAAGAGACAGTCAATTCACTACACAATTGAATTGACCCAGTGCCCTATAGGAGATCATGGTCCAGAGATCATGTGCTATGGAGATCAGAGTCCAGAGAGGGATGCAGTCAGATCACTTCAATTTCACTCAATTTCTTTCTTGTGCTTATCAATATATACCCTGCATGACCCATGACCCCTGCATGGTATTTGTGATCCTCATGAGCAGCTGAAGAAAAAAAAAAGTTTGCAATCCACTCTACTACACTGCAAGCTCCTTGAGAAGAGGGTTACTGTTTCACTTATTCTTCACAGAGGCCTTAGTATAGGCCCTTTCACAGACTCCTATGTGGTAAGTTGAGTCCAGTATTTATGATGGGGGAGAAGCTGCATCCTCTCTTCCCTGGGATGCTCTGGCCTTTCCCTCCTTTTTTTCTTTTTAACTCTTAGTGGTTCCCTTGTAGGCTAACCAGCATATGGATAATATGAGGGTTTTTCTGTACTGCCCCACCTTATGGTGTTGGAATGGCTTTAATTGGAACTTATCCTTTCCCTTTCTTTCCATTTGGGTTTCATTCTTGGGTTGGGAAACTCTCTGGCTTCTGTTCCGTTCACTTGTGTTGCCTTAACCCTGCAAGTTTGGGATGAGGTGTCCCACTACTGAATCTTAAGCTGTTTCTGCAACAGGCTTCTGTAATCACCACACTCATGCTGCCCTCTGGGGAGAGATCAGCAGTTCCTGCTGACATACTAGAAGGCCAGGCTTGTGGCCCTTGCTGCAGCCATTTTAAACATTCTTGAGTATATTTCACAGTGCCTGCCGTGGACATGCTGGCTCCACTTCCTCCTGGGTCTATGAAGGCTGCTCTGGCCAGAGCTGAGATTAACTGTCCTGAGTCTGCAGACTCAGTTGCTCTCATGTCTCTAGCACCTGTAGTGGTGCATGGTGCCTGTTGTCATTGCTACTGCCACTCCTGTTGTTGTCAGGCACCAAAAGTCTCTGGATTTCAAGAAAGAGTGTGCTTCTCTGCAGTAAAAGATAAACTCAGTAGGCCTGGGTTGTCTAAAACCTGCACATTTCAAAGAAAGGTTTGACCACTTGCCAGGCTCCCAGGAGGTAACCTCTAAGTTTTTGGAATATCCTGCCTGATAAAAGCATCTTTTTTACATGGGGTTTTGGGACACTTAGTATCAGTTTGGCCTCTGAGAGGCTAGAGACTAAGTAACGAAGGTCAGCCATGTATGCACACCTTGTCTACATGACTGACCCTGAATAAAAACTCTGGACACCAAGGCTCAAGTGAACTTCATGGGTTGGCAGTACTTTGTGCATGTTGTCTCTCATTGTTGATAGAAGACTTAAGTGTTGTCTGTATCAATCCACTGGGAGAGGACAAATGGAAGCTCGCATCTGATGGCTCTTCTAGACTCTTCCCTGTGTACCTTTTTCCTGGCTAATTTTAATCTGTATCTTTTTTTCCTTTTTTTTAAACTGAGGTATAGTTGAGTTACAGTATTATATTAGTTTCAGGTGTACAACATAGTGATTCAAAGTTTTTATAGATTATATTTCATTTAAAGTTATTATAAAATATTGGATATATTCCCTGTGCTGTACAATATATCCTTGTAGCTTATTTATTTTGTACACAGTTTGTACCACTTAATCTCCTACCTCCCCACATTGGTAACTTTTATTTTTTTAAACAAAATTCAAATTTTATTTAGGTTGAAGTAAACTATACAAAATTGATTTTCTTCACCAAAAATAACAGCAATATTTTCTGTATTATTCCTAGATAAACCACAAAACACTTATTTTTGTAGGTTTTCTAGGTTTTGCTTGTAAACCAAGGTGAGGCAGTAGATACAGTCATGGAAAAAGACAGAAGAAAACAGAGAAATCAGTTGTCAGTATCCATGGCCTCTGATCCTGTCTTGACCATGAAACAGAAGTGTTCAACATATACCTGTCAAAAAGCTTATGAAGATGTAGGCTCAATAAAGGAATGTAAACAGCAACAATCAGATGTGGAACAACAAGGGAAGGCTCTTCCATTCAAACTGTAACTATTACTTGTTCCTTCAATTTCATTTGATAAAGACAAAATCTACACTGAAATCCTTGTTTGGCAAACTCACACGTTTCTCTTACAGTCTGATAATTTTCTTAACTGTCCCTTACAGATTTTTAACAGCATACTTAAAACTCCTACTATTCAAAGGTCAGTCATGAGCTTCATTGTAATGTTTTGTAAAATGTATTCCTTCCTCCCATACCTCCTCAAAATTTATTTCTTCAAAGAACTGATAACTCAGTACCTGACAATTGGATCCACAGTGACAAATGTTATATCTAAAATGACTTAACTAATACAATTTCAAAGTGCCATTAGCAGAGATCACACAGAGTGTAACATGGTACTTTCAATGCTATCTTCTGGAAGAACAGTTAGGTCTCCAAAGCATAGGACTTCAAACGGGCCATTTAAACAGGAAGATTATCAATGACTAATGTACTCAATGCGAGGCCTACAGGTCAAGATATTCAGTGATTAAGTGTCCTACATACACCTTACAACTTTTCTGAAAGGTATTTTCAAATTTCTTACAGATTTTTTCAAATATCAAATATAAGAGAAAGCCTATTTTAAAAGTCTCTTAGGTATTTTAAATGGTTTCTGAATGATCTGTAGGAAGCTCTGACTTAACTTGTATAGAGTTTGTTATATGTATCCACCATTAAATCCAAATCGTGTTTTATATCAAAATTTATGTTAAGCAAAGGCAAGTTACTTGAACTTTGGTCTGTTAAAGTGTTCCTCAGGTATGCTTTGAGACGCTTTCACCCATTTTCATAGCGTTCATTCTCAACCTTCATCACAGGAAGAATACATAGGACCTTCAGCAATGCATAAACATTAGGAAAAAACTTGATGTCTGGCAGATGAAGGGCTTCATAAATAGTGTATGGAAGCTCTGTATCTTTCCCTCTGTGTTTCCACTTGATTCTCCAACACTGCAGCTCAGCAGAGAGTGTGTCAGGATCAGGTAAATCACTTCTGTACATGTCAGCGTGATGCTCCTCTGATGTATTGAATCTGAGCTGTCCCATGACTGAGGGTACCAAAGATAAGCATTTAAGAGCTGTGAGGTGCTGTTCTGAGAAGATATCTTTCAGTTCCTGAATAATGTGTTCCACTGTTGGAACATTTAGAGTTTCTTTATAGTAACTCTCAGAGGTTAGCTGAGATTCCAGGTTACTATGCTGAGCTCTGCGAAATTTCCCTGGGAGTTTCATCTGAATATCAAGTTTGGTTGCCAAATTTGTGGCTTTCTCAAACCAAAATTCATGATAAACTTCGATATTTTCCATCACTTCATTTAGTGAATGCAGCACTGCAGTCAAACCACTGGCAGAACAATGTTGGTAACGATGAAATCAAAATCTGTTACTGCACTACAGAGTACAAAGGCTCAGCCAGCTATACAGTTATTCCATCTAACATTTGTGTCACTATTTATACCATCTATACATAAAACAAGTGCTTGTAGGAGGTCCACTAAGATTTCAAAAGCATCATGCCTGCCTGTCCACTGAGAATGGCAAATTTCCTTCAGTTCTTTGCCCCTTTCTTCATTGTTCTGAAATAGAACAGAAATTACATTGTCAAGCTCTAAAAGCAGTTGTGGTGATTGATGGGAAAAAGAACAAGCTTCCTCAGTTGTTCCTAATGTGACAGATACTCCCATAACAGGCACTGATCTTGCCAACCACATATTTAAGGCACAGGAAGAGCAGAGTGTGTAGATAGCTTGGGGATATTTCTCTAAAAGTCTAGAAGCAACAACTTTCACTTTGGAAGAAAATCCACTGGACACAATGTAAGCCTGGCCACGACAGTGCTCCATGCTGAATCCCCACTTCTCAGTTATCATAGTGTGAAATTTCACAGCCAAAATTTCTGCATCAGCTTCATAAGGCAGGAAGCCCACAAATTCCTCTCTCAGGTTGTGAGCTTCGTCAACAAACCTCACCAACACAGGCAGGTGCTCTTTCCCTGCTAAGTCCACCACATTGTCAGTGACGATGGAAAAGAAGTGAGTCTCTCACTTCCCTTCGGGTTTCTTCCCAAATGCAGCTCTCACAGCTCTCTAGCATCTGTTTCTACTGTGTTTTCAAACAGAACAATGTGTTAACTGCTGCTGTCTCAAAGCGCCTTCTCAGAACCTCTCCACCAGAATTGATCCTGCACTCCAGCAGTGCTTGAAAGTTATCAGGAGTAAAGAGACCTTCTGGGATTTCATCAGTTTCATATCCATCCAGAGGTATGTTCTGTTTTCCCATAAGAATCAAAATTTCAAATAAAAATTTTAAGTATTCTTTGTTTTCCTTCTCTTCAAGGGTTAAAGTTAAAATGTCTTCACCCTGCTCTTCACTCCCTTCTTCTGCACTGGGGTTCTGAGCATTGTTGCTGTTTATTTCCTTATGTTTTGGTTCCTGTTCAGAAGTTTCATCAATTTTTTTCTGTTTCAGTGTCCTGATTTCATCTTCACTCAATTCTTTTATTCGTTTTCTGTGTCTACTGTGTGGATTATTCAAATGGCTGGTAAGATCAAATATTGTTGGCATTGCATTATCTCGAAGAACTGTCCTATAAGGACTCTCCCAATGACATCACATGTATTTGCTTCAATTAATTTTGAGAAATACAATAACCCAATCATTCTTTAGTTTTCTCATGCCTCTGCAAAATGTATAGTTCTACAGATCATAGACGTCTCAAAGTGTTTGGCACACAATCAGTAATGTTTATTTAGTTTATCAGGTGTTTTATCTTCTAAGTCTGCTCTCCTACAATTCTCCACTGACTTCTGGCATCTGGCTGGATCCCATGGGAACCTGAAAAAGGCCAGGTCCGACTGCGTGCTCTTCTGCGTGCAGTTGGGGGCCGCGCAGAAGTTCCGCATCGTAGTCTGCCAGCCGGCCGGCCCAGCCCCCGCAGCCTTCACGCTGCCGCTGCTGGTGCACCTCCCGCCCGCCCGGGACGCTGCCGCCTCCTTACCACCCGCATTGGTAACTATTACTTTGTTTTCTATATCTGTGAGTCTGTTTCTGTTTTGTTATATTCATTCATTTGTATTTTTTAGATTCCATATATAAATGGTAACATACAGTATTTGTCTTTCTCTGACTTATTTCACTAAGCATAATACCCACCAGATCTGCCCATGTTGTGGGAAATGGCAAAATTTCATTCTTTTTACGACTGAGTAATATTCCATTGTGTGTGTGTGTGTGTGTGTGTGTGTGTGTGTGTGTGTGTGTATGTGTATGTACCACATATTTTTTTTTTTTTTTTTTTTTTTTACGGTACATGGGCCTCTCACTGTTGTGGCCTCTCCCATTGCGGAGCACAGGCTCCGGACGCGCAGGCTCAGCGGCCATGGCTCACGGGCCCAGCCGCTCCGCGGCATGTGGGATCTTCCCAGACCGGGACACGAACCCGTATCCTCTGCATCGGCAGGCGGACTCTCAACCACTGCGCCACCAGGGAAGCCCTGTACCACATTTTTATCCATTCATCTGTTGAGGGACAGGTCATCTGTTGTTGACTATGGTAAATAATGCTGCTATGAACACTGGTGTGCATGTATCTTTTCAAATTAGTGTTGTTTTCTTCAGATATATACTATGGAATGGAATTGCTGTGTCATATGGTAGCTCTATTTTTAGTTTTTTGAGGAACCTTCATACTGTTTTCCACAATGGCTGCACCAATGTACATTCCTACCAACAGTGCACGACAGTTTCCTTTTCTCCACATAGTCGCCAACATTTATTATTTGTGGTCTTTTTAACAATAGCCATTCTGATAGGTGTGAGGCGATGTTTTTTTGTGGTTTTGATCTGCATTTCTCTGATGATAAGTGATGTTGGGCATCTTTTCATATGTCTGTTGGCCATCTGAAAGTCTTGTTTGGAAAAATGTCTATCAACTCCTCTGCCCATTTTTTAATAGGATTGTTTGTTCTCTGTTGTTGAGTTGTATGAGTTCTCTATATATTTTGGATATTAACCTTTTATTAGATATATGATTTGCAAATATTTTCTCCCATTTGGTATGTTGTCTTTTCATTTTGTCGATGGCTTTCTTTGCTGTGCAAAAGCTCTTAAGTTTAATTAGATCCCATTTGTTTATTTTTGCTTTCGTTTCCTTTGCCTTAGGAGACAGATTTTAAAAAATATTGGTACAATTTATGTCAAAGTGTGTTCTGCCTATGCTTCTTCCTGGAGTCTTATGGTTTCCAGTCTTACATTTAGGTCTTTAATCCATTTTGAGTTTGGTTTTGTATATGGTCGCAGAAAATGTTCTAATTTCATTCTTTTACATGTAACTGTCCAACTTTCCAACCACCACTTATTGAACGGTCTGTCTTTTCCCGCATTGTCTATTTTTGCCTCCTTTGTCATAGATTAATTGACCATAAGTGTGTGGGTTTATTTCTGGCTTTCTATTCTGTTTCATTGATCTTTCTGCCTGTTTTTGTGCCAGTACCATATTCTTTTGATTGCTGTAGCTTTGTAGTATAGTCTGAAGTCAGGAAGCATGATTCCCCCAGCTCTATTCTTCTTTCTCAAGATTGTTTTGGTTACTCAGGGTCTTTTGTGCTCCCATACAAATTTTAAAATTATTTGCTCTAGTTCTGTGAAAAATGCCATTGGTATTTTGATAGGGATTGTGTTGAATCTGTAGATTGCCTTGGGTGAAAGTTTAGTATCTTTAAATAACAAACATTTATTATCTCACAGTTTCCGTGGGACAGGAATTTGGGCATGGCTTTGCTGAGTCCTCTGGCTCACAGTTTCTCACAGGACTTCAGTCAAGGTTTCAGGTGCTGAGGACTCGTGTGAAGATTTGATTAGGGAAGGATCTGCTCCCAAGTTCACTTAAGTGATTATTTCATTCAGTTACTCAAGAGCTGTTGGACTGTAGACCTCAGTCCATGGATGAGTAGCAGGCAGGTGATTTGAGACAGTGGACCAAGGAACTAGGAAGTATCCTCTGAGGGTTGAAAGGACTGAGCTGATGCTGAGGAAAAATTTATTCCAAACCTGGAAAAAGGCAAAATGCTCATTGCTTGATTCCTTCATATCACGCTAAAGCTTCATCAGAGAAATCAATTAGGCTTTCATCTGACTCTGGAATATAACTAACAATTAACAGTTGGCAAGGGTACAGACAGCTCTGTAAAGTTAGCGGTTAGTTTATTGAAAATTATAGGGTTTGATATTTTGCTGCATTGTGGAGAAGATAACCCTAAAGTTTATAGGCTTGTTCTCTTGAAGAATATTTATAGATTTTCATCTGACTGAGCAATTTTCGATTCTTTTCCCTTTGAATAGTACAGAACTATGTTCTTCAAATGCTCTTGCCACCAACCCCATTGTCTTCTAATTGGTTTTTTCATTAATAAGTTAAAATTTGGCACGTGATTATTACCTGTTGTTTTTAACAGTGAGTGCCAATTAGACTGTGGCAAACAGACTTGACCAAAGATACTGCTCTGAGTATTGCAAGCCATAGAAATGATAAAAACAGATGACATTCTGCCATCTGCAGAGGGAGAGGCGTGGGGATGTTTTGTCTCTGTACAATCTTAGAGCAAAACTAAAACAGCTGAAGTGAGGCTTGTACCTACAAGTTCTGATTATGTTATCTTATATGATGAAATTCTAGTTGTTACAGGAAAGGATCAGAGAAATAAGCAATACGTTTTTCCTAAGCAAGCCAATGAGTCCTAGGGAATTTTATAAAAGGAAGCTGAAACTGGCTAGACAATGTGACTGTCTTTGGAAACTGGTTTTGTTTTTCAAGGAGAGGGAGTAAGAGAACAGTGTTTACCTCATGATCTCAGTTACTGAGTCAGTGGATAAAAGTCCAGTAAGTTCATACACAGCAAACACAGCAGAGAGTACAGTAACTGCTTCAAAGTATTTTCAGAGAAACACCAGAAGGCAGAATGAGTCAAAAAAAGAAACAAGTGACCGGAAGCATATGGACTAGCTAATTTAGGGAATCAGATGTAGAATATATAACTGCCACCCTGAAAAGTTTTGGTAAATGCTATTCATGCCAGAGAGCCTCCTAGCCTACAGAACAAAATAGATTGAACAGGAAGAACCAAGGTAGTATGAAGAATTTCAGGAGTATTTTAAGTAATCCTACTATCTAGAGATCAGGGAACCTAATTTCCATGACTTGTAGAGCTTTCTCCTTAATTCATGATGACTAATTAATAAACTGAGCTCAGGGAATGGGATAGTTTTAGATATAGAGAAGGAGTCTGAGGCTTTCATGAGATGATTTTGATCATTAGTTTTAGATAATGAAGGTAGTTCTATTTTAAACTGGAGAATTTTCAAGAAAAAATATTTGCAGTAGTATAATTATGTTGTACTCAAATGATACAAATGTTTTTTGAAAATTACATGTTCCTTCTGCTCTCTTAATAGACCTGTTTGATATAAGAATCTTTCAAACAATAGTTAAAATTTAGGCACAGTTAGAAGTTAATTTACTCCAGTGGAAATTTGCTCAAATTTGTGTCTTATATATACTCACCTCTGTGACCACAGAATTCTAATTTGTCAATGTGTATAAACACGGGGTTTGGCAACATAATCAAAAATATCATATTTCTTACAATTTTCTCTCTTCCTTAAGGCCCATATGTCTTGCAAACTTCTCTCCATACATTGGCTGGTTCTGATGGTGCTGACCACAGCACGAGGCCTCTGGGAGCTGAGGGAATTCCCCCGTTGTGCTGGGTTCTGGCTCGCCTGCATTCCTTGCCTTCCTCTGGTGCTGCCCTGGCTCAGGTAAGTGCAATATTGTGCAGTGTGGTCCTCTCCCACTGATGAATCATCAGTGTTCCTAACAAGCCTGGCAGGTGACTTGTTGCTTCCTGTACTCAGACTCATCTACACAACTGAGGAAAATGGCTCAGGTTAAGTTCCAGGATCCAATGTCAATTAGAATTTAATTAATAATGAATCAGTAAGGAAGACAGAGGTGAATACATCTAACATCCTATTCTCCACTGTCTTCTGCAGTGACTTTCATCCAATAATTTGTATTTGTATTATTATAGGAGAATTCATTCTTCTTTGAAAATTTTAAGACTTATGTAGAGTTCCCAATAATCCATGTGGCTATTTTTTCCTTGAATTTTATTTCTTTATTCTATATGGAATTATTTTACTTAGTACAAATACTTTTACTTCTAAATGTAAATATCTTCAGATTTTAGATCGCAAAAGTGAAATAGAACATTCTCTAGGATACCTCACATACTAGGATACAAAACAAGCCTCAACGGATTTAAAGAGTAAGAATTATTTCAAGCATCTTTTCTGACCACAATGGCATGAAACTAGAAATCAACCACAGGAGGAGAAACAAAGAAAAAGGCAATTACATGGAGACTAAGAAACATGCTACTAAAAAAACCAATGGGTTAATGATGAAATCAAAGAGGAAATAAAAAAACAAATACCTCGAGAAAACAGCAATGAAAACAAAACACAACCATACAAAATCTATGCATGCAGCAAAAATAGTCCTAAGAGGGAAGTTTGTAGTGATACAGGTCTTCCTCAAAAAACAAAAATAATCCTAAATAGGGACTTCCCTGGGGCACAGTGGTTAAGAATCTGCCTGCCAATGCAGGGGACACAGGTTCAATCCCTGGTCTGGGAAGATTCCACATGCCACGGAGCAACTAAGCCTGTGTGCCGCAACTACTGAGCCTGCATGCCACAACCACTGAAGCCCACATGTCTAGAGTCTGTGCTCTGCAACAAGAGAAGCCACTGCAATGAGAAGCCAGAGCACCACAATGAAGAGTAGCGCCCACTCACCACAACTAGAGAAAGCCCGTGCGCAACAATGAAGACTCAACATAGCCAAAAATAAATGAATAAAATACATAAATTTTTAAAAAAGAATTTTTACTTATTAAAAAAAGACATAAAAGAGGAGAAATAGCAACTGATACCGCAGAAATACAAAAAATCATAAGAAAATATTAAGAACAGTTATATGCCAAAATGGATGACCTAGAAGAAATGGACAAGTGTCTAGAAACATACAGCCTGCCAAAACTGAATCAAAAAGAAACAGGTAATTTGAACAGACTGATTACTAGAAGTGAAATAGAATCTGTAATTTAAAAAACTCCCTGAAAAAAAAGTCCAGGATAGGATGACTTCACTGGGGAATTCTACCAAACACACAAAGAATAACTTATACTGAAAAGACTCTTCCAAAAGACTGAAGAGGAGGGAACACTCCCAAAGTCATTCTATGAAGCCACCATCACCATGATACCAAAACCAGATAAAGACCCTACCAAAAAAGAAAATTACAGGCCAATAATCTTTGATAAAGATAGGTGCAAAATTCCTCAACAAAATAGTAGCAGACTGAATCCCACAACACATAAAAAGGATCATATATTGTGATCAAGTTGGATTCATCCCAGAGTCACAAGGATGGTTCAGCATATGCAAATCAATCAATGTGATACACCACATCAACAAAAGACAAAAACCACATGATCATCTCAGTAGATGCAGAAAAATCATTTGATGAAATTCAGCATTCATTCATGATAAAAACTCTTGCAAAAGTGGATATAGAGGGAACATATCTCAAAATAATAAAAACCATTTATGACAAAACCACAGCCAACATAACATTCAATGGTGAAAAGCTGAAAGCCTTCCTGCTAAAATCTGGAACAAGCCATGGATGCCAACTCTCACCAATTCTATTCGACATAGTATTGGAAGTCCTAGTGACAGCAATCAGACAAGAAAAATAAATAAAAGGTATCAAATGGGAAGGGAAGAGGTAAAATTATCATTATGTGCAAATGACAAGATACTCTATATAGAAAACCCTAAAGACTCCACACAAAAATGGTTAGAACTGATAAATGAATTCAGAAATGTAGCAGGATACAAGATTATTATACAGAAATCTTTTGGCATTTCTTTACACTAACAATGAAATATCAGAAAGAGAAAGTTAAAAACAATCCCATTTAAAACCACATCAAAAATATAAAATAAAATGCCTAGGAATAAACCTAACCAAGGACATTAAAGACTTATATACTGAGAACTATAAAACATTGATAAAGGAAACTGAAGATGATTCAAGGAAACAGAAAGACATCCCATGCTCTTGGATTGGAAGAATTAATATTGTTAAAAGGGCCATACTACGGAAAGCAATCTACAAATTTAATGCAATCCCTATCAAATTACCCATGACATTTTCCACAGAACTAAAGCAAGTAATCCTAAAATTTATATGGAATCATAAAAAACCCAGAATTGCCAAAGCAATCCTGAAAATAAAACAAAAGAACAACAACAATGAAAAAACAGGAACAAAGTTGGAGGCATAAGCCTCCCAGACTTCAGACAATACTGCAAAGCTACAGTAATCAAAACAGTATGATACTGGCACAGAAACATACACATAGATCAATGGAATAGAATAGAGAGCCTAGAAATAAACCCATACACCTATGGTCAATTAATCTTTGACAAAGTAGGCAAGAATTTACAAGTGGTGCTTGGAAAGCTGGACAGCTGCATGTAAATCCATGAAGTTAGAACACTGCTTCACACCATATACAAAAATATACTCAAAATGACTTAAAGACTTAAATGTAAGATGACTCCAGCCTCCTGATTGCAACAGTGCCCTAGGCCATAGGTAAGCAGGCAGCAGCAGCAGCAGCAGCAGGACCTAGGACCCTATCCCTGCAGCTGCAGAGACACCCATGACTCTGACCTTACGTTCCCTCACTTACAGTGGTGGCACCAGCAAACTGAACAACCCCAGAGGCACAATCAGTGATAAGGCTGGCATGGGGCAACACCTCTGTCTGAGGCAGTGGAGGGTGAAAGTGCGGACTCTCAAATAGAATCAGAGGCAGCTCAGGTAAGAGAAACCAAAAACGTGTGCTCTAGCACCACTTACTGGAAATGAAAAGAAAGGCCTCTAATTTCTAAACAACTGAATCATTAAAATCAAGTAGCAAGTTGGCTACTTCAGCGCACTGGCAGAGGAACAACTCATCAAGCAGTACAGTAACAACAGTAATAATAACACTATACCACAAAAAGGTAATGACACTTCTACAGAAACCAAACTTAAAGTCATGAAATATTATGATCGAACAGAGGATTCAAAATAGGTGTCATAAAGAAACTCAACAAGCTACAAGAAAACTCAGAAAGGCAGTTCAGTAAGCTCAGGAATAAAGTTAATGAGCATAAGAAATACTTTACCAAAGAGATTGAAATTCTAAGAAGAACCAAATAGAAATCCTGGAGCTGAAGAACTCAATAAATGAGACAAAGAGCGCATTAGAAAGCATTGGAAATAGAGCAGACCATATGGAAGAGAGAATTAGAGAGCTTGAAGATAGAAATCTAGAAATGATATAAGTGGAAGAGAAAAGAGAATATTTTGTAAAGTGAGGAAAGTCTGCAAGAGCTATCCACCTTTTTTAGGAGTAGCAACATTAGGGTAATAGGTATCCCAGAAGGAAAAGAGAGGAGAAGGGAGCACAGAGTTTATTTAAAGAAATAATAGCTGAGGTGGCCAATATGGGGGAGTAGGAAGACCCTGAGCTCACCCGCTATGTGCATACCAAAATTACAACTACTTACAGAACAACTGTCGATGAAAATGACCTGAAGACTAGCAGAAAAGATATTCTGCAGCTAAAGATATAAAGAAGGAATCACAGTGAAGTGATAGGTAGGAGGGGCAAAGATACAGTATAGTCGAAACCCACACTCCCAAGTTGGGGGACCCACAAACAGGGGGAGAATCACAATTGCTGAGGTTCTCCTCAAGGAGCAAAGGGTCTGAGCCCTACATCATGTTCCTTGGTCCAGGGGTCTTGCATGGGAAGGAAGGCCCCCAGAATATCTGGCTTTGAAAACCAGTGGGGCTTGTGTATGGGAGAGCCAGAGGACTGTAGGAAACAGAGACTCCAATCTTACAGGGTTCACACAAAATCTTACATGCTCCAAGACTCAATGCAGGGCTAGTAATTTGAAAGGACCTCAGGTCAGACCCACTTGCTGATCTTGGAGTGCCTCCCAGAGAGGTAGGAGGCAACTGGAACTCCCTCTGGGGACATAGACACTGGTGGAGGGCATTTTGGGGAGCTCATTCTACCACTGGTGCTGGCAAGTTTCATTTTGGAGTCCTTCCTCTAGCCTGTTAGTGCCAGGGGCTTACCTGCCCAGCAGCATGTGGGCAGCAGTCCCGTGATCCCCCAACCGAGCAGTCAGCCATCCTGGGACCCAACCCCACCCACCAGTGTGCTGGCACCAGCCACAGTACTCCCTGGTCCGCACAGCCAGACATGCCAGGACCTGGCCCCACTCACCAGTGGGTTGGCAGCCTCTGCATGAGGCAGGACCTGACAGCCAACCAGCCTCGGGGCCAGCCCCACTTACCTGCTTACCCATAGGAGTCCACCCCACCGCAACAGAAGGGCCCACACAGCCCACCTAGGGGGCACCCCTAGAGCATGTAGCTCTGGTAACTAGAGGGGAGTCTGCTGCTGGGCCCCATAGCAGTCTCTGACATAAGGCCACTTCTCCAAGTTTGGAAAATGTAACCATCCTACCTAATATGTAGAAATAAAAACAGCAAATTAGGCAAAATAAGGTGACAGAGAAATATGTTCCAAATGAAGGAACAAGATAAAAACCCAGAAGAGGAACTAAGTGAAGTGGAGGTAACCACTTTATCCAATAAAGAGTTTAAGGTAATCATAAAGATGTGTTCAGTAAACTCAGGAGAAGAGTGGTTAAACACTGTGAGAATTTTCACAAAGAGTTAGAAAATAAAAAGAGGAATCAAACAGAGCTGAAGAATACAATAACTGAAAAAATACACTAGAACGAATCAATGGTAGAATAGATGATACAGAGGAATGGATCAATGAACTGGAAGGCAGAGTAGTTTCCACCCAAGCTGAAGAGAAAAAAGAAAAGAGAATTTTAAAAAATTAGGATAGTTTAAGAAATCTCTGGGATAACCTCAAGTGTACTAACATTTGCATTATAGGGTCCCAAAAGGAGGAAAGAGAGAAAGGGTCAGAGAACTTATTTGAAGAGATAGATAATAGCTGAAAACTTCCCTAGCCTGGAAAAGGAAACAGATGTCTAGGTCCAGAAAGCTCAGAGAGTCCCAAACAAGATGAACCCAAGAGATCTACACCAAGACACAATGTAATTTAAATAGTAAAAATTAAAAGATAAAGAAAGGAGTTAAAAGCAGCAATAGAAAAGCAACTAGTACATACCAGGTAACTCCCATAAGACCATCAGCTGACTTTTCAGCAGGAACTTTACAGGCCGGAAGGGAGTGGTATGATATATTTAAAGTGATGAAAGTAAAAACCTGAAACCAAGAATACTCTACCTGGCAAGACTTTCATTCAGATTTGAAGAGAGAGAGTTTTACAAACAAGCAAAAGCTAAAAGAGTTCGGCACCACTAAACCAGCTTTACAAGAAATGTTAAAGGGACTTCTCTAAGTGGAAAAGAAGAGACTACAACTAGAAGTATGAAAATTATGAAAGGAAAAATCTCATTGGCAAAGACAAACATACAGTAATGGTAGTAGATTAACCACTTATAAAGTTAGTAGGAAGGTTAAAAGACAAATGTAGCAAAATCATCTATATCCACAATAAGTAGTTAAAAGATAAAACAAAAAGATGTAAAATATGATGTCAAAAGCATTAAATGTTTGGGTAAGGGAGTAAAAATACAAGGTTGTAAAAATGCACTTGAACTTAAGAGATCATCAACTTAAAAGAAATGTATTTACATGTATATTTACAGTTATGTTTATATATAAACCTTATGGTAATCATAAACTAAAAATCTGTAATAGATACACACACAAAAATGAGAAAGAAATCCAAATATAATGATAAAGATAGTCACAAGGGAAGAGAGGAAAAGAAGAAAGGAACAAAAAAGAACTACAAAAACAACCCCAAAACAACAAAATGGCAATAAGTACATACCTATCAATAATCACTTTAAATGTAAATGGTCTAAATGCTCCACTCAAAAGACAGGGTGACTGATTGGATAGAAAACAAAACCCATATATATGCTGCCTACAAGAAACTCACTTTAGATCTAAAGATACACACAGAGTAAAAGTGAGAGAATGGAAAACGGTATTCCATGCAAATGGAAATGAAAACTGGGGTAGCAATACTTATATCAGACAAAATAGACTCTAAAACAAAGATGGTGGGACTTCCCTGGTGGTGCAGTGGTTAAGAATTTGCCTGCCAATGCAGGGAACACGGGTTTGATCCCTGGTCTGGGAAGATCTCACATGCCATGGAGCAACTAAGCCCATGCACCACAACTACTGAGCCTGTGCTCTAGAGCCTGTTCACCACTACTACTGAAGCCCACACACTCTAGGGCCCACGTGCCGCAACTACTGAGCCCGCGTTCTGCAGCTACCAAAGCCTGCGTGCCTAGAGGAAATAAAAAAATACCTGGAGACAAAAGAAAATGGAAAGACAGTGATCCAAAAACTGGATACAGCAAAAGCAGCTCTAAATTTATAGTGATTCAAGCCTACTTCAGGAAACAAGAAAAATCTCAAATAGAAAACTTAACCTTGCTACTAAAGTAACTATAAAAAGAAGAACAAAAAAACCCCAAAGTTAGTAGAAGGAAAGAAATCTTAAAGATCAGAGCACAAATAAATGAAATGGAGTGTAAAAAAAAAATAGAAAAGATCAATAAAATTAGAGATCACTGTTTGAAAAGATAAACAAAATTCATGAACCTGTAGCCAGATTCATTAAGAAAAAAGTAGAGAGGGCCCAAACAAATAAAATCTGAAATAAAAATGAGAAGTTATTGGGCTTCCCTGGTGGCGCAGTGGTTGAGAGTCTGCCTGCCAATGCAGGGGACACAGGTTCGTGCCCCGGTCCGGGAAGATCCCACATGCCGCGGAGCAGCTGGGCCCGTGAGCCATGGCCGCTCAGCCTGCGCGTCCAGAGCCTGTGCTCCGCAACAGGAGAGGCCACAACAGTGAGAGGCCCGCATACCGCAAAAAAAAAAAAAAAATGAGAAGTTACAACCAACACCACAGAAATACAAAGGATCATAAGAGATCACTGTAACCAATTACATGCCAATAAAATGGACACCTAGAAGAAATGGATAGAAACTTATTATCTCCTAAGACCGAATCAGGAAGGAACAGAAAATATGAACAGCCTGATTGCCAGTAATGAAATTGAATCAGTAATGAAAAAAATTCCCAACAAAAGTCCAGGACAAGATGGCTTCACAGGTGAATTCTACCAAACATTTAAAGAAGAGTGAATATCTATCCTTCTCAAACTATTCCAGAAATCTGAAGAGAAAGGAATGCTTTTCAAACTCATTTTATGAGGCCAGCATCACTCTGATACCAAAAGCAGACAAAGACACTGCAAAAAAAGAAAATTACAGGCTACTGTTTCTGATGAACATAGATGCAAAAATCCTCAACAAAATATTAGCAAACTGAATTCAACAATGCGTTAAAAGGATCGTATACCATGATTAGATGGGATTTATCCCAGGGATGCAGTGATGATTCACTATCCACAAATCAACCAATGTGATACACCAAATTAAAGAATAAAAATCATACGATCATATCAATAGATGCAGAAAAACTTCTGACAACATTCAACATCCACTTACGATAAAAACTCTCCAGAAATTGGGTATAGAGGGAACACACCTCAGCATAATAAAGGCCATATATTACAAGCACACAGCTAACATAATATTCAGTGGTAAAAAGCTGAAAGCATTTCCTCTAAGATCAGGAGCAAGACAAGGATGCCTGCTCTCCCCACTTTTATTCAACGTAGTATCGGAAGTCCTAGACATAACATTCAGCCAATAAAAAGAAATAAAAGGAATCCAAACTGGAAAGAAAAAAGTAAAACTGTCACTGTTTGCAGATGACATGATAGCATATACATACATAAAAATTTCTAAAGAAGCCACCAAAAAACTTAGAACTACTAAATGAATTCATTAAAGTTGTAGGTTACAAAACTGGTATACAGCCACCTGTTGCATTTCTTTCTTTTTTTTTTTCTGTTGCATTTCTTTACACTAACATCAAACCATCACAAAGAGAAATTAAGAAAATAATACCATTTAGAATAGCATCAAAAATTATAAAATACCTAGGAATAAATCTAACAAAGGAGGCAAAAGATGTGTACACTGAAAACTATGACATTGTTGAAATAAATTGAAGAAGACGCAAATAAATAGAAAGATATTCTGTGCTAACGGATTAGAAGAATTGACACTTTTAAAATGTTCATATTACCTAAAGCAATCTACAGATTCAATACAACCCATTTCAAAATCCCAAGGACCTTTTTTCACAGAAATAGAACAAAAAATTCTAAAATATATAGAGAGCTGCAAAGGACTCCAAATAGCCAGAGCAATCCTGAGAAAGAAAAAGCTGGAGATAGCACACTCTGATTTCAAACTGTATTACAAATCTATAGTAATCAAAACATATGGTATTGGCAGAAAAACAGATACATAGATCAGTAGAACAGAGTTGAGGACCCATAAATAAACCCATGTACATATGGACGATTACTTTATGACAAAGGAGCAAAGAACATACAATGGAGATAGGATAGTCTCTTCAATTAATAGTGTTGGGAAAACTAGACAGCCACATGAAAGAGAATGAAATTAAGCCACTATCTCACAGCATACCAAAAAATCAACTCAAAATGGATTAAAGACTTAGAGGTAAGACCTGAAACCATAAAACTCCTAGAAGAAAACATAGGCAGTATGCTCTTTGACATTGGTCTTAGCAACATCTTTCTAAATATGTTTTCTCAGGCAGGGGAAACAAAAGCAAAAATAAACAAGTGAGAACACATCAAACTAACAAAGGAAACCATCAACAAAACAAAATTACAGCCTTTCAAATGGGAGAAGATATTTGCAAATCATACACATCCAGTAAGAGGTTAATATCCAAAATATATAAAGAAGTCTTAAAACTCAACAAAAAATTCCATTCTCTATATCTGCGTCTTTATTCCTGTCCTGCCCCTAGGTTCTTCAGAACCATTTTTTTTTTTTTTTTTAGATTCCATATATATGTGTTAGCATACGGTATTTGTTTTTCTCTTTCTGACTTACTTCTCTCTGTATGACACAGGGAGGGGGAAGGGTAAGCTGGGACGAAGTGAGAAAGAGTGTCATGGACATATATACACTACCAAATGTAAAATAGATAGCTAGTGGGAAGCAGCCACATAGCACAGGGAGATCAGCTCAGTGCTTTGTGACCACCTAGAGGGGTGGGATAGGGAGGGTGGGAGGGAGATGCAAGAGGGAAGGGATATGGAGATATATGTATATGTATAGCTGATTCACTTTGTTATACAGCAGAAACTAACACACCATTGTAAAGCAGTTATATTCCAATAAAGATGTTAAAAAATAAAAAAATAAAAGAACAACCCTATTAAAAAATGGGCAGAAGAGCTGAAGAGACATTTTTCCAAAGACATACATATGGCCACCAGGCACATGAAAAGATGTTTAGCATCACTAGTTATTAGAGAAATACAAATCGAACCACAATGAGATATCACCTCAAGCCTGTAATAATGGCTGTTATGAAAAAGGCAAGAAATAATAAGTGTTGGTGAGGTTGTGGAGTCAAGGGCACCCTCTTATACTGTTGCTTGGAATATAAACTGGTGCAGCCACTGTGGAAAACAGTGTGGAGATTCCACAAAAAATTAAGAATAGAATTACCATATGATCTGGCTATCCTACTTCTGGGTATTTATACAAAGAATATGAAAGCACTAATTTGAAAAGATATATGCACCCGTTTGTTCATTGCAGCATTATTTACAATAGCTAAGATATGGAAACAACCTAAGTGCCCATCAACAGATGAATGGATAAAGATGTGGTATATATATATACAATGTAATACTACTCAGCTATAAAAAAATAGAAAATCTTGTCATTTGCAACAGCATGGATAGACCTTGAGGGTATTAGGCTAAGTGAAATAAGTCAGACGGAGAAAGACAGATACCATGATTTCACTCATACTGAAGTATAAAAAATGAACAATAAAATAAAATAAATGAACAAACCAAACAAAAACAAACATATAGATACAGAGAATGGAGAAGGGGCTGGGGGGAGGGCAAGAGGGCTAAGTGGGTAAAGGGGATCAACTATATGCTGATGGATGAAAACTACATTTTTGGTGGTGAGCATGCTGTGGTGTACACAGAAGTAGAAATATGATGTTGTGCACATGAAACATATAATGTTATGGCACTCTTACCTCAATAAAAAATTATTAAAATATTCTCTCTCTTGTGTACACGTGCACGTGTGTGTGTATGTTTACATGTGTGGCATGTTGAACTCACCAAAGTATTCAAGAAAGAATCTGCATTTAATTGCTGTTTAGGAAATGAATTATTAAGGATAGGCTAGGATTTGGGAAAGCAAAAATTAGAAGACAATTCAAGGAGGAGCAAAGATGTCATTGTGAGATGGTATGTACTGAGTGAAACTTATGAAAGGCTGGAATGGACTTGGAAAGGAGATGGAGATTTGGAGTTTATCATGAAAGCAATGTCAAGCCATTGAAAGTTTTCGAGCTAGGAGGTAACAGTTAATATTAGTTTGTGTCACAATTTCTAAGGTTTTACTGTGGAAGTTTGTAGTTAGATTTAATCCAAGGAATTCATATGTGGGAAAAAAAGGTGAAAGGATGGACTGAGAGATTTTCGTCTTGCCTTGCTTCGTTTTCTGCATATGTTGTCCACTTTGAAAACATAAAAAAGTGTTATTTCTCTAATGTTTCTCCACAGGTTTTATTAGGGTACCCAAGAGGAATTCACATGCCAGGATCCTTTATAAAGCTGTCATTCCTGAGTTACTGTCTTTTACCTCTAAAGACATTCACTTGCCCATCCCATGTGGTCATTTTGGGAAATTGCCCCAGTTTATAGTTTTGAGCAAAGCTTATTAATTGGAGAGTTATTTGAGACATCTCCTTACTGGTGCTTCTGAATTTTTATGTATCTCCCAGCAGCAATTACCTCATGGAAAAGTATTTGTTAACTTTCTCAATTAAGAATGTGTTGTCCATTGCACCCTCACTCCTATTTACCAACTTTGATCAAACCTCCTCCCACAAACAATATATTTGTTAATGCCCAGGCATTGGGATTGTGTTTAGAAGCAGTAACTAATTCATTATATTCAAACTTGCAACTCTGTGGCAGAATTCACTCACTGCCTCCCCCACTACAGATAGGGTTTTATGTAAATATTTATATAAGAGTTTTGTATTTATTCATTTAGACCTTTTCAAAACCTTATTAGCTAATTCTGTCTAGGGTATTAAAGGAAAATCATTGAGAATAATTTTATTTGGATTTCCTATAATATCTGTGTGTTCTGCTAACTTAACAGAAAAATGTCAGAAACTAATTGATGAGTTTTATCTACTTCTATTTTTATCAAATATGTGAGCTCAAATTATGACTCTCCTTAAAGAGATCGTTTTCCTGGGGATAAATTCAAAATGGAGAGTTGCTTAGCAGAGCTGTCTTTGTTCTTTACTGTGTTTTACAGGGACTAATAATGTAAAAGAGATAAGAGGTGACCAAGGTCAGGAATAGACATTAATATTAATTGAGTACTGACTGCTTGTCAGGTGCAGGCTCAGGCTCCTTCACAAAGTATATCTTAAAAATTTTCTTCAGAATTCAAACAACGATTTTAAGAATATTATCTCTAAAATCTTCTGTAATATTAGATATATTAATATATATGATAATGTGTAGTATATATTTATATTATACATCTTATATTAATATATTTTGTATTATATGATAGATAATTTTATAATGTTATACTATATTAATATTATAATAGACATTAAATTATCTAATATTACTCTTAAATATAATATTACTTTGATAAATATTCACCTTCCTTTAATGTGCAAACTATCCTCCCACTCTCCCTAAGGGAGGCAGCCAAAATGCCTATCATTTGGCTTAGTCTCAGAGTCAGAGTCTCATGATAGTTTATGTATAAGTTTCAGATGTGCCTCTCTTAATCCAGAGACTAAACTCACACACACCTATCCTTCAATGAAGGAAGAGGGACAGGATAACCACTGTGAACACTCCTGTTTGAAAATAGAAAGATTGGGAAGCTGTGGTAATCTCTACATCAGTGAGCAGTAATGAATGACTCCTTCCAGTGGTCTCCTCGTTTGGTCTGCTCCTCTTGAATCTGATCTGGCCCCGTGGCTTGCTTTAATAGAATAGAATGTGACACACGTGCTATTATGTTACCCCTGGCCTAAGACTTAAAAGGACGTGACTACTTCCAATTTTGTACTCTTAGGGTTCGGCCACCATAGAAGAAGTCTGATTATGCTGAGACTACCAGACTCTTAAGGAAGCCTAAGTGAGCCACTTGAAGATGTCACATGAAGGAGGATCAAAGTGCTTTGATTGACAGCCCCACATGAAATCCCAGCCTCCAGGCAGCACCATCTGCCACTGTCTTGGACATTACGAATCAGTTGCGCCTCCAGTGAGCCATCTTGGACATTCCAGACCAGTGGAGCCTCCAGATGACTGCAGCCACAGCTCAACCCACGTAAGGAAGAACTACCCGAGTGAGCTCAGCAAATCCACAGACTCATGAGCCATGATGCTAGTTGTTGCTGATTGAAGCCACTAATTTGAGGGTGATTTGTTACATAGTAACAGATAATTGAAACACACAGAGATCACTGTTCAGAGCAATTCAGAACTTTCTCTTTGTAGATCCTGTGAAAGTTCCTTATCTGTGGGTGGGGATGTGTCTTGATTAAGCCTAATGTGCCTTAATACAATCTCTGTGATAGCTTCAAGGGAGAAGACCTTTTCTGAATGATAAAGATCACAAGCTAAATACCTCTTCTCTGACAGATATATCTTCTTAGAACACAGGACTCATTCTCATGCTAACTGTAGCATCTCTAACTGTAGCATCACATGGCTTAAAGAAAATCACCCTTAATAGACAATTAATGGAATCATACTGTATAGCACAGGGAACTCTACTTAACACACTGTGGTGACCTAGATGGGAGGGAAATCCAAAAGGGAGGGGATATATGTATATGTGTGACTGATTCATTTTGCTGTGCAGTAGAAGCTAACACAACATTGTAAAGCAACTATACCCCAATAAAAATTAATTAATAAAAAAAAGAAAAGAAAAGAAAATCAGCCTTGCTTTAAAGCTTTACAACCAAAAATGACATCCTTTGGATAATATTGCTCTTACTTTCTGTAAGCTTATGTTATTACCTATCTGCATTCTTCTCCCTCTCCACATAAGAGATTGCTAGATCCTTTGTATAGCAGTCAGCAAACTGAATTTATAAGTCTGAGTGGAAAGCATGTTACTCCTTCCAACTCCCAGCAGATCTCTCCTGCTCTTTGTTACCCAGGTCTCAGAGCTCCCCCCACCTATGCCTTCTTGTGCTCATGGCAGCACTGACTGGCCCAAGCTTCTCTTTGGCTCTCAGGATCCTGCATGGCTGCTTCCACAGGGACACCCTCACCCAGATTATCTTCTCAGCTCTCAGGCAAGCCTTCACCTGCAGTTTCTTCTTTAGCCTTTAAGAAATGCATCATGCTGGATCACAGAAAGACTCTTGGGTCTTAGTTCAAGATCTCTGGGAAGCAGATTCAGGGATGAACATTTGAGTGCAGGAGTTTTATTAGGGAGGTAGTAGGGAAAGCTCAAGTTGAACTAAGAGGCAGTGTTGAGAGAGACTTTGATCCCACAAGGAGCTCTGGAGCTAGAATGGCCTTGCAAAGTGGTTTCAGATTCAAGCAAGTGACTGGGCCTTTGTATGAGCTGTATTCCCTCAGCTTTTGACTACCAGCAGGCAATTACATGTAAATTGCAATGAGATGTGTGTGGGAAATAGAGGATGAGTGGTCCTACTGTGTGCAATGTTATAAAGAGTAGCCAGAACACGAGCTAGGATCATTTTGTCACGAAATGTATGTTATAAATCTTCAGCTATTTAATGGTTTAAACATTTTCCCATTTGTCAATGAACGTTTTTGGCAACAATGAACCAAAGAACCTGAAAAGCTTACATTTAATAAAATATTGTATAATTAAATTGTGTTCCTTTTAAAGAAATTGATGGTGTATGTGCTCCTTACAGGAACTGTTTTCCACCTGCCTTAAGAACAGTAGCAATATCACTGACCCCATGAAAATGAGAAGACACAAATTAGCTGAAGAAGAATCAGCATGTTTTTAAAAAGTAAGTATTCTAAGAAGACTCTAGCCAAAGATGATAAATTCACACATTAGGCAGCAGAAGGGGGTTTACATGTCACTTTGTATATAGTCTAGTCACTGTTCTTCTAAAATAGTTTGTCTCATTTTTTCCTCAAGTTTTCTTGAGCACCATTCTAGTGCTACTGTGTTGTTTCACTGGAAAAACTTTGCCAAGAGTTTGAATGAAGCCAGTGTTATTAGCTGTATCAACCAGAAAATTAGTTAATTCTAATAACAATTTGTTTCTTTTATTCTATTGACACAGTAAAAAGAATTATTTTGGAATTTCATTTTGTTGAGAAATGTTACATAATTGTAACATTTACGAGACAAGTTACATAATTGAAAGTATAAATTCAGCTCAAAACTTTGACATTGACTATAAAATTACAATTGACTCTTGAGCAATGCAGTATTTAGGGGCGCTGACCCCCCCTCACAGTGGAAAATCCATGTATAACTTTTGACTCCCCCAAAACTTAATTAGAAATAGTTTACTGTTATATGTATATCTACATATATTTTGTGCATTCATGACATACCTTTTTCTTATTTTTTTCAATATTTCTAGGCTATGCAGTTCATCTGCAAGTTTTTTCAAATTGTCACAAATCTCCAAAAATTTTTCCAATATTTTTATTGAACAAACATCGTTGTGTAGGTGGACAAGCACAGTTCAAACCCATGTTGTTCAAGGGTCAACTGTATGCTTTATGATGGTAATATAAATAAAAATATTGGTGTCATAGTGAAAACTATATTCTTACTAAATTAAGAAACCCATGGAGAATATTTCAGTTGTAGTACATACAAAATTCATATTTTCATTCTAACAAGCTACAATATTCCACCAAAAAGGAGATTCAACAGTCAAAAAAACACTTTTTTTTATGTTTTTATATTCATAGAATTAGAGGAGTGAAAATGTTTGTGTGTACTGTAGCCAATGTTGAATATAAAAAAATAATTACTTCAGCATGGTCGTACACATTTTCAGTTGGATCCTAAAAATGTTTGAACTTGAAAGAACTAATTTGAAAGTGAATCTAAGTGTTTTGCAACATTTTTTGCTGGGTATAGAATTTTAGGTAGAAATTTTTCCATTTTAACCCTTTAAAACTGTCTCTCTATTGACCTTCATTGTTTGTGACCGTAAGTTTGCAGTGATTCTTATCTTACTTCTTCTCTATGTAATTTCTCTTTTTCCTTTGGATGCTTTAGAATTTCTTTTTATCTCTTGTATAGAATTTTATTATGGTTTTCAACTTGTTTTAAATATTTTCAACAATTATTTTTTCTTTTTTGTCCTCTCCTGAGACTCCAGTTACATGTATGTTAGACTGCTTGATATATCCCACAGGTCCTGAGGCTCTGATCATTCTGTAAATTTGTTTTAAAATCTTTTATTTTGCCAAATGTCTGTTATTATACCTACAATTTCACTGATTTTTTTTTCCTCCTTAGAGTTAGATCTGCTTTTAGTTCCATTCAGTGACATAATTTCCGATATTGTGATTTTCACCTCTAGAAGTTCCATTTCATTCTTCTTTATACTGTCCATTTATCTCATTATGTTTATTTTTTAAATGCTTGAACATATGTGTAAAGTCCTTTTCTACTCATTCCGTCATTGCTTTTTCTTCTTTGTTTGTCTCTCCTGGTTACCAGTCACATTTTCCTACTCCTTCCCATGTTTACTTAATTTAATTGGATGCTGGATGTGTGATTTTTACATTATTGAGTGACAGGTTTTGTTTTATTCCTTTAAAGAGTTTTGGACTCAATTCAGTAAGAATGGCAGGGTATCTATTGATTCCCACTTTTTGTGCAGGTGCCTGGAAATCGCCAGGTATCAGTATAAGAAAATTGGCCCAATCTGTTCAGTAAGTCAGAAACAGAAGAAAGGGACTATGCTAGATTAAGAGTATGATTAAAGTATGATCCTGGAATAGGAAGGGACATAAGTGTAAAGACATTTCAAGATCACGAGAGAAATTTTTAAAATTACTGAAACACAGAGGCGATATTATCAACCAGGATACAAGTTACAAAACAGCAGAGACACTATGTTCTCACTTTGGTTAAAAACCAACACTTACAGGTATACATACATGTGTAGAAGAAGATCCACCAAGACATATACTAAGGTGTCAACCTTTGTGGTGATCCCTGAGTGTAAGATTATGGTGTTTTCATTTGCATAAAAATAATGAATGGAGAGGAGATAGAAAGCTGGGGTGATTTTAGGGCTCAGCTTATGTTTCCCTTCCTCAAAGATCCCAGTCCTCTATTACCTGTTGTCCATTGTCTGAAAGTAGCTGTCTCATAAATTTTATTCAGTTTACTCATTTATGATGAGAGAACTTTCTGTGTAGCTGTTACCTTTTCATGGATGGAAGTAAAAGTACATTAAATGACCTTCCTTTTCAAAATGTGGATCCCTACTTTGTTATATTTAATTATAGGAAACTGGTTTTCTCCAGTTTCAAAAAGCATCATCCTTCAGAGAACAGGAAACACTTTGAAACTCTGATATGTACATTGGGTGAAGAGATGTTTACTGATGGTGGTCACTACTGGGAGGTGAGGGTCCCAAGAAAATCTGTTGAATTTTTGTTTGGACTCAGGTCACTGGGAAGGAAGGGATGTAGATACTCAGTTGACCATGGTTTCCTATTCACTGAGCCTCAAGGACAATCCGTTTGAAGTTCTTTCTCAGCATTCCCTCCTTTCCTTCAGACAGTCCTATCACTATGGAGAGGATCTAGTCTATAATGTGACAGAGTGGACCCATATTTATAGTTTTAATTACACCTTCCTCCAATCTCTTATATTCCTCCCTTAAGATACTAGACAATGGAATGGATCTTCTTTCACTGACCACCCTGCAACTGCAACTGATTTCAGCCTTGGACAACCAGAAAGTTACACTGATGTATATCATAACCCAGGCTAACTGGAGCTTCCTTGGCTGACTGCTGGATCTTGCGGTCTCTTAGTGTTGCTTATAGTTTGATAAAAATTCACTCAAGCAAAACAAAACTGAATTTCCTACCATTCACACTGAGGGGGAATGACAACAGTGCAAATTTTTCATAGTTATTTGAAAAGCCTGTGGTATTTGGCGTAGAAAAGATATTCAGAAAGTAAAATTGTGTTTTGGAACACTTTATATAGACACAGGTACAAATCCCTATTGTTGCTGGTAAGCCATATCTCACATAGTCATGACTTTAATCATCTATTTTGAAAATATTTAAAATAATGTAAGTATGGATACCACCACAGCTTTATTAAAATCAGCATCCCTCTTCTGTTATTTGTATCACAAAACTTCTTGGAGACACCAATTTTTCAATGTTGAAACAATTATTTTCTCTTATCCACGCCGTCCTGCCATCTCCATCTTCCTATCTATCTCTCATTTGTCTAACCCTCAGGCTGCCTGCATGGATCATTCCCAGCATGTCACACCCAGCAACGACTTTGCAGCTGCCTGGCGGTTCAGTTTGGCTCTGGGGGGGTCTTCCCAAGAGTATTCCCTTGTCTAGCTTTTGTTCTTTATCTTCTCAGAGAATCTGGTTGTGGGCAGGGGAGTTAGTACCAAATGAGCAATGTGTATTTAGGTAGATAACCTCTATGAATAATTTGTAAAGTAGTTTGTAAATTAGGAAACTTTAATTTTGATTTCCAATGGATGATGTTTCAAGCTACTAAAATGAAATCATTTCCTATAGAAATCCAAGTACTTTCTCCACTGAAGCACAGTCAATTATAAAATATTTTAATGAGGTTTCACTCTATAAGAGAAAAATTTACACCAGGTTCCAGCTAATGAAGTGTCTTGTCCTTTCATTACAAACTCTGTAAAGTATTATTATTACTTTATTACCTCACTTGCTTCAAAAAAGGCATTATTTAAGCAATACTGAAACTTGAGGAAACAGGGAGGGACAGCTGCTCTTGGACACATTTTTTTTTGTTTTTGTTTGTTTTTATAATTTCTCAATTCCTTACAGTCTACTTGTAATGGATTTTCTGTTACATTATTGCATTATTGCATTACTGACTTGGTGAATTAATTAGATAACCAAAGTGGAAATGTGAACATATGGTTTCATTAAACCTAAAAAATGAAGTCACTGACAAGTTTGTGCAAATAATTCTTCTTCAAAAATTATTTCCCTAAGGACTTCATGGTAAATTGAAAACTTTTGTTATTGACACTCAGTGCTCTCTGTGAACTGACACATCTAATTACCTTTGTGATGCAAGTGTCCTACAACATTCCCCAGTTGTTTTGTGCCCTGACCTCAAAACATCTACACGTATCCACTTCTGGGCATTTGCTTGTATCATATTCCTCTGGCTGCAATACTTCATCTCTCTCACTTTGTTTCTAAATTCCCTTTATTTATTATTTTGCTTTCTTTATTCTTGTTTTTATTTCCCTTTTTTCTACAATGAATGTTTATTATTTGTATTTAAATACATTTTTCACATTACATTTGAATTATTGGTTGGACCTCGATATCCATTTGAAGGCCTGATTTTAGTACTGGGTAGAAGGTGAAATGTTGGCTAAAATATGCCTTTAGAGTGTGGAAAAGCATCTGATGGGCTGAGAGGAACCAAACAGTCCCTCTCCATATTGTTTACACTTACACCCTTTGCTGGTGTCTCTCAGCTTAGAGACAAAAAGCAAACAGCAACAGAGTTGCTCCATTCCATCTCCAAAACTCTGAACATTTTTGGAATATTATTTAAGCACTATTTATCTATATCCAAGAAAATCCAAGCTCAGCAGAAGAGAAAGATGTTGAGTTTGTTCAACTTCTTTCTTCTATCTATGCAAAATAAATGTTTACCGTGTGTGTGTGTTAGATGGAAGTTCTACCACTTAGGATGAAAATGACACAATATTCTGAAGTGGCATCCAGGAGTAGGCAGGGTAAGTGAGTGATAGTGAGTGACATGGTTGGCTCCACCCAACTCATGATGGAAGCCACATTGTCTCTACTCAACCCCAGAATCAGTTATTTTCATTTAATGGTGATGAAATATTAGAATTCTAGGTGCTTTTGTTTGTTGGTTTGGCTTGGTTGGTTAGTTTGGTTTGGTTGTTTTTCCTATACAAGTTATCGATTTAGTTAAATCTGTATGCTGAGAGCTAGGGTCAGAATTCTTGTTCTTCCACTCTTTGCCAAGAAGACACTAAGCAAATCTGTTAGCCTCCCTCTGTCTCAGTTTTGTCAACTATAAATGAGGATGATAGTACTCACCTTTCTCATAGCATTAGCAGAAGAATCTGTAAAAGACAGAAAAAATGTCTGGCAAATAAAAGGGACTAAGATAAAAGTTTCAAACTGGCAGTATGTTCGCTATCCTGGGGCTACCACTGGGGGCGCACACCACAAATATAGGAATCTCTTGTTATCTGGACTTTCATTATAAAAATATTTGCTATAATGACTTTCAGATACTGAAGATTGTGAAGGAGTGAGCCCTGCATGGAGAAAAGTGGTACAGACAGAGGGAACTTAATTTTAAAAGTCCTTGAGTTGACATCAAGTCTCAGTTTCAAAACGGAAAATCTGTTATAGTGAGTCCACAGACTTCTAGTGAAAACACTCAAATTGTACAGGAGTCCAGGCAAGAGGACAGAGAGTGTGCTGCAGTCACACTTCAGCTGTACTTGAAGGAATAGTAACAGTGACTTGCATTATTTGAAGGGAAAGAAACAAGAATATAGCCATGATTAGCCACATTTGCTCCCAGTGCTCCAGCCACACTGGCCTCCTTACTGTTCGTGGCAATGCACGCTCTGTCCCTAAGGCTTGGAACATGATTGCCACATAGTAGAGGTCTTAGTCCATTTGGGCTGCTATAACAAAAATACCATAGACTGACTGACTTAAAAACAAATTTATCCTCACTGTTCCAGAGGTTGGGAAGTCCAGGATCAACACACTGGCAGATTCAATTTCTGGTGAGAGCCCTCTTCTTAAGAGTTTCACAGGTGATGGTCTTCTCACTGTGTCCTCACAAGGCAGAAAAGGTGAAGGAGCTCTCTGGGGTATCTTTTATAAGGGCACTAATTCCATTCATGAGGACACTACCCTTATGACTAGTCACCTCCCAACAGCCCACCTCTAAATACTATCATATTAGGGGCTAGTTTTCAATATAAGAATTTTGAGGGGACACAAACTTTAGTCTATAGCTGTGCGTCCAATAAATAATAATTTGCCAAATAATTTGAATAAATAATGTCTCTTGCATCTGAGCATGAGAACATGGAGATTTTGGTAGCTGAGGCTCTTCAGGTTATTAAGTGTGATTTAACATATATTTTGTTAGAGCAGAGAACTTGACCTGGGATTCCATATAGCTAAGGAGGCAGCACTTGGGAGAAAGGGTGGTCTGAGAGCTCAGAGACAGTGATCTAAGAATCTGTGAGCATCTGTTGATATTGGGAGGACAGAGATGGATTCTATAATAAACCAGCAGCAACTGTGAAGGGACTGAATCACCCACTAATTATGGCAGGTTAATTCACCTGTATAATTACTTATTTATGTTCATGGTATCTGCCCTCTTTGTTGACTAGAAAGCTCCATGAATCAGACCTGCTATTGTTGGCCTGAGAGGGTGGCTCTTGAGACATTGATGCCCATACTATCAGAGAAGGGGATTATAAGAGAATTAGTTTGGCATCTGATTCAAATTGCAAACTCTGTAGAGAAAGTCCAGATAAATCCTTAAGCTGCAAGTGTCTCAAGAGTAAGATAAGTTCTTTGGGATTCTGAAAGTAGAATTCCAGAATATGTGGGTTTTTCTTAAGCTAAGTATCATGACTCCATCAATAAAATATCTTATTCATAGATAAGAGCTAAATGAGTCATAATACAGAGTAATTTCTGTTTTTAAATTATTGTCAAATTTCGATTATCATCTAGAAATATGGTTCTGAAACTTTAGCGTTTCTTGTAGTTATAACTAGGGTTCACTCCAGTCTGACTGAATGTTTGGAGTTATGTAGGTGTGGATTCAAAATCCACAAAGGTTTTCTAAGCTCTAGCTAATACAAAAGGAGCTTGAAAAATGGTTAACATGGGGCAGTTTTCTGGAAATAGCAAGTGATATCCTTGCCAATTATAATGAGTCCAAAAAGTTCTGAGAGTTCTGACTCCTCCTTTCTTTGGCTCAGTTAAGATTCACTTAGACAGTTTTTGTTTGTTTGTTTGTGTTTTTTTGCAAAGCTCCTTTTTCCCAGGGAAGTTCTCAGTGCTGGAGCCAACGAGCCAATCATTACCCTGATGGGGCACAAGGCTGTGCTCCCCTGTCACCTCAGACCCTCCCCACAAGTGGATGCCCAATACATGGAGTGAGTGGACTCAAGATCACCCCTTAGCTAAGACAGTTTTTTTAAATGTCTGATCATCAGGGAACACCATGGGGAGTGTTGCTCTGAGGCTGCAAGATACACCCTTCTGATGAAGAGCAGTACAGATGCAGCTTTGAGCGTTTATCCTGTCACAGTAATGGTACTTTAAGTGTATGTGACAGGTGAGTCTCTGGGATAGGAGTCTGTGTGGCTGAGTTCTAGGATAAGACCTGTCATTTCTCACATGACCACTCTGCTCACATACAAGGAGAACTGGCAAGAGAAAATGGAATTCCACCTCCTCCTGGTGATTTTGTGCAGTATATCTCCATTCTATGTAATTTTCTTGTAGCACATCCCTCCTCCCCTTGAATCATGGTAAGAACCCCATAAACTCATTGTATCAGACCAGTGAAATGTTATATTCATCTCTCTGTCTCAAGTTTACTATTCTCAGATGTCTATAATTTAATCTCTCCACAAATATTTTCATAAATTCAGTATCAAATATTTATATCAAAGTGACTTACTGGTACATTTCTTAAATTTTATTAACTGATGATTGCAATCAATAAATGTTATCCCAACAACACTGCAGAAGGCCTGAGAGAATGTAGGAGGAAGTAACACATCATCTCTTTCCTGTCAGCACAGAGGATTTTAGTAGGGTTGAACAACTGGACACTGGCCTAAAATGTATAATTCCAGGGATGAAATCCTCTAAGATTATGTTATTTATCATTTCAAGGTGAGATTTTATACCTTACTGATGGAGCACAAATAAACTCACAGGAAGTCACCTCTGAGAAGATAATATTCATTCCTTATTTTGTAACAAAGAATAAAAAAGAAATTGGGAAGAAGTTCATGCTCTACTATTTTTTAGAAATACACTTTTATGCAAGTTACTTGACCTTTAATGTTTTTCCATTATTTAAACAAATGTGAGAAAAATACAGCTGACCCTTGAATAACGTGAGGGTTGAGGCACCAACCCCTCACTCCCCAACACTGCCCTTGAAGATTGGGTACTGCTATCTCTCAAAGGAATTGATAAATGACTCACCCAAGGGCAGAAAGCTGAACCAGTTTGAACAGAATCAGAACTCAAACCCTGGTTCTCTTGATTTCACATATTATGATCTCTAATCGAATATACTTTTCCCCACACTTAGTATGAAGATCTGTAAAATGAAAATACAAAAATCATTGGAAAAAATCTGCATGTAAGTGGACCCACACAGTTCAAACCTGTGTTGTTCAAGGGTCAACTCTACTACTTACTTCATTGAGATATTATGTAATTTAAATAAGAATGCATGCAAAGAAATTAGTACATTTCATAGTACATAGTAAGTGCACAATAAATGCTGCTGCTGCTGATCTACCCTTGGTATATCAGCAGCAATCATCTTGACATTGACAATAAACAATGCCCTGAACCTCTAGTCCAAAAAATCATATCAAAGTCTAACAGCCTCCTCCAAATATTTCCATGTTTACAGTCTAAAGCTCAAATTTGCTACTAGCGTCTGGATTCTAATAGTAGCTAAGTATAGTGGTCAATTTGTTTTCCCTCAGTTGCTTTTATTAGTTTCCAAAATATCACTCCAGACAGAGAATACAGCATTGTTCCCTGATTTCACCAAATATATCAACCATGAATGGTGCTTCTGTGTGTTGTGTGCTTTAAAAATTGTGTTGAGATCCAGAAATGTCTATTACCTTGTAGTCTCCCAAACCACTGGGCACTGTCTAGTGGGCAGCCCTACTACATTTCCAAGAGCATCCCAAGGACCAGTTTAGTGTCTCCAGTGTATTCATTCCTTTTTTCACACTCTCTCCTGTTGCCTGTAGCCTTGTTTTTTTCTTAGTATTATATGTTTAGCATTATAGGCCTCAGTGTGAGTCAGAGATGGAGACCTGGAAGATGTATAAAAAGAAGTGCTAACTTGAATAATTCTGAGCCCAGGAGAAAGGTAAGAGAGTAGAGGGCCAGAGACACTTTCATTGGAGCTCAAGGCCCATCTCATGGATGCTCAGAAATCTGTCAATGTCTTCCATCAGGAGTCCTGAGAGGGCCCAGGGTCCACAATGTACAATAGGGTGTCTAGGGAGTAGATAATCGTCCTCCATATGCAGATTCAATCTCCTGCCACTCCCAGGACTGCAACTCATGCACATCCCCAAAAAGGAAGGCTACAGCATTGATTCACCCACTCATAACTGGGAAAGGAGGCGTTAACAGCATCTCTGGATACTTGATCTTTCTACATTGCTTATTGTACATAAAACTGGAATTTATGGTTTATAGGACACAACTAGAGAGCAAAAGTCAGTCATGTAGGTTCCCTACCTGTGTGATTGATGGAATGTAAAAGCTAAGAATCTAAAGTGGCTTCCTCAGGCTCTAACTTTTTTTTTTTTTTTTTTTCTTTACGCGGGCCTCTCACTGTTGTGGCCTCTCCCGTTGCAGAGCACAGGCTCTGGACGCGCAGGCTCAGCGGCCATGGCTCACGGGCCCAGCCGCTCCGCGGCATGTGGGATCTTCCCGGACCGGGGAACGAACCCGTGTCCCCTGCATCGGCAGGCGGACTCTCAACCACTGCGCCACCAGGGAAGCCCAGGCTCTAACTTTTAAATCACACATGTTACACATATTGTTAGCGCTCGTCTCTTAATGTAAAACCAAAATACATCCCAGGGTGGAAAAATGACTTTTTTGAGAAGTACGTCAGATGGTTTTAGACCATTTCAGAGGTGGATGTCGCTGTCTCTGTCTTGCTTTTTGTGTCTATCACTAATCATAGTAAAGTTTGGTGCTAGGTACAGCATGTGATTGCTGTGAGTCTGTTTTGACAGTTGAACATTTGTGGTAGTGTAATGACTTAATCAGAACTGTGTCCTTCAACAAGCCTCTGAGATTACTATAAATCCTAACACTCGATTTCTCATTATTACCTTCTTTTCTTGACTATTTGTTAATATCTCATTCCTTCAAGATTTCTTGTTCTTCCCTTTTTCTGCTACCTTTGATCTCTTAGGATAATCATTCATTCTGAGGAAATTGTTCACAGAATATTCTTACTACCTAAGATACACAAGAGATGAGCAATCATTCTGTTTGGTTAAGTGTACTAAAGCCTAGGATCAAAACAATTTTTGGTTGTTGCTCTCTTTTTTTTTTTTTTTTTTTTTTTTTTTTTTTTTTTTTTTTTTTTGCAGTATGTGGGCCTCTCACTGTTGTGGCCTCTCCTATGTGGGCCTCTCACTATTGTGGCCTCTCCCATTGCGGAGCACAGGCTCCGGATGCGCAGGCTCAGTGGCCATGGCTCATGGGCCCATCTGCTCCGCGGCATGTGGGATCTTCCTGGACCGGGGCATGAACCCGTGTCCCCTGCATCGGCAGGCGGACTCTCAACAACTGCGCCACCAGGGAAGCCCCGGTTGTTGCTCTCTTAATTGAGCTCCTTGTCCCCTTCACAGTTCACAGGATTAGGAAGTTCCCCACACCCTCTCATCAAGAACAGTGATGCCAGAGTGGTCCATCTGGTGTGTCAGGCTGCAGGCTGGTACCCAGAGCCTGAGGCAAGCTGGGGAGATCCCTAAGCACAGAATTTAAAGCCACACTCTGAAAACAACAGAGCAGGTGGAAACAGCCTGTTCTCCACTGAGTCTTCAGTCCTGGTAGCCGTGACTTCTTTGGTCCTCAGCCACAGGCTCAACGAGAAGAAGGAAATAACTATTTCTGTTGTCAGGTTAGTTTCTATATTATTACATCTCATTGCCTTGAGTAGTGTTTTAAAAGCTGTGTTTCTTGTGTATTGTTGAATTTCTAATAGCAAGGAAAATGATTTTGAGTCCCTGAACTGTACTTTTTAGGCAACCTTCCAATACCAAATTGAACTATTCTATTCAAAGTCTCCTACTTGGACTAGAGTTGCTAGCATATCTTTGCTAAGTGAGGTGTGATATGAAATTCAAAATTAACAATATTCTTTCTTGAGCTTGGGTTTCTTACCAGAGCCTTATTTTTTTTTTAACATCTTTATTGGAATTTAATTGCTTTACAATGGTGTGTTAGTTTCTGCTTTATAACAAAGTGAATCAGTTATACATATACATATGTTCCCATATCTCTTCCCTCTTGCATTTCCCTCCCTCCCACCCTCCCTATCCCACCCCTCTAGGTGGTCACAAAGCACCGAGCTGATCTCCCTGTGCCATGCGGCTGCTTCCCACTAGTTAGCTATTTTACGTTTGGTAGTGTATATATGTCCATGCCACTCTCTCACTTTGTCACAGCTTAACCTTCCCCCTCCCCATAAATTGACAGGAAGCACAGTGAAGTTGAAGCTTACCTTTATCCTTACATAAACACTTCTTTTATTCATAATATTTATGCAATGGCACAGTAAATAGTTGAATTATATTAAAATCATTGAAATGATTGTTTTGTCTGTAAGACACCAGGGAAGTTATTTTACTGGTCGATTTAAAAATGGTGGAGGCAAAAAAAAAAAAAAAAAATGGTGGAGGCATGTGTGTGTGGAGTGATCAGATTAGGACTGACCCATCCCCTCTAGTGTAGACAGGGGCTACAGTAGAGAAGAATTTAAATGTTATCAAAAAAAAAGTGACAGAAAATGTAAGATGCTTTAAGGTCAGCATGAACTAGATATCTGGCTCTTTTGAGAAATTGAGTACGTACTGACACACATTGCCACTTGTAATTGATGTCTATATTTTCTTTCATGACAGAAATAATATATGGATAACTCTGAGTATTATTTTAGCTGTGATCTGCATTTCCGTGGTTGTTTTTTTCATTGCAGTGCAAAGATCTAAAAGTAAGTGGGCTAGGGCAATGTATGACTGTCATTTGAGTTTGTCCATTGTTGGGACCGGGTGGAGTAAGATGGTGACTTGGAAGAGTAAAACGGTTATCTAAAAGAGTTAAATGATATGTAGGTGACAGAGACTGAAGGCTTGGAAAGCAGGAATATGAAGGGTCATTTTTTGGTAGCACTTCTTCAGTTGGGAATCTTGGTTTTATCTTGGTACTGAATGGCATGTTATTCTCAGTCTTGCTATTGTGGAAAAAATGCTATTTGCCCAACAGAGTAGATTACCACATGGACCCTAGTCCTTCAGCCTCCCTTAGTTTGGCTTCAGTTAGGATTTATATAGGGGCCCTGAGTAACCTGGTTCCCATAATGGAGCAGATGAGATGTCCAGCAGTGAAGCGTGGGACACCACTGTGTACACAGCAGCAAAAGAAAAACAAACTATCAAAATAAGTTAATTAAAAAGAAGCCAAAAGTGTAGATATAACCCATATTTGAATAAGGGGATAACTTAGAGATAATTTAAACTTTCTCAAACATTCTCCTGGAGAACACTTTCCCCAGATGTTAATTAGGGGAGATTTGGGGAAATATCTGATTAGATAAAGTTGAAATTTCTTACTTTAAAAATGATCAGAGATATTAAATGATAATATGAATTATGAATCTCTAAAAGCATTTAATTTCATGAAAGAATACTTCAGAAAATATTAAGTTTAAAACATATAAATGTCCATATTTTATAAAGTTAATATATAATTTGAAAAAATACATAAGATGGAATGAATCAGAGTTTTCTTTTTATATCCATGGGTGATATTTATTTCATTCTCCATATATTTCTGATCCTCCCTATTATCTGTAATAAGAATGTATAATACTCTGAAAAAAAATTGTAGAAAAAATAGAGTCAATAATTTTTTTCTAGTTATACTTTCCATGCATATCAGTTAATCAGACATAAGGTGAGGATCCCTCTTTAAGGAGAATGGTGGATCAGCTGCAAACCAAACATCATTTAATAGATGTTCTGCTGAGCCACAGTTCTCCACAGACTCTGACCTCCTTGCTGGGTCCCTGCCTTCTCCTTTGCTTGAGCAGACCCACCAGGAAGGATCACCTGAGAATGCTGAGAGGGTAAGGGGTAGATGAGGAAGGGCAAAAAACCCCTTATCTCAAGAGGGGCCTGCTTCCTCTCTCATGATTTGGTCCAGTTGTTTCACATGACATCGCCTTTTCCCATCCTGGACCACTTCCTCTACATTTGGCATCCCTAGCATGGAAACCAAAGAATGTTAGCATGGATGCGGAACTGGATTTGCAGTTTCTCCACCCAGACACTAAATAAAGGTGTAAACAACCGTCCATTTTCTTGTTACAGAATCATAAAATTGTAACAGGAGCCCCAAATGGTAAGAATCCTAATAATTTATTCTTCCAGTAAAATTCCTGAAACATAGGAAGCACTTGATTAATGTTGTGTTGAATTACATATTGAACCCAATCCCTCATTTTCCCTGTGAGGAAACTGAGGTCTAAAGACATTCAGGGACCAATTTAGTCCTAGTAACAGAACTGAGATGGGGATTCTGAACACACAACTTCCAGTCTTGCAGTCCCTTCTCTGCTGTGGTGTCTGTCTCAGGCAAGGGCAATTTTGAGTTGAAATACAACGTTGGTAATATTTGTGTTCAACAGCAGCTGCCAGTTGGGACTTTCTTCTTTCCATGATCTAAGTAAATCTATGCTCAAAATGCTGCTGCATTGTCCTAATCCCACATCCTCCTCAATCTAATATACCTGCTATGGACCCTTACACTTCACAGTGCTGACTTGGTTATCCAGAGTGACAGCTAGAAAATAGGTGAAGTCATCCTCAACAGTCATCCAGGAGAACATGGCTTAGCATTGGCACTTATCATCCATTGAGGAAGACTTCGTATATTTAATTTGTCCAGTTTGGCCAAATAATTCATATTAAGCAAAACACATATTTTAGAATAGTGATGGGGTAAATAGCCATGTGGTTTCCCTATCACACTTATTTCGATAGGGAGAGAAAAAGTTCTGCAATATAATGAAAGACTCAAAACGCTTTAAAAGTTGTAATAGTTGTTCTGGGACTGATCCTTTTACCCAAAGCATAGTTTCTGTTGCATCTTTCCGAAGTTTGATTTCTGGGTAGTTTGGAGCAAACCTCTCTCTGGCTTTGCCCTAGTTCTTTTTCTTCAGTTTTGGAGGACATGAACATCTTCCATGGAGTGGGCTTGCCTGGCCCCAAGGCTGGATGGGCTTAGAGAGCTCCAGTTGAATTAGAGCACTTATTACCTCCTCCCCAAGCCTCTCCTTTTATCCAACACATCTCCAAAATTGTCCAACCTTTTTTGCTACTTCAGAATTGACACTTGGGGGCTTCCCTGGTGGCGCAGTGGTTGAGAGTCCGCCTGCCGATGCAGGGGACGCGGGTTCGTGCCCGGTCTGGGAGGATCCCACATGCCGCGGAGGGGCTGGGCCCGTGAGCCATGGCCGCTGAGCCTGTGCGTCCGGAGCCTGTGCGTCCGCGGCGGGAGAGGCCACGGCAGTGAGAGGCCCGCATGCCGCAAAAAAAAAAAAAAAGAATTGACACTTGGAAAGTTTCTTCACTCCCAGTTTTTTCTCTACATTTTTCTCTATGGCCTTTGTATTTTAGATTATTCAAAAGCTTTGTTTTAATAGTCTATCTCATATAAACCATGTTGAACAATTTTTTAAACATTTTCCCCCTCCCTCGCTTCCTTCCTTCCTCTCACTTCCTCTCATCCACAGCCGGGTCAGTGTGAAAGAGCCAGTTTTACCTTTAACCTCATATTCAGTTGAATACACATCACATGTAATTTATGATCTAATCATCTGTTTACCATTTTGATGCCTAGATTCACAGTCTCATAACTTTCAAAAGATAGTCAAAATAAATTTCTCTATGGAGCTTAGTGAGACCACTTCCAGGAATTCACAGTATGCTTCACTTTGCTAATTGTAGTAGCAGAGAGCTAGTAATTACTCATACTTGTGTGCCAAGTTATTTTTTCTGTCTCTCCATTCTCTATGTCTTCTGAACTTCCATGGTCTACTAGAAATGTCTTCATCACAGTTGACCTGGGTCTGAAAATCAATAACTCCATCTTTTTACTCTTCATCAGTCTCTGTAATATGCTTATTTTTTTATACATCTTTATTGGAGTATAATTGCTTTACAGTATTCTGTTAGTTTCTGCTGTACAACAAAGTGAATCAGCTATACGTATACATATATCCCCATATCCCCTCCCACTTGAGCCTCCCACCCACCCTCCCTATCCCACCCCTCTATGTCATCACAAAGCACCCAGCTGATCTCCCTGTGCTATGCAGCAGCTTCCCACTAGCCATCAATTTGTAATATGCTTATTTTTAGCTAAAGTAAAACTACAGACCTTTCAGTACATTGAGTTTCTACCAGGTTTTGGCTATCTGAAACAGTAAATTTTGGAAGACTATTTTTGTTATAGTCTTTGCCCTCTCTTTTTTCACATTGCATAGTCTGGTTACCCATAACAGTATGTATGTCTGGGATCGGTGGAAATACGGCTCAAACTTCTGGATACTTTCTGATCTGTCCATTCGAATCCTGTCTCTCACTTCTTGAAAAATATGGATTCTTTTCATTTCTTTTTAAATTATTTATTTTTACCTTTTTTTTTTTTTTGCAAGAAGTATGTGAAGGCTACATGTCTACTGGGGAATAGAATTGATATTGTCAGTTTTCCATCATTGCAGTAATAAATTCCACTGAAAGGGCCATCATGTAGTTGATGTTCAGAATCACAGTGGAAACCCCTACATTGATTCCAATTTTTAATACAGGTGCTTCTCTCTCTCTTTCCCCTACTGGGTTCTTTCACTGAGCTCCTCCTTTGCCTGTGAGGCTCTGATTCATGCCATCCATATCCAAGTGCTCTCCTTAGCTGAATCAGCTCTCTTTTGGGGAGGTGGGTGAAAACATGCTTTGGCAGCTTTGGTGCTCTCCAGTCAGGCTTCAAGAAGGTTGGCCCTAGGGTAATAAATCATCCCAGTTTGTCTGGGATGAGCCTGGTTTTAGTCATGAAATTCATGTGTCCCAGGAAACCCCTTTTCATGATGCAGAAATCTCCAGTTTTCTATAATGGGTACAGAAGGTTGGAGGAAAACTGTAAAACCAGTGAAGCAGCCAAAAAACTAGGTCTGAAAGCAACACTCTTTTTTTTAAAAATTTTGTTTATTACTTGCTTCTTATTAGCTTTCATTTATTTATTTATTTATGGCTGCGTTGGGTCTTTGTTGCTACGCGGGGGCTTTCCCTAGTTGCAGTGAGCAGGGGCTACTCTTCTTTGCGGTGTGCGGTGTGTGGGCTTCTCATTGCGGTGGCTTCTCATTGCAGAGCACGGGCTCTAGGCACGCAGGCTTCAATAGTTGTGGCACACAGGCATGCAGCATGTGGGATCTTCCTGGACCAGGGCTCAAACCCGTGTCCCCTGCATTGGCAGGCAGATTCTTAACCACTGTGCCACCAGGGAAGTCCCTGAAAGCAACACTCTTTTTAATATCAAATGAATGCAGCATAGATTATCTGCCTTCTTTAGTCACGGTCACTGTTTTTTCCCCTGATAACTGATGTTGGCAATTATGATTTGCAGTTCACAGTAATGAATCCCCTGTTGTTGCATCAGTCTGAGTGACGTGACTTGTGTGCAAAGTAAATGCATTGTAATCATGAGCATTATCCATCCATCTTTGACTTTGCTTGTAGATTAACTGTTGTGCATTGCATTGAGATAGCTAAAATTTTTTTGAAAGAATACTGGCTGAAAATTTCCCAAATTTGATAAATAGTGAACACTCATAGGTCTAAGAAGCTCAGTGAACCCAAAGCATAAGAATCACGAAGAAAACTGCACAAAGTCACACAATAATCAAATTACTGAAATCTAGTGATAAAGGAAAAATCTAAAAACCAGAAAGAGAAAAACGATACATTATTCTTATTCTGTAATAAGAATAAGAATTACAGCAGACTTGTTAGTGGAAAAAATGCAAGTCAGAAGAGAGTAAGGGTAACTTCTTTAAAGTATTAAAAAAATTTTTAACTGTCAATCTACAATTTACCCACCAGAAATAAATTTCAAAAGCAAAGGTAAAATACTTATTCATCCCTAAAAAAGGTGAAAGAATTAATTACCAACAGAGCTTCACTACGAATGTTAAAGGAAGGCCTGTAATCCCAAGGAGACTAGAGCACGTGGAAATCCAGATTTGTACAAGGAATGAAATTTATGGAAAATAAATACAGAGACAAATATAAGACTTTTTTCCCTTTAAGATTTAAATCTCTTCAGAAGATGATTGACTGCTTAAAGCAAAAATAATGACATATTTGTGGGCTTTATGACATACACAGAAGTAAAATGTGTGACAAGAATAGTACTTAGGCAAGGAAAGGATAAATGGAAGTATATTATTGTATGGTTCTCGTTTTTTTTTTTTTTGGCCTTGCTGCAGGGCATGTGGGATCTTAGTTCTCTGACCAGGAATCAAACCTGCACCCACTGCATTGGAAGCGTGGAGTCTTAACCTCTGGACCGCCAGGGAAGTCCTATTTTATGGTTCTTAAAGTACCATGAAGTTTAATATTACTTGAAGTTGGTCTGTGGTTAAAGATGTATACTATAAATATTTATCTAAGAATCCATCATTATGTAAAACAAAATTATAAAACATAATTAATTAAAAATAAAGTATAAGGGGCTTCCCTGGTGGCACAGTGGTTGAGAGTCTGCCTGCCGATGCAGGGGACACGGGTTCATGCCCCGGTCTGGGAAGATCCCACATGCCGCAGAGTGGCTAGGCCCGTGAGCCATGGACGCTGAGCCTGCACGTCCGGAGCCTGTGCTCTGCAACGGGAGAGGCCGCAACAGTGAGAGGCCCGTGTAACAAAAAAAATAAAAATAAAAAAATAAAGTATAAGTAGAGGAAAGAGAATGCAAACAACAGATGGGCGAGTAGAAAACAAATAGAAAAGTGTTACACACAAACATATCAATAGTAACATTAAGCATAAATGTTCCAAAAGACCCAACTAAATCAAACTGGATAAAAAAACAAGACACAACAGTATGTTGTCTATAAGAAAGCCAATAAAAATATAAATAAACATTGCGAAAAGTAAAAAGATAGTAAAGAATATAGCATGCTAACACTAATCCAAGAAATTGGAAGTGGCTATATTAATAGCCATATTAATATCAATCAAATTAGATTTCAAAATATAGAATATTACCAGGGATAGAGGACCATGTAGAAATGATAAAGGGCCAATTTATCAAGAAGATAAGACAATCCTAATTGTTTGTGTGCCAATTAACAGAGTTTCAAAATACATGAAGCAAAAAACTGATAGGTCTGCAAGAAGAAACTGACATATCTACAATATACTCAGAAATGTCAATAACAATATCTCAGTAATTGATAGAACAAGTAGAAAGAAAAATCAGTGAGGGGCATAGTAGACTTAAAGATGGCTCTCAACCAATTTCACCTAATTGATGGTTATAGGACATCCCACAACACAACACAACAGCAGAGTACAAACACAACTTTTTCTCAAGTGCCTACAGACCATTTACAAAGTGTCATTTACATTCTGTGTCATAAAATTAAGAAAGATTTCAGCAGGGTATGTACATTATTTGTAGCCTCATTAGCATGAAACTACTGTGGAAAAGAAATCATGAATGTGGGATCCTGGATGGAATCCTAGAGTAGAAAAGGGCATTGGTGGAAAAACTGATGAAATGCAAATGAAAGCTTTAGTTTAGTTAGTAATATTGTTACCAGTGTTAATTTCCTGGTTCTGATCACTGTACTATGGTATTAAGATATTAACATTAGGGGAGGCCAGGTGAGGAATACATGGAAACTTTCTACTATTTTTGCAATGTTACTGTAGGTCAAAATAAGGCTTTTTAAAATGTAAGTCAGTTTTTGCCTATTAAATTAGCTTTTGTGGACTGCTGCCAAGAACATAGTTTAAGTAGTCAGAAAGACATAGGTTGCAATCCTAGCTTTATCACTTATTACCTGTGTGTCTATGGGTAAGTTACTCAAGTCCTCTGGGCCTCCATTTTCTTAATCTGTAAAACTGAGATGATGATACCTTCATTATAAAATTGTTGTGAGAATTAGGTCTGTAGGTTAAGTGCCAAGTACAATGCCTGGCACAGAGTAGGCAGCAACAAGACTGTTTTCCTTCCCACTGCACGATTGAGTTGACCTATGTGCTATGTCCCTATCCTTTTGGAGCCCATAGTCCAGAGAGAAAACCATTCCAATCATTTCAGCTTTACATGATTTCCTTTCCTGTGGCACTCATCAATCTGCCTTGTACTATTTGTGATTCAGCATTAGTGATTCTCATGAGCAGGCAAAGAGAATAAGAGAAAAGATGGCAATACACTGTACTATACTGTGAGCTCCTTGAGAAGAGGACTACTGTTTCTCACTTCCCCTGATTCACCACCCAGACCTGAGGACAGGGCCTTTCACGATTGTATTGAAGTCAGTAGAAAGTAGGAAAGGAAGAGTAATCTGACCACCCACCCAGACTCCTTTTCGGTAAGGCTGAGGCTGATGGCTTTTTGTTTTTGTTTTGTTTTTCATGGGAGGAGGATCTGTGTCCTCTGCATCCTGGGCTGCTCCAGCCTTTTTTCTTTCTTTTCCACCCCTAGTGGTTCCATGCCAGGCAGAGGGCCAGCAGGAGGATGATATTAAGATTGATTTGTCCTCTTCCAGTCATATAGTGACGGGAATGCCTTCTGTTGGGAGTTCTGTCATTTTCCTTTCTTTCCCTCTAGGCTTCAGCATGGTTTGGGAGACCTTCTGGCTTCCATCCTGTTAATCATGCAGCTTTCAGTCTGCAAGCTTGAGATGAGGGGTCCCACCACTGGAACTTTAGCTGTTCCAGTAGAGGCTTGCTGGTGGTATCTGTTCCTGCCAGCACCACATGCATGCTGCCCTCTGGGGAGAGACTGGTACCTCCTGCTGACATGCTGAATGGCCCTCTGAGGACAAAGAGATGCTTACAGCCATTGCCACAAACATGTTAAGACCTCACCTCATAGGTGGGGACATGTCAGAAGCAACTGCCCTGGCCATGCTGGCTCTGCTTCCTCCTGGATCCACGAAGGCTGCTCCTGCCAGTGCTCAGTTGACCTGTCCTGAGTGTGAAGACTTGGTGGATGCCATATGCATAGCATCTGCTGTGGCCCCTATCGTTAGTGCTGCCTCCCCGGTCCCTGCTGCTGCCCCTTAGTCAGGCAGTGTAGGTTTCATGATTGCAAAAGAGTGTGTGCTTCCATAAACGCAGTATGTCTGGGAGGACTACTGGATTCCTCCTTGCTCCCACCTAAGCATAACAAGAAGAGATGACCTTAAATATCTCAGGGATCATGTGAAGTCACCTGATTCTGACCTGACCTTGATGCCCTTCTCCATAGATACTCATGACCTGTGCCAAGGGGGAAAAAAACAAATAGAGAAAATGAGTGAGAGCAGAAAGGCCTGTTCCCTCTCTCTTAGATGAATAAGTCAAGAGTTTGACTTGAAGTCAAGTCCAATCTCCTGTTTAATCCCCTCTCTAGTATCCATGATGGTGATTCAAGTTTTGCTTGAATAGTTCCAGTGTTAGAAAGAGAACTGCCACAATAGACCTTTATTTTATATACGTTTGTTCACATATCTTCAGAATATATTCCTAGAAGTGAGACTGCTGGCCATTTTGATAGCGACTAACAAATTGTACAAATGCACACAGCTTGTACCACCTCTGATGTAGACAAAAATCGATACGTGACAGTCACAGGGAGATGGATTAGGACTCAAATAAAGGGAGGACTTTCTATTAGTTAAAAATGTCCCGCAACAGATCAGACTTCCTGTATTGGCATTGTAAGTGTTCAAGAATAGATTGGATGGTCAGTATGATTTAGAAGGCATTACAACAGTGGGTATTCGAATGGAGGAGCTGGTATCTAAGAAATCTCACTTTGGAAGCACTAGGAACCTTGTGGCAAGGCCTCTGAATGGTGGCTCATTTGGTCTCGAACCCTTCCAAATGCAATTCATTTTTCAGGTGAGCCCCAGAGCACCACCTGCTTTGCAGGAACCAAAACACCCTGGCCCCATTTTCTAGAGTATCTGCTAAGTCTTACTTCTAGACTCTTCCTGTCCTCTGCCTCAAAGGGAGCTAAATCCATTGTGTCCCAGCTGGGATGGCCTGAGCACTGCTAGAACTCTCCCCTGGTGGTCTCAGGAGGTTTCCCCAATAAACAAAAAGATCTCAGGGCAACACACCAGGAGGTAAAAAGAGCAGCTATTGGCAACCTTCAGATGGAGATGTTGTTTTTCCATGACTACAGATTGATATCTTTATTAAGTTGAAGGGCTACAGCCTACAGGGAGCCAAAGAGTGGGAGCCAAAGAGTGGGAGATTAGGTGGAAAAAAATTGGAAGGAAAACAAATGGGCCCAGCCACATTCCACTTGGTACAGGAGTTACCAAGTCCTGTACATTCTACTTCACCTCTCACATCCATCTCTTTTTCTTGAGAGGTTGAGCCCTAATTCAGATTAATAAAGTACATCACTGATCTCATCATGCCTCAGCTCAGAAACCTTTAATGGCTCCCTGCCACCTACTGAAAAAAGGTATGTGCAAATCACTCCCTCCCTCCCTCACTCTGGCATGCAAGGCCCCACTATACATCCCCAACCTCCTTGTTTGGTGTTACTTTCCACAGTCCCCCTTACACACTCAGCCAAAGGTCTCTTCCTCCACAAAGGCTTGGTGAACCTCTGGAGCTGTGTCAGATCTCTCCTTCCTTTGAATCCATGCCATATTTGGGAGTCCTCCCATGGGGAGGCCCCTAACAGCTTGGGTTCCATGTCGGAGTGTATTATTTGCAATACTGTCTTTGTTCTGCTGTATCATTCTTAAAGGGAGGGACTGAAATGCCTAGACTCACCTGGTCAGCTCTAAGGTCTTTGCAGGCTTGAGTCATTTGAACCATGTAATGCAGTAACACAGATTTATTGCTTAAGGCTATATTTTGTCAAGACAGCTGAAAAGACACATTATCTCTTGTCCCAGTTTCCTTAACAGCCTCATAAGGGTCTGTTTCCCTAGCATCTACAAGCATAGCACCTACTAAATGCAGTTAACCCATACATAGTGCCCTTTTAGACAAAGGGGCCCTCTGGGCAGACACAGCCCCTCAGACACACAGTTTGGCTAGTAGACAGGTGCCCTTTCCTCCAGGCTATGGCAAGCCAGCACCAGGATGACTATACAGCTTGGTGAAAGTAATGCAGCCTGGATTGTATACTCTCACCCTCACCTCTGAACCAGGTGCCCTTGTGCAGTGAGCAACCTACACAATATTATGGGACGGTCTTACCGGCCCTAGAGTGACTCACAGGCCTCAGACTTGAATTCTGCGCCCCCCCGCCGCCCCCCCACCCCAGGCCTATTGCAGTTCACTTGTTTAACCCCCTGAGCAGCTTCGCCTTCCCTGTAGACCAGATGGGTTGTAGAGAGCTGTGTAAAGTTTCCATTAGTTTATCAGCAGTATCTTTGTCAAGCTTTTTTTTTTTTAATCACATTTGGTTGACAAAACACAGTCATTGTGCCCTGTCTTCAACATTTAACATCATCCAACTCATCCATAGTTACATCCCTCACTGTGAGGTTACCTGAGTCAAGCCATAGGGACACATTCCAATCTTCCAAGACTTCTCAAAGCCTGCTTTTTAAAAATATATTTATTTATTTATTTATTTGGTTGCACTGGGTCTTAGTTGTGGCAGGTGGGCTCCTTAGTTTGTGGCTTGCCAGCTCCTTAGTTGTGTCACACGGGCTCCTTAGTTGTGGCATGCAAACTCTTAGTTGTGGCATGCATCTGGGATCTAGTTCCCTGACTAGGGATCGAACCTGGGCCCCCTGCATTGGGAGCACAGAATCTTAACCACTGTGCCACCAGTGAAGTCCCTCAAAGCCTGTTTTAATTTTGTGTCTTAAATCAGGATAAGCCAGTGCTCTGGAGAAAACACATATGCTGCTAAGTCCTCTTCTTTTCCCAAGTTGGTCATCCTGACACCTCGCAAGTGCATTGTCTCCAGCTGTTAGGGTGATGAATTCTCCCACACTGGGACCCATATGAGTCCATTCCCGCTACAGGAATTTCCAGACAGGACAGGGAGAATGAATTAGCTGCCTCAGCAACTGACTTGGTGAAGATTACAATCAGAGACTCAAACACCATGGGAACTCGGAATCACAGAGCCACCGAACTTAAGCTGCAGAACACAGTTCGCCTGTTAGAATGCATTGCCTTTACTTCAAGATATAAAGACATCTTTTCCTGATCGGGGGTATATTTTATCTCCTTTACAATGTTGATTTCGTGAAATTGAGTATATTGTCACTCAACAGAGAAACATGCCATTATTCAATGACTGCTGATATTTAGGCTGAAATAATTATTATATGTTCCTAGTGAACTGAAATTTTTACAATTGTAAAGTGACTCTTCATAAGTCTAGTTATACTTAATGCTATAAAGTCTACTTTGACTAATTTTAGCAAGCCACCCAAGCTCTCCTTTTGTTAGACTTTATATGGGGCTTTTCCCCCCAAACCTTTTAACCTAAATTTTTAGTTTGCTTTATATTTATGTATGTCTCACATAAGGAACATGTAGTTCAGTATCTTATTGTCTAACAATCTTTACATCTACTTGGTGTAGTCTGTTTACACTCAATAGAATCAATGTTTTTTTTGGTTTAGCTCCATCATCTCAATATTTGTTTCCTATTTCACTTATCTATTGTTTAGTTATGCTTAACTTTTTAACATCAAACCATAATACAGCACTGTAGGTAAAAACATTTTCTCTGGAGTCAGCTTGGGAACATTTCCTAGTTCCACTACTTGCTAGGTGTGACCCTAACCATGTTTCTGAACCTCTCTAAGCTTCATTATCTTAACAGGAAAATGGGATGATAATAGCAATTATCATAACTATCTGACAGGAGAGAGTTAGTTTTTAAAAATCTCAGGTAAAAAACATTTGATATGTTTTATCGTAATGTTTATATAATATACTTTCTACTAATCTTACCTATTATTTTATTAAACAGTAAACATAATTTCTAAAGCTAATACATTTCCATAGCTCCCCTGACATAGAAAGTAGGAGCTGCATCTGCCACCCTCTGTCACCTTCCATATCAGTGTTTTCTGATCATTTAGATTGACATTTGTATTTCTTTTCCACAAAGAAAAATTAGCTCTTAAAATTTTTATCAGATTTTTGTGCATGACTTCTTGTCTCTTACATTATCCTCTTGGATTCTGTAGCATATGCTGTCGGTGCCCTGTCCCATATTCCCTTGGCCCACATGGGTTCAGCAGTAACCACAAGAGATATTTGCCCTGGCAGCTTTCCACATCAGGAGCCTTGATCTCTCTTCTCTGAGAGCTTTCTCAAGCACCAGGGGAGCTTTCTCAGCTGCTAGAAGGAGCAGCCAGAAGTGCAGGGAATGGCAATCAGTGGATAAATGTCGCAGCATCCCTGTCCTCTGTTAGTGTGATTCTGAGCCATTTTTCTCACATGTGTTCAGAGAGTTCCAATTTTCCACAATATTAACCTGCTCATTAATGTATTTTCCTCAGCTTTTTTCCCACCCTTGTCTCACTTTCCCAGTTTCCTTATTTGTGTTTCCTAGGATCATCTTCCAAATAAATACTTACATCCAAGTCCTTCTCAAATTGAGATTATCATGTTTTTTCTCCTTTGTCTCTTACATTGTGGTGGTTTTCAACAATTTATTTTCAAATATTAATAAACATGGCATTCCGAAAATAAACTTAATATGGTTGTAACACAGAGAGATCAGTAGATAAGTTGATTTATTTTCTTAACTTAGTACCCTATAATTTTCATTTCTTGTAATGTCTTATCAAGTTTGGGCATCAAAGTTACATTGCCCTTACAAAATATGGTGAAGAGTATCCATATTTTTCTATTCTCTAGAAGAGTTTGTGGGAGATTTTTGTTTCTTCCATTTTAAATGCTTAGAAGAATTCCTCATGAAAGTCCTCTGGACCTGTAGCTTTCTTTATGGGATGATTTTTATTTTTATTTATTTATTTATTTATTTACTTATTGTTTTTGTGGTACGCGGGCCTCTCACTGTTGTGACCTCTCCCGTTGTGGAGCACAGGCTCCGGACGCGCAGGCTCAGCAGCCATGGCTCACGGGCCTAGCCGCTCCGCGGCATGTGGGATCTTCCTGGACCGGGGCACAAACCCGTGTCCCCTGCATCGGCAGGTGGACTCTCAGCCACTGCACACCAGGGAAGCCCTATTTTAATTTTTTTTCAATGAGAAATTGATTGATTGATTGATTGATTGATTGATGGTCATGCTCCCACAGCTTGCAGGATCTTAGTTTCTCAACCAGGGATGAAAAACCCATGCTCTGCAGTGAGAGCACAGAGTCCTAACCACTGGGCCGCCAGGGAATTCCCTGGGATGATTTTTAATGTTTCATTTAGTTGCTTTAATGGATAGACTTGTTCAGATTTTCATTTTTTCATGAATTGGTTTTAGCAAGTCACGTTTTCTAGGAATTAATACATTTCATCTAAGGTGTCAAATTTATTGTCATACTAGTTCACAGTATCTTCATATGAATTTTGTAATCCCTGTGGCATATTTTCTCTCTAAGGATTTATTAATTAAAAAAATTTTTTTGTCATAACAATGGTGTTTTGAACATGAGAGGAGGCAAACTTAGCTTACTGTTCCTTATTTAACCATAATTCCAATTATTTTTAATGACTCATTTACTCACGTCAGGGCAGAAAAAAATGGAAAATTTTCTCAAAGAGATTACCTCTCACAAAGGATGTAAATCAACTTTAATGGCTTCTGAAGTGAAAATTTCTGAAGCTCCCATTCTGTGCTTTCCCCCACATCCCCCCAGCATTTTGCCCTAGAGCGATAGTCACACACAGGCCGTTTATTGGAGCCAGAATTTAAATCATAGCTTAAATATCTTTCTGTTTTCCTCATTAAACCTCCTCCAGGTTGAACTCCCTACTTCCAGGAAAAACCACCCTATTTCACCTGAACTGTCCAACTTGACCAATCTTACTCCAGCCTTTTATTATTTAAATGCGGACAAAAATCACATCTCAGAATTGCGGTAAGGATTAGAGATAATGCATCAAAAGTAACAAGCATAGTACTTGATTCTTAGTTGTACCATAAGTAGTAGTTATTATTATTGCTTTCTGTGCTTGATTCCCCCCCTTCAACACACTAGACTATAAGCCCATAATGAGATGGGCAGTGTTTTATTTACCTATGTAAATCTCTTCTTTGTGGTCAGTAACTGGCACAAAATAGACATATATTTTTTTGTTTGAGAGTCTGAATTGAAGTCCTGATATTCCAATAAAAATTTTGTCCCTTAGACTCCTGGAACCACTACAAAGTTTCACAATTTAGTAAAGGTACTACGAATATTTCCTGTATTATATAAGAGGGCATGGTTGAGTGATAAGGCATGGACATATCACCAGCACTGTGATATGCCTAGTGCATATTAGATAGTTAATTTTTTTTAATTGATTGCATGGTGATGGGGTAGAGAAGAAAACAAAACTCCCCTAGAGAATTTGAGCTATTTTCAAATGTGTGCTTTAGCAGCAGTATGCCTGGCCTGTAAGGATATTCAATGTTTTAAAATACAGTATTACTCTTTTATTTTATAAAGAGCTCTTTCAAATCTGTAAGTAAAGAAGAACAGGTGAAAAGACCAGCCGAAAAGAAAACCAAGAAAATTTACAAAATGTGTATCTGAATATTAAACATAAGTAGTATTCAGAAACTACAGATTTACAGTAGAGGAAATTCTATCTATATATAATTAAATAAACTCAAATAGGCAAAGAAACAGCTTGAAGATCTTATGTAGAACTGGTGAGGGTGCAGGGAAGAACATTCCCTTATAAAATGATGGCATGTTGGCACAATATTTCTGAGAAGAACAATTGGAAAATGTATGTCAAAAGTTTCAAAATTAAACAATACTCTTTGACACAGCATCTCCTTTCTTAGGAAATTATTGCAAAGAAATGATCAGACAACTGTATAGGGATATAGATGCAAAATTTTATTACTTATGGAAAGAAAAAGTAAAAACAAAATAGACCTTTTTAGCAGGGAATGTTACAGAGACAATGCACTGAAGGAAAAATGTCAACAATTAAGGAAACTTTTATATCTTAATTCTGATGGGTATTAATGGATTTTCTCCCAAACACTCAAAAACAAAAGAATAAAAATAACAATTATTATGATCACCAGATGGCAGCGTGGCTCTTTTTTCAAATGGAGCACTTTGCCATTGGTTCCAGGTTGTCACTCCAGAAGTTCAAAGGTTTTTGTTTGTTTGTTTGTTTTTTGGCGGTAAGCGGGCCTCTCACTGTTGTGGCCTCTCCCGTTGCGGAGCACAGGCTCCAGACGCGCAGGCTCAGCTCCAGACGCGCAGGCTCAGCCGCTCCTTGGCATGTGGGATCCTCCCAGACCGGGGCACGAACCTGTGTCCCCTGCATCGGCAGGCGGACTCTCAACCACTGCGCCACCATGGAAGCCCGAAGTTCACAACTTTTTTAGCCAACCAAGGTTTGTAGTGTTAGTATTGAAATCAAAACTGAGAGTTATAAGGGAACAAGAACTTACCTAGTTCTGACTCCTCATATCCTTTCCATGCCTGACTTGCAGGAATCCCCTTTATTGTATCACTCACTATGGTTAACTCCAGCACATTAGAACACCTCCTACTGAAGCTGCCCACTAAGATGTTAGGGAACTTTGTACTTTAAAGTTCTTCTTTAAATGAAAATATACCCCCAGTGAGCCAAGTCAGCTCTGGTTCCTGGTACCACAGAGAACTCTCCCCTTCAGAATTTGGAAATATTTGAAGATAGCTAGCACTGTTTTCCCACATTTAATCTTACTATTTTTTCCAGGTGGAAAAGTTCCCAGTTTTTCTGCTTTTCTCATGCTTCTGTGTTGCTTTAGTTTTCTCTTTGTATTCTACTGTCATTCCCACATTGTCCAGGCAACCATGTAGCTAGCGCTTAGAGCATGGGTCTTTGGAATCCTGACACCAATGCTTCCTACTTGTATGTGCTTGGGCACATTACTTAAACACTCTGTCTTTAAGATTTTTCAACTGTGAATTAGGAAAATAATAGAACCTGTGACCTCATAGGTTGGTGGTGAGGATGAATAGGACAATTTGTGAAAAGTAGACAGCACGATACCTGGCACACAAGAAGTGCTCAACTTGTGTTAGCTAGAACTAAACTTCTGTTTTCTGTAAAATAATACTCAGCTCATAAGTTATCATAGGAATCTAATGAGAATGTCAGTAAACTGCCTAACACAGCACCTGGTGCTCAGTAAGCATGACACAGGAGAGCCAGTGTACAGGGATGCCTAAGGCCTCCCTGACTCAAGACTAATGAAAACATAAATGATGGCAAGAGTGGTGGTCTGGTTTTTTGTTTGTTTTGTGAGACTCTACTTTTTTAAGGTAGTTTTATATATGAAGCAGAATGAAAAGGAAGGCAGAGAAATTTCTCATAGACTTCCCTGTCCACACACATGCACAGCCTCCCCCATTATCAACATTTCCCATCAGAGGGGTACACTTGTTGCAACTGATGAACGGACATTGAACATCATAATCACTCCAAATCCATAGTTTACATTACGGTTCACTCTTGGTGTTGCAGTTTCTGTCTACTATAATATTCCTCCTCCCTAAAGAATGTCCTTAACATTTTTGTAGCACATTCTGCTGGTAGTGAATTCTCTCAACTTTTATTTGTCTCATGGAGTCTTTGTTTTACCTTTCAAGTAGTCCTGTTTCTGACTAAAAACCTATGTGTGATTTTTTTTCAGATCTGGCCATAGGCAATTACAAAGTCTTTCTGGACCTGAAACATAGACTGCCAGATATTTCTGCAGCAAAGACGGGTTTATTCAGGATCAGCAGAGAATTGCAATTTGGGATCTGCAACCATGGCGAGCCACATGCAAGTCCCCACACAGCAAAAGAAGAAAAGGGGAAAAGGAAGTTGGGAGGGCTGCAGTTAGCAAAGAGTCAGTGGTTTTCTTTGGCTGAGTCCTTGCCAGGAAAGGAGAGGAGACTTCTTCCTCTTGGGCTCTGCAATGGCGCTGGGTGTGAGAGCTCCCCTTTCTGGTCTCCCAACTCTATTTAATGGAGGTTTCTGTTTATTAATTTTTTATAGCTTTATCTGGCTGCCCTCCCCACACCAGACTTGGAGCACAGCCTGTGTATTGCAGTCTCTGAAAGGAATTGCAGTCAGTGACGCAGGCCCACCCCACCCCTACCCCCGTCCCCCCCACCCCACCCCCCCATCCCCTGTCCACCTATGCTCTTATGTATATCTGCATTCCTAGTTCAAGTGCCTCTGGAGGCCTTTTCACTGGGGCTCTTGGCAGAAGCCTTTGTCAGACACTTCTGCTGATACCCCTTTGTTGGGAAGAGGGGAGGGAATCTTGAAGCCTTGTTCTCCTCACTGACTCAGCACTCAGTACTTTTCCAAGTCTAGCCTACTTTCCCTGGCCCTGGCTTCCAGGTCCATGAAATTGCCGGGAGCTTTCTCATCAGGGCTCCCTCAGCAGTGAGACAAGCCCCACATCTGTGCTAATCCACTTAACCCTTAACTGAGGCACCATTCCTTGAGGGAAAATGGAATGGAGGAGTCAGTGCTTTCTCCTGTTTAGCCTCTTGCTTGTACTGTGACAGCAAGTGATTAAAAACTTGTCTGTTATTTTCATTTTGCCTTGTTGTCTAAATTGGCTACTCCAACACCTGGCAGCTCAGCTGTCTCAGCTCAGCTGAGCTTCTGACACCTTGACTTTGAAGATATTTTTATCGTGACTAGAATTCTGGGCTGACAGTTTTGAGATTCAGAACTTTAAAGATGTCATACCATTGTCTTCCAGTTATGACATATACTTCTTATCTTTATTCCTCTGATTTAATGTCTTTATTTTCTCGATGTCTCAAGATTTTCTCTTTATAATTGATGGTCAGCAGTTCAAAAATTACAAGTTTAGATTTGTGGGTGGAGTTGTTTATTTTGGTTATTTGAGGTTTTTGTTGTCTATATTGCTCATTATTTATTCTACCTGAGGTTTTTCCAGACATGGACCTTTGGCTTGATATTTTTCATTGTTTTTGGAAAATTCTTAGTCAAATATTACTTCTACCTTGTTCTCTACTTTCTTCTGCCTGTAGGACTCCAGTTGCATTTATGTTTGTCTGTTTGTCAAAATGAAAAATCATCTAATGACTGCTTTATTTATTGTGCCAATAATTTGTTTTAATTCTTATACATACATTCATGGGTAAAAAGACACTCTAGTGTGCCTTTCTCATCCTGTCTTCATCTGGTTTTGTTATCAAGTTAAACTAGCTTCACAGAATAAATTAAGATGTAGTTCCCTCCTTTTTCATATTCAGAGATTTTGTAAAGGATTGGAATTAACTCTTTTTGAAATTGTTGGAGAATTGCCTATATAACTGCTGTACTTGTGCTTCCTATAAGAGAAGGTAATAGCTATTTTTGCAGTTTCATTTATTGTTATAGGACTATTTAGGTTTTTTATTCTTGATATATTTTAGTAAGTTATATTTTATCAGGAACAGTCATTTCATCTAAGCTGTTGAATTATCAATATAAATTATTTGATGGTACTCTCTTACTATATTTTAATCTATACTGGATTGGTAGTTATGTATTTTTTTTTAATTTTATTTATTTATTTATTTATGGCCGTGTTGGCTCTTTGTTTCTGTGCGAGGGCTTTCTCTAGTTGCAGCAAGCAGGGGCCACTCTTCATCGCGGTCATCACGGTCATCGCGGTGCGCGGGCCTCTCACTATCATCGCAGCCTCTCTTGTTGCGGAGCACAGGCTCCAGACGCACAGGCTCAGTAATTGTGGCTCACGGGCCTAGTTGCTCTGCGGCATGTGTCCCCTGCATTGGCAGGCAGATTCTCAACCACTGCGCCACCAGGGAAGCCCTGGTAGTTATGTATATTTAAAATTCGCTTTTGGCTTTCTTGATTCTCTCCATTTTACCTTTGTTTTCTAAATCAATCATTTTTATTAGTTTCCGTTGTTTTCTTAATCTACTCTTAGTGCCTTCCCACTGCTTTATCGGGAATAATTTTGTTGTATGTTTCTTACCTTCTTTTTTTTTGTTTTTAATTAATTAATTTTTTTAACATCTTTATTGGGGTATAATTGCTTTACAATGGTGTGTTAGTTTCTGTTTTATAACAAAGTGAATCAGTTATACATATACATATGTTCCCATATCTCTTCCCTCTTGCGTCTCCCTCCCCCCCACCCTACCTATCCCACCCCTCCAGGCAGTCACAAAGCACCAAGCTGATCTCCCTGTGCTATGCGGCTGCTTCCCACTAGCTATCTACCTTACGTTTGGTAGTGTATATATGTCCATGCCTCTCTCTCGCTTTGTCACAGCTCACCCTTCCCCCTCCCCATATCCTCAAGTCCGTTCTCTAGTAGGTCTGTGTCTTTGTTCCTGTCTTACCCCTAGGTTCTTCATGACATTCTTTTTTCTTAAATTCCATATATATGTGTTAGCATACGGTATTTGTCTTTTTCTTTCTGACTTACTTCACTCTGTATGACAGACTCTAGGTCTATCCACCTCATTACAAATAGCTCAATTTCGTTTCTTTTTATGGCTGAGTAATATTCCATTGTATATATGTGCCACATCTTCTTTATCCATTTATCCGATGATGGGCACTTAGGTTGTTTCCATCTCCGGGCTATTGTAAATAGAGCTGCAATGAACATTTTGGTACATGACTCTTTTGAATTATGGTTTTCTCAGGGTCTATGCCCAGTAGTGGGATTGCTGGGTCATATGGTAGTTCTATTTGTAGTTTTTTAAGGAACCTCCGTACTGTTCTCCATAGTGGCTGTACCAATTCACATTCCCACCAGCAGTGCAAGAGTGTTCCCTTTTCTCCACACCCTCTCCAGCATTTATTGTTTCTAGATTTTTTGATGATGGCCATTCTGACTGGTGTGAGATGATATCTCATGGTAGTTTTGATTTGCATTTCTCTAACGATTAATGATGTTGAGCATTCTTTCATGTGTTTGTTGGCATATCTTCTTTGGAGAAATGTCTATTTAGGTCTTCTGCCCATTTTTGGATTGGGTTGTTTGTTTTTTTGTTATAGAGCTGCATGAGCTGCTTGTAAATTTTGGAAATTAATCCTTTGTCAGTTGCTTCATTTGCAAATATTTTCTCCCATTCTGAGGGTTGTCTTTTGGTCTTGTTTATGGTTTCCTTTGCTGTGCAAAAGCTTTGAAGTTTCATTAGGTCCCATACGTTTATTTTTGTTTTTATTTCCATTTCTCTAGGAGGTGGGTCAAAAAGGATCTTGCTGTGATTTGTGTCATAGACTGTTCTGCCTATGTTTTCCTCTAAGGGTTTGATAGTTTCTGGCCTTACATTTAGGTCTTTAATCCATTTTGAGCTTATTTTTGTGTATGGTTTTAGGGAGTGTTCTAATTTCATTCTTTTACATGTACCTGTCCAGTTTTCCCAGCACCACTTATTGAAGAGGCTGTCCTGTCTCCACTGTACATTCCTGCCACCTTTATCAAAGATAAGGTGTCCATATGTGCGTGGGTTTATCTCTGGGCTTTCTATCCTGTTCCATTGATCTATCTTTCTGTTTTTGTGCCAGTACCATACTGTCTTGATTACTGTAGCTTTGTAGTATAGTCTGAAGTCAGGGAGCCTGATTCCTCCAGCTTCGTTTTTCGTTCTCAAGGTTGCTTTGGCTATTCGGGGTCTTTTGTGTTTCCATACAAATTGTGAAATTTTTTGTTCTAGTTCTGTGAAAAATACCAGTGGTAGTTTGATAGGGATTGCATTGAATCTGTACATTGCTTTGGGTAGTAGAGTCATTTTCACAATGTTGATTCTTCCAATCCAAGAACATGGTATATCTCTCCATCTATTTGTATCATCTTTAATTTCTTTCATCAGTGTCTTATAATTTTCTGCATACAGGTCTTTTGTCTCCTTAGGTAGGTTTATACCTAGATATTTTATTCTTTTTGTTGCAATGGTAAATGAAAGTGTTTCCTTAATTTCTCTTTCAGATTTTTCATCATTAATGTATAGGAATGCAAGAGATTTCTGTGCATTAATTTTGTATCCTGCTACTTTACCAAATTCATTGATTAGCTCTAGTAGTTTTCTGGTAGCATCTTTAGGATTCTCTATGTATAGTATCATGTCATCTGCAAACAGTGACAGTTTTACTTCTTCTTTTCCAATTTGGATTCCTCTTATTTCTTTTTCTTCTCTGATTGCTGTGGCTAAAACTTCCAAAACTATGTTGAATAATAGTGGTGAGAGTGGACAATCTTGTCTTGCTCCTGATCTTAGAGGAAATGGTTTCAGTTTTTCACCATTGAGAACGATGTTGGCTGTGGGTTTGTCATATGTGGCCTTTATTAGGTTGAGGTAATTTCCCTCTATGTCTACTTTCTGGAGGGTTTTTATCATAAGTGGGTGTTGAATTTTATCACAAGCTTTTTCTGCATCTATTGAGATGATCATATGGTTTTTATTCTTCAGTTTGTTAATATGGTGTATCACATTGATTGACTTGTGTATAATGAAGAATCCTTGCTTTCCTGGGATAAACCCCACTTGATCATAGTATGATCCCTTTAATGTGTTGTCAGATTCTGTTTGCTAGTGTTTTGTTGAGGATTTTTGCATCTATGTTCATCAGTGATATTGGCCTGTAGTTTTCCTTCTTTGTGACATCATTGTCTGGTTTTGATATCAGGGTGATGGTGGCCTCGTAGAGTGAGTTAGGGAGTATTCCTCCCTCTGCTATATTTTGAAAGAGTTTGAGAAGGATAGGTGTTAGCTCTTCTCTAAATGTTTGATAGAATTTGCCTGTGAAGCCATCTGGTCCTGGGCTTTTGTTTGTTGGAAGATTTTTTTTTTTTTTTTTTTGCGGTACGCGGGCCTCTCACTGTTGTGGCCTCTCCCGTTGCGGAGCAACAGGCTCCGGACGCACAGGCTCAGTGGCCATGGCTCACGGGCCCAGCCGCTCCGCGGCATGTGGGATCCTCCCACACCGGGGCACGAACCCGTGTCCCCTGCATCGGCAGGCGGACTCTCAACCACTGCGCCACCAGGGAAGCCCTGTTGGAAGATTTTAAATCACAGTTTCAATTTTGGTGCTTGTGATTGGCCTGTTTATATTTTCTGTTTCTTCCTGGTTCAGTCTCAGAAGGTTGTGCTTTTTTAAGAATTTGTCCATTTCTTTCAGGTTGTCCATTTTATTGGCATAGAGTTTCTTGTAGTAATCTCTCATGATCCTTTGTATCTCTGCAGTGTCAGTTGTTACTTCTCCTTTTTCATTTCTAATTCTGTTGATTTGAGTCTTCTCCCTTTTCTTCTTGATGAGTCTGTCTAATGGTTTATCAATTTGTTTATCTTTTCAGAGAACCAGCTTTTAGTTTTTTTTTGATCTTTGCTTTTGTTTCCTTCATTTCTTTTTCATTTATTTCTGATCTGATCTTTATGATTTCTTTCCTTCTGCTAACTTGGAGGTTTTTTTTGTTCTTCTTTCTCTAATTGCTTTAGGTGTAAGGTTAGGTTGTTTATTTGAGGTGTTTCTTGTTTCTTGAGGTAGGATTGTATTGCTATAAACTTCCCTCTTAGAACTGCTTTTGCTGCATCCCATAGGTTTTGGGTCACTGTGTTTTCATTGTCATTTGTTTCTAGGTATTTTTTGATTTCCTCTTTGATTTCTTCAGTGATCTCTTGGTTATTTAGTAGTGTATTGTTTAGCCCCCATGTGTTTTTATTTTTTACAGATTTTTTCCTGTAATTGATATCTAGTCTCAAGACACTTGATACAATTTCAGTTTTCTTAAATTAACCAAGGCTTGATTTGTGACCCAAGATATGATCTATCCTGGAGAATGTTCCATGAGCACTTGAGAAGAAAGTGTATTCTATTGTTTTTGGATAGAATGTCCTATAAATATCAATTAAGTCCAACTTCTTTAATGTATCATTTAAAGCTCGTGTTTCCTTATTTATTTTCATTTTGGATGATCAGTCCATGGGCGAAAGTGGGGTGTTAAAGTCCCCTACTATGATTGTGTTACTGCCCATTTCCCCTTTTATGGCTATTAGCTTTTGCCTTATGTCTTGAGGTGCTCCTATGTTGGGTGCATAAATATTTACAATTGTTATATCTTTTTCTTGGATTGATCCCTTGGTCATTATGTAATGTCCTTCTTTGTCTTTTCTCATAGTCTTTATTTTAAAGTCTATTTTGTCTGATATGAGTATAGCTACTCCAGCTTTCTTTTGATTTCCATTTGCATGGAATATCTTATTCCATCCCCTCACTTTCAGTCTGTATGTGTCCCTAGGTCTGAGGTGGGTCTCTTGTAGACAGCATACGTATGGACCTTGTTTTTGTATCCAATCAGCAGTCTCCGTCTTTTGGTTGCAGCATTTAATCCATTTACGTTTAAGGTAGTTATAGATATGTTTGTTCCTATTACCATTTTCTTAATTGTTTTGGGTTTGTTATTGTAGGTCTTTTCCTTCTCTTGTGTTTCCTGCCTAGAGAAGTTCCTTTAGCATTTGTTGTAAAGCTGGTATGGTGCTGCTGAATTATCTTAGCTTTTGCTTGTCTGTAAAGGTTTTAATTTCTCCATTGAATCTGAATGAGATCCTTGCTGGGTCGAGTAATCTTGGTTGTAGTTTTTTCCCTTTCATCACTTTAAATATGTCCTGCCACTCTCTTCTGGCTTGCAGAGTTTCTGCTGAAAGGTCAGCTGTTAACCTTCTGGGAATTCCCTTGTATGTTATTTGTTGGTTTTCCCTTGCTGCTTTTAATATTTTTTCTTTGTATTTAATTTTTGATAGTTTGATTATTGTGTGTCTTGGTGTGTTTCTCCTTGGATTTATCCTGTATGGGACTCTCTGCACTTCCTGGATATGATTATTTCCTTTCCCATATTAGGGAAGTTTTCAACTATAATCTCTTCAAATATTTTCTCAGTCCCTTTCTTTTTCTCTTCTTCTTCTGGGACCCCTGTAATTTGAATATTGGTGCATTTAATGTTGTCCCAGAGGTCTCTGAGACTTTCCTCAAATCTTTTCATTCTTTTTTCTTTATTCTGCTCTGTGCTAGTTATTTCCACTATTTTATCTTCCAGGTCACTTATCCGTTCTTCTGCCTCAGTTATTCTGCTATTCATTCCTTCTAGAGAATTTTTAATTTCATGTATCGTGTTGTTCATCATTGTTTGTTTGCTCTTTCGTTCTCCTAGGTCCTTGTTAAACATTTCTAGTATTTTCTCCATTCTATTTCCAAGATTTTGGATCATTTTTACTATCATTACTCTGAATTCTATTTCAGGTAGACTGCTGATGTCCTCTTCATTTGTTTGGTCTAGTGGGTTTTTACCACTGTGTGTTTCTCTGTCTTCTTATTTTGCTTAACTTACTGTGTTTGGGGTCTCCTTTTCACAGGCTGCAGGTTCGTAGTTCCCATTGTTTTTGGTGTCTGCCCCCAGTGGCTAAGATTGGTTCAGTGGGTTGTGTAGGCTTCCTGGTGGGGGGGACTAGTGCCTGTGTTCTGGTGGATGAGGCTGGATCTTGTCTTTCTGGTGGGCAGGACCACGTCTGGTGGTGTGTTTTGGGGTGTCTGTGACCTTATTATGATTTTAGGCAGCCTCTCTGCTAATGGGTGGTGTTGTGTTCCTGTCTTGCTAGTTGTTTGGCATAGGGTGTCCAGCATTGTATCTTGCTGGTCGTTGAGTGGAGCTGGGTCTTAGCATTGAGATGGAGATATCTGGGAGAGCTTTCACCGTTTGATATTATGTGCAGCTGGGAGGTGTCTGGTGGACCAATATCCTGAACTCGGCTTTCCCACCTCAGAGGCCCAGGCCTGACACCCAGCTGGAGCACCAATACCCTGTCAGCCACACGGCCAGGTACATGGGGAGTTTCTTACCTTTTGGGAAGTCTGAGGTCTTCTGCCAGCGTTCAGTAGGTGTTCCGTAGGAGTTGTTCCACATGTAGATGTATTTTTGATGTATTTGTGGGGAGGAAGGTGATCGCCACGTCTTACTCCTCTGCCATCTGAGGGTCTCCCCAAAAGCCCAATTTTTAAAAATAGGCAAAAGACTTGAACAGTTACTTCAGAAAAGAATAGTAGTTTGCTAATAAACTCCTGGAAAAGTGCTCAATATCTTCAGTCAATGGAGAAATGCAAATTAAAACCACCAATGATATATCATTTCACAGAAATGTCAAAATTAATGAGTAAAATAAAAAAGACTATACCAAATGTTGACAAGGATATAACCCAACTGGAACACTCATGCATTGCTGGTGGGAGTATAAAATGTACAGCCCCTTTGAAGATCTGTCCAACAGTTGGTTATATAATTAAATTTGTATCTTACCCTATGACGAAACAATTCCACTCAGGCATTTATCCAAGAGAAATTAAAGCATGTTCACAAAAAGATTCAAAGAAGAGTGTTAGCAGCCCGGTTCATAATAGCCCCAAATGGGAAGCAACCTAAATGTCCATAAACAGTAAAATGACTAAACAAATTATAGCATATTCCTACAAAAGAAGCAGCTTTTATACTTTTTAGACAAATGATAAATTTGTGAGGTATCAACAGGACAAACTTAGGCTTTGGGTGCTTAATTAGTGAAGAATCTAAACAGATTTGGGGCTTGGGTAGTGAATTAAAGAAGTAACAAGGTTTCTTTATACAGGATTCTCAGGCTGAATTCCCTATCTCTGGCAATAAGTGTGTCCTTTTACCTCCAGACGTGGGGAGGGCACCTTTCACATGGGAGATTTATTTCCTGCCTTCCGGGAGACAGGAGGGTTGACATGTCCCTCTTGTGTTAGCCGCTTCTTAAATAACTGTAATTCAAAATAATGTGCCACTGTGGAATGTTTGGGAACAGCCTGCCCTGGACCCCAACAGTTTATACTTTTGCTGGAAGCCTGACAAATCTTAGCTCACATTATGATTACCACCCTTCTTTTTCTCTCTTCCCCGAACCCCTTCCTTCTCCTTCTCCTTTCCCTTTCTAGTGTGTATAATGTTATCTCTCCTTATCCAGTATTGTTTACTTTTTAGAATTTTTAGTCCATTCATACAGTTGTTGAAAAACTTTGTTGTCCCACATCAGTTTACCAAGTGTATTAGTTTCCTAGGGCTGCCTTAACAAATTTCCACAAACTTAGTGGCTTAGAAGAAGGGAAAATTATTCTCTCACAGTTTTGGATGCCAGAGGTCTGAAATTAAGGTGTCAGCAGGGCCACACTCCCTCCAGAGGCTCTGGGGGACAATGCATTGCTTGGCTCTTCTGTCCTTTGCTGGCTCTGAGCATTCCTTGGCTTGTGGCCACATCACTCCCATCTCTTCCCCCATGGTCAGATTGCCTCTTCCTCTTCTCTCTGTGTGTCTCTCCTCTATGTGACTTTCATAAGGATGCTTGTCTTTGGATTTAGAACCCACTCAAATAATCCAGGGTGATCTCTTTATCTCAAAATCCTTAACTTAATGACATCAACAAAGACCTTTTTCCCAAATGAGTTCACATTCATAGGTTCAGAGAATTAGGAAGTGGACAAAGCTTTGGGGGCCCACCGTTCAATCCATTACACCAAGAAAGAGTATTAGTCCCTTTTGAAAGTGTCAGGCTTCTTGCAACAAAATGAAAAGTTGTGGTTTATTAGCCTAACTTCCCATAAGTTCAAAATAATTTAGTACTAAGTATGGAAAAATTGAAAATAAGAGCAATCTACTGCCCTGATGTTCAGAGATTCCATAAATCATTCTTTGGCCAACTGCGGTTCGATTCCTAGAGCACAAAATATCTTCATTTTTAGTTACGCATTCTTTGTTATACATGTCCCAGATAATTGCCGTGAACAAGTGACACAGCAGCAGTCATACTGAATTTTTTCTAACAACAACAATAACAACAAAACTTTAAGTATGTTTTCTGAGGTACAAATCTTGATTAAAAGTAATGAAGTATAAAAAACCCCAGTAGTGGAAATTCTAAAGCCACTAATAACAATTTAAAGATTCATTAATATATATTTCTTATACTGTTGTGATAAAGTGAGTTCATTTATTGGGCCACAGAATGGGGGGTGAGCCCACAGCCCAGCCTACATCACAGATCAAAACCTCAGTCATTTATTGGAAACACCCACAAGGAACCCTGACATTCACCAATCACAACCCTCCAACTCAGCCTTAGCTAGCTTACCTTACCCTAATTTCTCCTCAGACTGTTTAGCTGTTGCGATATTGTAATTTGTAAGAAATATATATATTTGGTCATGCAGATGACCAAAATACGTTCCTCATTTTACTTGGTCTTCATCCACAGTTGTCGCTTTCAGCTCCCCAAACCTTTGGAATTTCCTTAGCAATAAGAGCAATACTCTTTTGTTATAATATTTTGTCTCGTTCTCAGCTCCTGAAAACCCTTCAGAGCCATAAAGGTGAAATAAGTCTTGTCATTATTCATAACAAGCCCCTTTTCACCACTTCTGGGTTATGTTCGTGAGGTGATTTTTGGAAAGCACTTAAGAATGGGGGCTGGCTGCCAGGAATAGAGGGGTGGAACATTCAGTCCCACCTCCTGATTTCTGGGTACGGGAGAGAGGCTAGAGGTTGTATGAATCACCAATGGTCAATGAGTTAATCACGCCTATTAATGAAACCTCCATAAAAACCCAAAAGGAGGAGGTTTGGAGAGCTTCCAGGTTAGGGAACCAGAACATTTTTCATGTTCTACCTTACCCAGCCCCAAACTCCATGAGGACAGAAGCCCCTTTGTTTGGGACCTTGCCCTATACGTCCCCTCATTTGGCTGTTGATTCAAATCCTTTAATATCCATTGTAATAAATGGGTAATGTAGGGAGTAAATTTCCTGAGGTCTATGAGCCGTTCTAGCAAATTAATCAAACCCAAGGAGGAGGTCATGGAAACCCCCTGATTTATAGCCAGTGGGCCAGAAGGACAGGTAACCTAGGCTTGCCATTGGCATCTAAAATAGAAGGTGGTATTATGGGACTGAGTTCTTTACCTGTAGAATCTAATGCTATTCCCAGGTTCCAGAATTGAACTGAACTCTTGGACACCTACTGGTGTCTGAGAATTGCTTGTTGGTGCAGGGAACGCCCGCACCTCCACAGCTCACATGCACTTTGGATCTGGGTCCAGGAGCACAGAAAAGCTGTCTCTTACCGTCTCCCACCCCACTTCCACCCCAGCCTGCTCACCCTTTCCACTCTCCTGCTCATGCCCTGGGAATGAGTGTTCCCTGAGGTATTTGGGTGAAACCAATCTAGGGAGACCAATCCAGCAGAACTGCCCCACTTGTATCTATATTCTCTACGACAGAGCTAACAATCCTCCTTTGTTTTTAGGTAACATAAGCATTGAGTATTTACACAGGCCCGGCTCTCTGTAAATATTTTAGGTACAGAGCCTGACTTAATTCTTCCAGTGGCCCTGCAGAGATCAACAAACCTTCCCTTTAACTAATGAGGGCAGTAAGACTCCGAGACAGCTACTTTCAAGAACACACTGGCGGAGCCAGATGGGAATTCAGTCTGCTTGACTCAGAAGTTTGTGCATGTAAACAATTCACTGTATAATGGTGGCTGTCCAAATTTAAATACATACAATAATTTTTATGATTTTCATAAAAAATGTTAGAGACCTGCTAACACAGAAACTTTTTTTCTAGCATGTAAATCTTTATGGGAATTGAAGAGCTTTCAATACACCTCAATTAAATTATTTGTGTGATTTGGACAATTTAAAAGTTGCTACTTCAACTTTTGGGATTAAGGGTTTCAAAGGCAATTTTATTCTTATCATTTCATCTCACAATACTTTTCCATTCTTTCTCTTTAGCAAGAATTATGTAGAGACCTGATTAAAGTTTTATCTTAAAGATTGTAAATGGTTTTTTGCCCTCTTAAAAGTTTAGAAGGCAATTTCTGTGAAGAAATAAAACTGGAAAACTTTGTATTTTATTGTGAGTTAGTTATGAAATAATTTCTGAAGGGAGAAGTACAATTTTTATATTAGTTCTAAGGACGTTTATGAATTTAGTGCCAATCCTACAGGGTGCCAGTGGGGAAGTTTTCTGCTAAACTCACTGCTTTAACTAGTGGTTTTTAAAATCCCACCCCATTAGGATCATAGGCCTTTAGTGTTTTTACATTATTGGCTACCTTATAGTTACCATTATTGAGAGACTCCTATGAGTCAGACACTGGCCAAATCCTTTACTTACATTATCTCATTTAATCCTCCCCACACTCAGAAGTAATTGTCATGACCATCAGACAGGCTCGAGAAACTGAGACTCATTCATATAGATCACATTGATTATTTGCTGTATTTTACCTTTTCACCTTGCATTTGTGGCCTTATTTAATACTCATAACAATTCTGTGATGTAAGTATAATTTTACATCTGTCTTACAGGTGAGGAAATTGAGGCTCAAAGAGTCTGTGTTACTTGCCCACAATCATAAAGCTAGTGAATCGCGAAGCCAAGATTCTTCAGGCCCTTGCTCTTAATCTCTGGCTATACTGTCTCCCGGAAAGGGAGGGAGGGAGGATGACAGCCAATGCCTAATGCAAAGTGTGAATCTTTCACTTAGAGAAGATGAGGTAAGTCATGATAGCTATCTTCAAATTGTTCAGACATTGTCACAGGAAAAGGAAGTTGATCTCTTCAGGGTGGCCCCAAGAGGGCCGAGCTGGTGCCCCTGGGTCCCCACCTCTCTCTCACTGAAGGAAGAATTCTAACAGAACAGCTATCAAGGGGTCATTTCAGCAAGAAGAGGACTCCTTTTCCCTGGCACTTAGTTCTCCAATTTTGACCTGTTCACTGATCACCCATAGAGCTTGTTTTTACAAAGCAGACACTCAAGAACCCTCTGCCAGGGACTCTCAGTAAGTGTGAAGCAGAGCCCTGGAAGCTGCGTGTATAAGCAAATGCTCCTGGGTGAACCTGAGGCAGGTGGTCTAGGGCCACACAGGGAAATACCAAATAGGCAACAACTGGCAACCCCAGGGTTAATAAGGGGATTCCTTCATTATAGGGGAGGTTGGACTGGATGGTCCCTCTGTTACCTCCAGAGTGTCTGAAAGCAGAACTGTAAAATAAACTCTTGAGCTGCTAGGAATGTGATGGGATTGACTCTGGAAACTTCTGTGAGCTGACTGTTCCGTGTGAAAAAAGAGCTGTATCACCATCTGGTACACTGCCTGAAAGTCTTCACGTTCAGTCACCTAGAACCTTGGAAGGATTTTCTCATTGAATTCTGATACCCTCTGCCTTACAGACCAGGAATCCGACTCAGAAAGACTGGGCAGCACACACGGCCTTGGCCGCACACCCAGCAGTTCCCGGTCTACTGATTCTTATTGGATTCACATCAGCACCATGAATGCCTCACACCTGGCAGTATCTCTCCCAACCCAACTAGATTCCAAACTCAGCTTCCAATGCACGCATCCAATTAGCAAAATCTAAATCACACGTGAATCTCTGGCTAAAGTTTAGTTAGGAAAATGGGAGTTTTTCACATTCAGTATAGTTTTTCACTTTCTAGCCTCTGCCACCCAGGAAGGCATATTAGAAAACAACAACAAAAAAAATTGGAATAGATGCTGAGCAAACCAATCAGAATCTTGTCACATATATCTATCCCCCTTTGACCATTTTCTCCGAAACCTTCCTCTCTTACCTCTATACTACATTCTATTCCTGGAAAGAGTTGTCTGTTCCCACTGTCTCCAATTCCTAACCCCCGATCCTTCCTTTGCTCACAGAGTACGACTGCATCCCTCTCATAATCAGTTCACATCACATGACCTTTCCCGTCTCCTTGTTTTGTCATTCCCCCCCTTCCCCTTCCACTCCTCTTTAGCATTCTACCACTTCTGCATTAGTACCTCACTCCTCCCAGTCTAATTATGCAGATAATCCCCCCAAACATAATCCCAGCTATGAAATCTTTCCCAGGTTTCCAACTGCATCCTGAAAGTACCCACCTGAATATCACAAGCACCTCAAACTCAACATGTTAAACCCGATACTAAAGTCATCTCACTTCCAAAATCTGTTCTCCCTCCTGCATTCTATGTCTGTTTAAACTGCACAACTATTCACCCACTTACTGAAGTTGATTTGATTGTCCTCTTTCCCTTTCTATTCCTATATTCGATCTGTCCCTAAGACCATAAATTCAGTGGAATCCTCTTCCTGAGTTTAATAGGTGCTCTTTAAAGAAAGGCTTCAGACATGCTCACTCTAGCACTTTATTGGAAATTAGTTAGGTACATCAGTGAAATCAGATCAACCTAAAAGCATCATTTTCACACAATAATACCCCGATAATCTGTGCTATCTTCTTACATAATTTAACAAATCCCCAGATGCTCCTTATTTCGGTCAAAGAGCTTGAGTGGTCCAGAAATCTCTCTATACATATAAATATAAATTGTAGCATTTAAAATAAACATCACTGTTTGAGTTAGTTCCAAAGGTGCTGCGAACATCTCGTACCTTGGAATGGTTGCAGTGCTGGTGGGAGGGGATGAAGGGAGTACACATTATGCGGTGGACCTAATTACAGCAGGGGCTGGGGCGGAGGGGCACACAGGGGACGGGGCGGGCGCTGGGTATCCTGAAAGCTGGCCAGGGAACTCAGCCACCCTGCATCTGCCAACACTGCTTGAGCGTCAAAGCTATAGGACGCTAATGCAGAAAGAAGCCCATCGCCCCAGCTCCCTTGGCATTGCCAAGAAATGTGAGAGCCCCTCCAAACTGCAGATTCCGGTGTCCTGGGAAGATCCACCCATCTCCCTCCCCCTGCCATGCTCAATTCCCTCCCAAATTAGACAACTCAAGGGAGTGGCACCTCAAAGAAAAGAATGTTGAGCCACATGCTGTTGGTCCCTTGGAATGATGACAGGGTACCTTTGCTTGCCTTCATCTTAGGGGCACTGGGGAAGACTGCTCTGCCCCAGTGTCTCCCTCACCACCTTGAAGACCCTCATCAGCAGCTAGGGTCTTTGGTTCTTCAAAGCTTCTCAGCATTTAGCAGTAACACCTGTGTATCTACTCATCAACAGCTTTAACCTCCACTAGGTCATTGGTTCTCACAACCCCATGAGGTAGGACGGGCAGGAATCATGATCCCCATTTGGAAAGTAAGGAGCCTGGAACTCATAGAATTAAGTCCCTTGACCAAACTCACACCACTGGCCAGTGGCAGAATCAAAACCAGAACTCAGGTCTCCTCACATATCGAGCTCCAGTGTCCATGCTCCAAAGTCCCTCCTGCGGCTCTTCTGAGAAAGGGAAAGAAGCTGGGGGCAGGGACTCTGTCCTCATCCGTCACCTGCCCCTCTTGGGAGTTTCTCAGACGGCCCCATTGAGGACAGGATGAGTCCGCATGCGATAGATGATGACCGCAGTGGCCGGGCACAGCAACAAGGAGGTCATGATGACAATGGTGGCCAGGATGATGAGGACAATGACCCATATGTCCAGGATGTGCTTGGGAAGCACGACTTCCATGGGGACCTGGCTGACGGCATCCATGCTGCTTCACCCTGCAACAGGCAGGAAAGAGGAATTCACCATTTTGTACCCCAGGAGTCAGAAGGTAGGTCACTTACCAGCTGCTGTGTACTCGTTAATGTTGCCTGATCAATAATAGTAACGGCCTCATTTACTGTGGGCTTCCTATGTGCCAGGCCCTATCCTAAGCACTTTACATGTATTAACTCACTTAGTCCTCACTTCAACCACCAACCCTTTGCGGTAGGGACTATTATTGTCATGCTTTTTTATTTCTTGGCCTTTATCTTCAGTTATTTCCATTTTGGAGATGAAGACTCTAAAGCCTTAAAAGATGTAGATGTAGTTAATTTCCCCAAGGAAGCAAAGCCAGGTGGGTGGGACTCCAGAGTCTTCATGTTTAACTATTAAACTATCATACCACCAGTCTGTTCCCTCATCTGTAAAATGGGAAATTCATTGTTTTTGGTCCCGCACCCCTTCTCCCTTTCTCCTGGTAACAGGTCCTCCTCTTTTCTGAAGAACCTACCCTTTCTGTGTGGTTTAGTTAGAGCACACACCTGAGCACAGGGAAGCACACGTGACCTAGGCTTGGCCATTACAAATCTCCATAGCCTCAATTCAGGAATAGGCAAGTGATCCAGGTTAGGTCAACCAAAGCCCTCCCAGGGCTTTTATTCACAAACTATTGGGAAAGATGATTCTTTCTGCTGGGATTGCTAAACTGAAAGGATATGAGTCTGGAAAGGATGGGCATGGGGCTATCTTGCCCACATGTGACAGCATGTCCTAGAGATGGAAAGAGAAGTGGAGTCCTGACAACCTCATTTGAGTACCTGAACCCAGCCAGTCTGACACCATCTGCAACCTCGGACGGCCCAGATATATAAGCGAATAATCCTCTAGTTTTGCTAAAGCCAGTGTCAGTTTGGTTTCTCTCACTTGCAGTTAAAAGAGTTCTGATGGATAAAGATGTAAATCAGTTGTTCCCAAACTTTTTCGATTCACAGCACCTTCAGTAATTTTCTCACAGCGCTCTAGGCCAAAAGAAATACCTAGCAGTTCCATTTATTACGTAGTTAGGTTCAATTTAATAAACATTTATGTCCTAACAAATGAGTAGCTGTTTGAAAATATAATACACAGAAATTGAAAGAAAAAATTTGTATTTCATTCTTAGCCAGTTACTTACGGCATGTGTGCGACTGTGAGGCATTGCACAACTTTTCAAACTTTGGAGTCAGATGGGACGATGCCGTGCTTACTTCCTATTCCACATTCATTTGTGTGCTGTGCTTGCAGTATCATGGCAACTGCTAAAACTCAGCATCACAAAATATAGCATCACCAAAATGAATGTAGTATGATTAATGTTAGACTGTAAATTATCTTGAACTAGTAATTTGCACAATGTCTGAGAGTTGTCAAATATCAATATTCCTGTCAAAAATTTTAAAGATCCCACAGCTCCCAGACACACACTTTTCCAATGAGTTCACTGCGGCTCCCCAGGGCTCAGCGCACAACCCGGGAACCACAGGTGCAACGTGTTCCCTGCCCAGAAGTCACAAGGCCGGAATAAACAATCTCCTACAGTTCCTTCTAGATCAAAGATTTATAATTCTGTGATTCAAGGTCCCAGGCAAAATCCCCAATCCCAGTTCTATTTCCTGCTTTTACCTAAATCAATAGCTTTTCCTTTTTAATGCCTTTGGCTCCATACCCACTGTGGCCACATTAAGTAATTTTACTGATTACCATACCCAAGGTACAGTCTCCAAGATATGCATACATACTAGGGTGTTTGTTTCTGCGCTGTCTGCTATAGCAACCAACACAACGCAAGTATCCATAAATAGTAGAGTGTATCCATATAATGGAACACCAGGGAACAATTTTCATTCATTTGTTTAACAAATACACAGTGCTTGCTACACACCATGCACGGTTCCAAGGGTGTTACAAATATTAACTTATTTAAGTTATTATCAAAAAGAATGATGATCTGTAGTGAGCTCCAAAATAGTCCTAAGTGGGGAAAAAAATAAAGTGCAGGATAATGTGTATAGGATAACTCCTTTGGTTCAGATTTTGTAGAATTAAGTAGATAGACAGGTGAGGATATATAAAAGTAAAATCATTTATAAGGAGAATCCGAACAAAATGTTAATAGTGATTACCTTTGGGAGTTGGACTAGGAGTGGGAAAAGTTCCTGCTTTTCATTCTTCATTTTTTTTATACTGTTGAGTTTTATAAACATGAGCATGTCTTACTTTTAATTTTTTTTCAAGTCAACTGGTTGATGGAAAAATGGGCTTTTTTGTTTTTGTTTTTTCTTTATTAAAAAAGACTAAATACACACACATACAATTTTCAAGCCAAATAAAATTAAAGTATGAGACTAGATTAGTGGTCACCAAATGCCATATACCGTGCTAAGTGAGAACCACCTAAGGACAGTTTAAAAAACGTTGCTTCGGGGTCCCATCACAGACTTACTGAATTAGACTCCAGAGGGGCCTCCCCCACTCCCATTTCCCAGGTGATTTGAATGTGCAGCCCGCTTTGGGAATCCCTGATCTCTAAGGCCTCTACCACTCTTCCTAGCTCCATGATTTGGGAACTGATTCCTCCGTGCTCTGTAGCCAGTCTAAGTCAGATGTGGGCACATTCTAGGATGGAGGAGAAGCCTCTAGCGAGGCTCTCAGGGCCACAGGATTATAAGGCAGGGGGCCTGCCCCGGAGGAAGAGGCACAGGCTGGCCCTGCCTCAGCCTCAGAAACATGGTCACTTTCTCCAAGGTCTAAGGCATAGAAGCATGAGTCACAGGAGACGCACACTGTTAAAGAGGGACGGGGTGGGGAAAATCATTCGTTGTGGTCTCCTGATTACATCAATAGCTAGCTTGCCTTGGGCCAAAAGAACCACACAAAAGCCCTTTCCGGTAAACCCATTAACATCAAACAGTCTCTGTAACTCCAAATGCCAGGAACACATAATCTCCCTGGCTGATTTTCATAAGGAAAACCTGTCATTTACGGGAACTCAGGCTTCAGGGCTCATCCACAAGCTAGAACTAGCCTTGTTTCACAGGTGGCAAAATTGAAGCCCAAAGGTCTTCCCCCACCTTCAAGCCCACCCGCTTCCAGAATGATCACTCAAAGACATCAATCTGATCAGATCACTGGCCCTAATTAAAACAAAACAGAACAAATCGATGAATAAATGAAACTTTGTCTGTAACCTGTATTCCAGACTGTACCACTATTACTTTTTCACACATGAAATTGTTTAAAACCCAGTCACAAAAACAGATAAAATTGGAGCTCCTCTAGACTGCTGGGGAGTGCTCAGCGAGAGGGGTTTGGGGTCCTATCCAGTAAGCAGAGCTGAATCCTTAGAGGCCCTAAGCACTAGAGATTAGGGTGCCCACCCCCTTCACATATATAATTCAAACTCAAATCAATACTAAGCCGTAACACCAAAATGTACATGTTATAATGAAATTAAAGTCATTTTTTTCTTCTAACTGAAAAGATCTGAGAACATAACTTTTCCCAGTTGTTTTTCTGGTGTCCCCACTTAGCACAGCCTGCTCACTTGGTACAGCACAGCTGTTCAGCTGCTCCTTGACTCCTTGGGCTCCTCAGAACACAGATTGAAAGTCACAAGCTGTGATGTTCTCCAAGGGCCCTTCAGGGCTCTAAGGCTGGCCATACACGTGGCCAGGAGTCAGAGGGCACAGGGAGCTCCCTCTCTCTGTTTCAACCCTCTCAGTCCTCCAGCGTGTTCTCTGATGAGCTGTTCCCTCCCATGTAACAGAGGTTCCAGTAACTTCCACCTTTCCCCACTGTGAAAGAAAAGATATTTTCCCCCAAATGAGAACTACACAAACCATATGTTCAGCACCATTAATGGCATGCTAGAAAAATTGGCTTGAGAAAAAGCAGGACTCGCTGACTTCTGTTTGACCTCATCTGGCATCTGGGTGACTGGCTCCTTGTGAGGGCATAAAACTGTTTCTTGGTACATCTAATGAATAACTATAGATCAATATGCTTATTGTTTGCTTTGCAGATATATTACTTGTGATTTCTAATGAATACATCAAGTTGGAATATGGCACAAGCCATTCATGTCACAAATGTAACCTTATCATTGATAAAAATATAATGTTTTTATGACCACGGAAGGTAAACCAGCAGTCAGGCCTAAATTCTTGTTACTTCAAACTGGTATACTTTATCTATTTACCTCATTAATAAATAATAAACTTTAACATATGTTCGATGTGTTTGTCTAAGAAACTATGTTAAAGTCACCCTGAGCTGACAAACAAAGGAGCCACTGTCTCCATCAGCCACTGACACCATCTAGGCCCTACACCACCTGCCCTGTGACCTGGAGACATCATGGCTCCACTTTAGACCATGAGTTTAAGCAATGGAAAAGTTAAGAATCCCAAAATGACTATTTTGTATCCATTAATAAGACTAAGTGTAAGGGCCAAAAAAGAAAAAATGGTAGTTCCTTCAGAGGAGGAAAACACTGTACCTTCTCCAAAAGTGGGAAACTCATCCCATCTATCAAGTAGTCTGTTTGGTCCAGTCTAGGAAGGAAAGCAGAGGTTCCCTGCTGCCTGCTTCAGAAACATCAAATTTTACTTTTGGGACCATTTTTCTTAAGTAACTGAAAGTTCTTTTACAAAAAAAAAAAAGAATCCTTCCAGTCAGTTCTATCATATGGCAAATTTTCTAGTGCCAACAAAAAAATATACATTTCATAAATTAAAATTTCCTACAAGTCAGGAGTTTTAGAATAACCAAATTCAAAGTGACTAATCTGTGCTATCTATCTACCTTTCAATTATGAGACTCACTCCCCAACAAATAACTTTCACCTCTCTGACAGAACACTAATAGTTTTTGGTTGAGCACTCTCAGGACTAGTAACTCTGTCTAGGGTGTTCATTCATTCATTCACTTGTTAAGTACTTGCTATATACAAGATACTCTCTTAGGAGTTACTATTATTTACTCAAAAGACATAACTCTTTTAACTCCAAGGAGCACAAAGAAGTTAAGTATCCCTCCCCTTAAACACAGAATTACACAAGCCAGCATGTGTTTAACAAACACCAACTGCTAAGGACTGTGCTAGGCCTTGTCCCATACATTAATTTATTTAAACTTCACAGTAATCCTGTGCAGGATATATTATTTTACAGATGTGGAAACTAAATCTGACAGAGGTTAACTGGCTTGTGATCATAAAATTAGTAAACGGGATTCAAACTCAGGTCTCCTGACCCTGTATTCACCACTACGTACAGCTACCTCCAAAGCACCCACACAGACCCAGGAGTATGAACAGGGAGATGCCAGATCCATAGCTCTCTTTTAAGCCCAGGTCAGACTATTACTGTTTTTGGTCAAAGGGCATTCTAGATTTAGAGAATTAAGAAAAGGTATGCACAGAAATAGAGCAAACAATCCTAAAATGTGTATGGAACCAACAAAAGATCCTGAGTTGCAAAGCAATCTGGAGAGAGAACAAAGCTGGAAGCATCATGCTCCCTGATTTCAAACTATATTACAAAGCCACAGTAATCACAAAAACATGGTATTGGCATAAAAACAAACAGATCAGAGAGCCCAGAACAGAATAGAGAGCCCAGAAATAAGACCACACATATACGGTCAATTGATTTACTACAGAGGGGGCAAGAATACACAATGGGGAAAGGACAGTCTCTTTAACAAATGGCATTGAGAAAACTAGGCAGCCACATGCAAAAGAATGAAATTAGATTACTATCTTACAACATGCATAAAAATTAACTCAAACTGAATTAAACACCTGAAACCATAAAACTCCTAGAAGAAAACATAGACAGTAAACTCCTGTACATTTGTCTTGAGAAGGATCCTTCAGATCTGACTCCAAAGGCAAGGGCATCAGAAGCAAAAATAAACAATAAAAAAAACTACATTAAACTAAAAAGCTTCTGCACGGCAAAGGAAACTATCAACAAAATAAAAAGGCAACCTATTGAATGGGAGAAAATATTTGCAAAGCATATATCCAGTAAGGGGTTAATATTCAAAATATATAAAGAACTCATACAACGCAACAACAACAACAAAAATCTGATTTAAAAAATGGGCAGAGGATCTGAATAGACATTTTTCCAAAGAAGACAAACAGGTGGCTAACAGACACATGAAAATATGCTCAACATCACAACTCATCAGGGAAATGCAAATCAAAACCGCAATGAGATATCACCTCAACCTGTTAGAATGGCTATTACAAAAAAGACAAGAAATAAGTGTGGGCAAGGATGTAGAGAAAAGGGCACCTTTGTATACTGTTGTTGGGAATGTAAATTGGTGCGACCACTATGGAAAACAGTATGGAGCTTCCTCAAAAAATTAAAAATAGAACTACCATATGATCCAACAATTCCACTTCTGGGTATTTAGCCAAAGAAAACAAAAACACCAATTTGAAAAGATATATGCAGCCCTATGTTCATTGCAGCATTATTTTTAATAGCCAAGATATGGAAACAAACTAACTGTCCATCAATGGATGAATGGATAAAGAAGGGGAGGTGTATATACACAATGGAATACTACTCAGCCATAAAAAGAATGAAATCTTGCCGTTTGTGACAATGTGGATGGACCTTGAGGGTATTATGCTAAGTGAAATAAGCCAGTCAGAGAAAGACAAATACCATTTCATTTCATTTATATGCGAAATATGAAAAAACAAATGAACAAACAAAACTAAACCAAACCAATAGATACAGAGAAGAGATTGGTGGTTGCCAGAGGGAAGAAACGTCAGAGAGTGGGTAAAATGGGAGCAGGGGGTCAACAGGTACAAACTTCCAGTTACAAAATAAATAAGTTGTGGGGATGTAATATACCGCATGGTAACTATAGTCCAGAGTATTGTATTGCATATTTGAAAAGTGATAAGAGAATAAATCTTAAAAAACCTCTCATCACAAGAAAAAAAAATTTGTAACTTTGGTGACTAGATGGTAACTGGAATCATTGTGATGATTATTTCACAGCATATACAAATTTTGAATCATGTACACCTGAAATTAATATAATGTCATATGCTAATTACACCTCAGTTTAATAAAAGAGAGATGCAATCTACAAAGATCAGGACTTCCACTTCTGTTAAGGACAAACTAGATAATTTCGACCAATCGTCTTACTGAGGACTGGAAAAATTAGGCCCCCCAGAAATCTGCTCAAAGGCACTAAGTAGCAAAATAATGAAGAATGACCAGGCTAAGATCTGGAAGAAGACAGAAATTCAGGGAGGTGAGCCTGGCATGTGAAGCAGCATTTCCGTTAGTGGAGGATAGAGGCTAAGCAGTGTTTCTGACAGACTCAAAAGTACAAGACTCCCAAGACAGAGAAAGCAAAACCCCTGCATTTTGAGTTTGGACTTCAAAGAGCACTCTTAGTGCTAAGAGTGAACAAGAAGTATACCAATCCCGGAGACTGCAACCCCAGCTTTGAATCTTCACAGTCCCTGAAATTGAATTAAGTTTGTTCCAGATCACTAGTACCTTCAGGTCCTTGGCAGAAGCAAACTTACATCCTCTCTAGAGGAGATAACATCACAATTCAAACTTTCATTCAAATTTCAAATTTTTTATTCAAATGTCCAATCATGACCAAAAATAAGCAGCAGTGAAAAAAGGCAAGATGCCTAGAATGGAACCATCAGAAACAATAGACAATAGAAAAAGATTTACAGGGCTTCCCTGGTGGCACATTGGTTAAGAACCCACCTGGCAATGCAGGGGACACGGGTTCGAGCCCTGGTCCGGGAAGATCCCACATGCCGCAGAGCAACTAAACCTGTGCGCCACAACTACTGAGCCCTCATGCCACAACTACTGAAGCCCACATGCCTAGAGCCTGTGCCCTGCAACAAGAGAAGCCACCACAATGAGAAGCCCGTGAACTGCAATGAAGAGTAGCCCCCACTCACCACAACTAGAGAAAGCCCACGCTCAGCAACGAAGACCCAACGCAGCCAAAAAAAAAAAAGAAAAGATTTACAGGGGCTCCAGATATTGGAGTTGTCAGACAGACACACACTTTAAGTAACCTTGATTACTATGTTTGAGGACAAAATAACACAAGATTGAAAATTTTCACAGAGAACTGGAAACTATAAGAAAGAACACAACAGATTTTTGAAAAGAACAAAATAGAAATTCTGGAACTGAAGAAAACAGTTAATTGAAAGAAAAAAAACCTCAATGAATGGACTTAACAGCAAATGAAGCATAGCTGAAAAAAGAATTAGTGAAATGGAGGATCAGAGAGAAAATATAATGATGCAGACAAATAAAAGGGTGAAAAATACAGAAAACTGGGTAAGGGGTATAGAGGAAACAGTGACACAATACAACATACACGTAACTGGAGTCCTAGAAAGAGAGAAGAGAGAATGGGGCAGAAACAACATTAGAGAAAGAAAAAACTAAGCTGATGAAAGACATCAATTCACAAACTAAAGAAGCCCCATGAAGTCCTAGCGAGATAAATAAAATGAAATCCATAGTTAGGTGCATTATAGTAAATCTGCTGAAAGCCAGAGACAAAGAAAAAAAGATTATCTTCAAATGAAAACCAGTTAGACTGAGAACTAACTTCTCAACAGAAACAATGTAATCTAGAAAGCAGAATGATTTCTTTAAAGTGAACAAAAATAACTGAAAAGTATTAAGATGAAATAAAATTTCGGATAAAAATACAGGATTTAAATATTCAATAACAGTAAATATAAATAGCAGAAGAAACAGAATTAAAGTGTTCTGATTTTCTGGCATTGTCTGGGAAAGGGCAAGATAACCAAATAACATTGGACTTTGTTAAATTAAGGATGTATATTGTAATCTCTAGGGTAGCCATTTAAAAGTAGCAAAAGGGTACATGATTTTCAGAGAAAACAAGAAAAAGAGGGGGAAAACAGAACAGGTGGGACAAATAGAAAGCACATAAAAAGATAGTAAATTTAAACCCAAACTAACAAAAACTATCAGAGCATATAAAAATATAATTTTTTTTTACAAGAGACACATGGGGATTCAGAAATGTTGAAAGTAAATGGAAACAAAAGAAATACCATCTATCACAAATTTTGGAAGCTAGTAGAGCTATCTTATCATCAGACAAAGTAGACTTTTAGGCAAAAAGTATAACTAGAGATGCCAAAAGATAATATGATTTTTAATTTTAATATACCTAATCTCAGAATTATAAGGAGAAATGGACAAATTTACAATTATAGTGGGAGAGTTCAACACATCTCTCTCAAATACTGATGGAACAAAAAGATTTTAGAAATCACCTAAGGACACAGAAAACTTCTTAAATTAGTAGTTTTCTACAATATATAATTTCAGGTAGAAAAACTAATTTAAAATAAAAAGTTAACATTTAGATTATTTCCTCTATGCATAACTATATATTCATTAATGGTATTGGAAGAGAATAACTTGGAGAGTAATTATATTAGAATAAAGGGAAGCATAACGTATTGCATTCAAAAAGCAAGTTCAAAGCAGAGTAGTTTTAGCATAGGAACAAGTAAGTTTTAGAACTTATTTCATACATTAAGTCATTTGACCTGACTCAGAAAATAGGGAGCTGGCTCTAGTATGCTCCAGTTACAACTGTATATAGGCTATTTCTGTAAAGCAATGACAGTAAGCAGAATTCTAAGGTGGCTTCCATAATCTCCATTCCCTGGTGTTACACTGTGATTAGGTTAGGTCACGTAACAAGGGTGAAGGGATTTTGCAGATGTAATTAAGGTTCTAGAATTGCTTACTTTAAAGTAATGGAAAAGATTACCCTGGGTGGGTCTGACTTAATCAGGTAGAAGTCCTTTAAAAGAGGGCTGAAGCTTTCCCTAGGTCAAAGATACTCTTCTGCTGGCCTTGAGTTGCAAGAAACAAATCTACCCACAACCTGAAAGAGCTTGCAGGCAGATTCTGCCCTAATGGATCCCCCAGATGACAGTGAGGTCTGGCTGACACCTTGACTGAAGCTCTGTAAGGACCCAGCTAAATTGTGCTTGCAATCCTGACCCAAGGAAACTGTGAGATTCTGAGTGTATGTCTTAAGCCACAAAATTGTGGTAATTTGTTATGGTAGCAATAGAAAACTAATACAGCAATACTGTATCCTACTGGGTTTGTTCCGTGGAGGTGAAACTTCTACAAAGTAATGGTATTCTAGAAATCTACACAGAATTTAGACACTATCTAGTTTAAACCACATAATCTACCTCCCATTTTACAGATGAAGCACATGACTTGCCCAGGGTCACATAGCAAGTTAGTGGCAGGACCCAGGGGAGAACTCAGGCCTCCTGATTCGCAGTGCTCTCTTCAATTCCCTCACTATCCTGTTTCAGATGGGAGCTGGGAGAAGACGGTGGGGCATCGGGTTGGAGAGAGCAGTGATAGAGAATAAGCTAATATAATGAATGAGAGCCCGCCAGGCTTCTTTTTTTTTGTATTGAAGTATAGTTGATTAACATTAACAATGTTAACAATGTTGTGTTAATTTCTGCTATACAGCAAAGTGATTGTTATACATATATATATTCTTTCTTAAAGTATTCTTTTCCATTATGGTTTATCATAGGATACTGAATATAGAGTTCTCTGTGCTATACAGTAGGGCCTTGTTGTTTATTCATTCCATGTATAATAGCTTACATCTGCTAACCCTAACCTCCCTCCCCCAATCCCCTCCCTCTTGGCAACCACAAGTCTGATTTCTATGTCCATGGTCTGTTTCATTTGTGTCATATTTTAGATTCCACATATAAGTGATATCATATAGTATTTGTCTTTCTCTTCTGACTTACTTCACCTAGTATGATAATCTCTAGTTGCATCCATGTTGCTGCAAATGGCATTATTTCATTCTTTTTGGTGGCTGAGTAGTATTCCATTGTATATATGTACCACATCTTCTTTATCCATTCATCCATCAGTGGACATTTAGGTTGTTTCCCTGTCTTCGCTATTGTGAATAGTGCTGCTATGAACAGAGGGGTGCGTGTATCTTTTGGGATTAAAGTTTTGTGCGGATATATGCCCAGGAGTGGGATTGCTGGATCATATGGTAATTCTATTTTTAGTTTTCTGAGGAACCTCCATACTGCTTTCCATAGTGGCTGGTACAGGCTTCTTGACTGTACCTTTTTTACTATATAAAAACCTAAGGAGACCTTTAGGCCCAGAGCCCTAAACAATTTCCCCAAAGGTGAGGCAGGGAGATAGTTTTCCAGGACCACACACACACAAACACACACACACCAAAAGCAAAGCAAAGCAGTGTCCTATCAGAAGCACTCATGGATATAGTTCCAGCGTTTGTATTTCATCCCTTTGACTTAAGGTCCAGATGCAGATCAACCCAGTGAAGAATGTAATGACTAAGCCTTGTAACTTATTTACTCCTCACCTTGGGTAAGAACATCAGAGAAGAGAGGGAGAGACAATGGAATCCTACTTGTAGTGGGAGATTCCACCAAATTGGGGGGAAAAAAAAAGCCAACATGCATAGAGGACAAAAGACTAGGAGAGGAATGGACTTTGCCTGGGCTCCAGCTCTGCCCCAGCACTGATTTTACCCAACACAGCTCCGTTCTCCTCACAGATTGCCTTCCCTCTCTACTCAGTGGTATAGGTACTGAATAAACATTTCTTAAGTCAGCAAAGCCCCAAGCTCCTGTAATCTGGTAAGGTGATGGAAGCTCTTAGAGTAGAGAGAATACTTGGAAACAGCAGGGAATTAGCTCCTAAACACGCAGACTGCAGAGCAGTGTTAGAAGCCCAGTCTTAGAGGCCAGTCGGCTTGGATTTAAATGTGGCTGTACCGCTTTCTAGCTCACCTACCTTGTATAAGTTACTTTAACTTCCTAATGCTTCCATTTACTCAGCTGAAAACAAAAACAAAAATGGGAAAGTAATAGTATCTGCCTTGTAGGGTTAGGAGAACTCCATGAGATAATCACATATAGTACTTAGCAGTGTTCTGACAACAGTAAGCACCCTACAAATGTTCGTCCTATGATTAATAATTCCTGACCATAGGGACTCTCTGCAAATATCCACCCCTTTGGCTAGAGTTTGTTAGCATCCCTAACTTGGACTGTGTCTTTGCTTTATCAACAAAGAAGATAGATGCTTAATCCATATTAACAATTTTTTTTAAGGGAACGCTATTTATTATTATTATTATTTTTTTTTTTTTTTTTGGCTGTGTTGCGTGTTCGTTTCTGTGCGAGGGCTATCTCTAGTTGCGGCGAGCGGGGGCCACTCTTCATCGCGGTGCGCGGGCCTCTCACTGTTGCGGCCTCTCGTTGCAGAGCACAAGCTCCAGACGTGCAGGCTCAGTAGTTGTGGCTCACGGACCTAGTTGCTCCGCGGTATGTGGAATCTTCCCAGACCAGGGCTCAAACCCGTGTCCCCTGCATTGGCAGGCAGATTCTCAACCACTGCGCCACCAAGGAAGCCCAGCAATTTTTTTTTAATCAACCAGCAGCAGCACTGGTTAAGCTGACCTATTTCTCCAGTCCAAGTATGAAGCTAGTAGAGTAGCAATTCATTCTAATTCAGTAAACGTTTATGGCACTGTGATTAACACTGGGGAGAGGGTGTGGAGATAGAGAGAAACACAGTGTTTTCCCTTAGGAGGCAGAGAGAAATGCAGTGTTTTCCCTGAAGAGGCAGAGAGAAATGCAGTGTTTTCCCTGAAGAGGCTCAGGCTCTTCTGGAGGAAAAGACATGAATTACAATACAAGGCAGAAAAGTGGACTAAAGGTACAAACTACATGCTATCTCCAAGGAGGAAAGAAGTAGAGTACTTGATTTGAATCCTGCTTTCCACCCATTAGAAGTATGACTTTGGACAAGTTATTTAAAAACGCTAAACCTGTCTTCTCATCTTTAAAATAGGGACACTAAAAGCACTGCACTGGAATATCCTATTGCAAGGATAAAGTGAGATAATATGTATGGAGTCCTGGAAAATAACAGATGCTCAAAACAATATTAATCCTCATGCCTTCATTTTTGTCTAAGTAAAACTGAAGACAAAAAAGGGGGCTTTTGATATGGACTTTGAAGGTAAGTAGGAGTTCAAAGGAAAGAAATATGGGGAAAGGCAAGATCAGTAGAATAAACATCATCAACAAAGCCCAGAGCTGATGAGATACTTGGTGTGTTGGGAGCACATATAGTCCTGGTGGCTTGGGCAAGAAACTTAACCTTTTAAAGCTCCAGTTTCATTTGTAAAATGGGAATAATAATAACTATTAATAGTGACTTCTTCATAGGGATGCCATGGAAGTTGAGTGAGCTAATGCACATAAAGCACTTGGACAATGCCTGGTACACAGTAAGGGCTTCATACATGTTAAACTGAGCTAGTGAACACAGCTCCCAAACTCACACAAAGTTCAGAGGCTCCACCATTAGTTTGGGCACAATGACTGCTCTGCGACTGATCTAGGAAACTGTAGTGATAGTTTCATAAACAAACAGCCGTTGATGTCTGTCCCAGCTTTGACCTTCCACCAGAAATGCACACTCTCCACATCTGAACTGCAGCTAAGAGTTAACTTTTGAGAGACTGCCAGTGGTTATCCAACCAGTTTTACCACCAAGGAGTTCTCCAAGGAAGAATGCAATAAAAGAAATGACTTCCTGATGGCAGGCAAACATAATTATGCCAGAGTGGGAGACAAGGCAGATAGAGGCAGGTGGCTTCCTGCAGGTGTGGCCTTAGTCCGGCACTGCCAGAGCTCTGAGCAGACAGTGCTGATGATTCCTTTCCACTAGACATGGAGGCCAGGGAGGAGGCAGCTAGAACCAGCTCTGAGTCACTCAGGCTGGAGGCGTCTCTTGAAGCAGCTTGCAGAATGTGAACAATGAGGTAATGGTTCACAGGGGAGTAGACTAGGGGGTTTACCAGCAAGGCCCAGTTTATAGCACCTCTTCCTAAGGCTCTACCCTCTGAAAGAGCTGGTGAGATTGTCAGAAAAGAATGGAGCACTTAGGCCAGACAGAGAAGGCAACTCATGTACCAAGAAGGGACCCCACTGGCCACCTAGTAGCCTGGGGTACCTAGTGACCTGTGTCCCAAGCGCTGTTCCATTTCAAGACCTTTGCGCTTGCTGTTCCCTCTTCTTAAAATGCTCTTGCCGCCGGCTCTCTTCAATATCCAGTGTCTGAGTGGCCATGATCTCAACTTAAATGCCACCTCTTTGGAAAAGCCTTTCCAGACCCACCCTATTAAATTACCATCTAATCCACCAGCCATTCTCTATCTCATACCTTGTCTTATTTTCTTCATAGGCCTTTCACAGCCTGAAACTAGCTTGTTCGTTTGCTTGTTGTTTGTTGTTAGTGGCTATCTTTGCCCACTCAAGGTACAGTGCAAGTCCTAGGAGAGTAGATGCATCATCTCTTGTTCTCTGCTGTTCACTTAGTGCCCATCACAGGCTCTGCTCTGGCACACAGCAGTGCCCAATGAATGTGAGATTGACAAAGAAATGAATATGGACAGACTGGGGATCTTTAGATTTGAGCTTAACTCCTACAACTTAGTTAGTGGGGGAGGTCCAGAAAGGATCCTCATCCCTGTAGAAGTTCAATGACCTTGAAGTCAGAACCTTATCTCTTTTTTTTTTTTTTTTTTTTTTTGCGGTACGCAGGCCTCTCGCTGTTGTGGCCTCTCCCGTTGCGGAGCACAGGCTCCGGACGCGCAGGCTCAGCGGCCATGGCTCACGGGCCCAGCCGCTCCGCGGCATGAGGGATCATCCCGGACCGGGGCACAAACCCGTGTCCCCTGCATCAGCAGGTGAACTCTCAACCACTGCGCCACCAGGGAAGCCCCCAGAACCTTATCTCTTGAATAAAATAACACCTTCTGACTTGATCTCTGTACACTGAGGAAGGGTTATGGGGCCTCTTTCTTTCCCAGTCCACCTTGTACGTGCAAGGCAGAGGAGCACTGGCCTTTCAGAATAATGTCCTCTAGGCTTCCCACCTACTGACTTGCTTGGGCTGGTGAGTCAAATTCAGGTTTTGATTCCCTGTGTTCAGGGGCTGGGCATTGAGGTGGATGTGTAGGGGTTGGGGGGTTACTGCCCGGAGTATGGACTTTTCTCTCTCTGTTCTCCAAAGAGGACAGAGAGGCTGATAAAAGGGAAGGGGATTTCTCACGACAAGTCCAGTGTGAGAAGGCCATCCCAGCTTCACATTTACTCTTGGAAACAGTGTTATGTAATAGTTAGCCTCAAGTATTTACCAACTCAGCAAGGAGTCCATTTCACCAGGGACCTTTGTTCCAAAGAAAGGGGACAGTGGAAGGACACACAACTATCAAAAATGTGAAATAAAGCAAATCAGAGGACTTTCTCCAATGACCCGAGGTCCCTGAGGAGCACTCTGTTCTCATTTTACCCCAGTTGGCTTCTATCTCCTCCAAAATTCTTAACAGTCTAAAGACTTGTTCCCTGCCTGAGTTTCTATCTGCTCTCTGTGGCTGGAAAAATGGAAAAACACCAGGATATTTCGAAGAGATCAGAAAGCAGCCAGAGCTGTTCAAGACTGCACGTACCATCTGACCCGGCCAATAACTGAGTCTTAGAAACCAACAGGGAGCCAGCAGAGGAGAAACCCGGGCCAAATCCACAGCATCCTGTTTAAGCCTCTACCATCCATCATTGTTATTTGCCAGTGACTAAGTGCCTGCTGCTGCTGGGCTAACAAAGGAGACCTCGATGAGATCGGCTCTCGGGGGGCTGGGGGGTGGAGGGGTGTCAGTGATAGAGCTGCAAGGGCACCACAGTGGTGCGAATCCCCTGCCAAGCTGTGTGATCCAGAACAAGTCCCTCTGCTGAAGTGGACCTTGCTGTGTATGGTAGGTAGAATAATGACCCCTCAAAGATGTGCATATCCTGGTCCTCAAACCTTAAACATGAACAAGGAAGCATGGCTCAGAGGGAGGAGTCAGGGGAAGAGGCAAAGGGACTCTGCAGCAGTGATTAACGTTAAGGACTTTGAGATGGGGAGATTATCCTGGATTACCCAGGTGAACCCAGTCTAATCACATGCATCCTTAAAAGTGAAGCGGAAGGCAGCAGAGTCAGAGAAAGGACCTGACTGGCTGCTACTTACTCTGAAGATGGAGGAAGGGGGCTATGCGCCAAGGAATGCAGTGGCTTGAGAAGCAGGGAATGGCCGGCCCTCAGCTTGCAGCCAGCAAGAAAACAGTGACCTTGGTCCTACAACCACAGGAACTGAGTCCCGCCAGCAACTCAAATAAGCAGGGAACCAAGTCTCCCCTAAAGACTCCAGAAAGAAACGCAGGCTGAGGATGCCTCGATTTATTCTAGGTAGATCCATACTAGATGTATGATTGCTAGAACTGTAATACAATATATTTGAAGCCATTAAATTTGCGGTAATTTGTTACAGCATTAGAAAACGAATGCAGGGTGTGATCCTCAGTAAGTCCCTCTTTCAAAGTGAGCTTCAGTTTCCTGTAGGTCAATAGGAGAGGATGGACAAGGTGACCCCTAAGGGGCCAGCTCTCAAAGACTGACTCTGCTCCCCGAAGAGCTCCGCCCCAGGTCAAGATGGTGTGTTGGGGTGAAAACCATTAAAGAAAACATAGAGAAGAGTGAGGGAAAAAGAAGATTAATCTTTAAAAAGCCCCAGGGTGTTTCCTAAGATGCCACCCAGGGCACTCAAAAAGAAAGGTCTCCTGTTTTGCCCCTCGTTACTTCCTTGACCATACATATCCCAGAGGAACGAAGTGGGAAGTCTGAGAGGGCTAGACAGACGCTTCAGTAGAGGCTGTCCAGAGCACCGTGTTAAGAAGGATTCTCCTGCCCTGTGGAGGTTTGTTGAAAAGTCCTGAGTATCAGTGTCAGCCTGGGGCAGGGAATTAGGAGGAGTGATGTGTGTGACAGATATGTGTCATCGTTAATTGAAACTGATTTGGGGAACCCAGTTGTTTTCTCTGTCTTTCCTTCTCTCTCCTCCATTTCTTTTCCCCTGGTCCTACGTCGTGGGTTATGAGCAATTCACATGCCCAATCAGCCAACCAGGGTCCAAATCAACAAAATAAGGAAGCTGTATCTACACACAACTAAGTAGTTTAAAGTCACACAATTTAGTCACTGAATCTGTTTTGCTGTTGTTTAATGTGCCAGGCAATTATAATTCTGACCTGTTGCCCTTCCTTAGTTAAGGCTAAGAGTTGCCCTAAGTCTTAGCCTTTACTCCCAGAGGTACACCACTCTCACTTGAGGTTCACTGTCTGTTTCCCTAGTGAGTTGGAAGGGTACTAGGGTCCGCAGTGATTCACTAGTCCAGTGGCTGCCAAATTCTCACTTAACTCCCCCAGGTCACCCTGTGAGTAAATGGCAGAGGCAAGATCTGAATCCAGATCCCCCCAACTGCAATGAGGTTCAGAGCACGGGCCCTGGAGCCAAACTGCCTGGGTTCAAATTGCAGCTCTGCCACTTACCTCCTGTGTGATCATGCGTGAGTTACTCTCTCTGGATCTCAGTTTCCTCATCTATAAAATGGATGCAGTGATGGTCCCTACCTCATAGGATTATGGTAAATATCATAGCATTATGTAAAATGCTTAAAATAATGCCTGGCTAATAGCAAGCACTCGATAAATGTCAAGTATGATTATTATTACATTATTCAGCTTACCTGGCCAATCAGGGAGGGGGTCAGCAATGTGTGGTAATACCAACATTTACTCTTATAAAGTGTGAGTGCGAGTACACGTGTGTCTTTGATACCACTGCCAATAGTGGCAGTGTAAGACAATCAAGATAAAGATCCTCTTTCCTTGGAAATATTTCCTGTGTTTTTATGCTTTAATCCATGGAGAAGAAACAGAAGCACTTTTCTTTTTCTTTTCTTTTTTTTTTTTTGCACTTCATGTATTTATTTGAAACTTTGTACATGTCTCACTAAAGCATTCTAATATTTCGTTAGAATGTGATAGGCAGTATAGCAGGCACCTCTGTGTAGGGGAACAGAACATCTATTACAAATATACCGTGTTTCACTGAGCTTTCCCCTGGAAGAACAGACTCTACACTTTCTGGTGGCATTTTTTTTTTTTAAAGTCCTGTAGGTATTATTTCCTCTAGAATATGTTCTTTTATTTTACCTGATAGTCGACAAGGTGGATCTTTGCGGGGGCCTCTTTTAGAAACGCCACAAGAAGGACCAGGTGCACCCACTACATTCACCAGAATGGTCAGTTACCCATTCTCTAGCTACTGCTAACAAAAATTGCTTGTGAGTCATTTTATTCTGAGAAGCACTTTTCTTTAAAAAAAAAAAAAAAAAAAAAGGATCAGAATATGGCTGGGAAAGCATCTGAGGCTGTAACTACCTCTTTACCCCCTTGGTCTGGCACCCCTGGGCCCAATATGTGACCCAACCACACTTGGTCCCCAGAGTCTCTGATTTGTTTTATGTCTCAAACACCTCACCACGGCTCAGTGATTCTCAGGCTGGGCCAGAGAAAGGGAATCCCCAGACGTTTTATGGGATGGCGGAGCCCACAGCACTGACGCTCTGAGAGGTCAGTGTTTGGAAGATCTGATGGGGCATGAGTTATAACCCCCGTGGCAAGATTCATAACCCCGAGACAGCTGGAAACAGGAGGTCTCGGTTGGAGCAGAGAAACGCTTCTCCTTGGCTGTTTTTGGTTGTTGTTATGACAGAAGTACATGATGTCCTGAGGCTCAGCTGGGCTGTCTCGTATGTGCTTAGAGGATTGCTGAGTGCCCTGAATAACCCCCAAAGCACATCCCCCTTAACCACAGACACCCAACTGTTCCACCTCCACTTCCTCATTTTATAGGTGGGGGAAGCAAGGTCCAGATAGGGAAACCCCTCAAGGTAACTCAGTGTCTCCTGACTCCCAGGGAAATGTTCACCCAACCCCCAGCCCCACCCTATTCAAGCATTCACAATCCTTCCGGACTATGGACTATTTACCCACCACACTGGGACCACAGATCATAGCAGATGATCAGGGAATCTTTCATCCTTGAATAACTGAGCAGCTCTCAACACTACAGCCTAGAGCTTTGAGGGAATCTATAGACAAATGTGAGACTCGAGCTCCCAGGTGCCAACAAGACTAAAACGAGTCAAGAAGAAACAAGTGGAGCTGCATGCATAAGAGCCCAGCCTGGCTACTGAATCCAAAAAACCACCTTGACAGTTGTATGGTTTTTAACGGTTTACATCTCTCTCACACTCAGCAGGCAGTATCGGGCGCTGGTTCACCAGACCCTGTGCCAAGCGCTGAGGATGCGATACAGTCCCGACACTCAAGGAGTGTAGACAGTCCCTACACTCAAGGGGGTTCAGGGGTGCAAGAGAACTGGCAATTGGAACAACCAAGTCCTAAGCGGCAGGAGGAGGGAGCTTGGGAGGAAGGCTTCTCTCCGAGTTATTTTGCACGTTCCCTTTTCATTTGATCTGTATGCAAAGGGTATTTTCTCCATTTCACAGAGAAACTGCTCGTGACAGACCAGGGCTGAAACCCACCACCCCTGACTCCAAACCCCTGGTGCCCTCCACGCAGGACTTTGAGAAAAGTAAGACAGATAGCCTGCTGCTCTGGGTGGTGCAAAGACCCAAACTGCCGGCACAGCGCCCACAGCAGTGCTCAGGCTGGGGAGCTGAGCCCTGACGCCGCGCCTGGAGAGCAGAGGTAGCAGAGCCTGCTGGAGGAGGGGTCGCGCTCCCCAACCCCGGGCAGGAGCAGGGAAACGCGAGACAGGCCCGTTTCCGGTGGGGTTGGGAGCCCACCCATCCAAGCTCCGGCCTCCGGGGAGGCCCAAGATCGAGCGCCGAAGGTCTTTGGAACTTAGGGGCGGACAGAAGGAGAAAAGAGAAAAGCAAAAGTGATGAAGGGGGAGAAATGTGGAAGAAAAGCGGGCAGTTGGGAGGGCACTGGGGTAGAGGCAGCACGAGAGCCAGAGTCCCAGGCACTACACTTAATAACCCCACTCACCCTGGATCCGCACAGCTCCTTTGAAAACCCAGCGGCCCCCGCCGCTGCTGGATCGTGCCAGGTCTGCGAAAAGTTCCTGGGGTAGAGGCAGCCGGAACGCTTCTCCAGGTCTCCTCGGACGGTGCGGGTCCTAGCAGTGGGATGAGACCCCTAGCCCTGGGACCTCGGCCCCGAATGTGCCCCGGGCAGGCGGGAGCGCGCAGCAGTGGCCAGGACGCGCGGCTGGGCACGGGGCACGCTCTGCTCGGGTGGCTTTGGAGGCTCTGGAATGCGCGGCCGCCAGGGACCGCCCCCGGAACGCGGGGGCCTCGGCAGCTGCAGCCCGGCTCAACTCCTCCCCCTGCCTCCCCAGCGGGCTGCACAGGAAAGGAGAAACCGAGTCTTGGGGTTCCGAGAGTGCCACTTGTCACGCACTCGCCTTGTGACCTTAGCAATCACTTCTGTCGAGGGTCTCCACTCTCTTGTATTGTAAACAGAGAGAATTGACCTAAAATGTGTCCTCTGTGATCCTTTCCAGCTGTAGTCTTACACACGGGCAAGTCTAGCCCTTTGGTTGGAGTTTGCTTTGGAAGGAGGTTTGAAGGAGGAGCAGAACTCAAAGCTCCTCCTTTGCAATGTACTGAGCGTAGGATCCGTAAGAAGAGGCTTCACCTCGCTGACTGTTGCATTCTCTGTAAAATGAGGACAGGAACACCTGTCTCCCAGTCGTGTTGTGAGGACGGGGTTGGAGGGCCAGCATGAATGACGTTGCTTGGTTGCCTGCTATAACGTGCCTCTGCGCCTCCTGTTTATTTTGTGATAACAGTGAAATGGCCCAATCTAAGGCCCATTAGAGCTCCGTGTCTGAGAGGCCTCCCAGGCCCTACCATTTCCCCACCCAGCTTCCACAAGGACAGTGCCAACTCTGCAATCTCCTACACACCTCTGTGATCTACCCAGTGAAGGGGACTCCCAGTCCCATCTCGGCACCTACAATATTTAATTCAGTAGCCCAGCGTTCTTCAGTTTTACTATTTTAAAACACAGGAGCTCAGGCCTTGACCATCAGTGCAAACTTGAGGAGTCTTGGAGCCCAGCTGTGTTTCAGTTTCTTCCTTTGCCCAGTAGATATGTACAGTAAGAACCATACTTGCTCAGGACCAAATTTCGTATGGCGTAAGCGCCGGACTTAACCCCTACTCTTTTCTCTGAATCAGGAATGAGGTGACCAGAAATGATTTCTAAATCATCACTACCAGATGCCAGTTTTTTAGAGGGAAAGCAATGAGGATGAAGGGGACTGACATGAGAAGCTATTTGACGAAAATTCTAGGAATTGTCACTCAACAGCATATTTTAATGAAAAGAGAAGTATGGGATCCTAAAAACAAGTACCACACAATTCTGAGTAGTTTAATACAAAACTATTGACAGGGAAAAATAAAAAGTTAAAGGAGGATAATCTCAACTTAATACAAAATATTCCCTGGTTAGTGGAAGGGAGCAGAGGTTCCTTTGCATGGACAGCTGGTAACTCCATGTGCCCTGTATGAACACTGGCTTCCTTCTTAGAGAATGAAGAGGCCCCGAACAGAGCCAGTTGCAACCAGGCTTGGTCTGCCTTTCCCATTTGACTGTGTCTCAGTCTCTCTTTCGTAATGATTTGCCCTGGCACCCAAAAGGCAAGCCAGAAGAAGAAATTTGAATATCCTATGGGAGATATCCCACATTAGGTCTGGTGTCTCAGCTGGGCTGATTTTACCAAGACAGCTTTGGAAGGGAAGAATAATGGATGCTGTGCTGAGATAGTAGGAGGGGGAGAATAGGTAATTTCAGCAACAAGCTTTTGTTACAACAAAAATCAGGGGACAACTCACATTCCTCTTTCTTAATCCTCCATTACAAGTATACCAAAGGGAAAAACAACAGGAACTCAAAGAAATAAGCAATACTTACTGGGAGATTCCACCCTCCTCCCCCCGCATAGTGGGGGGAGTTTGAATAAAAGAAGCTGTAGTCTGATGACATTGGCTTCTATCAAAGCACTGCCTAAAGGTGCCCCCACTAGGATGCAATCCATTTCTGATACCCTCTCTGTGAATCACATCTGTGCAGGAATATTCTTCTTCGGTATATTTTCTTTGTATATTTTTCACTTGCACGTGTGCATTTATTTAGTTGTGAGAAATAATGTGGTATGTTGCGTTAGAAATCAGGAAACCAAAATTCTGAGTCTGTCACTCAGTAGCTAAATGATCATTAATGCCTCAGTTGCCTCACTTGTAAAGTAGTAAAATGAGACCTATTCCTCCTGTCTGATACAATTATTGAGTATTCATATATTTCTTTATTCAAAACTGTTCACTGAAAGTCTCCTACATGTTCTGGTCACCAAGGAAGGCGAATTCTCTTTCTTTCTTTTTTTTTTTTTCTTCCTTAAATTTATTTATTTATTTATCTATTTTTGGCTGTGTTGAGTCCTTGTTGCTGTGGGCCGGCTTTCTTTAGTTGCGGCGAGTGGAGGCTACTCTTCGTTGCAGTGCGCGGGCTTCTCATTGCAGTGGCTTCACCTGTTGCGGAGCACGGGCTCTAGGCGCGGGGGCTTCAGTAGTTGTGGCTCGCGGGCTCTAGAGCGCAGGCTCAGTAGTTGTGGCACCCAGGTTTAGTTGCTCCACGGCATGTGGGATCTTCGTGGACCAGGGCTCAAACCCGTGTCCCCTGCATTGGCAGGTGGATTCTTAACCACTGCGCCACCAGGGAAGCCCCAAATTCTCTTTCTTTATTGTGTTTACATCTAGTGGTAAAATGTTCACAATAAGTAAGTAAACAAATAAATAAGCGAGATGATATCAATTTGTGAAACCATGAAGACTACAAAACAAGTTATTGTGATACAGTGATGGAGAGTGTTTTATCATGGAGACTGTAGTTAACCTGAATTTCCTAAATTGTTTATGTCATTTGTGATTGTGTTACTTTGTAATATATCAGCTTAAACATAATTTCCAAAGCCTTTAAGAATTTTGACTGATATTAAATCAAGTAAGTTGGTGAATAATCTTTAGACGGCTGAATAATTTCTAAGGAAGATAGAATACAAAAACATTGGTCACCAAGCATGGTATGTACACACACACATACACACCGCACATGCTTCTTATTTTTATGTTTGAGAGTAGATAAGCCTTTGGGGTATATTAATGTGTATGTTCAGTTTTGCCCCTTTAAGAAATTTAAAAGGGATGTGTGTGGCCATAGGAAGTTTTATGTTTGCTTTGCTCATAGCTAAATGTTTGTGTATTTCAAACCATATTCAGTTACTTGCCTACAGTTACCTCCATGAGGAAATAGAAGGTAGTTACATTGGTTAAAAGTTGTAATTTATATGCTAAGAGAGTAGAACTTAATGTTCTCAGCACAAAAAAAAAAAAAAAAAAGGAATGGTAGCTATATGATGGGATGGAGATGGTAGCTAATACTGTGGTGGTAATAATTTTACAGTTTGTAAATGTATCAAATCAACATTTTGTACATCTTAAACTTATACAATGTTAAATGCCAATTATATCTTAGTAAAGCTGGAAAAAAAGAGAAATGGATAGGATCCCATTTTTTAAATTGAAGTTTGGTTGATTCACAATGCTGTGTTAGTTTCAGGTGTACAGCAAAGTGAGATATATATATATATTTTTTTCAGATTCTTTTCCATTATAGGTTATCACAAGATATTTAATATAGTTCCCTGTGCTATACAGCAGGATCTTGTTGGTTATCTATTTTGTATATAGCAGCTTGTATCTGTTAATCCCAAACTCCTTATTTACCCCTCCCCTGCTTTCCCCTTAGGTAACTCTGAGTTTGTTTTCTGTCTGTGAGTCTATTTCTGTTTTGTAAAGAAATTCAATTGTATCATTTTTTTTAGATTCCACATATAAGAGATATCAGATGATATTTGTCTTTCTCTGTCTGACTTGTTTCACTTAGTATCATAATCTCTAGGTGGTCCATCCACGTTGCTACAAATGGCATTATTTAGTTATTTTTTATGGCTGAGTAATATTCCATTATATATATATATATATATATATATATATATATATATATATATATATATATCCATTCATCTGTCAATGGACATTTAGGCTGCTTCTGTGTCTTGGCTATTGTAAATAGTGTGGCTATGAACATTGGTGTGCGTGTATCTTTTCAAATTAGAGTTTTCATCTTTTCCAGATATATACCCAGGAGTGGGGTTGGTGGATCATATGGTAGCTCTATTTTTAGTTTTTAAAGGAACCTCCATAGCGGCTGCACAAATTTACATTCCCACCAACAGTGTAGGAGTGTTCCCTTTTCTCCATGCCTTCTCCAGCATTTATTATTTGTAGACTTTTTGTTGATGGCCATTCTGACCAGTGTGAGGTGATAGCTCGTTGTAGTTTTGATTTGTATTTCTCTAAAAATTAGCGATTTTGAGCATCTTCTTATGTGCTTTTTGACCATCTCCATGTTTTTTTTTGGAGAAATGTCTATTTAGTTCTTCTGACAATTTTTTGATTGGGTTGCTAGGTTTTTTTGATATTGAGTTCTGTGAGCTGTTTGTATATTTTGGAAATTAAGCGCTTGTCAGTTACATCATTTGCAAATATTTTCTCCCATTCTGTAGGTTGTCTTTTCGTTTTGTTTATGGTTTTCTTTGCTGTGCAAAAGCTTATAAGATGGATTAGGTCCCATTTGTTTATTTTTGCTTTTATTTCTTTTGCCTTGAGAGGATGACCTAAGAAAACATTGGTACGATTTATCTCAGAGAATGTTTTACCTATGTTTTCTTGTAGGAGTTTTATGATATGATGTCTTATATTTAAAGCTTTAAACCATTTTTTAAATAAATTTTATTTATTTATTTTTGGCTGTGTTGGGTCTTTGTTTCTGTGCAAGGGCTTTCTCTAGTTGTGGCAAGCGAGGGCCACTCTTCATCGCGGTGCGCGGGCCTCTCACTGTCACGGCCTCTCTTGTTGCGGAGCATAGGCTCCAGACGCGCAGGCTCAGTAGTTGTGGCTCACGGGCCTAGTTGCTCCGTGGCATGTGGGATCTTCCCAAACCAGGGCTCAAACCCGTGTCCGCTGCATTGGCAGGCAGATTCTCAACCACTGTGCCACCAGGGAAGCCCTATTTCTTTTCTTTTTTAATATTTATTTATTTGGCTGCACCAGGTCTTAGTCGCAGCACACGGAATCTTTGTTGCAGTACATAGGATCTAGTCCCTTGGCCAGGGATCAAACCCAGGCCCCCTGCATTGGGAGCGTGTAGTCTTAACCACTGGACCACCAGGGAAGTCTCGGTATGCTCCATATTTCTTAATTGGCTTAATCCTGTTGTAGGATATGCATTAAATATTAAGCCCACAAACTGGGACAAGCTGTCCCATCAAAAAAATGATTTCTATCTTCCCTATGTTCATCTTTTAAAGTAGATTTGTCAGTATCCCCATGTCCACAGTATATTCTTACCTTTGAGGAAACACTGACAAAGTCCACAACCCAATAGAATTTTACTCTCCTCTATTCTGATATAATTGTTTTCTCTAAGAAATTAACAGAGCCTTCAGTCTAATCAAGATCAAGTGACTTTTGCTTTCCTTGCATGCTTACCTCAGGTCTTCTGCTGCATGCTAAAGTCTTCAACATAGGACAGTCCAAATGACTTGGTGGGAAAGATTGTACCAGGCACTCTTAACTGGAATAGACTTATAGGGCTAGGCTTCTCCACATGAGCTGACGTTGCAACCACAGGTAGATATCTATATCTATATCAGGATTTCTAGGACTCTTGTTAGTCCAGAAGTGAAAACCTCATGGAAGTACACTTCTGGTCCCAAATTTGTGAGTCAAGAATAGACCACATAAGCCTAATAAGTTGATGAGGGGAACGTAATTGTAGATTGTGTTCATGCATTGTAGAATATTGTTGTTGGACTATTTTTAATGTTTTGTATTTGATATGCCTACGAGGATGTCCTGTTTTTCTCTTTTGCTTCTTTGCTTTCTTCCTGATCTATGTCTAACCCTCAGTTTAGCAAGGTAGGCTTATACAAACTAAAAGGAAATATTTTTAAATGATATTTTGTTCCCACTGATCCCTTGGAGTTCAAAAGTGAATACTTTCTCTGAGCCCCTAGTAATGTAATTATTTGCAAAGAATAACCGCCAAGATTCAAAGAATCTGCCCTTAATTTTTATCAGGCTGCAATTGGATAAATCTATTATACAAACAAAGCCATCCAAAGAGTTTTATATTTGAGAAAATATGATTGTGTAACCATTAAGGAACAAGAGTTGTACCTCCTTGTGGAAGCAAGACTATGAAGTCCTCCCAGGAGACTGGTCTGATAAACCTATTTTATGGCTTACAGAGCCCAGCATCATGCTAGTAAGATAGTAAGAAGTTCACTTGCTGGCAGGTCAGGAACTTTAGCAAATGTTGAGGACCTTGAGAAAAGATGAATTCACTTATTTTGGGGGACTGCAAGTAAAGCCTGATAGAGGTTAATTTCTTAGCTTTGGTTTTCTCATACTGGAATAGATGAGCAAAGAAGAGCAATTTTTAAACATCAATCATTAAATGATTGAAATAGTAACACTAGAAAATATTACTTGATACAAAAGAAAACAGTAAAGGAGTAATAAAAGAACAAAAATACATATGTGATATTTAAAAAATGAAATGGTTGGTGTAAATCCAATTATATCAAAAGAGCCACATTTTATAATGGGTCAGTCCGTCAGGCAATTTTAAACATATATGCACCTAGCAACAAGGCCACACACACACAAAAACACCATGACCAAGCGGGACTTATTCCAGGAATGCAATGTTGTTTAACATCCAAAAATCAATGTAATATGCCACATCAAGAGAGTAAAGGACAAAAATAACATGATTATCTCAATCAGACACAGATCTGATGCGATTTTATCAAAACCCCAAGTGTATTTTTTGTAGAAATGGACAGACTTATAAATTAAATTCATATGAAAATGCAAGGGACCCCAAGTAGCCAAAACAATGTTAAGAAAAGAATAAGGTTGGAGGATTCCTACTTTCCAATTTCAAAACCTACAAGGCTACAGTAATTAAAACAGTGTAGTACTGGAATAATGATAAGCATATAGATCAATGGAATAAAAGTGAGAGTCCAGAAATAAACCCTCACATTTACAGTCAATTGATTACAAGGATGCCGAAACAATTAAGTGGGAGAAGAAGAGCCTCTTCAAAAAAAGTGCTGGGACAACTGGATATCCAAGTGCTAAAGAATAAAATTGGATTCCTATGGATCAAAGGCACAAATGAAAGAGTTAAAACTGTAAAACTCTAAGAAGAAAACATAGAATAAATCTTCATGACCATACAATGGAATATTGCTCAGCAATAAAAAAAATTGAAGTACTGGTGCAGACATCAACATGAACCTTGAAAATATTATGCTAAATGGAAGACGCCAGCCACAAGGACCACATATTACATGATTCTATTTACATAAAATATCAAAAACAGGTAAGTCAATAGAGATGGAAAGATTAATGGTTTCCTAGGCCTGGGGGTAGTGAGGGGGTGGGGAGCAGCATATAAAGAATGTGGGATTTCTTTCTGGAATAATGAAAATCTTCTGAATTGATTGTTAGGATAATTGCACAACTCTGTGAACATACTAAAAGCTGATGGATTGTAGACTTTAAATGAATGAATTGTATGATATGTGAATTATATCTCAAGCAAGTTAAAAATATGTGTGGAATGATAGTGGGTAATGAACATTCAATCCTAGTTCTTTGTGAACTCTCCAAACAGAAGTCAATCCTCTGGCTGTAGTAGTTGCTCAGTACCCACACCCTAGATTTGCTGACCCTACAACAATGAAGCTTCTATGCACGTGAGTCAGGTCAAATATCCCCAACATATAATGAAATCAGCCATTTTTGTGATCATAGATAATTTTTGAAGTTTGTAGTCATAGAGGTGGACTGATAAGAAAACTTACCCAGAACTCAGAAATAAACCAAAAGGATAACCGGACGTCTTGTCAACATCATACAAGAGCATGGCCTAACAAGCCTGCCTAAAGGTCATCTGACTCTCTAGAAATATGTACGTTTGTTTGATTTACTAATTTACTTTTTTGTGGGGGGGTTTTTTGTTTGTTTTTTTGAAGACTTTTTTGATGTCGACTATTTTTAAAGTCTTTGTTGAATTTGTTACAGTATTGCTTCTGTTTTATGTTTTGGTTTTTTTGGTCGCAAGGCATGTGGGATCTTAGCTCCCTCACCAGGGATCGAAACCGCACCCCCTGCATTGGAAGGCGATGTCTTAAACACTGGACCCCAAGGGAAGTCCCTTACTGTTAATTAGGGTCCAGACATTTTACAACTCTGTAAAGTTAGATGCTAACTTGTAGAAAATTTGATAAGGTACAATTCGTTTGTTTGTTTGATTGGTTGTTTGGTCATTTGGTTGGTTGGTTTGTCTAGTAGAGATGCAAATTATTTCTATCTGATAGAAAAGATAACCCCCAAAGTTGAGTGTTTATTGCCCTATATGGTATTAACCAATTTTGCATCTAACATCAATATTTTGTCAGCATTCTTTGTCATCCTACTATTTCCTTCGTTAAACATCTAAATAAAACTTTGATACACACTCACTATATGTATGAATATTTTTAACATTTTCAAAATTATACTTGGACAAACTATTTGGAGAGCACACAGCATTAAAAACAGATCCCGGTTCTGGCACTTACTAACTGTGTGACTTGGGCCAAGTATTTAATGTCTATGAGTCTCAGTTTTCTCTTCTACAAACTGTGAATGCCAGTGCCTACCTCCAGGGGTTTTAGTGAGCATGAAATAGGATCAACTTATGAACATGAAAGAGCTTATGACGGATAACACTGCTTATTTGTATACATAGTAAATAATATGAATTTTATATTCATCTATAGGTTTTTCTCCTGGGCCCTAAAGTAGATGTTTTTCTTGCCTTATAGAGCATCAACCCATTTTGCATCTAATTTATCAATCTTATTTCAGCATCCTTTGTCATCCTATTGGTTGACTGATACTATTTATAGTTCTTCACTTCCTGAAGTTTTGATAAATTAGGACACTGCTTGTACAAAATTAAAGGGAAAACTAAAGATCGTCTAATCTAATCCCCTCTTACAGATGGGTAAACTAAACTGAGGCTCAGGGAGGGTGAGTGACTTCCCAAGGTCACTGGCAATTGTCAAAGACAGACATGAACCCAGGACTGTCTGACTACAGAGCCTAAATTCTCTGTCACTCTGCGCTATGATTTTGGCCAGGGTCTGATTTTATCAAGGCCCTAAGTTCATAACTCTTATTGCAATATTTTCTTTTCTATCACCAGCACTTGGTACAGAATAATGTTCCCTCCGTTGAATGAATGAATGATGGATGCTGAGAGATCAACCAAGGCTTCTCTTTCCAGGTCTGATGTTATGCCTAAAGGCAAAGTTCAATGCTTGAAAACATGGGATTAGTCAGGGTTCTCCAAAGAAACAGAACCAATTGTGTGTGTGTGTGTGTGTGTGTGTGTGTGTGTGTGTGTGTGTGTGTATTATAAAGAGATATGGGGGGAACGAGATTGATTTATTTTAAGGAATTGGCTCACATGATTGTGGAGGCTGACAACTTCAAAATCTGTAGGGTAAGAAAGCAGGCTGGAGGCCCAGGGAAGTGTTGATGCTTCAGCTCAAGTCCGAAGGCCATCTGCTGGCAGAATTCCCTCTTCCTCAGAGGTGGACAGTCTGGTTTTTTTTAAACTTTTGTACTGTGTATTCTTTTTTTTTTTAACATCTTTATTGGAGTACAACTGCTTTACAATGGTGCATTCATTTCTGCTTTACAACAAAGTGAATCAGTTATACATATACATATGTTCCCATATCTCTTCACCCTTGCGTCTCCCTCCCTCCCACCCTCCCTATCCCACCCCTCTAGGTGGTCACAAACCACCTAGCTGATTTCCCTGTGCCATGCGGCTGCTTCCCACTAGCTATCCACCCTACGTTTGGTAGTGTATATATGTCCATGCCACTCTCACTTCGTCACAGCTTACCCTTCCCCCTCCCCATACCCTCAAGTCCATGCTCTAATAGGTCTGTACAACCTAAGTGTCCATCAACAGATGAATGGCTAAAGAAGATGTGGCACATATATACGATGGAATATTACTCAGCCATAAAAAGAAATGAAATTGAGTTATTTGTAGTGAGGTGGATTGACCTGGAGTCTGTCATACAGAGTGAAGTAAGTCAGGAGAAAAACAAACACCGTATGCTAACACATATATATGGAATCTAAGAAAACAAAATGTCATGAAGAGCCTAGGGGTAGGACGGGAATAAAGACACAGACCTACTGGACAGTCTTTTTCTTAAGGCCTTCAACTGATTGGATGGGGCCCACCCACATTATGGAGAGTAATCTGCTTTACTCAAAGTCTACTTATTAAAATGTCAATCTCGTCTAAAAGAATACCTTCGTAGCAGGACATCCCTGGTGGTCCAGTGGGTAAGACTCTGCACTCCCAATGCAGGGAGCCCGGGTTCAATCCCTGGTTGGGGAACTAGACCCCGCATGCATGCCAGAACTAAAAGATCCCACATGCCGCAACGAAGATCTCGCGTGCTGCAGCTAAGACCCAGCGCAACCTAAATCGATCAATCAATCAATCAGTCTTCCTGCCTGGAGGCTGTAAGTGCCTTGAGAACCTGATTTCATTTGTCTCTGCCTCTCCTGTGCGTGGCATGGTTCTTGCCACAAAGTAGATGCTTAATGTTTGCTGACTTGAGATGAAAAAAATACCTTCATAGCAATACCAAGAGGTGTTTGACCAAGTATCAAGGTACCATTTCCCAGTTAGGTTGATGCATAAAATTACTCATCACATTTGTGCTCCCACAGTCCGGAGGAAACCTTAACTAGGCAATTGCGTATGTGTAGAATATAAGATTCGTCTCAGCTTCTAAAGCAGACCAGAAAAATACAGAAATGCAAGAAACCAGGATCTAGAGATGGGGGGTTCGTGGAGGCCATGTGGACTCTAAGCAAAGCTCCAAGGTACACTGGAACAGAGCAAGCCATCTTAGGGGCCAACCTAGAACCAAAGAGTGTCAGCCAAGGAGAGGCAACTCTTAGTTCACTCTAAGAAACAATTTTTTTAGAGCTGTCTGAAAATGGAACAGAATAAGCTTTCTTGGGGTTTTCATGAGCTCCCTACACTGGAGGCACACAAGCAGAGGATTCCACTGGAATGGTGGAGGGCCTGGGAGACAGAGGGAAGTGAGTGCAACATGGGCACAAGGTAATGGGCACGAAACTGGCACTAAATCATACTATACCATGGCTTCTTCTGCTGGCTCTATCACTAGTTTGCTATGTGATTTTCAATGAGTCCCTACCCCTCTCTAGGTCTTTTGACCCCACAAGTGAAAAAAAAGGAGTTAAATTAGGAATTCTCTGAAGTCACTTACACTTCCAAAATCCCTTTAAAGCTAAGACTCACAGATCATAAAATGACTACTGTTTTGAGTTAAAAGCATGTGAATGTGAGGTGATCCATCTTGTTCCACATATGGTTATGTCCTGGCTCAGACATAAGCTCCCTCTTTACAGGCCCCTGAACAGCTCAGTTCTTTCCAGGAAGTCCGGAACTGGGCACCAGGACTCCTGAGATCACTGTGCTCCCTCCCTTCCCCTTCTCCCCTGAAAAAATTCCCAAGGTCTTTTTGCTCTACACGTCCTTGGGCAAAATGCCTTTTTACTCTTTGGGGAAGCCCCATTTACTTGCTAATTCTCTAAAGAAATATGCTTTTAGCCTGAAAACTAGATGCAGGAAGTTTTTAAATTACAACTTTTTTTTTTATACTGTAGCTGAAAGAACTAATTGAACTAATGATTAGTCAAGAAGGTAAAATGATGGAACTCTCCAAACATGTGGAATTTTAGATTAAACAAGTTTCTGAGCAGACAGGAAGAAAGAAAAGGAAATGAAAGTTTCTGTTTTATAGCTTTCAAGCAGAGTGATGGTCACATGGTCTCGTTAATGTGGTTATAATGATTTGAATCAATTCTCATGGCTTAATTCAAAAGTGTTCAATTATCACACAGTCATGTAGCTGAGAGAAAAGAGAATGCCTATTACTGGAAGATATCTCAGTACAGTTGGACTAATTTTCGATGTAAACTGTGAGCTCAAGAAAAATATATGTAATAAAAGCCTTTGCCTTTTTTTTCCCAAAAAAGATTACTTACTTAAAAGACATTTCTTTAAGAGCGTGTACCTTGTAGCTAGGATTTTCCATACATCATACCACTTATTCCTTGTAACAATTCTATGGTGAAAATGTTATTACCCCTAATGTTATTAACTTAACCTCCCAAAGAGGATAAGTTAACTTGTCTAAGATAACCCAGCCATTAAGTGGCAGAACTGACTAAATGTCCTGCACCTAACTGACTTACTGTGTTAAGTCCTCTCTATGCCTCTGTTTTCTAATCCATGAACTGGAGTAATTCTTGTTGTAGTTAGTGCACAATCAGACCATTAGATGCATGACAGTGATAGAGGGTAGAGGACAGTAATTGTGAGAATCAAAATGAAAAATTGCTTTGAAATCCAAACGGTGCTTCTAAATTTTACAGAGTATTATTACTTAGCTACTTTAGATAGGCATGTAAGTTTTATTTGTCCCTCCAGATTCACTCTCCACACACTTCTCCATTCTGCATTGTATACGGGGAGGTGCATCTGTACCACATCTAGCCCACATCAATGGGCCCTGCAGAAGACACTGTCAATGCCTTACTCAAATCCTTTGGACCTCACCCACTTCTGTTCTCCACAGACTTCCAACTGCTACTATCTGTGCCTTTGTGTCTGAGGGCTTTTCCCAGAACCACACAAGGCCAGTCTGCCAGCCTGGCATTCCATACATACCCAGGAATTAACACCCATCCCCAGGAGAGCTCTCGACCAAAGACTGTAGAGGTATAGATACCTCAACTCCCTCACCCTTTGATGGAATTATTTTTTTAACAGAAAAATTGTTGGAACCATTTTGAGGCATGTGTTTACATTGTTTTCCTGAGTTTCTCTGTGGGACTCAGCTCCAGTCACCCACTCTGATAACTGGTTTAATAACATAATCTTATTGGCTACCTCCTTCTCCCTGTGTCACTTTCTCACTCCTCTACTAGTTTACCCTGAACCTCTCAAATAAAAGACTTTTACTTAAACCGTTATTGCATAGTCCGCTTCTAGGGGAACCCAAACTAACATAGGTTTCCTTGATGTCTGACTTTCTGCTGGGTTTAGCTAAGAGGGAAGCACCAGCAGAAACCGAGGTGTTTTGCATTCTACCCTCTACCCCCGGGACGTCAATGCCTGGCTCTGTCCTGTACCCAAAGGTCCAACTCCTGTCAGGGGCCTTCTTCACACAGTTCTCTCTATCTCCAGATCCCAGCAAGTGCTCCCTCCCCTTACCCTGTCAGGCCTCAGGCTACAAACAGAAGCCCACTTCCACTAGCCCTGGGGTACTGAAGTATTCCTTGTGATTACCCTCCACCCCACTCACACTTTTTGCAAATAGTCCCTTTATTAAATTTTCCTCAAATTCCAAGTTTAGTCCATGATCTGTTCCTGTTGATACCACAAGAGGTTCATCAGGTTTGATGACTTCTGGGTTTGACCACAGATAGTTGGGTGATGTGAAGTACACAAGGTGGTGACAAGGATGGTGGAGGGGGCAGAGATGAAAGGACAAGTGTACAGTGCAACAAAGGCTAACTGTTGTGGTGGGAAGGGAAGCTGGTTATATTAGTTATCTTATTGCTGTGTAACAAAGTATCTCAAAGTTTAGCAGCTTATCAGAAGAAAAAGAAAACACTAACTTGAAAAGATATCTGCACTTCTGTGTTCATTGCAACATTACAATAGCTAAGACATGGAAAAAGTTGTTTCCGTGGGTGAATGGATGAAGAAAATGTGAAAGATATGTATGTATGTGTGTGTGTGTGTGTGTATATATATATATATATTATATATAGAATATATAGAATGGATTTCATGTAATCTTGGCCAAGTTACATAAGCTTTTTTTTTAAAACTGAAGTATAGTTGATTTATAATATTGTGTTAGTTTCAGGTTTACAGCAAAGGGATTCAGTTATATTTTTTCAGATTATTTTCCATTATAGGTTATTACAAGATATTGAATATTGTTCCCTATGTTATACAGTTAATCCTTGTTGCTTATATATTTTATGTATGATAGTTCGTATCTGCTAATCCCATACTCCTAATTTAACCCTCCCTCACTCCCTTTCGCCTTTGGTAATCATAAGTGCGTTTTCTTTCTTTTTTTTTTTTTTAACATCTTTATTGGAGTATAATTGCTTTAGAGTGGTGTGTTAGTTTCTGCTTTATAACAAAGTGAATCAGTTATACATATACATATGTTCCCATATGTCTTCCCTCTTGCATCTCCCTTCCTCCCACTCTCCCTATCCCACCCCTCCAGGCTGTCACAAAGCACCGAACTGATCTCCCTGTGCCATGCGGCTGCTTCCCACTAGCTATCTATTTTACGTTTAGTAGTGTATATATGTCCATGCCACTGTCTCACTTTGTCCCAGCTTACCCTTCCCCCTCCCCATATCCTCAAGTCCGTTCTCTAGTAGGTCTGTGTCTTTATTCCAGTCTTGCGCCTAGGTTCTTCTGATCATTTTTTATTTAGATTCCATATATATGTGTTAGCATATGGTATTTGTTTTTCTCTTACTTACTTCACTCTGTATGACAGACTCTAGGTCCATCCACCTCACTACAAATAACTCAGTTTCATTCCTTTTTATGGCTGAGTAATATTCCATTGTATATATGTGCCACATCTTCTTTATCCATGCATCTGTTGATGGACACTTAGGTTGCTTCCATGTCCTGGCTATTGTAAATAGAGCTGCAATGAACACTTTGGTACATGACTCTTTTTGAATTATGGTTTTCTCAGGGTATATGCCCAGTAGTGGGATTGCTGGGTTGTGTGGTAGTTCTACTTGTAGTTGTTTAAGGAACCTCCACACTGTTCTCCATAGTGGCTGTATCAATTTACATTCCCACCAACAAGAGGGTTCCCTTTTCTCCACACCCTCTCCAGCATTTATTGTTTGAAGATTTTTTGATGATGTTCATTCTGACCAGTGTGAGATGATATCTCATTGTAGTTTTGAGAAACTACATTTGCATTTGTATTTCTCTAATGATTAGTGATGTCGAGCATCCCTTCATGTGTTTGTTTGCAATCTGTATATCTTCTTTGGAGAAATGTCTATTTAGGTCTTCTGCCCATTTTTGGATTGGGTTGTTTTTTTGATATTGAGCTGCATGAGTTGCTTGTATGTTTTGGAGATTAATCCTTTGTCAGTTGCTTCATTTGCAAATATTTTCTCCCATTCTGAGGATTGTCTTTTCGTCTTGTTTATGGTTTCCTTTGCTGTGCACAAGCTTTTAAGTTTCATTAAGTCCCATTTGTTTATTTTTGTTTTTATTTCCATATCTCTAGGAGGTGGGTCAAAAAGGATCTTGCTGTGATTTATGTCATAGAGTGTTCTGCCTATATTTTCCTCTAAGAGTTTGATGGTGTCTGTCCTTACATTTAGGTCTTTAATCCATTTTGAGTTTATTTTTATGTATGGTATTAGGGAGTGTTCTAATTTCATTCTTTTACATGTACCTGTCCAGTTTTCCCAGCACCACTTATTGAAGAGGCTGTCTTTTCTCCACAGTATATTCTTGCCTCCTTTATCAAAAATAAGTTGACCATATGTGTGTGGATTTATCTCTGGGCTTTCTATCCTGTTCCATTGGTCTATATTTCTATTTTTGTGCCAGTACCATACTGTCTTGATTACTGTAGCTTTGTAGTATAGTCTGAAGTCAGGGAGCCTGATTCCTCCAGCTCCTTTTTTCGTTCTCAAGATTGCTTTGGCTATTTGGGGTCTTTTGTGTTTCCATACAAATTGTGAAATTTTTTGTTCTATTTCTGTGAAAACTGCCATTGGTAGTTTGATAGGGATTGTATTGAATCTGTAGATTGCTTTGGGTAGTAGAGTCATTTTCACAATGTTGATTCTTCCAATCCAAGAACATGGTATGTCTCTCCATCTGTTTGTATCACCTTTAATTTATTTCATCAGTGTCTTATAGTTCTCTGCATACAGGTCTTTTGTCTCCTTAGGTAGGTTTATTCCTAGATATTTTATTCTTTTTGTTGCAATGGTAAATGGGAGTGTTTTCTTAATTTCACTTTCAGATTTTTCATCATTAGTGTATAGGAATGCAAGAGATTTCTGTGCATTAATTTTGTATCCTGCTACTTTACCATATTCATTGATTAGCTCTAGTAGTTTTCTGGTAGCATCTTTAGGATTCTCTATGTATAGTATCATGTCATCTGCAAACAGTGACAGCTTTACTTCTTCTTTTCCAATTTGGATTCCTTTTATTTCTTTTTCTTCTCTGATTGCTGTGGCTAAAACTTCCAAAACTATGTTGAATAATAATGGTGAGAGTGGGCAACCTTGTCTTGTTCCTGATCTTAGTGGAAATGGTTTCAGTTTTTCACCATTGAGGATGATGTTGGCTGTGGGTTTGTCATATATGGCCTTTATTATGTTGAGGATAGTTCCCTCTATGCCTACGTTCTGTAGGGTTTTTATCATAAATGGGTGTTGAATTTTGTCGAAAGCTTTCTCTGCATCTATTGAGATGATCATATGGTTTTTCTCCTTCAACTTGTTAATATGGTGTATCACATAGATTGATTTGTGTATATTGAAGAATCCTTGCATTCCTGGGATAAACCCCACTTAATCATAGTGTATGATCCTTTTAATGTGCTGTTGGATTCTGTTCGCTAGTATTTTGTTAAGGAGTTTTGCATCTATGTTCATCAGTGATATTGGCCTGTAGTTTTCTCTGTGACATCTTTGTCTGGTTTTGGTACCAGGGTGATGGTGGCCTCGTAGAATGAGTTTGGGCGTGTTTCTCCCTCTGCTATATTTTGGAAGAGTTTGAGAATGATAGGTGTTAGCTCTTCTCTAAATGTTTGATAGAATTCACCTGTGAAGCCATCTGATCCTGAGCTTTTGTTTGTTGGAAGATTTTTAATCACAGTTTCAATTTCATTACTTGTGATTGGTCTGCTCATATTTTCTGTTTCTTCCAGGTTCAGTCATGGAAGATTATACCTTTCTAAGAATTTGTCCATATCTTCCAGGTTGTCCATTTTATCGGCATATAGTTGCTTGTAGTAATCTCCCATGATCCTTTGTATTTCTGCAGTGTCAGTTGTTACTTCTCCTTTTTCATTTCTAATCATAATTGTGTTTTCTATGTCTGTTTTGTATACAGATTCATTTGTATTTTTTTAGATGCCACATGTAAGTGATATCAGCTGATATTTGTCCTTCTCTGTCTAACTTACTTCACTTAGTATGATATCCTCTAGGTCCACCCATGTCACTGCAAATGGCAGTATTGCATTTTTTTTTTTTTAAATATTTATTTTTGGCTGTGTTGAGTCTTCGTTTCTGTGCGAGGGCTTTCTCTAGTTGCAGAGAGCGGGGGCCACTCTTCATTGCGGTGCGCGGGCCTCTCACTGTCGCGGCCTCTCTTGTTGCAGAGCACAAGCTCCAGACGCTCAGGCTCAGTAGTTGTGGCACACGGGCCTAGTTGCTCCACGGCACGTGGGATCTTCCCAGACCAGGGCTCGAACCCGTGTCCCCTGCATTGGCAGGCAGATTCTCAACCACTGCGCTACCAGGGAAGCCCCAGTATTGCATTTTTTATGGCTAATATTCCATTGTATATTTTATAAAATGTGTATACATACCACATCATCTTAAACCAATCAACTGTTGATGGACATTTGTGTTGTTTCCACATCTTGTCTATTGTAAATAGTTCTGCAATGAACATTGGGATACATGTATCTTTTCAAATTAAAGATTTCCTCTTTTCCAGATATATGCCTAGGAGTGGGATTGCTGGATCATATAGTAGTTCTATTTTTAGTTTTTAAAGGAACCTCCATAACGGCTGCACCAATTTACATTCCCAAAAACAGTGTAGGAGTGTTCCCTTTTCTTCACACCCTCTCCAACATTTATTATTTGTAGACCTTTTGATGATGGCCATTCTGACCAGTATGAGGTGATACCTCATTGTGGTTCTTATTTGCATTTCTCTAATAATTAGCAATGTTGAGCATCTTTTCATGTGTCCATTGGCCATCTATATGTCTTCTTTGGGGAAGTGTCTGTTTAGGTCTCCTGCCCAATTTTTGATTGAGTTGTTTGTTTTTTTGATATTGACTTCTATGAATTATTTGTATATTTTGGAAATTAAGCCCTCATTGGTCATATCATTTGCAAATATTTTCTCCCATTCTGTAGCTGGTCTTTTTGTTTTGTTAATGGTTTCCTTTGCTGTGCAAAAGCTTTTAAGTTTGATTAGGTCCCAACCTAACCTTATTTATTTATTAATTTATTTGTTTGGCCATGCTGTGCAGCTTGTGGGAGTTTAGCTCCCCGACCAGCGTTTGAACCCCGGGCCCTCAGCAATGAGAGTGTGGAGTCCTAACCACTGGACCACCAGGGAATTCCCCCAACATAACCTTTCAAAACATGCTGTTTAGTCTGTTAAATGAAAAATATATTATTAATTGTACTTGCATAAAACTGGGCATGTAAAAAAGAAATGGGCATGTCAAGTTGGAAAGGTGGGGAAGGAATCCATTATTTGCTGAATACCTACTCTATGTCTGACATTGTGCTTGGTGCTTTACATGTGGTATGTAATTTAACTCCATCCTCAAATTAATCCTGTGATTTAGATAATGCCAGTCCCAAACGGCAGATGTGGAAACTGAGATGAGGTAAATTAATCATACTAGGTTAGGAATATCATTGGGGACACACAAAGAATTGCCAGGAGTCCATGGGCACATTCATTTGTAAAGAAACCAATTTTTAGACTCTTGACTTCCTAAAATGATCTCCCTGAGAACACTGAGTCTCCTTTCCAACCTCCTCTTTCTCAACAGCCCTTCTCTCATTTTACAGAAAAAAAATTCCTCTTTCCCTGCTACCCCACATGTGGCTAATCTGACCTTGGTGCATTGCCCCAAGGGACAGAAGCCTCTGGGTACCAAACAACAGGACCAGCCAAAATAAGGGTGTTGATGTGGAAAAATGAATGGCGCTAATCTCTGCTTAACAAGACCTTTTGCAACACAGGAGGTTTATAATCCTTTGCTTTCAACAAAATTGCTGAAGTAACTAATGGGATTGTCAGCTAATAAATCATGAAAATTAATTTTTGAGGCTCATGATGGAATTTTTGGTACATAACTTAGAGGAAATACAAAGAATTGTGTGACAATGCTGTGAGAAAAACTTTTCATTTCCTTTTACCTATTCATGTGAACAAAACTTCTTAGCATTTACATTTTTTCAAAGTGAAACAATCAAAATAAAACTGATACTGAACCCTGTCTCAAAATAAAAGTAGCAGCTTAAAACAAACATTTATTATTTCACAGTATCTGAGGGTCAGGAGTCCAGGAGCTGCTTAGGTAGGTGGTTCTAACTCAGGGTCTCTCAAGAGATTGCAGTCAGGCTGTCTGTCAGCTGGGTCTGTAGTCATCTCAATACTTGACTGGAACAGGAGAATCTACTTCCAAGCTCATTCACTAGTTGTTGGCAGGCCTTGGTCCTCACTGGCTGTTCCCTACTGCATAAGCGCCTCCATAGGGCTGCTCACAAAACGGCAGCTTGCTTTTCCCAAACAAGTGATCTAAGAGAGCACCCAACACAGCAATAGGGCACCCAGCATAGAAACCACAGACTTTCATAATCTAATCTCAGAAGGGTCAGCACCACTTCTATTGTATGCTATTGGTCACACAGTCCAACCCTGGTACAATGTGGAAGGGGAATACACAAGGGTATAAATACCACTGAAGGACAAGTTGCAGGCTGGCTTCTACAGGTGGTCAAGAGTAACAAAACATCCCATTGAACTTCCCTGGGAGGGCAGAAAGATTCTCTCATGTAAAGTGACAGCTCAAAGTCTAAAAGAGCTTCCCAGAAATGAACTGTAAGAGGCACTCGAGAGGCACAGATGAGAGTGTGGGCAAGCCTGGAGATCCCAAGCATCCAAAAATAAGAAAAGAAATCAACTTAGTTAGTGCTCATTCAGTAAGCTGGAGATCCATGTAACTTCAGACAAACACTTCCTCTCTCTGAAACTGTTTTCTCACTTGTAAATGAAGGGACTGGACTAAACTGTGGCCGAATAACAAATACGTAGCAACTTATGTTCTGTGCTCTACCCACTTTAACATTTTTATTTTATTTTATTTTTTATTTTTATTTTTTTAACATCTTTATTGGGGTATAATTGCTTTACAATGGTGTGTTAGTTTCTGCTTTATAACAAAGTGAATCAGTTATATATATACTTATGTTCCCATATCTCTTCCCCCACTTTAACTTTTAACTCATTTTACCTGCATGGCGAAAGGTAAAGCTCGTTTGGAAGAGCCCTTGGCATCATTGCAAATGTGTTGGGTGCTCCCACACCAGTTTCCTATTCTCAGCCTGAGCTGGAGCTCCAAAGATGTGATTCATGTGTTTAGCAATGGGCTGGCTCTTTCTCTGGGCTTCTTGTGAAATATGCTTCCCTGTGTGGCAATCACCGTGCTTTGTGACTTGAAACAAAGTAAACTAGAGACTAAACAAGTTTGCTTCCTCTAAATATAAAAGTGATCCTTTCTGTGATGTTTTTATTTTGACCTCCAGGAGAAGAGAGAGTCTTGATAATTTCTGAGGAAATAAACTCCCAGCAGCTGAATTTGGCTGAACCGTGAAATGGAATTTCCCCCAGCCTAGCAAGGGCATCTCTGCTGACTCCAAACTACCCTTCATATGAAAGTCTATGTACATGTCTTCCCACGGTTGGGCATTGGGAAATCCTGTGAGTTCTACTTCAAAATATAGTCAGAATCCCTAGTCCATGGCACTGTTGCCTGTTGCCTGGTCACTGCAGTAATCTCCAAATTCACCCCCTGCTTCTATCCTTGTCCCTCTACAGTCCATTTCCAAAACAGTATCCAGAGTGACCCTTGTTAAATGTAGGTTAGATTGTATCACTGTTCTGCGTGAAATCCTATAATGGCTCCCCACTTCCTTCAGAGCAAAATACAACATCCTTAAAACGCCTTCAAGATCCTACATGAGCTGCACCCCCATTACCTCTGGGACTTCATCCCCTATACCTCTCTCCCTTGCTCACTCCATACCAGCCCCACTACCTCCTTGCTGTGCCTCAGTTAGGCCTTAGAGACTTTGCTCAGACTCTGCTTGGAAGACTCTTCCCCCAGATGGCCACCCAGCCCTCTCCTCACCTCCTTCAAATCTTTGTTCCTATCTTACCTTCTTATGAGGCCAACCCTGACCACCCTATTTAAAATTGTGACCAGTCTCCTTCCCCTATTTCTTCCTTTACCTTCTGAAAGAAGCAGTTACTTAAAGACCAAAAAGAAAAAAAATTTTAGTTACTGGATTCCATCTGCAGCAAGTTCCAGATAGTTGAAGATAGTATACTGAGTTAGGCTGGAATTCAATTTTCAATTATCTTTTATTCAATTCAACAAACAATACACTGGTGGTCTCCCAGAAGCAAGCTTTAGGGTTGGATGGTGAATTGTGGAGAGATGGAGGTCCAGCAAAGTGTAGTGAAGGCAAATAAACTTGGAACAAAGACCTGCATTCAAACCCTAGCTTCACCTCTATCTTCCTTTGGGAACCTGGGCAAGTCTCTTCCCTACTCTGGGCTTCAGTTCTCCATCTTGAAAATAAGGGGAGGGAACTAGTTAGTCTCTAAGATCATGTTTAGCTCTATAGCTCCATGACTTTACCCTTCTTTCACAGAGAGCTATGGTCTCTTGTGTCAGTTGCGAGTTCTCAGTAGTGAGTGGGCACAGAGAGTGCATGGCCACCAGCTATCTCTTATGAGCCAGCCCCTCAGGGGCCTGAGGTCTGCCTTAAGCACTAGCAGCAACTGGGTAATAGCTGCAGTGGTTAACCTGAAGTCACCCTGTGCATCCTCCAGCCGAAAGAGGATGCCCATCTCACCTTCCTGCGTCCTCAGCAGAGCACAGAGGAAGTGTTCCATGGTGCCACAGAATTAGCATTAGCTTCCGGTTATTCTACTAAGCAGAGAAGGGGGTGGGGGTGGGAACAAGCCTTGGTTAGATTTGAGGTATGCTTGGGAAATTACTCTTGAAGCCAAGCAGACAGCATTCTAGAGGTGTGAAACTCATGTGCCCATAATGGGAATGGTGCATTCCAGCAAAGTTCCAGGGCAAAAATGAGTAGGTCATCAATTAATGTTCCAGTTTCCCTTGTATTTGCTTTCTTCTCTTTTTAAGTGTTGTTAGAAGAGCAACTGGTTTCTTACTCTGCTGTGAATATGAATGAACTGCTGTAGTGTGCAGGGAACTGCATTTATGGAATTAGAAAACAGAATACTGTACCAGGAGTGAGAAAACCTGGGGCATGTTCCTGGGGCATGTTGACACTCAGGACCTCATTTTCTCCATTTGAAAAATACAAGTATTGAACTAGGATCTTTCTAGTATATGATAATTCAGTCCACCCAAGAGGCTAGAGCAGGCGTCAGCAGACTCCAACCCGTGGCTGTTGTCTGTTTTGGTAAAACCTGCCAGCACCACTGAAGCAGGCTGGCCCTGGGAGCCTCAGAAACCAAGCCAGGTATCCTCCTATGACTCACTTTCTCCCTCTGCTCCCAGTGCCTGTCTGCAGTGCCAGTGCCTGTGCCTTGCTGCTGCCCAGGGCCCAGGCTGGTCCCTACCTACACATTGGGGATTCTGCTACTGCTGACAACCAGTCACAGAGCAGAGGAATCTCAGTCTGCCCCAGCTGAGATGGCCAGGCTTTCTTGGGAGAAGAGAAGGGCACCCCGATCTCGGTTTCCTGCACTGTAAAATAGAGATAATGATAGTACCTGCCTTTTGAAGTTCTGGTGAAAATTAAATGAGACAATGTATGTATAGTTTTGACACAGTGTTCTGCATTCAGTAAATGCTCAATAAACGTCAACTAATATTACTATTCAGTTCTATTTCTTCTCAATCACCAACTCTAATATCAGATAGGTAATAATACAACATTAGTACAAAGGAAAAAGCACTTAAGTGATGGCAGGTAACATCGGCTCCAGTCTCTGCCAGCCCAGCTCTAAGTGGTTATTTTACATGTCTAAGCTTTAGTTTATGCACTAGAAAAATGTAAACGACACCTAGCAACATTGTTCATTCATTGATTCCACTCCTTCACTAAGCAATATTTATTGAACACCCACAGTATAGACTTAGTCCTAACGCTAAATATGCGAAACCTGAAAACGAATGAGACATGGCTTCTGCGTGGAGGAGCTCAATCTAAGAAACTTCAAACGAGATAACGTCCGTGAAAGTTTCCTATAGGTCGGTAACGAGACTGTCAGAAGAAAGTGCTGGTGTGGACTCTTAGTTTTCCAGTTCCCATGAAACTCTGTCTCAGAGATCCTCCCTAACTTCCGGATGTTTGTCTGGAAGGTGAGGGCGGTAGAGGCAGTGTTAAATAAAACAGAAGAGCAGCCTTCCTTTCTGTTAGAAACAAAGGAAAGGAGCGCACTGTGTCTGTATGGATTTGTTCTGCGACTCCGCACTTATCAAAAAAAGGTCTAAGCTCAGCCCAGACGGCTGACGCTCTCAAAAAAGCTGGAGAGGTAAGGTGGAGGCGGGGTGAAAACCTGGAACCCCAGACGAGCATGCGCACTTTGACTTTCGTCCGGCGCAAAGGCCCTCTAGCTCGGAAACCTTACGTCAAAGTCTACGTTGAAAGACGTAGGGAGGGAAGCCAGGGAAACGCTCGCTCTCGAGTCACGTGACGCGACGAGAGCGTCGTTGGCTCCTCCCCCTAAAGATGGCGTCGTTGCTGCAATCGGAGCGGGTTCTCTACGTAGTCCAGGGAGAAAAGAAGGTTCGGGCCCCGCTCTCGCAGCTTTACTTCTGCCGCTATTGTAGCGAGCTGCGGTCGCTGGAATGTGTGTCTCACGAGGTAATGCAGTCGTCCCATGAAGAGTGTGTGTGTTGGGGGAGGGGGGGGGCGGTTCCTCCTAGTCAGCGCGACCAGCGGGTGGTAATTTTCCTAACATGCTGATTGGCTCTGCCTTCCGTCACTCAGATTTGCCTGTGATTTAATTTGCTTATACGTACGTAATTTGTCACTTGGAAAGGAGGAGCGGCCTTGGGTGGGGCTGAGCGGCCCTTCTGTTCTAGAGCGCCCTCTGGGACAAACTTGACTTTGGGGACCCTGGCTATCTCCTTCGGGGGGTGGGTGTTGGTTATTGGGTGGGTCAGGGGGAGAAGAGGTATGGGGATGCTTAGTTCAGGCCACTTGGGCGAGATATCGTCTTTCCAGCATTGATTGAGGGAGTGGGGAGGTCCGCGGGCATTCTCATCCAAGCCCCTCCCTTCCTGGAAGTTCTGCCCCTGCTTGGGCAGAAACTGGGCCCTCTTCCAAACTGCCTTGTTATGTTTCCTGACCCAGCCCAAGGCCTGCAGCAGATAAGAGGTTGGGATGGGGTGAGCTGAGTGAAAAGCGCTTACAATCGGGTCTGTCGTTTAAGAAGCTCAAAGTGTTATATTCATGGCGCTTCTCCTGAGGGTACATTTCTGACCTTCACTGGCGCAAGTGGGCGTTGGAGGTGGGATTGCTCAAAATGTAAAAGACCCCCGGAAAAAAAAATCACCAAATAACAAAACCCCAGAACTTCTGCAGCACTTGGAACATGTTGTTCATTCAATAGGCTCTGTGGATTAAAAGACGCGTTAAGACGTAAATCTTGCTGTTGAGTAACTTGCAGTCTCGTGAAGGAAAAGCTGATTAGTAATAATACATAGTTAATGCTTATTCAGTACTTTCAATATGCCATGTGCTTTACATAATCTTTAATCATCCTACAAACTAGAATAGATACCCTTTTTTAAAAACCACTTTACAGTTAAAGAAAGAGGCACATAATGTTTGCGCTGGGTCACACAGCCAAAAATTTGTGGGTGGGAGGGGGCAGCAAGATTTGAAACCAAGCAGCCTGATTCAGAGGACTTGAGTGAGGATCCCTGGACGGTTAAAAATGCATATGAGAATATGTCCTATGCTATAAGCCATTTTACACATTATGAATAATTATTATTTTATTGGGAATATTTTTCATACTGTTAAGAATAGTCAGAGAAAGCAGTTAAATAACACAAGAGAAAAATCAATGCTGTATTATATACATGATTTTTTTTTTCTCCATCTCCATTAGCACTTTGTATGCTTATTCTTTGGCAGGTCCTTTCTCTTTAGGATGCTGTCCCAGCGCCACCTCTAGAATTTATTGGATTAGATTCTCATTTGGTGATCATTAGGGAGCTGAGTCTCCATAATCTGTAAGGATCTCTTCAGCTAGGACATCCAGTCTGTGACTGAATCTTTTACGGACTGGTGTGCACCTGTGAAATGGAGGCCATTAGGGTTTGGGGAAGGATGATGTTAGTGAGGGCTGAAGCAGTCCAGAAATTTCAAATGACAAGCCTGGGGTTGGAGCTGCATATGAAGGGATGAGCATAATTTGGAAAGGGGACAGGGAGGAATAAATTATATTTTGCCTTTTATGATGAGTAAGTGCAAATATAAGTTAACAGTATTATATTTTGTGTTCCTGGAGACTTATTTGAGCAGTAACTTTATCTTTTCAAAGGTGGTTCTGGGGCTTCCCTGGTGGCGCAGTGGTTGGGAGTCCGCCTGCCGATGCAGGGGACACGGGTTCGTGCCCCGGTCTGGGAAGATCCCACATGCCGCGGAGCGGCTGGGCCCGTGAGCCATGGCCGCTGAGCCTGCGCGTCCGGAGCCTGTCCTCCGCAACGGGAGAGGCCACAACAGTGAGAGGCCCGCGTAACGCAAAAAAAAAAAAAAAAAAAAAAAAAGGTGGTTCTGTTTATAAGCAGATGATGAAAAAAGAAAACAGTTTCTGTCATAGTATTTATGTTCAAGTGAATCTGTCCATCTGCAGGTGACTAGAGTTCTAGAATTATCAAATAGGATCTACTACATTAAAGAAAATATTTAGTCCTTAAAAAAATACAATGAATTTAATTTTGTACTATGTTTTTGCATTAAATACAATAAGACTGTGTTGTTAACTTAGTAGTTTAATTTGCCATTTAAAAATCTCTAATTGGTTGGCTACAGCTGACTTTGTAAATGTTAATGTATGCTTTTCTTCAGTGAACACGTAATACCTCAGTAATGGGAAAACTTTTAAAATCTCTTAACAATTTGTGTGGCCAAGTTATTGCAGTCACACAAAGCTAGACTAGATAGAAGGATATTTGATCACAGCCTCATAAATTGGGTTTATTTATTAATCTATTTAGATTATCATAGAGCTCTTTTACATAAACATGTTTTAACACGTCTAATACATAAAACCCTGATGAAAGGGAATAGGAAAGATCAGAAAGGAAAAACAGAAGGATTTCAGGAAATCCAGAGGTTAAGAAAACAACAGGTGATTGAAGAATAAACCCGATGCTGAAAACAGTCCAGGTTCTTTGCCAGATCAATGGTCTCTCACCTCTGCTGCAGAATAATGTAATTTAAATTTCACTAATTGGCATAGGCATATATACAAGCCAAGCTAAATGTCTTTTCCTTCGATTTTTTGATTTCTCGTTTCTTTCTAGGTGGACTCCCATTATTGTCCCAGTTGTTTAGAAAATATGCCATCGGCTGAAGCCAAACTAAAAAAGAATAGGTAAGACTGGGATCAATTTTTTCTATTTTCCCCAGCTGTTTCTTTAATAGCTGGTAAAAAAGCACATGGAATTAACTCTCATTTTTAACAAACTGTTTTTCTTTTTTTAGCATCACTTATGCCAAAGGTGAAACTTTCATTTTAAAAAAATAAATTGTATTTTAGAACAGTTTTAGACTTAAGAATTACTGTGAAGATGATACAGAAAATTCTGTTTACTCCTTACCCAGTCTCCCCTATTATAAATGTCGTATGTTAGTATGGTATATTTGTCTCAACTAACGAACATTATTGGTAACATTATTATTAAATGAACTCTATATTTTATTTAGATTTCCTCAGTTTTCCCCTAATCTCCTTTTTCTGTTCTAGGATCCTATTCAGGATACCCACATTATATTTAATAGTCATGTCTCTTTCGGCTCCTCTTGCTGTGATATTTTCTTAGACTTTCCTTAGTTTTGAGGAGTACTGGTAAGATATTTTATAGAATGTCCCTCAATTGGAAGTTGTCTTATGTTTTTCTCTTCAGCTGGGGGAATGTGTTGTGGGGAGGAGAACCACACAGGTAAAGTGCATCTCTCATCACATCATATCAAAGGTATATACCACCAACATGACATCACTATTGATGTTAACTTTGATTACCTGGCTTGAGCTAGTGTTTGTCAGGTTTCTCTGATGTAAAGTTACTCTTTTTATTTTCTTCTCCTTTCCCATATTGTACTCTTTGGAAAGAAATGCACTATTACAGCCCACACTTAAATAGTGGGGAGTTATGATCCCCTTCCATGAAGGCTATCTCCATGTATTACTTGGAATTCTTTTGTATGGAAGATTTTTCTCTTCTCCCCTTTTTATTTATTTAGTCATTTACTTCAAGCAGTATGGGCTTGTGAATATTTATTTTATACTTTAGGTTATAATCCAGTACTACTATTTTTTTTTTTTTTTTAATTCAGATTGTTCCGGCTTTGGCCATTGGGACCTCTTTTAGTAGACTTCCTTCTCCCTTTGGCATACCCCCATCATTATATGGCAGTGAGGAGGAGCGAAGTGTTATTCAGTTGTTTGAGAACTTTCTTACTTACTCCAGGCTCATCCTCTATATTTTCTGCTCCAGTCCTAGAATTAGCCGTTTCTCCAAGGAGCCCTGGTACCTTTTATTCAAGATTGGTATTGCAAACCAAGATCTGGGTAGTATTAAAAACCAAGATTGGTATTAAAAACCAAGATCTGGTATTAAAAAGCAAGATCTGGTACTCACTGCTACTGGTGCCATTTTGGTTTTTAGCATGGTGTGGAAGTCCTTTGTAACCAGTCACACCTCTGTACCTCCATGGATATGAACCACTGTTTTGTCTTTCCTGTCCCGGAGAAATAGCTCCTTATAAACCAGTTTTGTATGCTTTCCATACATTAAATTTTGTCATTTAATCCTCAGAATATCCCTATGAAGTGGGTACTATTATTATCCTTATTTGAGGATATTACCTAGTAGCAAAATATCACAGAAAATTGGAGTTATGGAATGGAACGTCAGAACAAGTCCAGGACTGGAGGTGAAATCTTGATAATTTCAGATGGTGGGAAAGTTAAGAATAACAAGGCATGGGGAGGACTGTAGGGGAATGTTGAGTGTTTCACTAGGAAGAGTAATGACTAAAGAGAGCAGAAAACCCTGAAAATGCCCCTTCTGAAACATTTCATCTTGGTAACATTGTTTGGTATCTGTTTCAGCTCTCTGGCACAGCAAACAAGCAGTTATTTTCCAAACCCAGTTTCACAGCTTATTGTATTGTTGCCTCTCAGTTTTCCATTGTGCAATTGGTCTGTTCTCTCTAAAGTCATAAGCTGTGACATTTCTCTGTCCCACAGAAATCTTTGTGGTCTGTAAAAGAGTCTAAAAGTTAACTCCAGACTGCTAACCGTGATTCCCTCTCTGGAGTAGGATTGGGTCATGCTGTAACTCTTCAGGAACTTTGATGATGATTGCATTTTTAAAAATAATTATCGTAATACTTTTGGAATTTTAAAATGAAGTTTGTAGGAGCCTCTTCAGAGTACTTTTTAATTTCTTTTTGCTTGAGAGCCACGCTTCCCTTATAGTTCTCTCTTGAATTCCTAACATGTAGAACAATGTCTGGCACATAGTAGGTGCTCGGTAAATATTTGTTGAATGAATCAATGATTGTTTGTCGTGTCCTAGATGCGCCAACTGCTTTGACTGTCCTGGCTGTATGCACACCCTCTCCACTCGGGCAACAAGCATTTCCACACAGCTTCCAGATGACCCAGCCAAGACCACGGTGAAGAAAGCCTATTACCTGGCCTGTGGATTTTGTCGCTGGACATCTAGAGATGTGGGCATGGCAGACAAATCTGTGGGTGAGTGAGGCGGACTTCAACATGAGATTTTGTGAAATCGGCAGTGCTGTAATTGCACACAAATCATTATTTCTGTTACCTGTTGGGAGGTAGGCGATAAATTCAGAGTATTTTGTCATTAAATCTTCTATGTTCCCACATTCTCACATGGACCGTGATGTTTCCTCTGAGACTTGGTAAACTATTTCATTTTCTTAAAGTTGGTAAAATAGCATTTATAAATCTGATACTTTTTTAGAATCAAAAGATTAATGTTCTTCATAAAAAATAAATGCTCCTGATGATGGAACACACCATGAACAAACCTAAAAGATAAAAGTCACAAAGCTTGGATCATATATAACAGTAAAGATAAATAACCAAAAATAAGGAACCCTTAGAAATCAGAAAGCTACCCAATAGAAAGAAAGAAATTGTCAGAGGATATGAACTGCAGCTCTCAGAAATGGAAATAAAGATGGTCAATAACCAAAGTGTGCACATTGGATTTTTTTTCTTGCACACAACTTGGTGAGGTGATTTTTTTTAAGTCAATAAATATGCAAAAAGATAAGTTCAGTTTTGCCAGTAATCATGAAAATGCAAATTAAAACTTCGTCCATTGATTTGGCAAAATTTAAAAAATCTGGTAGTATGACAAGAATATGGGAAAATAGTTCTTTTGTCTGCTGCCATTTTAGAGAGCAGTTTGACAACATTTATTAAAATTTCAAATTGCTTTTATTCTTTTACCCAGAAATTACATGTCCAAGTATCTATCCTGGAGCATTCAAACACATGCTCAAAGATACATCTATATGTATCATAAGTGAAACAGGAAAGTTATGTATGTTTGGACCTAAAGAAAACCTAAGGTATTAAATTACCTTTCCATCATTTGAGCATTTCAAAGCAGAGGTTGCATTTACCTTCATTAGGAAACTTCCTTTTTTATTCATATCCTGTACTCCATGGTTAATATCAGAGAGTAGAAACTTTATTACAATCAGTTCAAAATCTTGAGTTGCTGTTTATTTTTTATATAAACAGCAGCACTGCTAACTCCCCATTGTCTTTTTTCTTTCTGAAATTTCGTTTGTTTAATTTTGTGAAAACTTTTTAGATTTGTTAAAAATTCCCATTTTTACATTTCCATTAAAAATATCAACTTACTGGGGCTTCCCTGGTGGCGCAGTGGTTGAGAGTCCGCCTGCCGATGCAGGGGACACGGGTTCGTGCCCCGGTCTGGGAAGATCCCACATGCCGCGGAGCGGCTGGGCCCGTGAGCCATGGCCGTTGAGCCTGCGCGTCCGGAGCCTGTGCTCCACAACGGGAGAGGCCACAACAGTGAGAGGCCCGTGTACCGCAAAAAAAAAAAAAAAATCAACTTACTATTTACATGAGGAAGCCAACTAAAAACTCATTATGTTATTTGACATAACTAAAATGAAGATGGACTTCAGCTAAAAGTTTTCTACAGATTCTTACATAGCTTGGAAGTAAATATGGGTGAAGTTACTTTAGATTCAACTCTATTCTTAAAACTTAATCCTTGGTTCTCTTGAGTTCACCCTTTGGTTTAGAATGCTTGAGCTCTTGGTTGTTTTTCTAACTTCATACATTATGTTGATAAAATACTCTTCAAAAACAAAAAACCAACTAAACAAGTCCCTTAAAAATGCTCATTGGTGGGTAGGCATTTCCTGAACTGTGATTTATATTGGAAAGTATCTGTGGCATCTTCTTAGATTGTCAGTAAATATTTGTGTGTGTGTTTTAATGTCAGTGTAGCAAGTAAATTGTTTGAATTTGTTTATGAATTTATGTTACATGTAGAAAACAACCTCAAAGTGGCACTTAGTTCAGTGAGTTAAAGTGTATTTTTTCCATGTTTGTATTTTGTTTCTTTTTATCAAGTTAAAGAAAGGAAGCCTAGAAATCCAGATAGATTTCTCAGTTTGTTACTCTGTAAGTGCTTTTTTAATACTTTCTGGACTGTAAGCTATTAGAATTGTAGAATTTATTTTTCAGAATTTAAAGGCTGTGCTTGTTTCTAGAAATCTAGCTCCTCTAGGGTATCTTGACAGTGATAATTGAATACTAGGAGTTCTTAAGGAGTACAGGTAATTTCATTTCTTCCATGATGTCACTGGTGTCTGAGAAGCCCTGAAACCACTTTAGTTAGAACTGTTTGTTTATTTGTAAGTAAGCCATTGTGTCAGTAATGTGCAGTAACTTTTTAATGTCTCTCAAATTTACATTTAGAATAAATCACCAGTTCTAAAAATGCAATTAGGTAAAACATTCAGATTTTCTAAAATATTACTAAAACATTTCTTTCACATAATTATTTTTCATAATTGCCTTAAGGCAACTTTTAAAATATAAATACTGTACTTAAGGATGTTATTGCTGCCTTTTCTTGCAAGGGGCTATAGTGTCACCTTCAACAGGAGTCCTTTTTATTTGGAAAAAGAGTTATTTCTAATTATACAAATAATACACTTTTATGAACTTATCACCCAGCTTAAGAAATTAAACATAACCAAAACAGTGTAAGCCCATTGTATAGCCTTCCCCCCACTGCATCTGCCTTCTTCTGCCTTCTAGACAGAGATAGTCATCACAGTCCTGAATTCAGATGGTCATCTGTAAAAAACCATGTATGCTTTTGCACTTCTTCATGTATGTATGTAGCCACTAGCAAAGAATGCTTCTCAACTTGAAACAAATAGAACCATGCTTTGTGCATCCTGCTACAATTTATCTCTATCAGGTTTGTCTGTGGTATGTAGTTGTGATGATAGGTGATTCATGCATGACTTACCACAGATCTCTTCTTCACATTTAGGTTGTTTTCAATTTTTTGGTTCTGACAACAGTGCTGTTAGAAACATTCTTGTGTGTGTTTCCTGTCACAAGAGCAAGGGTTTCTCTATATAACAAAGTAAAATTGGTGGTTTTAAGATGTGTACATGTTTAGCTCTCCAAAATGGTTTACCAATTTTTGCTCCCACTAATAATATATGAGTAGACTACCCATTGCTCCAGATCTCCGGCAGCTCTTAGCATTGTTGGACTTCTTTCAAGTTTTTCCAAACTGATGGTTGTGAAATGATATCTCGTTACAGTTCCCCCCCCCCGCTTTTTTTGGTTAGCTTTATTGAGATATAATTTACATATAATGAAGCTCACCAATTTTAAGTGTAAAATGCTTTGATTTTTGACAAATGTGTATAGCCATGTAGCCACCTCCACAATCATAGAACATTTCCGTTACCCCAAAAAGTTGTCTCATGCCCCTTTGTAGTCACTTCCTTACCCCCCCCCCCCACCTCCTGGCTCCTGACTACCACTGATTTCTTTCTTTCACTGTAATTGTGCCTCTTCTAGAAGTTTATATAATTGGAGTAGTTTAGTCTGTTGTGTCTGTCTTCTTTCACTTAGCATAATGCTTATGAGGTTCGTTCGTGTTTTTGCTTTTTATTTTTGAGTTGTCTTCTATTGTATGGATATACCATAATTTGTTTATTCATTCTCCAGTTAATGGACATTGAATTTTTTGCAGTTTAGGGTTCATATGAATAAAACTGGCTATGAACATTTGCCTAGAAATCTTAGTGTGAATATATATTTTCATTTTTCTTGAGTATATACCTAGGAATGGAATTGCTGAGTCATAGGGTTAAGTGTATGTTTTCCTTGACTGAAAACTGCCAAACTATTTTCCACAGTGGCTGTACTATTTTGGGTCCTCACCAGCCATGTAGGAGAGTTCCAGTTCCTCATCAACTATTAGTATTGGTTTTCTTTTTTCATCTTGGCCATTCTAGTGAGTGGGTAGTGATACCTCATTGTGGTTTTAATTTGCATTTCCTTAATGTGCTTGTTTGCCATCTGTGTATTTTCTTTGGTGAAGTGTTTGTACAAATCTTTGACTATTTTTTTTTTTTTGTGGTACTTGGGCCTCTCACTGTTGTGGCCTCTCCCGTCGTGGAGCACAGGCTCCGGACGCACAGGCTCAACGGCCATGGCTCAGGGGCCCAGCTGCTCCGCGGCATGTGGGATCTTCCCAGACCGGGGCACGAACCCACGTCCCCTGCATCGGCAGGTGGACTCTCAACCACTGCGCCACCAGGGAAGCCCTCTTTGCCTATTTTTAAACTGAGTTTTAATCTTTTTATTGAGTTGTGAGAGTTCTGTATTATAGATACAGGTCCTTTGTTGAATATATATTTTACAAATATTTTCTCCCAGTCTGCAGCTTGCCTTTTTATTTTCTCAACTATGTCTTTTTTTTTTTTTTTTTTGCCGTACGCGGGCCTCTCACTGTTGTGGCCTCTCCCGTTGCGGAGCACAGGCTCCGGACGCGCAGGCTCAGCGGCCATGGCTGACGGGCCCAGCCGCTCCGCGGCATGTGGGATCTTCCCAGACCGGGGCACAAACCCGTGTTCCCTGCATCGGCAGGTGGACTCTCAACCACTGCGCCACCAGGGAAGCCCTCAACTGTGTCTTTTGAAGAACACAAGTTTCTAATTTATTTTTATTTTATTTTTGGCTGCATTGGGTCTTTGTTGCTGCACTTGGGCAAGCTGCGGTGAGCGGGGGCTACTCTTCGTTGTGGTGTGTGGGCTTCTCATTGTGGTGGCTTCTCATTGCAGAGCACGGACTCTAGGCGTGTGGGCTCAGTAGTTGTGGCTCATGGGCTCAAGAGCGCAGGCTCAGTAGTTGTGGCGCATGGGCTTAGTTGCTCCTTGGCATGTGGGATCTTCCCAGACCAGGGCTCAAACCCATGTCCCCTGTATTGGCAGGTGGATTCTTAACCACTGCGCCACCACGGAAGCCCTACAGGTTTCTAATTTTGATGAGCTTCAGTTTATCAAGTTTTTATTTTATAGTTGTGCCTTTTGTGTTCTAGTAAAGAAACTTTAGCCTAACCCAAGGTCGCTAAGATTTTCACTTCTGTTTTCTTCTACAAATATTATAGTTTCAGCTCTTACACATAAGTTTATTACCATTTCAGGGTAAATTTTGTAAATGTTGTGAGGTAAGGGTCAAGGCTAGTTTTTTGTAAATTGTTACAGCACCATTTGTTGAAGTATTCATTATGGTTTTACTTTCAGCTTTCTGGAATAATCTTTTCCCTATGATTTGTGCTTTTGTCTCTTATGTAAGAAACTCTTCTCTAAACTGAGGTCATAGAACACAGAAATTGCCCAGTGTTGCAGATACGGGCAAGTTCTCTGGAGTCAGACTGCCTGAGTTTGAATCCTGGCTTTACCGCTTACTGTCTCTATGACTTTGGGCAAGTTATTTAATTCTCTGAGCCTCAATTTCCTCATTTGTAAATTAAGACTAATAATGAGAGTCCCTACCACAGAGGGTTATTTTTTTTTAATGAATTTATTTATTTATTTATTTATTTTTGGCTGCGTTAGGTCTTTGTTGCTGTGTGCATGGGGCTTTCTGTAGTCGCGGCGAGCAGGGGCTACTCTTCGTTGCGGTGTGCGGGCTTCTCATTGCGGTGGCTTCTCTTGTTGCGGAGCATGGGCTCTAGGCGCGTGGCTTCAGTAGTTGCAGCACGCAGGCTCAGTAGTTGTGGCTTGCGGGCTCTCGAGCGCAGGCTCAGTAGTTGTGGCACATGGGCTTAGTTGCTGCGCGGCATGTGGGATCTTCCCGGATCAGGGCTTGAACCCCTGTCCCCTGCATTGGCAGGTGGATTCTTAAACACTGAGCCACCAGGGAAATCCTCAGAGGGTTATTATGAGAATAAAATGAAGTGTGATACATTTCAAATACCTGGCACAGAAGTTATACATGTATTAGTTGTAGTTGTGGTCCTGGTGGTGGTTATTATTATCACCATCATTATATTTAAAGAAAAATTTTCATTCTGAGCCCTTCAGTCTGTATAATTTCTAGGACTCTTTCTTGGAAATTGTGTGATTTTATGTCTTTAAGCTTTATTTTGTGGCCTGCAGATGACCTGTTTTTGTGGAAATAAAATTATCAAATTACGTAAGTCTTGTTTAATATTCCTTTATTTTGCAGCTAGTGGTGGTTGGCAGGAACCTGAAAATCCTCACACGCAACGGGTAAGTAAAGGGTCATCAGAGAGAGGGTGAAATGAGAAAAGATGAAGAAAAAGACCATTTTATCAGTGTGTATGGCATATGCTTATAAATCCATGATGTGTATTTTGGTGTTTTTTACACTTAGAAAGTGCTTCTCGTTGTAAGACATTAAATCACAGTGGCAGTTTTTTCCAGTCTGACTTAAGTTAATAGAGAAACCTAGGTGTAGTTTTAGTTCTGTACTCAGGTTGTGAATTGGAAAAGGGAAATGATACGTTTCTGTTTTCCACGTACGCACCAACTATGTTAAGGGTCCATTTGTTCTCAGAATTATCATCCACATATAAGCATTTTAACTCTTGGAAACACCACTAATTTGGAAGATGCCCTTGGACTCAGTAGTGGTTGCTTATAGAATCATGATTTAGACATCCTTTAATAGTTCACAGTGAATTGATCTCTGCAGTATACATTAGAACTGATTTTGTTGCCCCTGGAAGTAGAATATTAGAAAGATAATAAAATGCTATTGAAATGAAGTTGTACAGACTGCAAATTAAATAATAATTTATAATTATTCACTTATGACATCAGCAAAAATTAGAAATACTGAAAATATCTTGGATGGGAGTGTATGGAATTTGACCTTTTCACATATACTATTGTTAGTGTAAATTAGTACAGATTTATTGCTCTCTCAGCAGTATCTACTTCCTGGACTCTGACCTACAGAAATACTTGTACTTATGCACAAAAATATGTATATTCATTTATCAAACACTTACCCAGCATGTGCTGCATACCATGTGTCAGGGGTTGTGCTGAACAATAGGAATACATGGTCCTTACCCTCATAGAGCTTAAGTCTAATGGGAAAACAAAAATCAATTAAATAATCCCCAGATAAAGGAAAAACTCAAGGTAATATGAAGGAGAGAGAAATTGTGCACGTGGGCATTTATTAGGGGGAATTTCAGCTAGGTAGGTCCACATCTGAGGATTGAGCTAGGATCTGAGGATGACAGGCAGAGAAGGGAAAGAATTCAGGGCGGAGGAACAACATAGGCAAAGAGCTTCTAAGTGGAAGGAGCAAAGCAAGTTATAAACAAGAGGCAAGTGTGCCAGAGTGGAGCATAGCAGTAGGTGAATGGAGAAAAGGATTTGGGGTCAGACTATGCAGAACCATGTGGACCAAGTTAAGGAGTCTGAGAAGCCTTTAAAGCAAAAGAGCTGACGGAATCAGGTTAGTGTTTCTAAAAAATAATTACTGCTGAATTGAGAGGACAAGAGGGGGTACCAGGAGACCATTTAAGTGCTCTCAGAGCAAATGGTTAAATACCTTTAGGACATTTGTACTGTTTAATAAGATGCAGCCTTTAAAAAGAATGAGGTAGATCTATTTGTACTGAATGGAAAGTTCATGGCACTTACAGTGAAAAAGTTTTAAAATAGTAAGTTTTTTCCCCTTATATGAAAAATAAAAAGAGCTGGATTTATTTTACACATATAAAAGCGATATGTCTATACATGCATTTTTTAATGTATGCAGGATATAATATCATACCCGTGTCTGTAAGTGTGTAAGAAAGATATCTAAACTCTAATGATGGATACCTGTGGGGAGGGGAAGGGTGGACTTGGGCGTGAGAGATAAAAGAGAAGTTTCACTTTTTATTCTTTATGTTTCTATATTGTTTGAACTTTTCACAGTTATATATTGCTTTTATGATTAAGATATATTTTTAAATGAAAATATGTGATGGAGAGTGGGAGAAAATAAAGTATGAAATGTCACATCCTTGGAAATAGGTGGTCCTCTGGTCATGCAGAGAAAATAGGAGCAGTTGTGAGGGGAAGTAAGCAATGAAGTTAAAGAGCAGTGAAAAGAGAACATGAAATTTTCAAGCCTTTTCATTGCTCATTTCTTCCTGTTGTTGAACTTGAAGGTTCCATTTCAATTCTGAAAATAGATCATGTAATGAAGACAAATTCTCTTTGAAGAAGAGGGCAAACTTGCCCACCTTAATAAATTTGTCTTGTCTATTCATTATATGTCTAGTCGGTGGAGCTGATTAATTTTGTAAGTTTCTTGCTAGCTTTTTCGTCAAACGAATACTGAGTCTTTGATTTCTTACAGATGAACAAACTGATTGAATATTACCAGCAGCTTGCTCAGAAGGAGAAGGTTGAGCGAGATCGCAAGAAACTGGCACGGCGTAGAAACTATATGCCTTTGGCTTTTTCGGTGAGAAATTGGTACAAAAAGGAGTTTGCAATTCATGGATCAAGACCGATGTGGCATAAGAACAGGGAACATTTCAGAAAGTGGCCATTGTCCCTAGATTCCTGAACGATGGCTAGCAGAAGAAGGTTCCTCAGGTGATAGGTGTCTAAGTCCAGCGGTTCTGCTTTTGCCATATCATTAGTTCTGTTTGAGTTCTTTGAGTTTTAAGTACATTTGTGTTTCTTTCTCCATCACACCCCTTTCTCTTCTGATTACTCCTAAAGCGGCTACTGTTTAGTTTTGTAGGCACCCACATATACAGCTTTTGGATATTACAGAAAGGAGAATATGGGCGAGTGGGAGGTTTTATCCATATTACCTAGGTAGCCCACCCACCTTTGGCATCCTGGTAGTAGTGATTTCCCAGCTTTAGTTACCATAATTTTTTGGCCCCTTCCAATATTTCTCCAGTATAAAAAACCCTGACTTTTACACAGAGCATTTTTGTGGTTAAATAGTAGTGATATATGCAGGTGTAATTTTTGATAGGAATTATTTACAAAAGTCATTCTCTACTCATTTGTAAACTACCAATTAGAAGCAAGAAATTAGGATTTGGAGCTTTTCCTATTGTCCCCCAAGTTTTATTTGCTCTCACAGAACAGTTTATTTTCTGTGTGTTTGCTTGGAGCCAAGCAGGTTGGCATTTAATAAATAATGTTTATTGAATAGCAGTGATGTGTCAAGCTCTGTGCTAAGCACTTTATCCATATGATTTTGTTTAATCCTCACAACAATCCTGTGTAGGAGGTGGTAGATCCCCATTTTACACTAAAGGGAATGAGACCTGGAAAGGTTAATTAACTTCTTGTACTGCCTCTGCATGAGAATTAGTTAAGGCATTAAAACCCTAAGAATTGGTAAGGTTCATATAAAAATATCTAGTTTAGAATTTAATAAAACATTAAAACTTGCAAAGCATCCATATTTGCCAGAGACTTCTATGAAGTCTCAGTGAATTTTTTGAACAATCCAGTGGTATAATCAGCATGCACTAGTGTATTTAGGAGAGGAATTTGAATTAAATGTGTTATTCTGCCAACTTTCCCATATAACCTGCCTGCTGTATGAGTTTGCTTCTGTCTTATGCTGCATTTTTTTGTCTCTGTTGCAACCTGCTGCTATTTTGGGGCCTACAGCAACATACTATTCATGTAGTGGTAAGTTCTCTTTTATGATTCTTGCTAACCCTGAAGAAGTTAGCAGATGATCACTGGTGTTCCAAGAAGACGTTCATCGTGTGTCTTAGATACTCCACGTAGTTCTGGCCTAAGCCATGGCTTAGATATTCTTAGATTATCACATTTTGCTCATTTTCACTGCATTAATGTAGTTTCAATCTCCATGTTTGGTGCTTTTGTTATTATTTTAAGAGTAAGATGATGTGGGGCTACAATTACTCTCTTTAAAAGAAGCTTTAAAATTAGCTTTTTTTTTTTGGCTTATTTCCCTGAGCTTCTCATGCTGTCCCTCCCCAAATTCTTTATTTTGATACACAGGATATTTAAAAGTAGAATTTCTAATAGGAATTTCTGAACTCTGTTTAGGACAAATATGGTCTTGGAACCAGGCTTCAGCGACCACGAGCTGGTACAACCATCAGTACCCTTGCTGGACTTTCGTAAGTTTGGACGTTAAATGGCTTTGAGGGAAAAAGCTGATATCAGAATGAACATTGAAGGAATGTGGTTTTAAAGTTAATAACAGTTGCCAATGGGGAAGAAGATACTCATACTTAGGAAAAACCTAAACAGAAAGAATATTCTACAGTAGAGAAATACTTCAATTATTGATATCATGGACTTTGAAGATATTCAGGTGGACCCTTGAGAAATGATGGCTTTTATCTTTTAGCCTTAAAGAAGGAGAGGACCAGAAAGAGATAAAGGTTGAGCCAGCTCAGGCTGTAGATGAAGTGGAACCTCTACCTGAAGACTATTATACAAGACCAGTAAATTTAACAGAGGGTAATTTTATACATGATTCTGCTTTGTTTCTATTTTACATCTAATTCTGTTTTTGTTACTTATATGCCTTGTGATTTGAGGTTTTTTGTTTTGATTTGAGATTTTTAATAGCATAGTTGTCAGTACTAAAATGAGTCATGTAGAAAATAAAATAGATGTAATCATTTGAAGAACTTTAAAACATCTGTCAAATTTCTATATTGTAGTTTTTTGAAGAGCACTGTTCACAAAGGCAGTGTTATTTTGCGTAATTATCTCATATACGTCTGATTTTGAGCAAGTCACTGTAAACCAAGCTTGGTTTCTGCCTTTCATGCTAGTGACCACCCTTCAGCAGCGCCTCTTACAGCCTGACTTCCAGCCAATCTGTGCTTCACAGCTGTATCCTCGTCACAAGCATCTTCTGATCAAACGGTCCCTGCGCTGCCGAGTAAGTATTCCTTTCTGTAGAGTTGTCATTTGTGTAAGAGAAAAGCAAAGATAAACACGATTGGCATCTGGTCAGTATCAAAACCTCTGGAATGTAGTAAATGTAGAAAATGCTTGTAGGTAACGTTCCAGTGTCCAGGCACTATTTTAGAACTTTCAAGATAAACTTAATCCCCCTAACTCAGTGAGGTAGGTACTGTTGTTACCCTTGTTACAGATGTGGAAGCTGGGGTATTTGAAGGTTAAGTTCATACTGCTAATCCCTAAAAGAATAGTGAAAGAATATAAAGCTTTTAGGCCAGTAGAGAGGGGAACAAAAGGACTAATAAAAAAAAAATCAATTTAAAAGAAAGCAAGAAAGAAGAAAAATCAGCAAAAGCCTCTGGGAATCTATGAAACTAACAGCAGGGTTTCTTCAATAAATAAAAGAAACATTGTAAAAGAAAAGAAAGTATGGAAAAAAAATAGAAAGGAGACCTTTGCGATCAGTACGATCCAACAGAACTTTTCTGTGGTGATGGAAATGTTCTTTATCTGCATAGTCCAGCATGTTAGCCACCAGTCACCTGTGGCTGCTGAGAACTTGAAATATGGTAGTGCAGCTGAGGGCCTGAATCTTTCTAAGATGAAATTCATTTAAATAATCACACGTGACTGGTAGCTCCTGTTATCAAATAACACAGCATTAGATTCGAAGAGGGCTATCAACCAAACGCAGTGTATAGACTTTAATTCCTGATTCAAACACAGCATGGAAAGATAGAAAGAAAGGGACCAGGGGAGGAGTGAGGGAGGAAAGAAAAATGTGTGAAACCTTTGGGGAAATTTAAATACTGACTGGATTTTTTAATGCTATTAAAAGAATTATTCATTTTTTTTAGGGATAATAATGGTATTGTTATTTTTTTAAAGTATCTTTATCTTTTAGAGCTGCATACCAAAACGTTTAAGGATGAAATGACATGATGTCCGATATTTGTTGCAAAATAGTCAGGCATAGGGAGTGGGTAAGAATCTAGGTGAAACAAGATTGGCCATTGTTGCTAACACGTTGCTAATTGTTGAAGTTGGGTGGCTGGTACCAAGAGATTTATAACACTACTCTGTATTTTTGCATATGTTAAAAATTTTCTATATTGAAAAACCTTTTTAGAAAGGAGGGGCTTCCCTGGTGGCACAGTGGTTGAGAATCCGCCTGCTAGTGCAGGGGACACGGGTTTGAGCCCTGGTCCGGGAACATCCCACGTGCCGCGGAGCACCTAAGCCCGTGCGCCACAACTATTGAGACTGTGCTCTAGAGCCCATGAGCCACAACTACTGAAGCCCGCAGGCCTAGGGCCCGTGCTCCGTCACAAGAGAAGCCACCGCAATGAGAAGCCCGCTCGCCACAACTAGAGAAAAGCCCGTGCGCAGCAATGAATACCCAAGGTAGCCAAAAATAAATAAATAAATTTATTTTAAAAAAAAACAAAGAAAGGAAAAGCCCACTTTAAATATAAAGACACATATAGATTAAAAGTAAATGGAGAAATCCAAAAATGGGCAGAAGACCTAAATAGACATTTCTCCAAAGAAGACATACAGATGGCCAAGAGGCACATGAAAAGCTGCTCAACATCACTAATTATTAGAGAAATGCAAATCAAAACTAAAATGAGGTATCACTTCACACCAGTTAGAATGGGCATCATCAGAAAATCTACAAACAACAAATGCTGGAGAGGGTGTGGAGGAAAGGGAACCCTCTTGCACTGTTGGTGGGAATGTAAATTGATACAGCCACTATGGAGAATAGTAAGGAAGTTCCTTAAAAAACTAAAAATAGAATTACCGTATGATCCAGCAATCCCACTACTGGGCATATACCCTGAGAAAACCATAATTCAAAAAGACACATGCACCCCAATATTCATTGCAGCACTATTTACAATAGTCAGGTCATGGAAGCAACCTAAATGCCCATCAACAGGAGAATGGATAAAGAAGTTGTAGTACATATATACAATGGAATATTACTCAGCCACAAAAAGGAAGGAAATTGGGTCGTTTGTGGAGACGTGGATGGATCTAGAGACTGTCATACAGAGTGAAGTATGTCAGAAAGAGAAAAACAAATGTCATATATTAACGCATGTATGTGGAACCTAGAAAAATGGTACAGATGAACTGGTTTGCAGGGCAGAAGTTGAGACACAGATGTAGAGAACAAACGTATGGACACCAAGGGGGAAAGCCTCAGGGGTGGGGGGGGATGGTGGTGTGATAAACTGGGTGATTGGGATTGACATGTATACCCTGATGTGTATAAAATTGATGACTAATAAGAACCTGCTGTATAAAAAAGTAAAATTTAAAAAATTGGAAAAAAGTAAATGGAGAAAAATATACCATGTCAATACTAATTGAAAGGAAGCAAGAGTAGCCATATTAATTTCAGACAACAGACTTCAAAGTAAGGACAGTTATGAGGGATAAAGAAGGGTATTACATAACGGTAAAGGGGTCAGTTCTCCAAGAAGATGTAACAGTTCTTAATGTGTATGTGCTGAACAATAGAGTGTCAAACTGTGTGAGGCAAAACCTGATAGAACTGCAGGAGAAATAGATAAGTCCACCATCGTAGTTGGAGTCTTCAACACCTGTCTCTCAGAAATGGACAGATTCAGCAGGCAAAAAATCAGTTTCGTATTGACCCATTGATCTCACTTCTAGGAGTCTACCCTGAAGGTACAGCTCTACAAACCAAAACATATAGAGGTTAGGGTACATCCACACAGTGAGTACCAAAAACCTATAAAACAGAATGTACTAATGTGGGATGTATTTTTAAATGCAAAAAGCAGGGTGCGCAGCAGGTACATAACTTTTGGTATAAGAAAAGAGGGAAAATATATATATAAACATAAAAAATATTTGTGTATGTTAGATTAATAGACTGTTGGAACAGAATAGAGAAAGCAGAAACAGACTCATGCATGTGAGGAAACTTGATTTTACTAAATATGGCCTTGCAGGTCCCTGGGGAAAGAATACTATTGAAATTTTGCTAGGTCAAATGATTCTATGAAAAAAAAATAAAATTGGGTCTCTAACTCATACCATACACAAAAGTCAATTTCAGGAGCATTGGAAACTTTAAAGAGTAGATATGATGACCAGTATGTCTAGAAGGAAATATGGGAGAATATTCTTTATGGCTTCTAGTTAAGGGAGTAGTCCGAAAATAAGACAAACCATAAAGGAAAAGTTATATATTTGACACATTAAAAGTAAAATTTAGGGCTTCCCTTGTGGTGCGGTGGTTGGGAGTCCACCTGCCGATGCAGGGGGCGCGGGTTCATGCCCCCGTCCGGGAAGATCCCACATGCCGTGGAGCAGCTGGGCCCGTGAGCTGTGGCCGCTGAGCCTGCGCGTCTGGAGCCTGTGCTCCGCAACGGGAGAGGCCACAACAGTGAGAGGCCCGCGTACCGCATTAAAAAAAAAAAAAAAAAAAAAAGAAAATCAAAAAACCTTTAAAAAAAAAAAAAGTAAAATTTATACCCCCATTCCAAAGAAAACCCATATCAAAATGAAAAGGTAGGCCATAGACTGAGAAAAGTAATTTGTAAGGTATATAATTGACAAAGAATTAGTATCCAGAATATGTAAAGAAGTATAGCAAATCAGTAAGGAAAGGATACCCAGTATAAAAATAACAAGTAGGGGGCTTCCCTGGTGGCGCAGTGGTTGAGAGTCCGCCTGCCGATGCAGGGAACATGGGTTCGTGCCCCGGTCCGGGAAGATCCCACATGCCGCGGAGCGGCTGGGCCCGTGAGCCATGGCCGCTGAGCCTGCACGTCCGGAGACTGTGCTCCGCAATGGGAGAGGCCATAACAGTGACAGGCCCGCGTACCAAAAAAAAAAAAGAAAAAATAACAAGTAGGTACTAACTTGCAATTTATGGCAGAGGAAATCCCAATTCCCAATAAGTAGGAAAGATACGCGAACATGTACAGTAATCAGGGAAATGTACATTAAAACTACAGTGAGAAACCATTTCATAATCATCAGATTGGCAAAAGTTAGCAGTTTGGCAATATCCATCAAAATAATAAACGCATGCACTCACTTTTAGGAAATTATCCTACAGATACATTTATACATGTGGGAAGTGATTTGCATACAAGATTACTCATTGCTGCATTATTTGTAGTAGCAAAATCATGGAAACATTTATCAATTTGGGTCTGGTTACATAAGTTATGGAAATCATTACAGTAGGACACAGAGGTACATCTGTGTGTGCTGGTATGTCATTCCAAGATCGATTCAGTGAAAAAGGCAGAAGAATATAAAATGTTCTCTTTTGTGTTATTGTGAAAAAGAAAGGTGATGTATGTGTATACTTCTATGTGCATCAGCTATCTGTGAGAAAACACATGAGAAGCTTGTTGGCTCTGGGGAGAGGAACAGTGGGACAGGTAACTGGTGTCTTTACACTGTTTCTTTTTTATACCATTAAAAAAATGTTTTAACCGGATGCATGTGGAACCCATTGAAGAAAGTAACCAAGTAATTGTTACTATATTTTAAAGCATGAGATCTGGAATCACACCACTTGGATTTAAATCCCAGCTCCAAGTCTTACTGGCTCTGTGAAGTTTGCACAGATTATATACCTTTCCTGTGTCCCATTTTTATCATCTGTGACATAGGGACAATAATAATTATAGTACCTACACCTACCTCATAAAGTTGATGTGATGTTTAAATTCACTTAAACCAAGAATGCATATCTTTTAGGCTAGTAGAAAGGAAATTAAAAAGGACTAATAATAATATAAAAGAAAACAAGGAAGGGACTTCCCTGGCGGTCAGGTTGTTAAGGCTCCACATTTCCACTGCAGGGGGCACAGGTTCAATCCCTGGTCAGGGAACTAAGATCCCGCATGCCTCAAGGCACGGGCAAAAAAACAAACAAAACAAAACAAGGAAGAGGAAAACTCAGAAAAAATCCACATCGTTCATGCTTAATAAGAAGTCTGTGTTATTATTTCAGTAGTTTTGAAGCACTACAAGGTTATTAATATTTGATAGTGTGGTTGCTTATTTCCAGAAGTCCAAAACATCTTTTGTGTATTTTGGTTATGGGTAGTATACACTCTATTTCAAAACATCTGTGATCTTGCAGCAAAATAAAACCAAACCGTAGTAAATGCTATGCTTCTGGATTTGGCAGAATCCACACTCTGGATCAGCGGAGTGTGTTCCTGTTTTCCTCTGATACATATTTTTTTTCTTTTTAGAAATGTGAACATAATCTGAGCAAGCCAGAATTTAATCCAACATCTATCAAATTCAAAATCCAGCTGGTTGCTGTGTGAGTATTTGGGATTGGTGTTTTGGGTTACTGTTTTTTTTTTTGTTTTTTCACTGTGACATGTGCTTACTCTTGGCTTAAAAAAGGAAAGAGAAACTACTTCAGAATAATCGTGCTCTTTTGTTCCTGTTTTGGTTTTGAAACACATACCAGGAAGTTGAAAGCAGATTTACAGACACAGAATCCAGGGTGTTATATCAGGGCACGTGATAGTATGGTCTGTGGCAATGTGGTATGTTGCTGGTTGGAGAGTCACTAGTCATTCATCACAAATGAAAAAGTACCTCTGTTTGGGAATGATCTCTTAAAAAAATTAATAAAATAAAATACAGCAGATGGAAGAATATCCCTGTAACAATGTTCATGCTATTTAACTGTATTTCTGATAATGCTTTGTTGAGTGGGATAAAAGTGATTATATTAGCGTTAACTCACAGAGACTTGTCAGTAGAAGGGAATTTTGTGTGTGAAAATTATCTGTCAAACAAGAAAAATTAGGAAACTATTGTCTTGACTTTAGGGTGAGAGAGCCCTTCCCAAGTAAGGCAGGAAGCCCAGAAGCCACTAAGGAAAGTAGCCAGCTTTGACCTTAGCAGAAAGATACGAGTTGTAAAAACCAAAATTGACAGCAAAGTCCTGAGACAGTAGAGCAAGAAAGAATATTTGCTACTCCATGATAAATAAAAGTTGAATATCCCTGGAATGGGCTTGTTGGGGGCGGGGGGGGCGGTGAGGTAGGGCAAAGGATTTGAACATGTAGCTCACAGAAGAGAAATTCCAAATGGCCGGTAAATATATGGAAAGATGCTGAGACTTGATAGGAAAAATTTTAAATAATAAGTAGTATTGAGTGCTCGTGAGCGTCTGGGTAAACATACTTGCATACATTGTTGGTAGACTGAATTGCTAGAGTTTTTTTGGAGAGAGACCTGGAATATCAAGACAAAATGACATAGACCTTTTAACCTGGTAGTGCTGTCTCAGGAATCTATTCTCTAGAAACAAAGCAATATATAAAGACCAATACATAAAGATGTGTGTTATAACATTTTAAAGGCAAAAAGCTGGAAACAATTTTAATGTCAAACTGATTAACCATTAACAAAAAAAAATTGATTAAATTGAGATACACTCATGTAGAATATTATGCAACAATTAAAAAGAAATAATTGGCAGTCAAAATGGCAGAGAAATGCTGGTCTCATGACTTAGGAGGGCCAGATGTGGGTTCTGGCACTTACAGAATTTGTCTAAACTGATTTCCCTCATCTCTGAAACGGGCATAACACCAGTCCTACCTCTCTCTTGTGGTTGTTGAGAAGGATCAAATGAGCTATATGTTCACAAATGCTTTGTAACTGTAAATCACTGTACAGTATGTTCTGTTTTCCCAAGTATTATTTAATGCATGACTGGTTAGGACTACAAAAATGGCATGTGAAGTGTGGTACGAGCTCCTTTCTTAATTAAGAATTACACTCATTACAGAAATCTTGAATGGCAGGATGTGCTTTGCATCAGTTTCTTAAGATTGCTTTGAAAAACAGTGCTTTTCTTCTGGCATCATGGCAGTGTCACTGGGGAATCTTAATACATACGATCTGGTCACACATCAGACCAGCTAAATCCAAATCCTTGATAGTGAGGCTCTTGAATTTGTATCAAGTTACTCAGGTAGTCCTGATGACCGTCATGAAAAATACCTAGTCTGAAGTTAAAATACCTTAATGCTAAGATGCACTCCTGCCCCCGCCCACTTGTAGTGTTTCTGCGATAGATTTTGTCTTATGTTAATATATGCACGATAACATTTACGCATGCTTTGTTCCAAGCACTTTTTGCACTATTATTTAATTTATTCTTCACAATAACCTCAAGATAAAGGTACTTTCAGTGTTCTCAGTTTATAACCGAGACACAAAGAGGTAAATATCTTGCCCTGCTCTTTACAAAGAAGTGTCTTGGTATATAAACACTAAGCTGGAATTTGAACCTGGGTTTTGAGGTTTTGAGTCTAGAACAAGCACATATAAGTACAAAATTCTATTGTCTTATTTAGAGAGGTAGCGTAACATGGAGGTTAAGAGCAAGGGCCCTGCAGCCAGACTGCCTAGATTTGAATGCTGGCCGCTTACCAGCAAGCTACTTCTCCCAAGCCTAGTTTCTTCCTCTTTATAATGGGGATAATAGTAATATCTATTTTATGCAGTTGCAGTGCAGATTACATGAGTTAATATTTGTAACATACTTCAAATGTTACACATAGTAAGTGCTATATAAAAGTGGTAAGTATGTGGTAGTGTTTTTATACCCCTGTAATGTATTATTAAATCAGTCTTGGATCTTGTAACCAGTTGCCTATAGATTTTCAGAAATGAATTAATAAAAATCTCAAAAAATATATCTAATACATATATAAGGTAGAGATATCTGCCATGATGCACACACACATATAGGCTCTAAACGAGAGGTATACGTAAGATTTCAGAAAGAATTCATTACCAGTTTGGTTTCATGTCTTAAGTTCTTATCGTAGTGGTATGATTCTTTAAAATTTTCTCTGACCTGTTCTAATTAACATGAAGAAATCGTTTCTTTGCTGCACTAGCTTTAAAAAAAAATAACAATTTTAAGAGACTCCAATGACCATTAATGCATTTTTTTATTCACGTATAGCAATTATATCCCAGAAGTGAGAATCATGTCAATTCCCAACCTTCGCTACATGAAGGTTAGTACCATGCTTATTTACGGGAAGAGAAAGGATTAATTGATCAAAGATGTGTGCAGGGCTTCCCTGGTGGCACAGTGGTTGAGAGTCCGCCTGCCGATGCAGGGGACACGGTTTCGTGCCCCGGTCCGGGAGGATCCCACATGCAGCGGAGCGGCTGGGCCCGTGAACCATGGCCGCTGAGCCTGCGCGTCCGGAGCCTGTGCTCCGCAGCGGGAGAGGCCACAGCAGTGAGAGGCCCGCGTACAGCCAAAAAAAAAAAAAAAAAACAGATGTGTGCATATGTGTATGTGGTGGCTGTGTGTATTTGACATGGGATGCAATGAGCAAGGGATAAAAAAGAAAAAAGTTTGAAATAAAAAGGGATTGAGATTTTAAGTGTCATTAAGCTGGGTTTCTTGATAACAGCATCTTTGAAATATATGCAGAAGGAGCAGTGTGCACATTACATTGAGGTAAAGGAAAGAAAGGAGATGTTAGACCCCACAGGCATCTTCAGCTCTCCTCCAGCCGGGAGATTCTCCATCTCATGTGTGTGTACGTGTGAGATATCAGGAATCAACTAGATTTCTTCTTTACCACAGCCCCTCTCTTCTTTGAGGTCCTTATCTCCCGCACAGACACCACAGTGAATTGCAGTGTTCGGCAGCAGCGTCTTAGTTCTTTCGTGCTGCTCATAAAGACACTTTTATAGTCCCTGTTCATTTTTTTTTTTTTTTTGCTAATGTAAAGAGCATAACAAACAAGGGCAAATTATGGTTCAAGAAATCTTAGAAGTCTTTTACAGTCTTGATGTGCCATTTTTTTTCTATGCTAATATATCTGGCTAGTCTGTGGCTCCCATATTTTATTTATGAGGGCTTCCTTCTTTTTAGTCCTTAAGTGGTGACCTGGGTAGGGCAAGAGTTGTAAACTTTAAACAATCACTTAGATAATGTGTATTTCTCAGAATTTCTGCAGCTAGTAATTGGCCCTTTCTGTGGGATCTATTCCATTTCCTCAGTGAAATAGCAGCTCCAGAGAGTATGTAGACTAGCATATAAGTAACAGAATAGGAGTTAGTGAGCACTTTGAGAATGCAGTGGTGAAGAGGCACAGGTGGGTGTTACTGTTCAAGAGTAATGCTGGAGGCGTGGAGGGCGGAGGGGGTGATGATTTTGTGATCTAAGCATCTAGGAAAGTGGACCTAGGTGGCAGCAGTGGAACATGTCTGAAAGATGCCTTTCCTTTTCCCCAGGAGAGCCAGGTCCTCCTGACTCTTACGAATCCAGTGGAAAACCTCACTCACGTGACTCTGTTGGAGTACGAGGAGGGGGACCCTGATGATATCAACAGCACTGCTAAGGTAAGAACGCTTTGCCTCATCCTGAGTAACCCTGACTTCTCCTGGAGTGGCTTCATTTGCCCTGGCTTAAAGGACTCCACACTGCCTCATTTTCACATCCAAACAGTCATCAAGTTCTTCTGATTTCACCTCTTGAGTTTTTTACTTTATCCACAAGCACACTGTCACTGCCCTTTTAGAAGGTCTCATCATTTCCTACGTGGACTGTGACAGTAACTTCCTAACTTCCTGTTTTTTCTTCACCCGCACTTCCATGCCAGCCCATCTTCCATCTTGCCATTAGGGTGATCTTTCTAATATCTAACTTTGATCATGGCATGCAGCTTGTTTGGTGTCCCTCTGACGGGATGAAATCCACATTCCTTGGCATAACTTAAGAGCTCCCTGATGTCCTCACCTCTCTCTTTTCTTCCAGGATGATCTTCCCTGAAACCCCCAAATCTAGCATTCTCGAAATTGTGCATATTAATGGTTGAGATCCAAGCATATCCAATGGGTCATAAACTTTCATGCTTCTAGAGGACTGCATATGCTATTCATTTTATCTAGAATTCCTCCTTCCCATCCCCACTCCCCTGACATACATGGCCACACTTCTCTTTCTGCCTGATGCGTACTCATTTTTCAAGACACAAAGGAAATAACATTTCCTTTTAAAAGCTGATGTGCCTCCACTAGATGCCCTCTGCTTACACAGAGTATACATAGCACCAAATGTATATTTTTTAATAGTCTATTTATTTATTTATTGGCTGTGTTGGGTCTTCGTTGCTGCATGCAGGCTTTCTCTGGTTGCGGCAAGCAGGGGCTACTCTCCGTTGCAGTGCGCGGGCTTCTCATTGTGGTGGCTTCTGTTGTTGCGGAGCATGAGTTCTAGGTGCGTGGCTTCAGTAGTTATGGCTCATGGGCTTAGTAGCTGTGGCGCACGGGCTTAGTTACTCTGCAGCATGTGGGATCTTCCCGGACCAGGGATCGAACCCGTATCCCCTGCAGTGGCAGGCGGATTCTTAACCACTGCACCACCAGGGAAGTCCAAGTACTAAATATTAAAATAGGTAATTTTGACTCTCAGTGTTGGTTGAGTGAATGAAATGAGGCCTTTCTACTTTTTGCTACTTCATGATTCATCTAGCACTTGAATTTTAGAACAAGAACTTTTCTCTATAGACCATCTATTACTGACTCATAATTCAGCATGATACTCATAACAAAAGTTGGTAGAAAGGATGCCTGTATCTTTAATTAGCTGTTATTCAAGTTATACTTATTAGTAGAGAATTTATCTTTTTTTTTTACTTCTGCTTTTTAATGATTTCATTTACTAGCATCACTTCCAAAGAGAGATGACACTCATCTGTCCTTGCTCCTTTTTAAAATAACACTAATAAGCTGTGCCAGTGAGGATAGAGACAGAAATAAGTGCCTGATGAGTATACCCAGCTTATGGATTTGCCGTTTTTCTCTCTCTTTACAGCTCCCCGGCCACATTCATATCCATAATTAGTAATGTTGTTTACATTGTTATCTGTTAACTTCTAACATAGCGAAGTTGAAGCCTAGTTACAACATAAGGCTAAGTGTAAAGAATGCTTAACTGTTTTTCATGGCCATAAACATACCCAATATATGCATTTCAGAAAATATGTTGGAACCACTGTTTCACATTATGTTTTTTCTTTTTTAAAAAAATGAGGGCTTCCCTGGTGGCGCAGTGGTTGAGAGTCCGCCTGTCGATGCAGGGGACACGGGTTCGTGCCCCGGTCCAGGAGGATCCCACATGCCGCGGAGCGGCTAGGCCTGTGAGCCATGGCCGCTGAGCCTGCGCGTCCGGAGCCTGTGCTCCGCAACTGGAGAGGCCACGACAGTGAGAGGCCCGCGTACCGCAAAAAAACAAACAAATATGAAGAACTGTTTCAGATGTACCACAAAGCATAAAGAATAACATAGCAAACACCCATATTCCCCCAGCCCCTTAAGAAATAAAACATTAAAGACAGTTGAAGCCCCTGCATCCTGCCCACTTAAATTCCCCTTAGCAGCCCCAATGAAGTAAGCACTCACCTGACTTTACCATTCCCTTAAATTTCTTTGTTCTTATACTTTTATCAGAAATGTCCAAACAATATGTTAAACTTTTTATAAGTGAAATAATGTTGCTTACTTCTGCTTACTTCTGCATGTCTAGGTCAGGGCAATACTTTTCTGTATTCCACTGAATGAATGTTCTACAACGCACTGATTCCTTCTGAGGCAGCCCTCTTTGTGTTGCTCTCCAGGTGGTGGTGCCTCCCAAAGAGCTTGTTTTAGCCGGCAAGGATGCAGCAGCAGAGTATGATGAGTTGGCAGAACCCCAGGACTTTCAGGATGATCCTGAGTGAGTGATCCTTTTGTGACACACACACACACACACACACACACACACGCCACAGTTGGCTGGTACACGAAGCCCACTCACAGATCTCAATTTTCTTATCTGAATTTTTAAAGTAATTTTTTCTTCCTATTTATAAAAATAATTACTATAGAAATTTGGTGAATATATATTTATTTCTATATATAAAACCATGAAGAAGAAAATAAAATTTCACCACCAGAGATTAGCACCATTAACATTTGCATCATTGGGATCATTCTGTAAGCACAGTGTTTTTAACCTATGTTTCCTGTGTTAAAAAATTTTCAAGTGCATGATTGTTCATGGTTGTGGACAGGATATAGTATTCTATCCCCAAAGATTTACCATTGGATTTGTCCCCCTGCCCCCCAGCCTTTCCATCTTAGAGTAACAGATTTTACTCTCTCATACCTAATAACTGAGAAGTAAAAAACCAAACCTTTCCCAGATGAAGAATACATCAGTCAGGTTCCAGTCTAAAAACAGGAATCACATCAGTTATCTGAACAGAGAGAATTTAATATAAAGATTTGTTAACTGGGTAACTTCAAAGGTTAAGAAGAAATCTGCAATATCCCAGAGATGGTAATTTTATGAAGCAGTTACCACTCCTAGGGCTGAGGGAACAAAGGGAAATGGTTTAAATGATTCAAATTCAGAAGCTTGAAGGAGGAGCCCCATGGAGCTGAAACTCAGACCTCTGGGAAATGGGAGCAGGGACACTGCCTCACTGGTGCTGGCATCACAGGGTGCCAGAGGAGGGGTGGTATGCTGAAGCTGGTTATGCAGTTGGAAAACCTGGATACTGCCGCTTCCTGAGTGAAGAGGCATTGCTAGAGTGCTGCCCACAGGAGCTGCATGCAGACAGGAAGCTCACCGGGAGAACCAGGCCCCTTCTTCCTGCAGGCTTCTGGTCTCCGTTAGAGCCCCTAAAGGGAGCCTGGTAAGGAACCAGCCTACCAAGCAGAAATGTGGTTAGCAGAATCCTGTGTCACAAAGCAGGCTACAGAGCTGAAAAGCAATAGCATTTAATACACTGGTGTAGGGAATATTTAAGGTTTTTTAACAGAATGATCAAAAGCTCCTTCCGCAAGATCCCGGAAAGAAGAAATAACATGGGACAAATTAGAAAGACAAAGTGAGAGCAAAGAGGAGGTTAGTACGGTGATTACCAAACTTGGGTGAACTTCAGAAAGCACCAGCGTGGGTGTTTTAATTTTTTTTTTTAATTCTATATAGAGTACCAGACCCCACAGCTTCTCTTTAACAGGTCTAGGTAGGCACCAGGAATCTGAATTTTTTTTAAAAAAGCTTCCCAGGCATCAGTGGTTGCCTGGGAAATTAAGGCTAGGAAGACTTTTTCTTTTTTACTATTTTTGAACTGAATTTTTAAAGTGAATCTGATGTAAATCAAAAGTTTGATTAGTTACTTCAAAGTGATTGTGTTAATATAATACAAAATGCATTCTCTATAATCCTTGCTTTATATAAATTATATTAATTTAAGTACAGAAATTTGTTAAGCCAAGGTGAACTTCTGGAAAGATCATCTGAGATAAATTCCAGTCAGATTACATGACAGATTAATGAAAGATTGAATTAATTATATTCCATATTATTGTACCTTATAGGACTTCCAGATATCTAGAACTTAGTAGTGCTAATACTGGATAATATGTAAATATTTGATTTGAGTAACTTTTCTTAAAGTAATTGAGTATCATCTGGATAGTAGATCAAGTTCTGTTTATTTCATGGCCTTTTGACTTTTTGAAGCTAAGTTATTTAAACACAAACTTCAAGTGCATATCAGAAAACTGAAATGGAAACTTCAACTAAGAGATTTTTTTCTATTCTAAAAATTCCTAATTTACAGACTCTATTTACAAAACACACTGATTTATGGTATTCCAGAAACTCCTTTAAAGCTCCAAGTTAGCATCTGTCTATATCCTACAGAAATAATACCATATGTATATAAAGGTTAATGTGAAGGGATGTTTGTAACAGAGGAAATCAGTGTATACTAATTATGGTCGCTATGTACCCATTAAGTAGAATGGAGAAGACCTAGATATACCAATATGAACAGGTGTTTGTGATAAACAGTGAAAGAAAGCATGTTACAGAATAGTGTCCCTTTTGTGTTGTTTAAAAAAGCAGAAAAGTGTAAGTGCACAGAAAAATATTTGGTAGGTTAAGAACCAAACGTTTACAGTTGTTCTCTGTACTGAAGAGGAAAATAAGAGGAAAGACTTACCTTTCCCCATTTAAAATTTTTATGACTATATTTTACTGTTGTAATATTTAAAAAATAAGGAGGTCAGCATTTTGCTGAAGAAACTCTTCATTGTTGACGAACGGGATGGTGGTCATATCTTGTCAACAGAGATTTCCTGTGGGGCATAAAATGACTGTGAGTCTTAACAGGCTTGGCTGACTTGCGACCTAATACTATGCTTATTTCCTTCCATAGCATTATAGCCTTCAGAAAGGCCAACAAAGTGGGTATTTTCATCAAAGTGACCCCACAGCGTGAGGAGGGCGAAGTGACCGTGTGCTTTAAGATGAAGCACGATTTTAAAAACCTGGCCACCCCCATCCGCCCCATCGAAGAAGCTGACCAGGGTACAGAGGTCATCTGGCTCACCCAGCATGTGGAACTCAGCTTGGGCCCGCTTCTTCCTTAAAGTGTTCCAGTGGCGGGCAGATCCCAAAGGACAGTATCATCACAAACCCGCGTTAAAATGTGGAAGCCGCTGCTTCGTTAGGCCTTGTTTATAATGATGTACCCATGCACTACTGAATCCTGTTCCTAGGAGGTTGGGGGCATAGGCAAGGCATTAGGAACACAGGGTGACTGCTGTTCCTCTGGCCCTCTCTTCTGTTAACACCCATAAGTCTGTGTCTCCCTCACTGAACCCTGCACGTTGACTAACAACAGCATAGTTCCATCCCAAGAAAGGGGGTGGCTGTTCCTTGGAGTGGCATTCGATTGACCACTTGAGAAACTGACCATACTATCTCCCGATCTGATCTCATAAAGGATCACAGTCTCACAGATGAAACTTAAAATAACCAAAAGGAAAAAAAATAAAATAAAATAACCAAAAGGTAGGCCCGCTATTGATGACCCAGCATTGGTCTCAGTATACCAGCTGCTTTTTGCAGTCCACTAGATATAATCTAGCACTCTAAACATATCCCTTCACTTGCCATCTTGGCTCCCATCCATCTGACAGGATAATAGAATCGTCATGTTGTCTTTAGTTTTGTGATGATTGGAAAAACCTGTGAAATAGTTAAGGCACCTTAATTTGCCCTCTTTTAAGTGAATATAAGATACTTATTTATTAATTGTTCTTAAAAATTTTTTCCCAGTAGAATACAGAACTTTTTCTTCTAGGAAGAATTTGAGAAGCAAGCAATTACGTGTCATGTCAAGGGGGTGGCAAATTCTGTTCATTTTAACTGTCACCACAATATCCAGGGACTGATGCTGCCGCAGCGAGCCCATCTTTATGTCTTACGCCCTACGCTTCTCTTCGGCTCGGCCTCTTTAACTCAGTAAGTTGTTCTGAGTACTGGGGACCTGGAAAGAGCCCAAAGAAAACTTGGTGGACAAGTTCACTTCTGGAATTCAGAAAACATTTTAAATGTCAGATGTTTATCATGATCTGAACTAATGTTCTTTCCATTGATTTGAAGGGGAAGTTAACATTTGTAATCTCTTGAATCCAAAACTGGATATTCAGGAAGAGAACCTTCTCCCTTCCTGCATTTAAGACTTTTATCATACGGTTTGTCAAATAAGAGCATTTTGACCATAAATCATAAAGAATACTTGCCTAACAGCACACATGCTGTTTTCACTTGGTATCCTGGAGTTGGGTTGCTAACCTTAATTTCTGTGATGTCTTCTCAACTGAGACTTGACAAAGTAGACCACCACCTGTACCACATCATTTTCTGTAAATGTATTGTTAGCAAGCAGCCAACAGACCTTTGGGGAAAGAGAAATTTCCTGTTTATTCTGGTTTTGCTTTTAAGTTCAAGCCTTTAGTTTTCTTTTAAAAATTAAAGGTATATGTAGTAATCTAGAGTACAGACAGGACATAGTTACTTTTCAGTTCCCCTTGGAAGATAAAAATATTTAGGAAGCCTCTGAAAGACACTAAATAGTACTCTTAAAATCAAGCCAATATTATGAAACAGTATTCCACAGAGCAATATATATGCTGCAGTATGAGGAAAAAAACATTCATGTCTCCAATATTATGACAGTAATAAGGCTTAGCCTGTTAGGAGTTGGGGCAGGGTGTTGCATAATGACAAATCTGCAGACTATAGAAATAGCTTAACTTTCTGTGACCCCACGAAGTGTCAAATTAATTTATATTTCACTACTCACTACAGCCTCCTGTGACGTGAGTGCTCCATATTTGCCAGTGGAGGAGATAAGCCTCAAGGTAGAGGATAGCTTCCTATGTTTACACGTTTGCGTCGACTACACACAGTTGCGTGTTGAAGGCATATAGCTGGTGTTTGTTCCCAGAAATAATAATGTTGAAGTAATGGGTCTCATCACCCCCATGTGACACAGAAACACAAAAACACTATTGATCATAGAATTTTTTCCTCAGAAGCCAAATTAACTTGCAGAATAACAGAGCCATTGATTTAATGGTTCCTCAAGATAGTTTTCAGTGCAAGCTGGTCCTTCGTGTGTTTGTTAGTAGAAATGGTTCAATACCTGCAGCTGGTGAATTTGGAATTTTATTTGTTCCTTTTTTACATTCGATTAGGTGCAAGATTTTTAAAGTATAGTCAGCGTGCACCACTGCAGGCAAATTAGATGTCATTAGCACTAGAAACTACAGTTTTGGAAACTTAAAGCTAAGTTAATTTGAATTTGTGATTTGATTAGCCCACCAGAGTTTTCTTTTGTTCAGACTGTTTAATGAGCTAAATGTAATGCATATTTGTAAAGAAACATCCTTTTTGGTCCCTTTTGGGAATGAGAGGCACTCTTTGGTCTTTATGAACGACAGGTTACTGTTTTGCCTGATTGCTTAACTTCGTGTGGTGAAATAAAGCAGAAAAAGCTTGAAAAGTGTCTTTTGTTTGGTTTCATGAAGACTGATTGGAGTAGCATGCCAGGGGTGGAGTTAGGGTTAGCATGCGAGTCAGTGGGGCGTGCTCCCTTCTTGCATTTGTCTAAATGAACTAAGGTAAAACCTCAAGGTAGTTCACTGTAATATTATATAGATAGATGTTGCTTGAGCTCCTTATGAACGTACTATCAGAACCAATGTGTAACTGGTAGGTTGTTAGGACTCTACCAGCTTTTATCCTGGGTCATTGCTCCCAAAGATATCCTTTTAAGTGTACAAAGTGGCCCAGCCCTCTCAGGTAGCCACTCGTCCACTTTCATCTGTACTCAACTTTTCCCTCCTCTTAGTGTAGATTCATCAACTACTTCCCTTGCTCTCTACACCCTAGCCACACAAGTCTCTGCTATTCCTGAGTCACCCCAGGGTGCGCCCTCTCAGGTTCTTTGCACTGGCTCTTCCCTCTGCCTGGAAAACTCTTCTCCCAGATATCTGTACAACTCAAACCCCTGCCAGTCAGGTCTGTGCTTAAATGCTTCCTTCTTAGGCTTTCCCTGACCTCCCTATGTGATAATGTAAACTGCCCTTCCCTAAACACGTATCCCCCTTCTTTGCTGCTTTTTTTCCCCATAGCACTGATTACTATCCAGCACTATATACTTTATTTTTTGTTTCATCATAGCTCCACAGTACAGGGATTTTTGTCTTTTTAAAGAAATTGATGTATCTGCAGAGCGTAGAGCAATGCCTGGCAAGTAGCAGACAACCAATATTTGTTAAATAAATTAATACCATCTTCCTTTTCCTTGTTTACGTAGCGTTGGTCTTTTATCTTTTTTAAAAATATATATACATATGCCTCTATTTGTCATAAGCCAAATACCTTAACTTCCCTTGAGCTCTCTTGTTCCGGTGTTAGCTCAACCTAGGATACTCCCTAGGTATCCTACTCCCATCTAGATGTGGTCTTAATCTGTAGTACTTAACCTCTCCAGGGCATTTACCTCTGCCTAGTATTGGGTTTTGTATGTGTATAGTTCCTTTGCTGTAATGCACACCCTTGCAGAGCCAAATCCAGGCTCCTTTGTCATCTCTTTCTCCTGTATTCCAGTCAGAGGGTAGCCTGGAATAAACTCAGAGCCAGGTCACTTGCTCAATTGCAATATAGCTGATCCTTGAACAATGCAGGGGTTAGGGACACTGATGCTGGGGCAGTCAAAAACCTGTGTGTAATTTTACAGTCGGCCCTCTGTATCCAAGGTTCTGTATCCATGCATTCATGTAGTATTGTAGTATGTATTTAGTGGGGGAGAAAAGTGTGTGTAAGTGGACCCACGCAGTTCAAACCTGTGTTGTTCAAGGGTCAAGTGTAGTTAGGTTTATTTATCCCTATTTTCTGGTGGTCAGGGACATCAATAGTGGCATATATTTCACAATACAAACCACCTATACAAGACAATGACTTTAAGTGTTAAGTGAAAGTAACATTAAATGATATGGAATCAAATAGTGAGAAAGTTGTATCTTTCTCATGCCCTGCTCCCCTCTCCCCATCCTTCTGTCAAATAAGGATAAAGTATCAGTTCTCTTATGTAGCACTTTTTTTTCTTTTAAACATAGGCTTCTGTCTCAGAGCCTTTGGCAGACAACAGAGGCTTACTTACTAAAAAATATTGTTTCATTTTCATTGTACTTGTTCTTAAGGCTACATCTACACAAGTGATACTAATTTTCCATTTACAGAAGTGATAAAAAATGTTCCTCTTAAAATATATTTAAGTAACATGAGGAGACTTAGAAGTTCCACTTGTGCCTATCACGTAGATGTGTGGAAAGAGTGTCACGCTGACTCAGAGTGGACAGATGACAAAATGATAAATTTTATTGGATCTATATCAGATAGCTGATGTGGCAGGGCAGTCAACTAGCCTGAATTTCAAGGAAGGACAGACCCCTCCAAGGAGAGGTGGGATGTAGACTGGCTCACCTGTAGCAGAGCATGGGAGGAAGAAGTGTTGACCAACATATAAGCAGGTAAGAGGAAATCAACTAAAAGAATTGCTAAAGGCCAAACTGGGGCTGACATGACAGTATAAAACCCCTGGGAGCCTGAGATACTAGGGGACCTTGCATGCACTGACAAGCTCTTTCCAAAACCTCCACCGGGTGTTCATGAGAAAGACCTGGGGGCAGTGGGGTGCTGGAGCTCTACAGAGCCTCCCTTGGTTTGGAGGCATGCAAAGGAAGGAGGAGTAGGAAAGGCGTGAAACCTTGCCTCCCCCTGGCTAGGCCCTTCCCTCATTAGGAGCAAAAAGGCCTAAGCCACTGGGGGAGGAGCAGAAAACCCTGTCTCCCTAGAACACAGGTAAAGGCCCGTTGCTGCTGGGACAAGGTAAGAAAAAACCTCTACCCTTGGGAGGGACAGGATTCAGTCCTGAGCCCCCCCCAGGATTTTATACCAATACCATTAAAGGCCTCTTGCCAATGCAAGAAGGGCAAGAAACTCTCCCCCCTCAAGACCAACCACAGATACAAGTCAGGGTTTGGCTGCCACAGAGAGGAGGGGCAAGAATGCTGAGAAAAGACCCATTCCCAAGGCCTGGGCACGAAGGACCTACTAAAGACTGAGGCTTTGGGACTTCCCTGGTGACGCAGTGGTTAAGAATCTGCCTGCTGGACTTCCCTGGTGGCGCGGTGGTTGAGAGTCCGCCTGCCAATGCAGGGGACAGGGGTTCGAGCCCTGGTTCAGGAAGATCCCGTGTGATGCAGAGCAACTAAGCCCGTGCACCACAACTACTGAGCCTGCAAGCCACAACTACTGAGCCCGTGAGCCACAACTACTGAGCCTCCGTGCCACAACTGAAGCCCTTGCGCCTAGAGCCCGTGCTCCGCAACGAAGAGGGGCCACCGCAATGAGAAGCCCACGCACCACAACGAAGAGTAGCCCCTGCTCGCCGCAACCAGAGAAAGCCCATGTGCAGCAATGAAGACCCAACACAGCCAAAAATAATTAATTTTTTAAAAATTAAAAAAAAAGACTGAGGCTTAATTAGAACAAAGAATCCCTGAGTCTTTCCTGACTCCCAATGTAGCAAGCAGCTGCTGGGGGCATGGGCAAAGGCATAGAGACTTAACCATATGGTACAGGTATGCAGGACAGCTGAAAGCTAAGGATGAAGTATGAACACTTGAGAAAAATTCTTAAGCTCCAAAGTACAAAATTAGTGGATATGAAACCTGTGGTTTCAAACACTGAAGGCAACCATCGCAACAACAAAACTCAAACCTAGCTCAATTTCTGACCAGAATGACCAAGCACCACATGAATGGCCTGACAGAAGAGGCTTGCCTATTTCCAAGCATTAATACCATTGACTTCAGTCTCTACTGTTATATAATTAATGACTGGCATTCAATAAAAATTTTGAGATACTCAAAGAAGCAAGAAAAGTCAACCCATTTGTGATAGACAATCAATGAGACCCTATACAGGTATGACCTAGATGTTGGAATTATTGGTCAGGGACTTCAACTCTGATTAACATGTCGAAGATCTAGTTGAAAATAGGGATAATATGCATGACAGATTTCAGCAGAGAGGTAGAAACTATAAGAAAGGGACAAATTGAAATGAAAACCACAGGATCAGAGATGAGGAATGTTTTCTCTGGGCTCATCAGAACACCTTGTCATACTTGAGGAAATAATCAGGAAACTTGGAAACGGATCAATAGAAATTATCCAAACTGAAACTCTCAAAAAGAAAACAATAGCTTATTCAAGGTCTATAGGATGATATCAAATAGTCTAACGTGTAATTGGAGTCCCAGATGGAGAAGAAACTGGGCAGAATATTTAAAGAGATGACACTTAAGAATTTTCAAAATACAATGAAGGACAACAAATCACAGACGCACGAAGCTCAGATAAACGCAAGCACTTTCTTATACAGGAAAAAGACATACCATATGATCAAGTAATCCCACTCCTAGGTATTTACACATGCAAAATGAAAACCTATGTCTGTACAACAACCTGTATGTGAGTGTTTATAATGCCTTTATTTATTTATTTTGGGTTTTTTTTTTAACATCTTTATTGGAGTATACTTACTTTACAATGGTGTTAGTTTCTGCTTTATAACAGTGAATCCGCTATACATATACATATATCCTCATAACTCCTCCCTCTGTGTCTCCCTCCCACCTTCCCTATCCCACCTATCTAGGTGGTCAGAAAGCACCGAGCTGATCTCCCTGTGCTATGCGGCTGCTTCCCACTAGCTATCTATTTTACATTTGGTAGTGTGTATACGTCAATGCCACTCTCTCACTTCATCCCAGCTTACCCTTCCCCCTCCCCGTGTCCTCAAGTCCATTCTCTACGTCTGTGTCTTTATTCCTGTCCTGCCCTTAGGTTCTTCAGAACCTTTTTTTTTTTTTTTTTAGATTCCATGTATATGTGTTAGCATACGGTATTCGTTTTTCTCTTTCTGACTTACTTCACTCTGTATGACAGACTCTAGGTCCATCCACCTCACTACAAATAACTCAATTTTGTTTCTTTTTATGGCTGAGTAATATTCCATTGTATATATGTGCCACATCTTCTTTATCCATTCATCTGTCGATGGACACTTAGGTTGCTTCCATGTCCTGGCTATTGCAAATAGAGCTGCAATGAACATTGTGGTACATGATTCTTTTTGAATTATGGTTTTCTCAGGGTATATGCCCAGTAGTAGGATTGCTGGGTCCTATGGTAGTTCTATTTTTAGTTTTTTGAGGAACCTCCATACTGTTCTCCATAGTGGCTGAACCAATTCACATTCCCACCAGCAGTGCAAGAGTGTTCCCTTTTCTCCACACCCTCTCCAGCATTTATTGTTTGTAGATTTTTTGATGATGGCCATTCTGACTGGTGTGAGGTGATACCTCATTGTAGTTTTGATTTGCATTTCTCTAATGAATGGTGATGTTGAGCATCCTTTCATGTGTTTGTTGGCAGTCTGTATGTCTTCTTTGGAGAAATGTCTGTTTAGGTCTTCTGCCCAGCTTTGGATTGGGTTGTTTGTCTTTTTGATATTGAGCTGCCTGAGCTTATGCCTTTATTTATATTCATTCAAATCTGGAACAACTCAAATGTTCATCAACTGGCAAGTGTGTGTGTGGGGGGGTGGTGTGTGTTTAACCCCAGGTGCATCCATACAATGAAATTCTCAGCAATAAAAAGGAACAAATTACTGATACATGTGACAATATGGATGAATTTCAAATACAATATGCGAAGAGAAAGAAATCAGACCCAAAAGGCAATACAGGATTCCATTTATGATATTCTGGAAATGGCAAAACTATAGGGGCAGAACACAGATCAGTGGTTGCCGTGGACCAAGCATGGGGAGAAGTGGATTCACTCAGCACAAGGGAACTTTTGGGGCTGACAGATGATAGAACTATTCTATATTTGTACGACTATATGTAAAAATTCATAACTGTTCAAGTAAAAAGGGTAAAATTTTACTCTACACAAATTTTGCTTTAAACCTAATTGTTAAGACATAAGGTGGCATAAATAAAAGTATTTGTTTGATGATAGGATATGTCAAAAATTATGAAAGTGATACCAGGACGCTTGAAATTCATACAATATCGGCAGTGTGGTTATGAGTTGTTCCAAAAACGATGTAACAGTACATGTGTTGATCCATAGGACCCTTTTCATTTCAGAAGTTGGAAACACAGGACTATTGTCTTTGGATTTGTGGCTTCACCATTTTCTAGCTACACGACCAGAAGCAAGTTACTTAATCTCTCTAAACTTCAGTTTCCTTCTATAAAAGAGGTACAGTAATAGTTGCCTAGAGGGTAATGGTTGCCAGATAAAGTACAAGACATCCTGATAAATTTCACTTTCAGAAAAACGAGTCATTATTTAGTGTAAGCATGTTTGGAACATATTTGGAACTAAAATAGGGTTCCCTGTTTATCTGAAATTCAAATTTAAGTAGACGTTCTGGGTTTTCCTTGCTAAATCTGGCAACCCTACATAGAGAGGGCTTATTGTGGGAATTAAGACACGGTAACGGCAAGACGTTACCCCACCGTTTGGCATAATAAGCGCTCAGTGGGGACCAACGCTGTTTTAACCCCTCATTCATTACTTGTTTCTTTATTCTTTCACTCAAATATTAAAATAAACCGATTGTACTTGTGACTCTTCATCCCTTGCTGTCACCACTCTGAAGAAGCACCAGGAAGTCAACTATCAAGCGAAGAAATTCTGAGCGGGTGACGTCATGACGCACAAGGCCGCCCCCCCCCCCCGCTCAAGGGCGCACAAGACGCGTAAATAAGACGTCGACGGCCGGCAGGCAGCTTCGGGGCCTGACGGGATTGTGGCGGTCTTCTCTCCCAACTCGGAAGCTGCGGCTACCTCCAGACGCTCTCAAGATGGCGACCTCTCTGGGTTCCAACACCTACAACAGGCAGAACTGGGAGGATGCGGTGAGTATGCCTGCCGGTGGAGGACGGAAAGAGGCAGCAAAGCCAGGCTTCCAGCGGGCGGGCAGGGACATGGCTGCGGCGCAGCCGAGGGAATTCCGGGGAGAAGCCAGCACCGCGGCCTAACTCTGCCACGGCTGAAAGCTGAAGGGCGGCCCTCCTGCGGGCTTGGAGGGAGAGGGCTTAGCCAGGGTCCGGCAGCAGCCCCCTTTCCATCCCTACTCCGTCCACTCTTTTCGAGCGGGTCTTTTCTCCCGCCGTCTGCCGGAAGTGCAGACAGCACCCCGTCCGCGACCCGGCCAGTGCTGGACCTCGGGTTCCTGCCCTGTTCCCCAACCTCGCTCCTCGTCCCCTCCCCCCGCCCCATCACTGTGGCCGAGATGGCAGGGTCTTCGGAGCCTGGCGTTCGACCAGATTTCCCATTTTCACCAGGACTTCCCTATTCTGTGCCAGACGTGTCTTGGAGAAAACCCATATATCCGAATGGTGAGTGATCGGGTGTGAAACGGGACTTGCTGTCTGTGTTCTGTCAGTGTTGTGGTACTTTGCACACTGTCGGTGATGTGTTTGTCTTAGCTGAGAAGTAATAATGCCCCTTTACTAACCCTAAGAGTACGACGAATTTGCAAAGGACTGTCATGCTTGTTCTCTCACTTTGGAACTCAGCAACAGTCCTGTGATATAAGAGTCATAATAATAGCTAATATTCGTTGAGCATTTACCTAGGAGATAGGTCTGTTAACCAGAGGCAAAGGGAGTTTATGTCTTTTCAATATAGCAAGTAAGGTGTGGAGCTGGGATCTAAGTTCAGATGTTCGGACTCCAGGTACCTCAGCAAATTAGGAGCAGACCCAGGACTAAAAATCTAGGTTTCCTGACTCCTAATCAAGTGCCTTTTGGCCTCTGCACCTTGTAATCTGTTTAGTATAAGGTACCCTCTATCCTTACAAATAAGGGTAAAATTAGCAGCAGTTAACATTTAATACTTAGATTAGGGCTGTGTTGTGATCAATCTTGGAGGTATTGGTTGACTATATGCAGGGTACCAGCACAGGATGAGTCTGTAGTAGTTAACTCTGACTAAACTTTGTAAAATGGGCTGGCCATGGCTGCATCCTCCATTTAGGGACTGTGGAAACCATTAGGAAATTGTTCTTGGGAGAGAACTTCGGAGCCAGAAATGAATCTAAGAGTTGCGGTTGTGGAAAGGTACATACTTACCTGGTGTTAGATATGTAAGGTTCTTAAGAGGTTATAACTTGTAGGTGACTAGATTATGTCCCCAGCCCTCCCTTACCCCCCCTCCCTCCCCAAAAGGGTGGATTTTTTCCTCTTCTCTTCAAGATGCCAGGGATTTCCAGATAAATTTCTTAGGTCCTGTCTAGAGAAGGAGCAGGCATTAGGTTTTCTTCTTTCCATAACTCATTCTTTTCTATTTTTTCTATTTCAGACCAAAGAAAAGTACGGGAAGGAATGCAAAGTAAGTACGTTTAAAGAGTAATGATTTAATTTTATTTTCCGTTTCTCTTCCACTTGTTGAGGTATGAAGTCCTTTATAAAAGTGAGTGCTACACAGACATTCATGTGTCATTTACATACTCATTGGCTGTTAACTATTTAGTGTAGGGCTAAGAAAGTGAGCCCTTTAATGTAAGGATTCTTAACTTGGTGTCTGTGGTTGGGCTTTGAACCCCCTGAGATTGTATATACCGAGTACTGTTTGATTATATGCACATGAGCGTTTTAGCTGAGGAGGAAGGTCGTAGCCATCATAAGATTCCCAGAGGAGTATATGACACTCGCTACTCACCCCGTAAAAGATTAAGGGTTATATCATTAATGGTGGTGACCTCTAGGGTGGGGAGGACTTTGATTTTTGAGTGTTTTATTTGTGTACTAATCGAATTTTTTAACTACTGAGGAAGGGTGTTGTAAAGGATTGAAACATCATATGGTGTTTAGACTAGATGATTGCTAAGATCTCTTCTACACCCTAGATTCAGGGATCCTTTTATTAAATCTCCTGGATTGATTGTCCAGATCAGGACCATTAACACTCTGTGGCTTTATTTTGTGTTCCAGATCTGTGCCAGGCCGTTCACAGTGTTTCGTTGGTGCCCCGGGGTCCGCATGCGTTTCAAGAAGACTGAAGTTTGCCAGACTTGCAGTAAATTGAAGAATGTCTGTCAGACCTGCCTCTTGGACCTAGAGTATGGTATGTTTGCCCTGTCCCATGGGTCTGAAAGTGTGCAACTACTCTACACAACAAACCAGTTTTCTTGTCTCCCACTTCTCACCCCTTCTCTGGTTCTCACCCACTTTGGAGTGTCTGCTGTGCTCTGCTTTTCCCAAGAAGAAAAGAACCATACTAATTTATTCTAGCATTCTGAACAACAGTAGGGACTTAAAGAAAAGTTGGTAATTGATCAGCACTGGCCGAAACTTCCCTTCTGTATACCTTTGTAGCCAAGGTAAGTTAAAGGCATTGTTGCTATGATAGGTAATTTCTTTGCCTTTGGCTTCTTTCTAAATCCAGAGCGTTTTTTCCCACAATCCCTGACAAAGTTCTGGCTAATTGTGCTCTAGATTTTTGTATCAAATATATTGTTAGGACTGATACACTATATTGCTACTGTTTCAGAGTAACTGCTTTTGGGAGTGATTTTCTTTAACTGCAGATGACTTTTTATTTATGCGAAAAATATTCTTTCAACAAAAGTTTCTACTCTACAGTAAACTAAAAGGGAAAAGGAAAATACAAGTTTATCTATGTTAAGTTCAGAAAGTTGACTCTGCTAATCAGAGTCCTGGTCACATATTGTTTAATATTAGTTGTATGTTTGTTCAGGGGGTGTTCTGATTCTGGAATATAATGACCCTTACATGACTGATTATCCAGAGGATGTGTAGGACAAGCCTAAAAATAATCCATTTTTTAATATTTATTTTAAATGAACTATGGCATATTAAAAGCTAGATGCATTATTAATTGCAGGTCAAACCTAACTATAGTAAAAGTTTGTTCATCTAAAAGATTTTCTAAAACATTAATTTCATGAAAACTCAGGAATTTGGATGATTTCTTAGAATGCTCTGTAGTAGTATTGGCCTGATGGTGCTAAAGATTTTGAATTAAAATAAAGCCTCTGGGGCTTCCCTGGTGGCGCAGTGGTTGGGAGTCCGCCTGCCGATGCAGGGGACACGGGTTCGTGCCCCGGTCCGGGAGGATCCCGCGTGCCGCGGAGCGGCCGGGCCCGTGAGCCACGGCCGCTGAGCCTGCGCGTCCGGAGCCTGTGCTCCGCAACGGGAGAGGCCACAGCAGTGAGAGGCCCGCGTACCGCAAAAATAAATAAATAAAGCCTCTGGTACCAAATAAGGAAGTGGAGAAAGGAAGAATGATGTATTCTGTCTACATATTCAGTTTGGATATGGTTTAAAATATGTTTTGAGTTTTTTCCTCCTTTCCTTTGCTCTAGGCTTGCCCATCCAGGTCCGTGACGCAGGATTGTCTTTTAAGGATGACATGCCAAAGTCTGATGTCAACAAAGAATATTATACACAGAATATGGAGCGAGAAGTATGTTGCCACTTGCTTGATGTAGTTTTATATTTAATGAAAGAATCCTGGGGGATTGATGCAGCCTGTGTAATTTATCTTTTGAATGTGTCATTCCTTTATAGATTTCTAACTCTGATGGAACACGGCCAGTTGGCATGTTGGGGAAGACCACATCCACCAGTGACATGCTGCTCAAACTGGCCCGGACCACACCCTACTACAAAAGAAATCGACCCCACATTTGCTCCTTCTGGGTGAAAGGAGAATGTAAGAGAGGAGAGGAGTGTCCATACAGGCAAGAGCTGAACTGCGTTTTCAGTTTTTCCTTTCAGATGATTAGTCATCCAAGCAGGGGGAGGTGCTAGCTTAAACTGTTTCTGCTTTAAAATGTAGAAGTTTATAGAACTAGTGTCATATGTCTTATATCTTAGGACTAGAGCTTGATTAAATTGTTTTTACTTATAATGGAACTTTTACTTACAACCAAGCCTTGGGAAACTAAACTGCTCTGCCATAAAATATCAGTGTTGACTTCAAAAGTTTCTGCCTAAGATGTAAGTCTTTGCCATCAGGGTATGATTGGCTTGAATCTCAGTGTATAGTTGAAATCAGATTAAGACCAGACTTGTAAAGAATGTGTAAGTGTGTTTGACTTAAGACTGCCAGGCATCTGGATTAGGAGTTCTTACTTTGGGGTTGGTGAAGCCTACACCCAACAAAAAGCTAGCTGTGTTTTTTTCTGGGGTTGGGTCCATAGATTTAATAAGACTCTGAGTGGAATGCAAGACCTCAGACACATTAAGAACCCTTGACCTAGAGGAGGGTAATCATGTTTTGGTTACCTTTTGTTTTGGAGTGGATTGTGTCAAAAACATTTCTTTATAAGGAAACTCTGCCACGCTGTGGCCGTTTAAGTGGCTTTTCGGAGGCTAGCAAGTCCTTGTGTGATACAGTAAATCCCTTGATAGTAGCTCTGTTTTAATAGTTATGTTTTGGTATGGCCATGGTTTTTAGATCAAAAGGGGACTTTTGTAGCTCCTGTTGGGTGGTATCTGTAAAATTTTTTCCCTTGTTTCACCTTTATGCATTGTTCTTTCCTGAACCATAGACATGAGAAGCCAACAGATCCGGATGACCCCCTTGCTGATCAGAACATTAAAGACCGATATTATGGAATCAATGACCCTGTGGCAGATAAACTTTTAAAGCGGGCATCAACAATGCCTCGTCTGGACCCACCAGAGGACAAGACTATCACCACACTGTATGTTGGTGGTCTGGGCGATACCATTACTGAGACAGATCTAAGGTTTGTGAATATAATTTTATGAGTTATTTTTGCCTTCGCCTGCCCTAGAATTTTTTTTTTTTTTTTTTTTTTTTTTTTTGGCAAAAACATGGTAATTCTGTATAAGGTACATTTTTCTTTAGTTGCTCTAGAGTTAGTGTCATGCTGACTGGAATTTTTATAAAGTTGTCCTTTGTGATGCCACATAATGTTCCTCAACAGTGCTTATTCCATGCTTGTGTAGGGTATTAATTACATGAGCTTCTGTTTGGCCTAATAGCCATTAGAATTTCTAAAGATGGCACATATCCAAGTATGATTTATTTTGTAGGGGAGGGAGAGCTTTGCAATTATAAAACCTTATGGTTTAACTTGTTGGCTTTTTAAAGAGATTGGTATTTGGTAAATTTGTGTTATTCTTGGCTTGTATTTTGTATGGCTAGATGAAACATCTGGGCAGATACTGATGGAAATTGCCTCTTGCAAAGAGATAGAGGGGAGAAGAAACTCTTATAGGTGTACAACCTGCCCTTGGTAGCTTATCTGCATTAAACCCTAAGTGAGCTAGAGTGTCCCCAGGGGGTGGCAGACTTTTTCCCACCTGCTCTTTCTCTTCTTTTTTACAACCTTAAAAAAAAAATTTTTTTTAAATGTTCTTGGCTCATCAGCCATGGGGGCTGTAGTTTGCCAACCCCTTATCTAGGGTTTAAGGTCTTTAGGGAGCCTTCTGGAGCCCCTTTTCCTCCATGGGAAAAACCCTGAGATGTTTGATAGCCTTTATTTACTCGTTATTTTTCTTTCCCTTCCTCAATACACAGCACCCACAATAGGGTGTAAGGTATGGGGGAACCACCTGCAGGTAATTAGGCAGATCACCACGGGGCCACCTGCCTTGTGGTGAATCAGTTAAAGAGTTAGTAATCCAGGGCTTCCCTGGTGGCGCAGTGGTTGAGAGAGCGCTTGCTGATGCAGGGGACGCGGCTTCGTGCCCCGGTCTGGGAGGATCCCACATGCCGCGGAGCGGCTGGGCCCGTGAGCCATGGCCGCTGAGCCTGCGCGTCCGGAGCCTGTGCTCCACGACGGGAGAGGCCACAACAGTGAGAGGCCCGCGTACCGCAAAAAAAAAAAAAAAAAAAAAAGTTAATAATCCATATTCAACTTCCTGGGAATGTCTGTGTTATTAACTCTCGTTTTTCTCTACAGAAATCACTTCTACCAGTTTGGAGAGATCCGGACAATCACTGTTGTGCAGAGACAACAGTGTGCTTTTATCCAGTTTGCCACAAGACAGGCTGCAGAAGTGGCTGCTGAGAAGTCCTTTAACAAGTTGATCGTCAATGGCCGCAGGCTCAACGTGAAATGGGGAAGGTGAGCATTAGACTGTATTAAAATAGCATTATTGAGATTTTCAAGAACCTTTTCATTATCTGGGGACTAGTAAGCTTTCGGTGAATAGGCTTAAATCAATAGGACCTTTAAAAAGAATTTTTCATTCTGTCTGGCACTCCATTCCTGTGGATATTAGGAAGATGCTACTTTGGAAATTTATTCAGGGTTTTGGTGTAGTGATCTGATCCTTTGAAGGTTCATGTGTTTTGTGACCAGCTGTTACAGGCCAAGGGTAATGCCAGGGCATGAAATGTGGCCTGAGAGTTTACACAGGAATTAGACCTAGATTCTGTCCTCTGTAGGCCAACTATCTAGTGTTGAAGAATAGCTAACATAAGTTTGAAAGTGGTGATTGCATAAGAGAGACGCAAGTAAAATGCCCTGGACATTCAAAGGTGGAACGTGTTTCTGGCTTGGAGCCAGGGAGACCTTTCACAGCAGCAGCAGCAGTCCTCACGGAGGGCTTTCTGAGCACTGGGCTCAACACACGGGTGTTGCCTCCTCCAGCCCCTACAGCAGTTCTAGTGAATTTTGAACCCAAGTCTTTCTGGCTTCAAAACCTTTGCTCTTATCCACTGTGCACTATGGCATTTATGGGAAAAGAATATGTGCCGAAAAGGAGGCAAGGAGTGAAGGAAATCCGTTTGTCTAGGAAACATGAGAAGCAGAGGTGTGAGAGAAGGTGGGACCATGTGCTGATGGCGTAAGGGTCTGTGTCTCCCAGGTCCCAAGCAGCCAGAGGAAAAGAAAAGGAGAAGGACGGAACCACAGACTCTGGAATCAAGCTAGAGCCCGTTCCAGGGCTACCAGGAGGTGAGTGCAGACTTTCTGCCTACCTGGTAGCTTGCTAACTTCAGTTGCTCACACTGCCCTCGTGTCCCACGGACGTTAGAAGAGACCCAGGTCTCTGGCTCCCAGCAGCTGTGATCTCCCAGCAGGACCTCCCAGGATTTCAAGGCATTGGAAGCGCTGTTGCACGGTTGTCCTCTGCTCTAACCAGCTGTTTCTCTTCTTCAGCTCTTCCTCCTCCTCCTGCCGCAGAAGAAGAGGCCTCAGCCAACTACTTCAACCTACCCCCCAGCGGTCCTCCAGCGGTGGTGAACATCGCCCTGCCACCCCCGCCTGGTATTGCCCCGCCCCCACCCCCAGGTAACCAGCTTCCTTCTGAGGAAATCGGGAAACGCTGTCCAAGTCCTGTAGGCTGTGGGTGTGTGTTAGCTTGCAAAGCCTTTACTACCTGCCTGCGACAAGGTAAGGAGTTTGCACCAAAATGTAAATTCGTCAAGAAAGTCGTGTTACCAAAAAATTGTCAGATGAACTAAACAGTGTGCTTGGTCATGTAATGAAGTTACATTTTGGCTCAAGCTCTTTATCTTGTTCATGACAAGTAATAAACAGTTCAGGGACTTGCACTTTGTATAGCACTGCTCTTTATCGCACTGTCAATGCCAGTATGAGCAGTGTAAGTAAATCACAAGCAGCAGGTTCTCCTGGGCAGAGTTCCCATACTCTCTGGAGAAAATTCTGGTTTCTGAACACCCTTCACTCGAGTATAAAGCATTGAGGTTAATGATGACAGGGTCTTGCCATCAGCCTGATTTCTCCCTCACCTCCCCAATTCTGATCAAATCCTGTCTGATAGGCTTGGCATGTTTGATAGATAACAGAGGCTCAGATGACATACTAGCAATACCTGAGACATGTGGAGTTTTTTTTTTTTAAGCCATCTTGAGGGGGAGGGTTTCTAAAACCAAGGAAGTCATGCAGGTAGACATTCCTAAGCAAGTCTTGTGAACTGACATTTTCTGAAGCCCCATGTCAATTTGATTTATGTGTAGGTGGTATTGACCTTAGAAAATTCAGGGTTTGAAAGGTTGTCAAGAGAACTGCAAGCCTAACAGATTTTCCTCTCCTATCTGTAGGTTTTGGGCCACACATGTTCCACCCAATGGGACCACCCCCTCCTTTCATGAGGGCTCCAGGACCAATCCACTATCCTTCTCAGGACCCTCAGAGGATGGGAGCTCATGCCGGGAAACACAGCAGCCCCTAGCACATTATCACCACTCTGGGGCTCTACAGAAGAGAGGGCGCTTAAAAATCCCAGTAAATGAATCTTGGAATAAATATATTTTTCCTCCCTTTGTAGTTTCCATGATAGCGGAATGTATTCAGATGTGGGCAGTTGGAGAACAACAGCCATGCTTTCCTACATGTGCTCAAAGGATTGATGGACCAGAAATAAGCTGCCATTAACATATCTGGTTACTACTATAACATTACTAATAAAGTTTAATGCCTCTTCCCCTTATCTGTGTGGGGAACAAGCAACTGGGTAAATTGGAATGTCCAGCGGAGTTACCATCCCAATTAAATGTTCATTTTGTATCTTTTCTGGGGGGAAAAAGTTGACCTGCAGTAAAAAAACAAACAACTTTGACCATTTTTATGTCCATTGGATATTTTCCTTTTTATCATCTAAAAAAAGATTACTAGTTCTAATCATTGTAGTGGCAAGAGTGTGATTTAACGCTTCTAAAGTCACACTCAGAAAGACAAGTAGAAACCAGCACCCAGCACAGCCCAGGTCTTTTCTCATCTCTCCTTTCCTCATTTATTACTAAAGGAATCTGGCTGATAGTTTTACTTCTTTATGCTACCAAAAAAAGACAAAGATAAAAATTACTTTTTATTCCTGTCAATCAGATGGAAACACAAATGTCATGGGGTTTTGTATCATTGAAGAAACCTGGTGTCTAGGATGAAATTATTTTAAAGAACTTCCAGTAAAACACTTGAACAAACTGTGAAAGGAAAAGAATTAGAGTGTGTTTGAATGGAAGACTTGTGACCTATAGCTGGAACTTTGATCTTCAGCATTCACCTTTGTGTGACTTCAGCGTCTCGTTTTAATTCCCTGCTTCTGGGCAGGGGACTCCGGTCTTAGAATATTTGGATATATCTGAATTGTAGATGGCAAAAAAAAAAAATTGATGTTGTGTTGTGGTTTTGTTTTTAAAAAATTAAAACGGGTCAATTTTCTAAATGTTGTCATAGGTTTATTTCTGCTTTCTTTATCCTTGGTAGCTGAACTTGAGGTCAGTGGGAGTTAGAAACAAGTTATATATAAATATGTTTTTGCTTTAGACTGTTTTGATTCTGATCTCTATCCATTCTAAAAGAACCAGGCCTTTTTAGTACTTATGTCAAAGGTTAGTTGTGGGCTTGAAATAGGAATACACAGAAGGCACAGCACAGAGCCTGTCATGTGCTTGTTGATACATGGTAGCTTTAAAAAGTTGTTCTAGTATTATACAAGTCATTTTAAAAGGAAACAGGAAAAATTTATCTACAAGTGCATTTCTCCAGAAGCCAATTCCCATGTCATTTTTATCTAAAATACATACTTACAGAATGGATATACCCCTTATTACCCTATTTTAGCTTCTCTGGAGAATTTTTGTTGTTTTCTTCGAGAGGACTTTATCTTGCCTTTTTTTTTTAAGATCTAAAATTAATCTAGAAGCACTTAGAAATTTTTATTTTAATTCCAGTAATATCAGATGTGAAGCAATGTAGGGGTACTTCCAAGTATTTTGACACCCTTTTGGGTAGGGTTTTTTACTTTTGAGCAGCTGAGAGGTTTTTAGCCAATTTGTGAAGAATATGAAACATAGTGTTTTAATAATTGCTAAATTCAGTTATATCTATACATTTTATATACACATGTAAATATGACTATCCAATTTGCATATTCTTGCCTTTTTGAGAAAGGTTCTAAATTCTGTGCAGTTACCTGGCTGTGGATGTGTATTTGTTTTTAAAGCATAAACCAACATAAATTGAAGTATAGAATAGATGCTTGATTAGTCTTTCTTATGGAAATCAGAATTATGAGCAATTAGATTTTGGCAAAAACTCTTAGGTGCTTACCAAACTCCATTTCCTTCTCTAGGGCATACAGCCAGGGGTACACTTGGCAAAAAGTAAACCTTGCCATTCCCAGACCTCGGTAAAAAACATCTCACCCACCCAGTCCTATGAGCTCTTTCCCCATCTGCTGGCTGAACGCACAGGAGGATAATCCCTGGAAGATGGCAGAGTCACACAATGGAAGGAGCCTGGGTTACTTTATCACTGCTTCAAGGAGAGCATTGTGATGAGTAATTTTTGTTACAGTAAGCCATTGAGACTTGGGGATCTGTCTGTAACAGCAGCTAGTGTTACTCTCATAAAAGATGTAATCAGATCTGATCACAAAAAAAAAACAGAAACCCATTTTTGTACTGAGTAATGGTGATTTTTTAAATTTATTTTTATTCAAGTATAGTTGATTTATAATTGTTAATTTCTGATGTACAGCAAAGTGACTCAGTTATATACATATATACATTCTTTTTAATATTCTTTTCCATTATGGTTTATCCCAGGATATTGAATATAGTTCCCTGTGCTATACAGTAGGACCTTGTTATTTATCCATTCTATATGTAATAGTTTACATCCACTAACCCCAAACTCCCAGTCCATCCCTCCCTGCCCCCACCTTGGTAACTACAAGTGTGTTTTCTACGTCTGTGAGTCTGTTTCGTAGATAAGTTCATTTGTGCCATATTTTAGATTCCACATACAAGTGATATCATACAGTATTTGTCTTTCTGATTTACTTCACTTAGTATGATAATCTCTAGTTGCATCCATATTGCTGCACATGGCATTTCACTCTTTTTTATGGCTGAGTAATATTCCATTGTATATATGCACCACATCTTCTTTATCCATTCATCTGTCAATGGACATTTAGGTTGTTCCCATGTCTTGGCTATTGTGAATAGAGCTGCTATGAACATGGGGGTGCATGTATCTTTTTGAATTACAGTTCTGGCCAGATATACTCAGGAGTGGGATTGCTGGATCATACAGTAACTCTAGTTTTAGTTTTCTGAGGAACCTCCATACTGTTCTCCACAGTGACTGCACCAACTTATATTCCCACCAACGGTGTAGGAGGGTTCCCTTTTCTCCACACCCTCTCCAGCATTTGTTATTTGTATACTTTTTTTAAAATATATTATTTTTTTTTTTTTGGCTGCATTGGGTCTGTTTCTGTGTGTGGGGCTAGTTGCGGCGAGCGGGGGCTACTCTTCATTACAGTGCGCGGGCTCCTCGTTGCGGTGGCTACTCTTGTTGCGGAGCACAGGCTCCAAGCACGTGGGCCTCAGCAGTTGTGACACGTGGGCTCAGCAGTTGTGGCTCACAAGCTCTAGAGTGCAGTCTCAGTAGTTGTGGCACACGGGCTTAGTTGCTCCGTGGCATGTTGGGTCTTCCCGGACCAGGGATTGAACCTGTGTCCCCTGCATTGGCAGGCGGATTCTTAACCACTGTGCCACCAGGGAAGTCCCCCATTAACTTTTTTAAAAGGAGGGATTGTCTTGGTAAAATGTAACTCATGTACAGAAAAAGTGCATAAACACAGAAGCACAACTAAGTTAAATATTTTAAAGTGAATATCTGTGTAACAATCACACAGATCTAGAAATAGTCCAGCTTTCCCCAGAAGCATTTTATTATGTCCCTTCCCAATCACAAACCTTTCTTCCTCCAAAGTACCACCATCCTGACTTTTATATTCAACACCTCCTTGCATCAGTAAATATATAATACAAACATATATATGTTTGTATATGTGCCTTCCTTTGCTCACCATTTTGTTTCTGAGATGCATCCATATTGTTGTATGTAACTGTAGTTCATTCATGTTCACTGATGTGAACTGCCATGTCTATTGTCAGGTTTCCCAACGTTTGGGCTATTCTCAGCCCTTTTCATTTCCATGTCACGGTCTGATTTCATTCATGTAAAGAACAAAAACAGGCCAAAGCATAGAGTTTATATGAAGGGCCTACTAGGCCCCCAAATTACATGAAAGGTTAATGACCTGCTTTTTCAGGATCGAAATTTTGTTGAATGAAGAAGCAAAATACAGAACAACAAATACTGTATGACCCCATTAAAAGAAAGATATATCTTTGTATTTATGCATCTATATACATGTAAATATTTATTCAAATAAGTCTAGAATTCTAGAGCGACCAAACTATTACCAGTGGTTACCTCTGGTATATGGGAACGGGGCAGAATGCAGGAGAGTGGGAAAGTCTATGTATGTGCATGGGAGGAGCTATGTGGGCAGATACCTTCACATTTTACTTCTTCATTTATTTATTTATTTTTACAGTAGGCTTTTTTTTTTTTAAACAACATCAGCAAAAGTCACATCAGAATAAGGAAGGAATGAGAATTTACTTTGGGGTGCAGCAGGCTCCCTACCAGTCTCTCCTCTTGTGTCCCTGGTGGCTGCCGTTACCCTCAGAGCACAGCAGAGCCAACCCAAGGCAGACCAAATCCTCTCTTCTGTGTTTCAGACACTTTAATGGTTGGCTTTCAGCTCTTGGAAACATGACTTGAAATGGAAGCCCCCGAATTCAAGCCAACACATCAACTGCAAGCAAATCTGAGTCAGCTGTTGGCCCCTTGAAACTGTGTGGGGCAGAGTGAAACTCCAGAGCAAAAGGAAAGTACAACCACTATCCCGTGCACCTGGGAACCAGCTAGATTCCCAGCCTTCTCATCTCCCCAGGAGAGGGCGTCAGGGCGGAGACAGAGGGAAGCAGCGGGGAAGGAGGTGAGCCATGTCCAACAGAGCCCTACAGTGATCAGAGGCTTTCCTTCAGGTTTCAGCTTTACTGACCCCCGGTGACATTTCCATGAGCCTGCTTCTCAAGGTGCACTCACTGCAGGAACATCTTATCAGCCAAGAGTAGTAGCTGCATGGAATCTGATAATGACTGAGTGCTTATCAGGTATGTGTCCATCACTATGCCCACAAAACTCTATGCAGGGGCTTCTACTCTCGTCCTCATCTTACAGGTAGAGAATTAGAGGCCCACAGGCGAGAAATGACTTGAGTTCACACAGCCAGTGGTGGCATTAGAACCCACCCGATCCAGTCTGACCCCCAGCCTGTACTCTTAACCTCTAAACTCTAAAGCAGGGCACCATGACCAGGTGATTCCAGAGTGAATGGGCTTGGCCGCCCAGTGGGGTGATAAGAAACATCCACTGGAATCGGACAGATCCCCACTTGTCCCTGGACAAGTCACTTCCCCATTTTTGAGCCTGGATATCCACATCTGTAAAACGGGACAATACCTTTGTCTCAAGGTCGTACTGAAAATTAGAAATGGGATATGGAGAGAACCTACTACCAGCCCAAGCCCTGAGGCGCCCAATAAAAAGCAGCCATAATCATAATCATCACACCAGCTGCGGTGAGGCGTTCCTTGCCCTTCTCTTCCTAACGAGCCAGCACACAGGCCGAAGAACTCCTGGTGGAGACTAGGACAAGATCTACCCTGGCGCCTGCTCTAAACGGTGAGTGGAAGGGGCTGGAAAGGAGTCGTCCTTGTAAGCACCTACTCTGCACCTGCCCTGTGAGGTGCCGAGCGCTGCCCCTTCTTTCTGACCCCGTGGCCGCCTCCCTAGTCCAGGCCTTGTTCCTTCAAGGATCCTGGCGTCCAGCTGTACTCCTCTCCAGTCTGTGCTGCACACAGCAACCAGCGAGACCCCTCGCTCTCCAGCCTAAGAACCTCCCCATCTCCTTAGTGCAGCCCACCCCACTCTGGCCCCCTGAGGAGTCACTGACTCCTCTGACATTGCCATCTCCCTTCTCCACAACACCTGCCCCCATGACAATTCTGTACCTTTGCACTTGCTGTGCACTTGCCAGGAATGCCTCCCCATCACACTCTCCCCGTCACACCCCCTTCCCTTGATGGACTGTCACTCCTCTGCGGTCCCACTTGAATCCTCTGGGAAGCTTCCCAGAATCCCACCCCACACGCAGGGTTAGAGAACCCCTCCTCTGCTTCACTGGTACTTTGTTCCTCAGTAGTCAATTAGCGTGCTTTAGGGAAAATTAAGATGACTTCCTGCTTTACAAATCTGTCTCCTCTACTGTCTTTTCCTCCCTAGGCTAGGGCCTGGGCTTACCACACCCTCTCCCTGGAGCTGGCCCAGCGGCTAGCACACAGTTGGTGCTTAGTAACAGCGTAAATAAGGACCATCTGTGTCTCAGTAAGAGGAAAATCTAATTATCAGAGTGATTCACCGGTAAATAGGCGGCTAGTGAGCTCCCTGCCATTGGGGCAGCGTAAGCTAGACTACAGGAGCAGGAAAGAGTAGAGGCTTGGACGTGAAGTCAATGGTGGTTTGGATTCCTAAAGATACAAACCGGGGACGAATTTTCCTGGAATCAGCTGGGAGTACTGGTTACTAACAGAGACCCTCCACTCAGGAGATTCTGATGCTGCAGGTTTGGGATGGGCCAGAAATCTGTATTAAAACACCTCCAGGTAATTTTGAAGCACACCACATTTGGGAACTGCTGAACTTCGTGACCTTTGAGGCCATTTGTGTGTGTGATGGTCCTTCGTAAACTGTGAAGTGCTGTCCACGAGTCTTGGCTCTAGGTGTTACCCGAACTCTGAGATGGGGGAATTGAAGCGGCTGGGGCTACAGCTCCTCAGACTCTGGGAGGTTGCGGACCCAGCCCTGGGCCACCCTGTTGAAGCTGGGTCTGAGGCGGAGGAGTTCCAAGCCACTGGTGAGCTCCAGGACGAAGGGGGTGCCTGCCCTCGGAATGGTTTCCCCCACCAGGGCTCCTCCAAAGGGCACTGGCGTCCTGGGGAGAGAAGAGCAGCAGGGGAGGAAGGCTGTGTGGGAAAGGGTGGCGGAACAGACCTGTGGGTCTCCATGGGCAGCCCCCTCCCCTCCTCTCTCTGGGCCTCAGTTTCCCTGTTGCTCAGCAAGGTTTTGTACTGTCTTTAACAGGTTTCTCCAGCTCTGCCCATTCTCAAATCTGCCCCTAGTGGGGATGGCTTCTTGCTTTGAAATAGGAGTGAGGTTTTCAGTGAGAACTGGCTTGTCCTGGCAAAACTCTAGGTTCCTGTTAAGGAAGGTCCAGAAGGGTGTAGAATTGGAACACAGTTTTTCCCTCCTCTTGTCATCTCCCCTTAAAACAATACATCACAGGCTGGAGAGAGAAAGGAGGGTTAGAAAGAACACTGAGAATCAGAGACTACAGTTTACCACAGAGACATGCCACTTCTCACCCATAAGACTGGCAAGAATAAGTGATTTGGTAATGGGGCAAAGTTAGCGAGGCGGTGGGGCAAAGTCTCACTCATATACTGCTGGTTGGAGGGTAAATTGGTGTTGCTCCCTTGGAGGGCAATTTGGCAGGATCTTTTTTCTTTTTTTTACATCTTTATTGGAGTATAATTGCTTTACAATGGTGTGTTAGTTCCTGCTTTAGAACAAAGTGAATCAGTTATATATATACATATGTTCCCGTATCTCTTCCCTCTTGCGTTTCCCTCCCTCCCACCCTCCCTATCCCATCCCTCTAGGTGGTCACAAAGTATTGAGCTGATCTCCCTGTGCTATGCGGCTGGCAGGATCTTTTAAACCTGAAAATGTGAAATTCTGTCAACCAGCGCTCTACCTGTAAGCATATGGCTTAGGGAAGAGTATGCACAAGGAAGCAGATATGAGCAGCGATTAGTGACAGACCAGAAACAAGCCATACGCCCACTGGCAGAGGAATGGATAAGATAAATATAGTATATTCACATGGCAGAGTACTATATAGCAACTTAAAAGGAATGAAAAGAGATATAGGTATTAGAAAGAGGAGACTGAAAAAGCATAATGTTGCGTGAAAAAAGCAAGCAAGTTACAGGATGAAATACAAAGTAGCAAAACACACACACACGTGCACACCAAACAATGCTACATCCCCATAGGTACGTGGCTGCTGGTAGAGAATATTCTCTTGTAGAGAATGTTCTGAAAACATACATACCAACCTGACAACAGTGTTCCCTTTGGGAAGGGAGCTGGGATTGGAGCATGGGGAACAAAGGGGCCCTACCTTTATTTGAAGTCGCCTAGTGTTTTTTTTAAAGATAATATAAATACATGATTTTCAAACTCTTTTTTAATTTTAAGAGAATAAAAAGCATTGCTCATTTAGTGTTTTCCCTGCAGCCTGGGACCAATGGAGATATCGGAATGCCTGCTCTGGGGTAAAAAGGCAAACCTTGGGCCAGAGCCTGGGTTCCAGCCAGGACAGTGTTTCTGCCTGGACCACCACAGCTGTGATGGCAACAGCCAGGGCCCCGCAGGAACAGGCTGGGCTGTTTCCAAGTCAAGCAGGCCTCACGGCTGGGCCCTTGATCAGGAGCCCAGAGCCCCGGATCCTGAGCACAGTTTGGCCACCAACACTACAGTTCCTTCTCTCTCTGCCTCAGTTGCGTCTTCCATCCCAGGAGGGGTCTGGGCTCAGGGGTCCCTAAGACCCTCCTTATTTTTGTGGGAACATGCCTCAGCCTGTCAGAGCTGAGGCGTGAGATGGATGGGGCTGCGACCTGCAATGGCCAGACTGGAAGCTGGCTGCTAGCACTGAATGTCAGCTGAGGGTTTTAAAGAGCTGGACAGGCAAGGGTGTGAGGGCCCCAGGAGGAGAGACAGCACAGTCCTGCCCGGCAGGAAACCCCAAAATGTCTGCCAATGGCTCGTGGTTCACACGAGGCCTGTCGGGCCCATTCTTGCCATCATGGTCCTCCCTGGCTCTCAGCTGTTTGAGGGCAGTCACATGCCTCCTGAGCAGTCTCTTCTCAAGGCCCATCACTCCCAGTTCCTTCAGCCCTTCCTCAGAGGGCTTGGTCTCCAGGCCTAGCAAGACAGACACAGTCTCCATGTGTGGTCTGAGCAGGTGCCAGAAGCGCTGGACTGTGGCCTCCTCTCTGTGGACCCTCCACTTTCTCGCTTAATCCAGCCCAAGCCGGAGGAGCATTTTTCACGAATAGCAGCACACTGAGGAAGCCAATTGAAATGCAGTTGAAATGCATCCCCCAGCCCAAAGCCTTCCTTCCTGCCAAGCTCCTGTCCTGACTGCTGTGATTTGTTTTCAGGCCCCCAGGGCGGGATGTTAAATCTATCCCTTTTAAATTCTCCCCTGTTGGCTTTTCCAGCCATCATTTCAACCTGTAAATAATAATAATAATAATGGCAGCTACCATTTATTGAGAGCTTATCACTTGCCAGAAATTTTGCCTAAGGCCTCTCATGCCATCCTCGCGACCATCTTATGAAGCAGGTACTGTAACAGTCTCATTTTACAGGTGGGGAAAGGGAGGCCCAGCGAGGTTAAGCCACTTGCCCAAGGTCACACAGCCAGGGGTGGAGACTGCATTAAGCCCTCGTCGAGGGCCCACGTGCTAAACACTATGAGCCACTGCTTTGTGGCTCTCACCTCTGGTGTCCAACATTTCACTGCCACTCCCCACAGCGGTACAGCCTCAAGATCGCTTTCTAGGCCTCTTCCAGACCACTGATGAAAGTGAGGAGAACGCTGAGCTGGCCTAGGACTAGTGAGGTCTGGGGCCTCCACCCAGGGAAGGACTCGCACCTTGATGTCCATCAAGGAGATGGCACACAGCAGTGATGGAGAATAAGCACCTGGACTCTGGAGTCAGACAAAACCAGACTTGGATCCCAGCCCCGCCACTGCTTCCTTGCTTTGTGATTTTGGGCAGATTGTTGATAATCCTCTTCTCCAGCAGAATAGGAAAAACTGTGGCACCTGCCCCGCCCTGTTGTGGAGGAGAATCCAGCAAGGTGTGTGCCACATTCACCCATTTATTCCCTGTACATTTATTGAGCACTAGTTAGTTGTACTAAGGCAAGAGCTCTACTGAGTTTTAGCAGGGGCTCAATAAATATATATATAAGGCGATGGGGTAGAGCCCGGCCTGTAGAAAGCGCTCAGAAGATGGAGCTACTGCTGTGGTTGTGACTGGCTCCAGCGCATCCTCCCTCCAGGTCTCTCCCTAAGCAGCCCGCCTTGTCTTACTTGTTGAAATTTCGATACTCCGCCAGGCTGGGGGTATGACTTCTGCCTTCGCCCAGGTCGTCCTGGTAGCTGACGAACTCCTGCCGTGGGCAGCTGTAGCCCTTGGGGATGGCCGTGTGGTTGAACTTCTCGGGAGGGACGCCCTTCAGTGGCTCGGCATAGCCTAGTGGGTGGAGCATGGCACGTGGGAGGTGGGCGAGCGGGACGCCTGGGCTCCTTTTAACCTTGCCGCCACGCCCCGCTGCAGACACTGTTTGGGGGGGGGCTAGGAAAGGGGAGTTGGGGGAGGGGGTGGAATGTGATGCTAAAGTTGCTCCAGCAAAGAGGACCCTTCCCCATCCCTGGAAACAAGGAGGACGGAGCAGAGGAATGGCAAGTTGGGGCACAGACTCTAGTCTTGCCTCGGACCCTGGCTGGCTCTGTGACCTTGGCGCATTGCTGCGCTACTCTGGGCTTGTGTTGGGTCTTTGGAGTGGGGTGAGTGTGTGTGTGTGTGTGTGTTGGGAAGGAGGTGGACTAGACGCTCTCTGGATGCTCTTCCTGCCCCACCGTGGAGCTCGCCCACGCTACGGTCCCCTGGTCCTGGGACGCGGGCAGGCCACTTACCTGGCGCCAGGGCACTGGGGCTGTGGGCACTCACTGGCCGGGCGGCTGTGGGCTGGGCATCCTCAGGGCCCCCGGGCCCTGAGGTCGGGAAGATGTGGAGCTCAGAGCGGTAGTTCTGCCCCTCGGAGCTATTGGCAGCCTAGGCACAGGGGCGGGAGCTCAGAGGTGGTGGACCGCGGAATCTGAGCTGCCTGGCCCCTTGCCCCAGGCTTCCGCCACTTCGGGGTCTCTGTCCATGCTCACCATCCCAGGTTCCGCTGTTCCGGTCACCTTCTCCTTGGCGCTTCCTGCCACGAGCTGGGGGGAGGGGAGGGGCAAATAAACCGCAGGAAGGCTCAGCGGAGCAGGAGGCCAGGGTTCTCCCTCCACTAAAAAAAAGGCAGGGGGTGGTGGGAGGTCATAATCCTAGAGCCCACCTCCCAGGGATGTTTTTGGGGGAGGATGAATTAATAGTGTAGAGCGCTAAACCCTGGAACAGAGAAGTGCTCTTATATACGTTAGTTGCTATTATAGTAGTTGCTATTATAGTATTGACCCTGGGCATATAATATTTAACCTCTCTGAGCCACAGTTTCCTTCCCTGTGAAGTGAAGATGATGATAATAATATCGCTCTCTGATCATTAAATGAGATGATGCCTGCAAACTGCTTAGCTAGTACCGTCATAAGCACGTAGCAAAGGTAGGTGTTTTGTCATTTTTATTATTCTGCCACATCGATCCCTCTCATCGTCTCCTGTTTCATCCAGAAATTGAGTGGAGTAGGATGAAAGTCCCCTGAGTTCATTAGAAGTACCTGAAACTGCCTGCCACCTTTTTGAAGCCGGGGGACAAGCCATTCTTGCCTCCTTTCTCTACCAGCTGACTGTCTCGTGGCCTTTGCCTTCTTCCAGTGGGAAAAAGAGGACGGCATTCTGCATTTTCCATCTTAGATCAAGCTCAAGTGTAATCTAAATCCTGCTTGCCGCAAATTCAGCCCAGAGCACCTGACTATTCTTCTGCACTTTTTGTAGGAGTCAGAGTCCCTTCACTCCATGGGGCATCCTGTCCGATACACTTTAGGTATTGTATCTGGGGAAAGGTGCCTAAAGGGCTAACCCTTTTCTAGGATCACCTAGCAAGGCAGAGGTCAATCTGATGGCAATATCACAGCTGTCCCCGGCTGGAACTTGAGGGACCCCCCCCACAGAGGGCAGAAGTCCTATCTGGCGCATTGTTTGGCTCTAGGCTAACGACTGGCCCTCTCTGGGCCTCAGTTTTCCTGTGAACACAATGAAGGCTTACTCACCACACGCGGGCTGGCTGCAAACTCAAAGGTGAATTTCTGCATGCGGCGCTGTCTCTTCTGGAAGAGGAGGGATCCTCGGTTGTTACGCAGTGATAGCTCTTCCATCATCAAGTCCTGGGGCACGCTCAGCTTCTTGCCCAGGTCCAGCAAAGGGACTGCCCAGAGAGGCCAGAGGGAGCTCTTACTACCAAACCCTCAGGGCACTCCAGGTTGCTGCCTCTAAGGGGACCTCCGCACAGCACCGTCCACTGTGTATGAGAGTGCCGATTTTGTCCCACACTTGCTGACCCTGGGTGTCATTATTCTTAGGAATCTTTGCCCACCCAATGGGCGGAAATGACTCCTCTGTGTTTAATTATCATGTGTTTGACACTCAGTGAAATTGAGCATCATTTCAGGTGTTCTTTGGCCGGGTATATTTATTCCATGCATTTCCCATGCAGCTCTTTGCCCATAGGGGTGGAGGTAGTGGGTAATGATCAGATTCTAGGTATCTTTTAAAGGTAGGCCATGGGTGTGGGCTGTGAGAGACAGAGAGAGAGGTGTGGGAGGTAAAGGCAAGGTTTCTGGGAGGATGGAGTAGCCGCTCTCTGAGATGGGAAGGCTGGAGGAGGAGGAGATGTGAGGAAAGACCAGGCATTCCGTTCTAGACATGTCTTCTTTTAATGTTAAAATAGCCTTTTATTATTATAAAAACAGCATATAAGTGCATTGAAGAAAGTTAGAAAATATAGACATAAAAGAAAAGAAGGGCTTCCCTGGTGGCACAGTGGTTGAGAGTCCGCCTGCTGATGCAGGGGACATGGGTTCGTGCGCCGGTCTGGGAGGATCCCACATGCCGCGGAGCGGCTGGGCCCGTGAGCCATGGCCGCTGAGCCTGCGCATCCAGAGCCTGTGCTCCACAACGGGAGGGGCCACAACAGTGAGAGGCCCGCGTACCACAAAAAAAAAAAAAAAAGAAGAAGAAAAACACCATTTTCTACCATCCAGAGGTTGCCACTACTGACACTTTAGTGTATATCCTTTTCCGTCTTTTTCACTGACTATGTATTCATATGTGACTTTTTAACCAAAATGAAATCATAGCACAGCTGCTTTGTAACTTTTTATCAGTTAAAGATCTCCACCTTTCCAAGTGAATGAATTTTTTTTATATATAATGCCTAGTCTATGTTCAAACTCCCCTAATTGTCTCCAAAACTGAGTATAATGTTTGAAGAGCCTTGTAGGCATCCCAGCGGAGATGCCGAGTAGGGAGCTGGATATATGAGTCTAGTGTTCATGGGAGAAAATTGACCTGGACATAAAATTTGGGACATCAGGAAATACAAATGGTATTTGCTGTTGTTGTTTTTTTAATGAAGACTGTCCCGTTTATTTCTTTTCTCATAGTTAGGACCAGTCATTATAGCCATGTAGACGGATTCCAGGGCTGATGACCGTCCTTAGTAGTTTGGTAGCCCATCCATATCCTTGATGCTTTCCCCACCAGCAAAACACATACTTTTATGTTGGCGCCACAAGGGAAGACTTTTGGAAGAAAGGAGTGTCAGCATGGTGAGGACGTTGGTAGGAGAGGAAATGTATGGGCAGCACGGGAAGACTTGTCATCTCTACAATCAAACACACATAGGTTCATATTCTAGCTCTCTGAATGGTATTTGGAGCCTGGAGGCTAGGTGAGATCTCCAAGGATATGAGAATGGATAAAGAGATCCAAAGACTGAGCCCCGGGGCCTCCAACATTTAGACTGAGGAGATGAGCCCCAGCCCTGGAGCCTGGGAGAAAACACCCAGCAAGTTAGGAGGAAATCTAAAGACTGTGGTGTCCTAGAACCAAATGATGAAAGCGTATTAGGCAAGATGGACTGATCAACCGAGTCAAATGTTACTGATATGTCAAGTAAGAGGAGGGCTGAAAACTGACCATTGTATTTAGTAACATGGGGTTATTATTGGCAATCTCCACAAAAGCAGTTCCTGTGGAGTATTTGGGCGTGAAAGCCTTATTAGACAGAGTTCGAGATTAGAGGACAGAGGAACAGTTTGACACAACACAAGGAAGCAATGAGCCAAATCTAGGATGTGGGACGTTCTACAGGGCAGGTGGCCCGGTGTCTTCAAAGGAGTGAATGACATGGGAAAAAAGGAGGCGGGGGCAGTGTTTTAGATTAAAGGAGATTTAAGAGACATAGCTACCAAATAAAAACAAGGGCCCTTGAGGGTACAGTTATTATGCTAAGTGAAATAAGTCAGATAGAGAAGGACAAATGCCATATGATTTCACTTATAGGCGGAATATAAAAACAAGCAAACATAAACCAAAATAAATGATCAAACCAAACCAAACATCAACAAACATGTAGATACAGGGAACAGAGTAGTGGTTCCCAGAAGGGAATGGGGGTCGCGGGGGAGGGTGAAATGGGTAAAGGGGATCAATTGTATGATGAAGGATAGAAACTAAATTTTTGGTGGTGCACATACTGTAGTGTATACAGAAGTAGAAACTTAATTCTGTACACGTGAAACTATCAATATATAACGTTAAATATGAACCAATGCTACCTCAGTTAAAAAGTGGCTCTTATTTGGATCCCCGTTAACTAGAAAATTGGAGCAAGTTGACCATAGTACTGGCTATTAGATAGTATTAAATCAACATTTAATTTTGTTCAGTGTGTTAATATCTTTGTGGCATGTAAGGAAATGTCCTTTTTATTACTTTCTGTGAAGTATTTGGGGGATGAAATGACATGCTCTTTGGGATTTGCTCTGGAACCCAGGAATAAAAGGAGGACCACAGGGATTTGCACTCTCAACTTTTGTGTGTGTGTGTGTGTGTGTGTGTAAGTTGGTTAATAAAATGTGAAAAAGAGAGGAGGGAAGTATAGACAGCTGCTTTGAGGAGGTGTGCTCTGAAGGACCATGGCTGGGGGCAGCTGTGGAAGCAGGAGTGGTTTGCTCGCTTGTTGGTTTGCTTACATGCTTGCTTGTTTTTAAAGAGGGAGGAATAATAGCATGTTTGTTAGCTGATGAGAAAATCTGACGATGCGATAAAGAGAGGGGAGAATTACTGAAGGAATGTCTTGAGCAGGAGAGAGGGCAGGGAGGGTGTTCAGTGCCCAGCAAGAAGGGTTGGCTTCACACAGTGCAAGGAGAGTTCATCTATCGTATCAGGAAGGAAAACCGAGAACAGGGACACAGATGCAAACAAGTGGACAGATGTGGAGGCGGGAGCTTGCAGAAGTTCTCTTTTGGCCACTTTACTTTTCTCGGTGAAATAAGAAGCAAGGTCATTAGCTGAGAATGAAGGTGGGGGAGGAGGTATTGGAGGCTGGAGAAGAGAGGTTGCTAAAGTTATCTCAGAGAACAGTAGGGGAGAGTGAATGGGTCAGGGATGGGTGATGTGGTCACCAGGCAACAGTGAGGGCCATTCAGGTGCTGTGATTCATCCCATTCAATGGAATCCTAAACAGCGTTTTAAAAAAGGAGGCTGATGTTTCTTTCATCCTTACAGCAAATAGAGAGACAGCACCTTCTACATGTTAGGATCAGAAAGAAATCCACTGTAGATTAAAAGGGGGAAAAAAGGAAATTTCAGAAGAATCTGTATTCTAACATCCCACTCGTATATTTTAAAAAATAAACACATGTTTATGTATGCATTGAAAAATCTGCAAGGAGATATGCCAAATATTGGCAGTGACAATTTGGGGACCTAGGAAGGAGGAGGGCTGGAAATTGTTTGCATTGTTTTTGTATTTGAACAAGAAAATGTACTGCATATTTAAACAGATGAAAGACCACATATACCTAAATACATAATAAAAGTCCCCTGGCATCATATTCTCAAATGCTGTTCAGCTGAACTGAGCTCAATATTAAAAAAAAAAAAAAAAAAAAGCTATAGATAAGACCTATTTGACTAAACAATTCCACTTCTAGGCGTTCGTCCTCGGGCAGAAAAGTTGAAGAAACATGCCTGAAGATATACATACAAGGATGTTTACTGCAGTGACCTTTTGAATTGTGAAAACTGGGAATCAATCTTGCGGTGCATGCTGCCCAGATGCCCTTTATCAGTGACTAACAGCTCACAACTGCCACCTCTACAGAGAACTGCCCCGGTGAGTAGAGGCTGCAACAGCCCCCTTGCTGAAGATGAGATGAATTCTGTAGGGCAATTAATTTATGCTTTGGAGCCCACATCCTTACTTAGCAATTTCCTCTGCCGGATTGTGCTTTTGTCACTTCCCTTCTCCTAGGAGTGGGAGCTCAACAAGTCACTTGTTTGGGAATCCTCAGGCTCTACTCCTAAGGGTCCCAACCTGGGCTGAGCCTTCATGGCCTCCCTTAGGGGATGTGTGTGTGTAAATATATATAATATCTTATATGCTGGGGGAGCGAGGGGAGGGGAGGGGTGAGATAAGTCATACTAGGATGGAAAGAAGTCTGTGGTGTGCCGCTAAGTGAAAAAAATTTAAGATGACGAACACAGTGTATAGTATTTAGCCCGTGTGTGTGTTTATATAAACATGTTTATATATGAACAGAAGAAGGATTTACACAAAACTGTTAACAGTGGTTCTCTCCAGATGGTTTTTTTATGAGGAACTTTCACATTCAAAGTCATTCATGTCTGCTTTGTCTGAATATTCTATAAAATGAATGTTTCATTTATATAACCATGTGGTAAAGGAGCAGTTTTGGAGACAGATCTGGGGTCAAATCTCAGTTCTACCACCTACTATATATGTGACTTCCTAGCTTCTCTGACCCCTGTTTTCTCATCTGCAAGATGGGTGTGATCGTATCTAACTTACAGAGTTGTTGTGAGGGTTATATATATAACGAAAGGTACAAATGCTCTTAGCACAGTATCTGAGACATAGTGAGCACACAATAACGGTAAGTGTTTTATTATTATTATTTTACGATGGCTATCTTTCGGCGGTGACACCATGAGATTTTTTCCTTTCTACTTTTCTTTAGCTTCAAAATTGTCCTTAATTAATACCTTAGCAATCGTCAACAATTCACGTATTTCCAGTCTGGCGTAAACGTTGTGTGTCAATATTTGGGGGTCTGTAACTAATTAATTACTTAGACAAGAGAAAAGAAAATGCATTGCCTGATTCTTCTAGTTAGCGCATCAGTACCTCACAAAGCTTGTGTATTTCAGCACAGAAAATCATGGAATAAAAAAAAAAAAAATGACACCAACAAAAGGAGGCAAGAACATACAAAACAAGTTAAAAGTACGACTCACACATAAAGTCATACACATGATTAAATACTTCCTAGAACACTGAAGGAGTTAAAAGTGCAGCAATGCCCTTAGACAGGGGTTTATCAGAGCTTGGTTCACTTCCCACCTGCATCAGAATCACCTGGGTACTTGGCTAAAAGGCTAGTGTATGGCCTCCTCCCCAGGTCCCCTGAATCAGAATTCCTGGGGGTTGGTGCTGGGAATCTGTATTTTTAACCAACAACGCCATGTCACTGCGATTCACAGTGAAGTTTGAGAGTCCTGACTTAGCTAAGTTTGTTTTTAAAATATTTGAAATGCTCTAAAGTAGGCCAAATCAACAGACTCCAAAATTATGCCAAGAGGTTTTGTAAAGTTGGTAATCATGTATTTTAGATGATTTATGCATTGGATGAATGTGCTTTTAAGTGAAATGGTTTGAGATCGGGCAGCCTATTCCTGCCCCCCTGCCCCGCTCTCCCCTGACCCCTTGTCTCTTGCCATGGGGGCTCGGGGAGACGGCCCAGTTAAAACAAGCAGGGGCAATCTATGGGACGCTTGGGCCATTGTTAGGATTGAATCTGGGGCCAGAGCCCTCAGAGCTCTATTTGGGGCTGAGGTAAGGACTTAGGTGGGGGCAGGATCCAGTCTAGGGCACTCAACCTCAGCTCTTGGGGGTGCGGGCATCAGAGCAAGGCCCTTCCCAGTGCTGCGGGAAACTTCCCAGCCCAGGCGGCAGATTCCACAGGCCGGCCTCGAACTCACACCTGTTTGCCCAGGCCTGGGGCCAGCAGGCCTGAGTGACTGCAGCCTGGGAGCAAGAAAGCATGGGATCTGAGGAATGCTCACGGGCTGGGTCAACCGTACCTGGTTCAGTGAGGTCCCCCATGGTAGTCATTACCGGCCCCTTCTGCTCCTTGGGAATCGTCCTGTGGAGGAGAGACTGCCACAAATGGTCCAGGCTGCCTCCGTTCCTCCCCAGACCTCCCAATCCTTGGTCTACCCAGCCCCGGCCCTGCGCAGCCTTGGCCCACACCAAAGTCTCAAGCAAGGGTGTCTGAGCTGGAAAGAGGAGGCTGAGGTCCACGGAAGAAAAAGGAGATGCTCAGGGTCACATAAATCTGCTTCCTTGGTGCTAGGGAAGCACACCGCATTGGGGGTAGTTTCTGGGACATTAGGAGAAGGGGAGGCGAGGGTCTCTGACTGTTGTTGTCCACTGACTCAAGTGAGCGCTAATCAGAGGCTGAAAGAGGTTGGAGGTTGAAGTCAGGGGGAGAGGAGCACGGGTGGTTAGGCTGAAGCTGCACTGGGGTCTGCGAGGTGCGCCCCTCCTCTCCTCAGGACTCGGCTCTGAGGCTTGAGGGCGCAGGCTGGTCCAAGGACACTGAAAACAACCATCAGCCCCCTTCCTACCCCCGTCCTTCAGTTCACTTAACATGGTGTCCTTTTCTCCCTCGCTCCTTCTCTCCCTCTTCCTCCATCCCCCCATTTGCATCTTATGGCATGTCCCAGGAATCTTGGAGGTGATTTACAAATAAAATGAGGTCCAAAGCCCCAGAGTAGCCCTGCAGGCCCCAAGTCTAGATCCCCTAACTCGCCCCCAGGAGAGAAGGCAAAGTCCTTGAGCCTCCTGATGGCCTTACCAACCCTTGTACCCTTCTGCTTGGCTTCCAGGTTTTTCTATATTTCTTCTTTTAGAAAAACAATCTGCCTCCATCTGTGCCCCCCACGCCCATACCCAGCCCCGGGTCCGTGGGCACTGAGCTGGACGGCCTGGATTCTAATCGGTGTCCCTGACTCCCTCGGTAACTGTGAGCAAGTAGCTCTCCTGTAACCTGAGGAGAATGGGCTACATCGTGGGTATCCATGGATGTGCTTCAGGGCATACACGGACCCCCTCAAACTGTGTGCAAACATGAGTACACATGCATTCCTTGGGGGCGATGCCCACGAGCTGGTGGCCGGTGCTCCATATGGGACCACTTAGGGTTCCACAGTCCCCGGATCTGTTTCTTGACAAACACTCTCCTTACAGAAATTCACAGACATTGGGAAGGACCCCGCCCCTCATTTTACAGACAGGGACCCTGCTTCCCTCTATTGCTGAAAGATCTTGGAGTCCTGAGCAGAGCCATTACCTACCCCAACCTTGAACCCTAGCCACCCCCTCTCCATTTAACCCAGAGTAACCCAGAGCTTAGAATCCCTCCCTTCCCAACTCAGGATCCAGGCTTCCACGAGGCCCCACCCTCCCCGGACCCCCTCGGGCCCTTCCTCTGCTTACGGGAAGGGGCTCTGGGAATTGGCTCCCCCCCACTGCCCACCCCCCCACAGCGCCTCGAGCTCCCCTTGAGTCCTGGTACCTGAGAGATGGAACCACAGTGGGCAGGAGGGAGTGTCAGACCCTCAGATTAACACCTCTGTTGGGAAGCTGAGAGTTGAGTGGTCGGTGTCTGTGCAGGCGGTCATCAGTGAGCTGGGTATGCCTTGCCTCTGGCTCTGGCCTCAGCTGACGAGAGTTGTCCTTGCCTTGTCGTGGCTCATAGCCTTATTTCGGGCTGCAACAGGATCCAGGGACAGATGCTAAAAGCACCAGGCCCCAGGGAAGACAGGTGCCCCGGCAGCAGGCCCTTGCAAACAGAAGGCCTTGCACACGTACAGTACACATACGTATGCACACACCAAAGTCACCTGGAAACGCTGAGTGAGTCACCGGTCCCCTGAGCCTGCGAATTGGATCCTTAGGGCCTAGATCGGGGCCTGGTAGGAACTCAGTAGATATTTGCTGAATGAGTGATTGAATGGGTAGATTGATGAATGAATTGTCCCCCAGTAACTTTGCTTGACTTGTTCATTCCTCCTTTCCTTTCTTCCTCTGCTTCCTTCCTTCCTCCCTTCTTCCCTCCCTCCCTCCCTCCCTCCACCTTCTCACATTCTCTGAGCCTCTCTCTATGGACTGAAAATAAATAAGGCAGGGCTCTGTCCTCAAGGAGCTCAGCCAGGCCTGTGTCAGACCTGTAAACAGCCTTTGCGCCGCATCACGGAAAATGATCTGGGAGAGCCAGGGAAGGGTGCCACCAGCTCGGCCTGGGGATGGGGAAGGCCTCCCAGAGGAGGAGACATTTGCGCTGGGCCTTGAAGTCTGAGTGGGAGCTCACAGGCAGAGAGGGGCACGGGCACTGCAGGCTGAGGCCATGTCACACATAGGATGTGAGGGGCCAGCGAGGAGAGCTAGAACTAGGGGCTGGGGTGGTGCTGAGAGATGAGGCCAGACAGGTGGGCAAGGGCCAGATCACAGCAGGCTTTTCAAATGTACAGTGTATCTTATAAAAGGGCTGTTGGAGTTTAAGGCGGTGGAACGGAGCAGTCACGTGGTCATTTTCCAAAGATATCTCTGGCTGCCCTGTGGAAAGTGGGTTGGCGGGAGTTAGTCTTCAGGCAGGAGGATTTCACTGTGGTCAGGTGAGACCTGGGAGTGGCTGGACCAGGGAGGCGACAGAGGGCATGGAGAGGAGGAGAGGAGCTTGAGGGGTATTTGAGGGATCACCAGGTCCCAGTTAGAGACTGGATGTGGGAGGTGAGGAAAGGGCCGCTCCCGTTTCTGGATTGCATCATTCAAGGAAAATAATGGTGAGGAGTAGGGGGAATGGGGGCAGCTTGGGGTTGGGGGCAGAGACTGAGTTCAGTTTGGGGTGAAATTGGTTTGGCGTGTCTGGGCACCAGGATCACCAGTAGGCAGGGGGATACTGTGCTCAGGAGAGGGTCCTGCTGAAGATAGAGTCAGAGGTGCACTAACCACTACCAGGGAAGGGTGGGACCAGCAGGGATATGCCGGGTCCAGGGCAGGGAGCTCCTGTACCTGTGTGCTGGATAGACTGTCCAAGGGCATATCTCTTAAGAAGAAGCCTGGACTCTGCTGTGGACCCCCTGAACTCAGCTTCCTGCCCGTCAGAGTCCTTTGCCCAGCCTCTGCAGGGCCTGAGCTTTTAGATAGGAAGGTGAGGGATCTTGGCCTCACCTGGGAGTGGGGCCCCAATCCCCTTCTCTGGGCAAAGGACGCCCCCATCAGGAGAGGAGCACTCCTGATGGTCTGGATCCTGAGTTCTCTAGGGTTGGCTGGACTCTGATGTTACCTCTTGTAGGGGCTCCTCCTCCTGTCTGAAGCCCTGACCTGCCATCAGGAAGCAGCCCCAGAGCACTGGGCCCTGATGCAGCTTGGCCCTGGCCACTCCAGTGACAGTGTCCTGGGGTCAGGGCCTGGGCAATACCACCTTGAGACATCACCTCACCAACTCACTCATTACACAGATAGGGAAGCTGAGGCCTGGAGAAGGAGTGGGTTTACCGAGGGTCACCCAGCTAGTAGATGATAGGACCAGAACTTCAACCCAGGGACTTCTATGGCCCAGAGTGTTTTCATTGTTCCCCATCTCTGTTCATGATTGTTACTTCCCAAGCTCCCATCCCATGTGTATCAAACATCCTCATCCACCCAGCATCCTATGGACTGTTCCATGGGTGGGGAAAAGGGAAGGGCTTTAGACATAGCTGAAAATGACACAGGAGACAGAAAGATGCAGGAAGCATTTATTGAGGGCCAGAGCTGAATTCTACAGGAGGCAAAAGGCATGACACAGGCAATTTCTAGTGGGTTAGAGGAGAGGACTGGGGGAGAAAGCAGTTACAGGGAGCGAACAGCCAGACAGAACTGCAGCTTCCCAAGGCTGCCTCCTGCTGGCTCTTTGTGGGAAATGCAGGTAGAAGTGGATTTTCTCTGCCACTGCATCAACTAGTGGCCTGATAGTGTCTTTGCTCTGAAAGAGGCCCTTAGCCCCAGGCTCCCATGCTACAGGGGTCCCTGAAGCAGGTGGGGACTTCAGTAATGTGATCACTCATCACTGACAAGTTGGAGCACCCTCTCGTCTTCCTACCAACAGGGCCTATGTTCCCAATCTTTAGGCCCTGGGAATCCTTTGGGATCAGTCCTTTATTCCAAAGCACCCCACCCTCACCCTGACTCCCATCCTAACCCCAGCTTGCCCTAGCCTCAATTAGGGGTTCCTGGTCTAAATCACCCTGAGGGATGGGTAAGTCTCCTCCTAACCCCCAAATCACCCTCTGTCCCTCATCTTTAGCAACATCCTGGTATCCTTTCACTTACATACATACCTTTGATCCTCAGCCAATTCCAGCCCCCCCACCCCACCAACCCTCACACACTTAGTTTCCTGAAACTGATATTCTGAACTTCTAGAGGGCACCAGCAGCCAACTCTGGAAACTATAGGACCGAGGTACATTCCTCCCTGTGTCCCTCCTGGGGATTGGAATCAGAGTCACTATAGCCTAAGGGACAGGCTAGGGCCTGCAGCCAGGCTCCCCAAGGTCACTGGGCACCAGACACTGGCTAGGCCAGAGTGTGATGGGAAAGAGATGAGGCAGAACAGGGCCCCATCATCTGGGCACAGTATGGATGCTGGGGCCTGAAACTGAAGAGTGGAGTACTTCCTAAGGAATCAGAAACATAGGCAGACTCTGGTCTAACCCCTCACTCACCCACCCAAGCTCATCTCCCTAGCCAATCCTCCAGCACTACTCTCCCTCCCTTCCTAATACTGTGGAATGCATTTCAGGACTGGAAGAGCCCCCAGAGGTCATCTGAGCCAGTCCATTCCCTACTAGAATCTCCTCTGTGCATCCTGGCCACTGCTTGCATACCACCCGTAACAAAGAACTCTTTGCCTCCCTCTTTCCAAATGGGCAACCTCAAACTCAAGGCTACCAGGTAAAGCCAGAGGATAACAGATAGCTCCGTATCAACTCTTCTCTGCCCAGCTCAGCTTTGAGCCCAGAGCCTGCCATGAAGGGGCCTGGAAGGGATAGATGGGTTGGAGACACCTATAGCATCATTCCTGGAGACCCTGGGAAGCCTGAATTGGGATGGAGAAAAAAGCCTGAGAGGGATCTGAGAGGAGGAATCTTCCCTCCTCTTCTCTCCAGAGAAGCCAGCAGGGCACCTTGAGCTGGCCTGGGAGACCCTCTCTAAAGGTCACCATGGTAAAAATAGAGCTTGTCTGGGAAGGGATGGAAAACAGCTGCTCCTGCCTGGGACTTGGTGCCAGGGAGGCAGATGGTCAAGCCAGGGCCTGGACAAGGAACTCAGGCGTAGGATCCTCTGAACACACCCCTCATTTACCAGACTCCAGAGATCAGAGCCAGGAAGGGGGGGGAGGGGAGGGGCGGGCGGAGAGTATGGAACCCTGCAATGCAGCAAGTCTAGGGGTCCATACATACAACACCCTGCCTCTTCCAAGGCACTAGTGTGTGTGTACTGATAGAAGGGGTAATTTAGAAGTTTGGAGATTGCCTTGGCCAAAGCTCTATTAAACAGATGGGAAAGCTGAGGAGCAGAGGAAGGGTCTTTCCCACAATGACTGAATGACAGAGCAAGGGCTAGAACCCAAGCTTGGATCACCACCCCAACCCCAAGCCCAGAGCTCTCCTCCCCTGACCCCTTATCTCTGGGGCTATCAAAGAGGCCAGACCCTTGGGGACATGGTGCTGGGAGCTCCCAAGCCCCACGACACTTTCTGGCTCGGCTCTCCCGGGGCAGGGATGGGGTGTGGGCGGGGAAGCCTTTAGGTGGTGCAGGAGGCCTCCGTGGGTAGGTTGCCACGCTTGAGCCTCAGGCTGCCGTTCCATCCGCGGGGACAGATGTTGTAGCCGAGGATGCCGGGCGACTTAGCCCCAGAGTCCTCGGAGTCGAGGGACACATCGGAGTCCGTGGGCGAGCGGCGGTAGGGGAAGGGCCTGGGTCGCGCGGGCAGCGGGCTCCGGGGACTAGCGCAGGGCGAGGGCCCGGCGGGCAGTGGGCTCCGGGGGATGGGAGCGAACGTTGTCCCGGGGTCCGCGGCCTGGCCGGGTCGGGACGGCAGGGGCGAGCGCATGCGCGGCGGCGGTGGCGGCGGTGGCAGCGCCCTCGGCGGGGAGAAGGGCCGAAGGCTCTCAGCGCCCGCCGGCCGCGGGGAGGCGCTCTTGCGCCGGGCCGCGTTGATGATGTTTCGCGCCAGGAGCGCCTGCAGCTGGCGGCTTGGGGGCCGCGCCTCGGTCTCAGGTCGCAGAGGGGATACGGAGCGCTCGCTCCACGAGGGGGACATGGGCGGCGGCGGCGGTGGCGGCGGCGGCGGCGGCGGCGGCGGCGGCAGCAGCGGCGGGGGGCTGCTCAAGCTGCTCCCGCGGCCCGGCTCCCACGGCCCCGGGCTCACCCAGCCGTCCAGGCTGCTGGGGGGCCGGGACGCGCCCGGCGTCCAGGGCGGGGAGGTGGGCAGGTTCTCTCGGCGGTCCTGGGGAGAGAACAGAGAGGGTGGGGGCAGGCGTTAGTGCTGGGTTCCTCTATACCGGGGTTTCAGAAGGGATCGAGTTGGCTGTGTCCATTGTACAGAGTCGGGAAGCCAGCGACCAAAGTCAGGTAGTGCCTGCAGAAAAACGCAGGTGCCCCAACTCTCATCTTTCAGGTGCTTGAACGAGCCCACGCTGCCTGCCCCTGCGCTTAGCAGGGAGGCAGATGACTGGCGGTTTAAGAACGCTCGCTTTGGAGACAGACCCCTTTGTTTACTGAATGAACTTGGGCAAGTTACTTCAGCAAAAGAAGCAACTCGAAGCCCCTGGGCTGCAGTTTCCTCCTCTGTGAAATGGGAGTATAATATCAGCATGTATCCTATAGGATTGTTGTGAGGAGTAAATGAGATAATTTACATCAAAGACTATCACAGTATGAGAAGGTTCCCTAGAAGAGAGTAGGTGCGCAATAGATGTTAGTTACCTTAAAGACATACTGGAATGATACACATGAAACTAACCAGAGTGCCTCTCTGTTAGGAAATGGGGTGAACAGGGCAGGGGACACAGCCACAGGAGTGGGAATAAGGCTTCTAATGTATTATATACTTTTTATACAAGTTTAAGGTTTTGAACCATATGGATATAATATCTATTCAAAAAATTACAAGCAAAAATATTGATCATTATTACTAAAGTTGGACTTAGGGAAAGGCCCTCTCTGTCTCAATCCCCCTGCCATGTTTCCATGGTCACCTCCTAATTGTTCCTTGGACACCTTGAACAGGGAGGAGGTTCCCACTGACAGATGGAAACATAAAAGGAAGTTGGGTCGTTCCTCCCTAGGTAGCACACTCCCCTCACTGGACTTCTTGCCAGCTTGGGGTGGGGAGTGTGGGTTCTGTGAGGCCAAGTTGGTGAACCTCTGTGAAGTTATACACTGCTCTGCTATACACTATCATACCTGCTTCCTACCCCTTAGGAACTTTCCAGTCTACAAAGTTCGGTCTCATCCTTACTCTCTCATCATATCCTCACAACAGTCTGCTGAAGTAGCTGGTATTATCACACCCATTTTACAGTGATGAAAATGAAGTTCAGATGTGTAAATAACTATCTGGTGTGTTCTGCCCCACCAGGAAATGTGTGTGACTATCTGTTGCTTAAAGGTGGGAGGCAGGCTTAAGCAGTTTGAACTGGTTTGAAAGTACAGGGCTTGGGGATCCAGGCCCAGCATGTATCTGCTAAACCATCCAGCTGTTCAGCCAATCAGATTCCAGCAACAAGCCAGTCCACTCGGTCTTCGATCCAAATTCACCAGCAGTCATCCCTCAGAGTCCAGAACTAGCCAGTCCATTCAGTGCCTCCTACTCAATCAAAATCTAGAACCTCTCGTAAGATCCATTCTCTCATCCAATCAGTAACCAGCCACAGCCAAGCCAGTCAGCTTCTCATTCAATGAGAATCTAATTTCTCCCAATCAAAAGGAAGCAGTAAAGTACATGTATTCTCCAAACAATGCAGCAGCTACCAGATGAGCCCAGACTCAGAAATGGAGCCCTTTAACCTATAGAGGAACGTATAGCAGTCTGAACAGATTTTTCAATGGGATTGGGAATGTTAGGAACCTCCCGGGGACATCCAAGGCCCCAATCATCAAGTAGGAAAGTTAAAGCTCAGCATGGGCTCCACCTCTTTTACTCCCAGGGTCAGAGTTGTGTATATGTGAGCAAGAGACACTGGGAGCTGCTGTCTGTGAGCCATCTCAGGAATCTTTCAGTGAGCTTGGCTGGGGGGAGCAGGCCCAAGGGTTCATGATCCAAGTCCATCAACAAGCACTGAGGCAGAGCAACCAGGGCTTTCAGCCAAGAGCAAAGCAGGCTGGGGCAAGAGAAGCTATGATAACTGTCTGAAATCTCCAAGGATGGTCTGCCTTTAGTGGCCACAAGGGGAAGGCTAGGGCCAGCAAGTAACAGAATTTACTTCTCAGAATGCCTGGGTTGGAATGTTGGGGGCAGTGGTAAGCAGCTCCTCACCCTTTGGAGGTGGGCCAGGGCCTGACCTCATCGAAACTGCCATGTCTGGGTACTGACTGTGTGCGTGTGCGTGTGCGTGTGCGTGTGTGTGTGTGTGTGTGTTGGGGGGCGGGGGAGCAGTCAATAATACAAAAAGGCTGCAGGGAATCAGAATTATTCACTTTGTGAAAAAGTTCCCAATGTACCATATACACCAGAACTCCTTGGAAATGCACATGGGTGAAAATTCAGAGAGGAGCACCCACTTAACCCAGCACCAGACCCAAAGCAGGACACATGTGTGGGGTGAAGGTGCGAGTAGAGCAGAGTCAGACAGGAACTATCAGAGATCAAAGAGAGCTAGCTCCCAGACAGCTTCTGTAATCCTCTTGTTGCATGGAAGGGGAGACTGAGGCCCACAGGTTGTCTAAGGTCACACAAGGAGTCAGATGCAGATCTGGGCCCAGCACCCATTTTTCTGGCTCTTGATGGCCGTACGCTCCTCTCCACGAGGGCAGAAACTCATTTTATGCAAGAGCCCGGCAGTGATGACTGTGGAAAGTGGCCGCATTTAGATAATGGGGGCGACGGGGAGTTGGGGGGGGGCGGCTGCTGAGGGAACCAGAAAGTATATATGCTCTGGCTAAAGGCACTTAAATACCACTTTTAAAGAATTCGAACAAACCTGGACCATAAGGGGCATGGGTTTTCCCCCGTGCTCTACAGGCTTTTTGGCCAAACTCTTAAGGAAGGAGAAAACAGAACATGATTTCCACAGGGTTCTGGTTCCCTCAGTGCTGACCCAGGGAAGACAGAGGGCAGCCCTCACTTTCAAGCCAGCACACATCTGTACCCATGGCAGATCCAGACACTCAGCAGACGCAGGCAGCACGTGGACACACACCACAGGCTCACACGCCGTAACTGAGCAGTCCCACCCCACTTCTCAGGCCAGAATTGGAGAGGAGGGAGAGGGCCCTGACCACCAGCCAGTGAGTGTGGAAGAAAGAAAGAAGCAAGACAGATTTGAGGCAGAGTATATTGAGAACAGGAGAGAAAACAAAGTTGAGGGAAGAGCTCAGCCAGCCTGATCACAGGAGCTGCAGGATGGAGGGTGGGCTCTTCCATTGCTGGCCCTCAGGGGTGGAAGGGAGCAGGGGTCCGGAGCATGGGCTTCACTCTGCCCTGGGAGGGGTTTGGCGTGAAGGAGCCGAGCTCCCTCGCGACTCTCCCATGCATGCCCCCACGTTCTGGGCAGAATGAACTCACTGGGAAGGCACCCCCTGTTGCCATGGAGACGAGCCGAGAGCTCACGAAAACTGCAGGCTCAGCCCGGCATGGGCACCGCCTCCACCACCCCTCGCCCCTCTGGGGAGCCCAGAAATAGGGCTGGGAAAGAGAAAGTGGGTGGTGCTCGCCCCCGGTCTTGGGAAGCTTCCATCTGAATTCTGCCTCTTGCGTCTATGTTCTCTAACCCCCACAAAGTGTGGTTTTGGGGGGCTGCAGCACATCAAAGGTGTCAGAGGTGGTGAGGATCTCAGACTACCTGACTCAAAACCCTCACAGTATGATGGGGAAACTGAGACCCAAAGCTGCACATGGAGTCCATTTTGAGAATCCAGATCTCCTAAGTCCTAGCCTTTTCTTCTAAACCTTAAGGTCTCCTTTGTCCCTTCCTTGAGCTGCTGTGCTCCTGCCCCAACCCTTGCCGTGTTCCCACCGTCTCCAGGCGATCCTGAGCCTGAGCAGTCCCAGCCTAAATTTCTGATCTCCTGGCCTCCTGCTGCAGCTCATTCCAGCCACACCCTCCCAAGGACACCCTTACATCTACTCACCATCTGTCCTATGGCAACTGTCCCATTTCCTTCCCCTCTCTTCCCAGGGGACTGTCTTATCACTTACAGGGCCTTCCTCCCAAAGCACCAGCCTGTCCCCTCATTCCTCACAGATTGTCCAGCTAGGAGGGCCCTCATCGTATAAATGAGAAAACTGAGGCACAAAAAGGGAAAGTGACTTGGCCAAAGTCGCACAGCACACGGCAGGCTGAGATGCCTCTCTCCTTGCGGCCCCTTCGCTGCACGTAGACGGCTGCTTTCAGTCGTGCAGATCTTGGCTGAGGTTGAAGGCAAAACAGCTGACGGATACACTGCTAGGGGCCTCTCTCCTAGCTGCACACCAACCTCTGCGCAGCCTCCTACAGGGCTCTCTGTCTCTCAGGGGTCCCCTGGGACCTCCCACATCCCAGAACGGTGAGGGCAAGCTAGGTCGAACCAGGACTGAGGTCTGGGATGAACTGCGTTAGCTGTCTTGAAAGCGGAGCTAGATGTTTGGAGCAGGCATGAAGGCAGCTGAGCAGAGGGCCAGGAAGAAGAGTGTCAGACAGCAGTGGTGGGCTGAGTCCTCATCCAGCAGAACCCGAGAGAAGAGAAAATGTGGAGGCCGAGGCAGAGGTCTCTGAAGCAGTGCAGAGGAAACAGTGTCCGGAAGGCAGAGGTGGGCGGAAGAGAGACCTGTGGAGGTGAGAATCCAGCAAGAGGCAGAGAGATGCCAGAGCTGGGGCCACAGTGAGGACGGCCCCACCGGGGTGGCTGAGGAGGCAGACCCTTGGCTGGCTGGTCCCACAGGCCAGGGCAGGCTCTGTATGCTGCAGAAGCCCCTCAGCAAGACGCTGGCATCCCTACAGCTCACCAAGGCCAGGTGAAGCCCCCCCAGCCTCGTTAGGGCCTGCCAAGGGAGTTCTCTCTCCGTGACCCTCCTCCCCCCGCAGTGGCAGACTTCAGATCCCTCAGACATGGAGTCGAACCACTCTGTGGTAGGGAAGGGGCGGCTGCAGCTCAGAGAGGGGAGGTGACTTGCCCGATGTCACAAAGCTAGCTGGTGGCAGCATCAGCCCTTGAGACCTGAGTCCCCATACTCCTGACTCAGCCCTGTGCCACTTCCTGCTCTCCATCCAGCCCTCGGAGAGCGGGCTCTGACAGGCAGCGGGATCCCTGTGGGGTCCATTACTTGAAGCAGAAGGAAGGCTTCCACACCTGAGCCTCGATCCCGGCATTCCGGGTGGAGAAGGAGGGCCTGGGGGCTTGCTTGGCTCGGGGAGACCACGCCCTGGAGGGAGACACGGGCGAGACATCACTGCTGTAGGTAGGGCTCACGGCAGTGGGCTGGAGGCCATCCTGGCCAGGGGAGGAGCGGGAGGGCCGAGGCAGGGCAGGCGACGGTGGGAGGGCTGCTTTGGGCAGGCTGGGCGCCAGGTCCAGGGAGCTCGGCTTGGCAGGCGAGGCGGCTGTGGGCGAGGACTTGGCAGGTTCCTTGATGGGTGAGAGGACAAAGAGCGAGGGCCGCAGCTGGCAGGGTGGCTGCCTGGAGGGCTCTGGGCGCAGGACCCCATTCTCAGGCAGGTAGCCGTGATAGAGGGAGGCAGGCGGGGTCCGAGCCGGGCTTCGGGACGCCACTCGGAAGCCGCCAGGCGCGTGGGTGGGGTACTTCCAGCACGAAGGCAGGGACATGGTGGGTGAAGGGCAGCGGGCCCGTTCCGCGTGGCCCGAAGACTCGATGACGTACTTCTCCATGCGGGACTGGCGGCGGGCGTAGAGCTCGGCCCCCTTCCCAGAGGCCTCGGAGAGGTTCTGGTTGGGTTTGGGCTTGGGCTTGGCCTGGATACGCGGTGACTTGAGGCATGAGGCCCACTCGGGGACAATCTCCTCGGCACCTGCGGGGCTGGCCCTGTCCCGGGGTGCGGGCTCCTGCTGGAAGTTGGAGGCCTCGGCCCCCAGCGCGAAGGGCTCTTCCTCCACGCCCATCTCCCCCTGGTCCCTCTGCCTCCGCTTCTCGTCCGCTGTCTGTACCAGATCCAGCAGGTCCGGATTCGGGGTCACCTTGGGCTTCTCCACGAAGGTGAACATGGATTTCCGGCTGCCCCTGCGGGCCATCGACTCCTCCAAAATGCCCGTCTTGCTGGCAGGAACTGCCTGGCCCTTTAGATGAGAAGGCTTGGGGTCGGCGCTGGGGTACAGGGCAGAGTAAGAGGGGGGAGACCTAACCCGGGAAGTCAGGGGGGCTGTGGACAAGGTCTCGGCATAGGTTGGGGGCGGGGTGAAGTTCCCCAAGGGGCGTCTCTCCAAGGCGGGGCTTCGCTGTGCCACGGGCCTCCTCTCCAGCATGGGGCTATGGGACATGATGTGTCTCTGTGGCCGAGGGCTCCTGTCTGCCACGCTGGGGGGCCGGGGAGCGGGACCCTTCTCTCCAAGATGTCGTCTCTCTACCATGGGGCTTCGTTCCATCTGGCTCGTGCCGCCCGGTGCCTGAATCCCAAAGGGCCTGGCCGTCCTGTTGACCACAGATGGGGGCTTGGCCAGCGTGAGGTGGACCTCGCTGTACAGTTTGGTGGGCGTGGTGGCAGCTGCCCGCCCGGACATCTCTTGTTCTGTGGACGCCACTGGGGCACCAAGCTGGATATCAATGAGCAGGGAGCTGGACATGAAATCTGGGGCTGGGGGCCTGGAGCTGGAGATGGGAGTCACTTCCCTGGAGAAGGTGCTGGTGGTGGTAGGTGGAGCCGATACCTTGTCAATTAGTAGGGTGCTGGATCTCACCTCCACAGCTGGCTCCTGGGGTTGCCCACCAGCACACTGGGTGCTGGGTTTGAAATCTGGCACTGCACCCTTCGGCGGGAGCTGTGCCTGTGAAGAATTCTGTTGGACGCTGGACAGTGGCAGGCTCTGCGGGGGGACAGTTGCCGGTGGGTTCTGATCGACATCTGTGGCTGGCAGGTTGTGGTTGCTGTTGGTAACTGGCGTGATGAGCGTGGCGCTGGGTGAGGGAGGGTTTTGGCTGGCATCCGTGGCTGGGCTGTGGACCTCGGCCGGAGGTGGAGTTGGGGGTGTCTGCTGGGCTTCTCGGTTCTGGGACAGGTGGAGCCCATTGGCCGTCAGCAGGGCCGCGTTCTCCTTTAAATAAACCACCAGTGGTACCTCCTCTTCCTCACTGGCCACCTTCTCCAGGTGCCGCAGCAAGTTGGCTTCCTCTGAGGGGCCCTCCATGCTGTGACCGGGGACCCCTGTGTCAGCGCTCTGGCAGGCGGGGTTTCTCGGAGGGCCTGGTTCAGGGAGGGAGGTGGGACTCAGGCTGAGCCCTGGGGCATGGCCTGTGGGGCTGGCGGGGGGCACCCTGAGGGACTCCTGGCCGGGCTTCTGTCCCCTCTGGCCGTGGCTCTCCAAGGTGAACTCGTTCACCCTCTGCCGGCGCCTGTTGAAGAGCTGGACGCCGCGGGAGTTGGAGCTGGGAGGGGTGGTCAGCTGGGCTGCGATCTGCTGGCTCCTCGCCTTGGCCTCTTTTAGATCCTTCTCGGTGAGGCTAGTGCTCCGGCCCAGCGCTGCAGGAGGGACAGAGGCCGAGTCAGCAAATGGGATTGCAGAGCTACAGGGGTACACACACAGACAGACAGATGGTCACCCATGCCCCACTACAGATGGCCTTTTCCTCCGGAATTTGATCTTTACTCACCGTGTCCTAGAATCTCCTCATAAAGATCCCTGACCCAACCATCATGGCCCAACTCAGATAGCCATGTAAAACCTTCCCTGATTACCCTTTTAGTATTAACTGCCCCCTTGTTTGGATTCCCCCTGAAGTTTGTTGACATGGCACTTTACCAAACTCAGCAAGAACACCTCACCCTCGCAGTCAAGGCCCCACTCCATCTCGGACTCATCTTGTCCTGGCTGGCTTTCTGTTCCTTGAAAACGCCAAGTTTGTTCCTGCCCCAGGGCCTTTGCACTTGCTGTTCTGTCTGCTTGGAATGATCTTTTCCCAAGTGGCATTCCATGTTGGTTCCTCATCGCTCAGGACTCACGTGAATGTCACCTCTCTGGAGGGGCCTTCCTCTATAATCAGCACCCCCCCCAACCCATCTCTTTGTTTTGTTTTCTTCATAGCATTCAACACAATTCAGTATTATCTTCTTTACACGTTTCCTTGTCTATTATCTGTCTCCCTCACCTAGAACGCAAGCTCTAAGGGGGAACTGAACTTGCTTGACTTGTTCATCCCTCTAACCCTAGCCCCTAGAATAGTGCCTGGCAAAAAGTGGGCACTCAGGAAGCATTACTGAGGGCATGAATGAACCTGCAGGATATTCATATGCCTAAGTGCATATCTTAGGGCCCTTTACACTTTCAAACTCATAGTATAGTCACTTCTTAACACTAACACTTCCTCTTTTTAGAATAGGTAATACATTTACATGGACTAAAAATTTTTTTTAACTTAAAAACATAAAAAAGTATACGGTAAAAAATGTCTCTCTACCTCTGTGTGCTCCACACCACAAATCAGGTAACAACTGTTAATAGTTTCTTCCAAGTCCTTGCAGAATTTCTTACCATTTTCATTTAAACAATCATTGAAAAATTCTCATACTTTAATGTTATAAAAGTAATAAATTGGGCTAATTTCAGCAGTGACTCTACTAGAACATTGCATTACCTCATTTTATCCTCACAAGAACACTAGGACACAAGCATTACTTGCTCCCTATTTTACAGAAGTGGAAAATGAGGTCTAGAGACTTGTAAGTAACTCACCCAAGATCACACAGCAAAGGGTGGCAAGGCTGGAGTCAGCACCAGTTCTCTCTGGGTCCACAGTGCATGCTCAAGCTGCCTGCTTGTCCCAAAGGTCCCTTTGGGACATATAGGGGACAGAGTCGGTGGGAGTCGGGGTTCAGGCTGGGGCTGCAGGCTAGGACCGGAGTCTGGGGCCTGAGGTCAGGGATCAGGCTGGGGGTCAGGCCCTATTAATCTGTAAGTTCACTATAGGCAACCATTTCTTTCTGTATCACCAGTGCCCGGCTGGCACAGAGTCAGTGTTTAATTTGTGCTTATTGAATAAGGAATGAAGAAATGGACGCATGAACACATGAACCTATGGACAGATGGATGGGACAGCCTGTGGCCGGGCTAGCAGCTCAGTCGGTGGCTGGGAAAATTCCTTCCTTTGTCACCCCACCCCCACCGAGGGAAGCTAATTAGTTCTTGAGGAATCTGACCCTGCCCTTCCTCCTATCTTGCCCTCATTAGCACTGGCCATGACATGCTGAGTGGGTCTCCAGGGACAGTTTTTCTAGGCATCTTGCCAGCGAGGCTCAGAATTCATGGACTCTCAGAGCTGGCAGGGCCCCTATAGAGGAGCTGTTTCACTACCACCCCCATTTTATAGATGAAGAAGCCAAGGTTCGGAGAGGGGTGCAGGGTAGAGCTCACACTAGGGTCAGCGGGGAGGCCCACACAGGACAGAGTGGCTGCCGACAGCTGCTTCACTGGGACCAGGCCCAGCAGCCACAGGCTGTCTGGCCCCAACCTCCTCCTTCCCTCCTCCCATCACGACCTGGCTCCCCACCACACACACCTGTGGCCACAGGTCCAGAACAGTGACAGCACACAGCCTGCCCCATGCGCCCCTGACGCCTGCTTCCTCCTGGTAGGGCTCCTCTCTTGCCTGGATCACCCCATGATGAAGGCTTTGGGGGTTGGGCCAGGCTGCTCCCCTGTGGGGAACTTAAGTAGGGGACAAGCCAGCAACACAGGAGGAGTTGCTCAGCTCATGCGATGCCCATCTCCTCTGGTCTGCTTAGAAACCAAGCCTCCCAGCCCAAATCCAGGCTCTGCTATTTGCTAGCTGTGTGACCTCGGCAAGTTACTACATCTCTCAGAGCCAGTTTCCTTAGCTGAGAAGAAGGTAATAAAAGCACTGACAGGGGCTTCCCTGGTGGCGCAGTGGTTGAGAGTCCGCCTGCCGATGCAGGGGACACGGGTTCGTGTCCCGGTCCGGGAAGATCCCACGTGCCGCAGAGCGGCTGGGCCCGTGAGCCATGGCCGCTGGGCCTGTGCGTCCGGAGCCTGTGCTCCGCAACAGGAGAGGCCACAACAGTGAGAGGCCCACATACCACAAAAAAAAATAATAATAATAATAAAAAAAATGAAAGCACTGACATTAGGGTTTGGAGGCTACTGAGATCGTGGATGCCAGGGGGATTACTGTCATTCAGCCCAAGTAGAGAGGACCGAGGGCTCGTGCTACCCTGGGATGGAGTTGACGGTGACCCCACGTGACACCCTGGAAGGGGTCAGAGCGTCTTCTAGCAAAGGAGATTCACCCTACAGATCATGGTCCTGAGAGGGGTGACTGTCTTAAGGTCACAGAGCAGGGGATTCTAGAGTTATTGGGAGGCAGGGATCATTGCCCCAAATCACAGCACCTCAGAATCTCAGAGATGGCTGTCACCGGGTCCAATCCCCCACACAATTCCTGCGTCCCTAAAGCCATGTCCCTGCGTGTACAAGCCTTTGTTTATATCCTCAACTGACAGGGAGCTCACTACCCTGAAGATGTACCTTCTGCTAATTAACATTCTTTCTTTAGCTATAAAGTCACTCCTCATATTAACTCCCACCTCTTGACATGACTCTGCCCCTCACTGCCACACAGATAAAGAGCTTTCTCTTTCCAACCTGACAGCCCTGCAGAGACTCAGTCACAAATCACATCCCCACGGGGCACAGTCAGGATAAACATCCCTAGTCCCACCAGTGGCTCTTATGACACAACTGCAGCCATCGTAGCTCACATTGATTGGGCTCTTACTGTGTACCTGGCTAGCAGGTTCCCACAGTGCCAGGCTCCTAGAAAGGGCTTCAGTGTTTGTGTAATTCAGACCTCCCAAATCCCTGCACTTTTCTCTTTTTTCTCTTCACCTCTCTGCTTCAGTCCTATCCCAAGGCTGGTTCTAAGGGCCATGGGGCTAGAAAATGCTCCAGTGTCAGAGAGTGAAGGGCCCTCAGGGATAAGCTGGCCTGGGAGGCTTTAGAGAGGGAAGGGGTTGCAGAGGAGGCCATGGGCCAAGACCTGGTCTGCTGACCCCCAGCCAGGGTGGGAATGTTCCCCACACTGTTGTTCTGGGACAAGAGGAACCCAGCAGAAAACGCCAGGGGGTGAGAGAGCCCTGCCTCCGAGGGAGCTCCCGTGCCCCCCATCCCAGCCTGCAATGACTCCACGGAAAAGGAATTTGGCAGGAGGCTTGGACCAGACCCAGCCAGCAATCCAGATGACTTTTGCCACCCTACACAAACAAAGCTGGGAGAAGGGGGGCTGGGCCAACTACGGGCATCCCAGAGTCCCCCACTGCAGGGCACTGGGGGTGGCAGCTCCATTCAAAATTCCCCAGACTAGGGAACTGCCACCTCTAGTGATGCCCCAGCCAGGTGGGTCCAAGATTGTGGTCCCTGGTATCAGAGAGGCAAGAGGTGGCCAAGGCCCACAGGGGAGAGGCCCCTTGCTGAGCCCCCAGTCTGCTTGGCTGCAGCCTGCACCTGTACAAGTCCTAACCCCCCCTCTTCCCTCAGCCTCTTCAGGGCTGGCCCTTGAAAGCTCCACCCTGGACAATGGATGAGGAGCTCTGAAGACCGGCCTTCCGGAGATGGAGGGGTGAGGGCAGACTCAAGGAAGAGCTGCCCAGCGTCAGGAGACCTGGGTCCAACAGGGTTAAATCCTTAAGTGGGGAAGGGGGACAGGAAGCCCTGAGTACAGCCCTTCACATGAAGATCGCAGTGGGTGCTATAATTAGCGAGCCCTCACCACTGCCCAGTATAAAGTGCTGTGCCATGCGCTGTAGACCCATCATCTTGTTCCATCCTCCCGATGACCCTAAGAGATAGGTACTAGCACTCTTCCCAGTTTGCAGATGAAACCAGAGCTCAGAAAGACCTGCCCAGGGTCATATGACTTTTAAGTAGCAGAGCTGGGATTCAAAACTCAAAATCTGGTTATGCTGAATCTCATTTCTTAACCACCCTGCCTTCCGGATCCTGACTCCGGTGGGAGGGGCACCCACAGAGACTCTGGTGCTCCTGGATGCTGGTCTGAAGACCCCTCTGTTTCCACATCTCGTGATCAGTGCCCGCGGCAGCGCCCTCTCCTCTTCATATTCAGCTGCCCAGAGCAACTCATGCTTTGTCGTCCTTCTTCCTCTCAGGAGAAGAGCTGATAAACGCATTGTGACTAGGGCAGAGATGACTGCTAGGACGTAAAAGACTAGTGGAGTAGAAAGAGCACGGTGTGGGGAGTCAGGGGACCTGAGTTCAAGTTGTGCTCAGGCAGGGAGAAGCCCTTTCTCCCACCCCATTACTTCTGTAGGCAGCTGCCTGTTCTGCCGGCCATCAGGCCTTTTGGACAGAGGATCCAGAGGAGGGAGGCAGGGCAGGGGAACGGAGGCCAGAGCAGAAGGTCAGGACAGGGAGAGAATTCAAGGAAATTCTTCTTCACACGGCTGCCGTCAATGGGAGTGCCCAGGGCCCGGGCAGGGTGGAGTGGGACAGGGAGCCAGAGGTAGGAAGAGAGACTGGCTGGAGACGGCCCATTGTGGCTGCCTGGGAGTCTTGGCAACGGGACAGGTAAACAGGCTGGGATAACTGCCCCCCTGGTGGGGTCAGGAAGGAACCAATGGCTGGCTGCTGCACAACCCCGGCCTCAGCCGGGGGCAGGAAGATGAACTGGACCTGAGTAATGGCCTGACTACCTTGCCAGCCCCTGCCCCGCATCCTCCCTGCTGAAAGGAGGAAATGACACAGCCTCCTTTCCCCGGGGAGTTCTCCATCCATGCCAAAGTCCTGGTGAGTGCAACCTGACTGAGTCCCAGCAGACTGCCAGGCCTCCTCGCAGAGAATAATTCGTACCAAGGTGGGAAGGACTGCCAGACACGGGAGATGCATAGGAATGGAAGTGAAGAGCCCCAGACCTAGCTCCAGCCTGGCCACCAACCGGCCGGCAGAAGTCATGGCATGCCTCTCCCTTCATGCCCAGGGGGAACTGAGACCAAAGGAGGATGCTGTATGCCCTAAGTCACACACCCCAAACCACAAAGGCACCTCTGGGTGCTCGCTTTACTCACTCCGGCTGGGTCCTCCCTGCAGCCCAGCTTCCCTCCGGATGCTGAGCCGGCCTTGCTTCTCAAAGCCTCCGCGAAAGGCAGCCAATCGACTAGCTGACAAAGAGGAAAATCCCACGTTGACGGCAACGCGGAGGAGCTGGATATGACTTCTCTCCTCCACAGATGACTCAGCCTAGCTCTTTATCAGGAAAACTGATTTCGCAACAGCCTTTTAAATGGTCTCTCCGCCCCCAGTCTCTCCCCCGACAATCTACCCACCCCACGCTGCCAGATCCATCTTCCTCCCGCCTGGCTCCACTGTGTGTCGGGCCTCTCTCCTCCTCTCCAGGACATGGGGGATCAAGCAGCAAGACCTCATCCTGGCATTCAGGGTCCCTGACGTCAGGGTCTGCCCGAGAGCTCGCTCACCTGCTCCCTGCGCCCTCAGCAGCCGTCAGAGGGAGTCCAGCGGCTCGTGGTGCCACACCTGCCCTGCGAGTTCCAGCCTCTGCCGTGGGTTTGCGCACATCCTTCCACCCGGAACCCGTCTCTGTCTCCTATCCTTTCTACACGCTCAATCCCCAGATCATCAGTGTTTTATCTGCACCGCTTAATAACCTCATCACTTGGCATATTATTTGTTTTAGTCAGAGTTTTCACCAGGGCGTGCTCACCACATGCCCCATGCCAGGCCCTGGCTTCATTAACAGCAGCCAGGAGGTCAGCAGTCCCCTCATCTCCATGTTAGAGGAGAAACGGGCTCAGAGAGGTGAAGTGACTTAGGTGGTACAGCTAGGCAGAGGCAGAGTTGGGATTCGAACGCAGGGTGGCCCAGCACCCAGCCCAGGACCCATCACATGGGCCCTGCTGCCTCCTCCCAACACCTTGCTTTGCAGCAGTCAGGGTCTGGGTCTTATCTTCCCCCAGAGGGTGCCAGAGCCGCGGGACAGGGGCCTCAACTGCTTCCGCCTTGTCCCCTACACCTTCCCCGGGGGCTTGCAGAAAGGATGGAGTCAATGAGGTTGACAACAGCCAACACACGAGGAGCTCCAGATGCTGCCAAGCTAAGGGTTTAGCATATACTTTCTCACTGAATCCTCACAGCAACTCATAAAGGAGGCCCCCTTACCTCTGTTTTATTGATGAGGAAAACGAGACCCAGAGAATTAGCCAACTCACCCCAGGTCTTACAGCCAGCAAGGGACAGGCAGAGCAGAGCTGGAGCCGGGAGTCAGACTGATCCCAAGCCTGGGCCCCTCCTTCTGAAGAGCTCAGCCCACAAAGCACATTCACTTTCCCACCTACTGTCCCAGGCCCAGCCCAACTGCCACTTCCTCCAGGAAGCTTTCATCAATCCATCCAGACTCCTCGATCAGTGCCCCTCCCCTACTCGACCTGGCCCAGGGGCCTCGCAGCAGGAGCAGGGCTTGAAGGGAACAAGAGGTTGAGGAAGCTCAGGAACCAAGGCCCAAGGGGAAGGAGGCTGGGACTGGCCCAACTCCTGGTATCTCCCTGACGGGTTCGGGACGATGCAGGGCAGGGTGGGTGGGCTAAGTCAGGTCGGCATGGGTGTTGGCTAGCAGGTATCCCTGTAGGCCACAGGCACTGCTCACTGCTGGCTGACGAGGGCCCTGCTATGCGGTCCTCCTCTCCCAAAGGCCAGGAGCCACCACCTTCCTCCTGCCTGCTCTACTAGCCTAAACACTAAGCTACAGTTAGATTTTCAGGGACTCGGAAACGGTGACCCAGAGAGAGGCAGGTTCAGTTCCAGGTGCACAGCAAACTGGAAAGGGCTGGTTCACAGGGAGCCAAGTTCAGACCCAGGCTCCCACCTCCCCCAGTCCAGCTCTGGTAAGCCAGGCATCCCCCGCGACCCCCAAGCCCTCTCCTGCTGCATCAGCCTCCATCATCCCAGCCCTGGAAGCCTTGAGAGTACAGAAAGGACTACCACACCCTACCCTTGCAGAGAAAACACTTAATCCAGGAGACGTAAAGGTGGTAGGCCAGGGCGGGAGAGAGAGAATTTCCCCTAAACTATGCCTCTGCCAGGAGCAGGGCTGAGCCCAGTCTATCTCAGGGTCCCCAGCACCCAGCCCAAGGCCCTCGACAAAGATACAGCCCTTCCTCTTGGCCCCGGGGCAGCCTGGGGCTGGAGTTGGTCCCATTCTCTCTAAATTCCCCAGACTCAGCAGAGGCCGTCACCCAGGAGGGGTTCACTAAGTGTTGACTAAACAAATGACTGAAGGATGAGCACTCCCACAGTCCAAATCTACCTTCACATTTTACTCCACCATTCACCCCAGGAGACAAATTCTCGATGTGTCTAGATCCCAGAGTCATGGAGATTCTAGGTCAGAGATCTAGAGGGTGGTTCCTTGAGGAAGGGGAGAGAGGAAGGAGGGAGGTAGCAACAAGCCTTTGGGTGAAGAGGGAGATGAAACCTCAAATGGCAGTGTTAGATCCAAGAGGCAGAATATTCCATTGAGTGCCAGGAGAATATACAGCTTAAGAGATAGATGAACGAGGATGAAGAAATCTGGGAAGTCTTCCTGGAGGAGGCGGCATATGCCCTAGGTTTGAAAGATGGAGATGTGGAAGTATTTCAAGCAATGGGACAGCCCAGTGGAGGCTGGAAGGCTCAAGGTGGAACCCAGCCCATCCTCTACCCCCCTCCACTCACACCTCCAGTCAAGACAGCTGGAGAGGAAGGCACCTCTGACAGAGGAACACGTCCACCGCTGGGCTTGCCCAGAGGCTAAGGGTGACTGGGGTGGTCCAGGTAGAGTTCCAAGGGAGCTATGTACATGGGAAGGCACATGCCTAGAGCTCAGAAGCACCGTGGTATCTGCCCTGGGCCTCCGGGTGGGTTACATAACCGCCCCACCGGGGCCACAGATTCAGCCGGGACCCTCCTCCGCCTCCACCTCCCCAGCCATCTGTCTCTGCTGCTTCCCTCTCATAGAAGAGGCCGCTGCACTGCCCAAAGCAAGGCCAGCGCCCTGTGGTAAATTCCCCACATTCCTTCCTCACAGAAAAATAAATAACGGGGAGAAAAAATGCTGGAGCAATGATAATGACGGCCCCAGCACGCTGCAGTCCCAGCTCACCTCCCCACCCTGTAGAGCAGAGCCCCATCCTGAGCTGGGGCGGGCATGGGGACGCTGCTGCTTCTCCCTGAGGCATCCTCACTGCCAGGCCCTGGGATAGACGAGCCGCCCGCAGCCCCTCACTGCTCCCCCAGGCCTGTCAACCCTCTTTTGTTCTCAGGGTCACTCATATCTGCTGAAGAAGGTGCTGGGAAAGGTGCTGAGAATCTTTTGGTTGTGGCAGGTGACCTCCGAGGGCAAACCTGCCAGAGGCTGGGAGCCCTTCACTTTTACTACTCAGGTTGTTGTTTACTGAGCGCTTCTTATGTTCCAGGCATTATTATCATTATTTCATTATGTTTTGATTTATCTTTGCAAGCTGTGAACTGGAAGTACTGTCATACCCATTTTACAGATGAGGAAACTGAGGCTCAGAAAGGTTTTATGATTCGCGGAGGTAGTTTGGCCAGTGAGTGGTCTACCCCCTCCACTCCTGCCTCTTACTCCCATATCTATTCAGCCTGTCTGTCCTCCCCCAGACAGCCCTCCTTTACCAAATCCAGCCAGAGGTGCAGCCTGTTCCCTTCCCACGTCCTGCTCAACAAAGCATCCTGTGCGGGCTACCTTTAGTAAGTCACCTCACCTCTGAGTCTCAACTTCCTCGTCAGTAAACCAGGGATGATTACAGCTGCTTTGCAGAGTCACTGCTGAGCAAATGAGATGCACAATTTCTATAGCATAAAACATTGTGCACACCTGAGGGGGATTTAACTTCAGCCTTTTGCACAAACCTACCTTTGTATAACTGTACCAGGCTAGGGCGCTGTCTGTCTCCCTCCCTTCTCCAGCCCTCTCTGGGGCTGGTCTCCCTCTTCCGCTCATAGTCTGGCACAGCCCAACCTTCCCCTCCCCCTCCAGCATCCTCTCAGCAAGGGAACCCCAGTGTCAACCTCTAGCTAACTGTGCCGTAGCAGGAGAGAACCAGGTTTGAATACCAGGTCTGCCTCTTACTGGATGTGAGCGCCCAGGCCCCCTTGGATGGCCCCAGACCCAAGACTCCTGGGAGGGAAGGTATGGCCGAGGCTCCCACCACTCAGTACGCAGTCCTGCAGCCAGGAGGGTGCTGTGGTCCTGAGCGGGCAGGAGGCTACCGACCCTGCCATCCCCTCATGCCATTCGCCGGTTACCAGGCATGTGTGGCTCCCCTCCAGCTGGAGGAGTCTCCAGCCAGAGGAGAGGCTGAACCGTCCCCTTGTCCCTCAGACTGCAAAAGGAAAGCAGGCTAGAGGTCAGGGAATTTAGTTCCAGTCTGTTCTGTCACAATATGGGTGAGATGCTGGACTAGTTCCTGACCCTCCTTGGGATTCAGTTTGTCCATGTGTTTGTTTCAGAGAAGGGATTGGCCTGGACCAGTGATTCCTAGAGTGTGGTACCCCCACACCTCTAGTGGGAGCAAAAGGATTTAAGTGGTACCCTGATACTTAATAACATCTTACTCGTTATGTAAATTTCACATGTGTATTAGAAAAGGAAGATAATAAATCCATCAAAGGTATATTACTGCTTAGGGAGAGGTGAAAGTGGATATCTCAGCAACAAAAGTTAGACAATTTAAAGAAAACAAGTATAGGTGGTGTATGAACTCATTCACTCACCTGATATCTACTGCACACCGACTAAGGGCCAGGCACTGTTCACAGCCACGAAGAGAAACAGATAAAGCCCTGCTTGCCTTCTAGCACGGGAGCCAAAAAATAAGACTATTTCTATAATCTCATTATGTGATATATCTATAATCTTACTCTATTCTATAATAAATTCTATAGAGAAAAATAAAGCAGGGGTGGGAGATATACAGACTGCACAGGGTGGGGAGTGGTATGCAAAGGTGAATAAGGTAATCAAAGGAGGCATCACTGAGAAGTCACACCAGAGTGAAGAAGTGAAGAAGGTGAGGGAGTGAGGCTTGTGCATTTCTAGGGGAGGAAAGACCAGGCAGAGGGAACAGCTAGTGCTAAGGTCCCTAGGCAGGCTCGCACCTGGCAGGTTGAGGATGGTGCACGTAATGTGGAGGTGGGACGTGAATAAGGAAACCGGCTTCTCTAGTGGTCTTTCTAGTGGCCTGCAGGGTCTCAGGGATCCCCCTGCATCGCAACCATTTGTGCTTGCGCGCACACACGCACACACACACCCTGCAACACACACATTCTGGACAGCTCCCTAATGCTGGGGAGAGCCTAGCCAGCAATAGTATATCTTCCCCTGCACACACCCCCACACACAAAGGTGCTCTTTGCGTGTGCACCCATAGAGGGGTGTGTGCGCACATAGCACCCGTCGGTATGCGTGTGGAGACACACAGGTACTCAGGTGGCACACTGACGCAGGTGCACGTGCGGTGGGGCACACACCTCAGGGAGCGGACGTGTGTGTCTCCCTCCTGCCAGCCTGCCCTGTCTCTGAGTTACCAGACCACCCTTGCCTGGCGGGCAAGTGCCCCGATGGCGTGGTTTTAAATTCACTTCTCCATATCTCTGCACCTCAGTCATGGTTTCCCGTTTCCAGGGCTACATTAAAATCGGCCCCCTGCTGCTCAAATGTCCCAAGGGAGCATGTTGCTGTGGAGAATGCCCCCTTTTCTACCCCGACTGCAGTTAAATAGAAAAGCCATGTAAAATGCCTAGCACAGCACCGTAAACAGGATCAGCCGCTACTGGCATCATCGCTCAACACAGCCATCCGCATCCCTGGCTTCATGCCTTTAGGGAGCTCAGGGGGCAGCTGACGAGTCGAAGGAAAAGGCCAGACTGCGAGCTTCAGGCCTGGGTTTCAGTCGCAACCTGGTCTCCAACACATCGCGAGGCCTCAGGCAAGTCCTGTCCCCTCTCTGGCCCAGATCGGAAACCTGTGGGTGCGGCAGAATTTCTCAGGGAGTGTGTCCAACATGCCGATTCCTGGGCTCCGCCCCAGACCCGGGACTGCAGAATATGCATGTTAACAGTCTCCCTGAGGGGTTCTGAAGCACAGCTAGGTTGGGGACCCAGTGGGCTTTAGAGCTCATGATTTTATAAATGTGTTTATAATTAAATGAACATATTGGGAAATGCTTGGAACATAGTCTGGCAGAGAGACCCACGTCAACAAAAAGTAAGTTTGAGAAAATATATTTACATAAGTAATTATATGTAGTGATCATACACCATCCTTGAACGTGCACACACTTTTATAGTTTTCCTAGCAGCTTCACATCCGTCAGAGAAAGAAGTAGAGCAGGGATTGTGATGCTATTTTAAAGACTAGAAAACCGAGGCAGAGAAAGGTCAAGGGGCCTGGCCAGAATCTCACAGAACACAGGTCTTTGGCTCCCAGCCAGAGTCCTTGGGCCAGCTTCGTTAGATGTGCCACCTCGGGGCCTTGTCACGTTTTGCCTCCCAGCCCACAGTGGGCATTGTGTACACAGCAAACACAGTCCTTCCACTCCAGGTGCACTGACTTTTCCAGTCACTTGGGGTTCACCGACAATGGGACAACCTCAGCTGGTTAATTTCCTTCCAGCTGAAATGCCCTTCTCACTGGGTAGGGCAGGGTGTTCCCAAAGCCCTAATGCTCCATGCTACCGTTTGATCGGGAATGGTGTTTCTGTTCCAGCCAACCTGAGTCCGGATCCCACCTGAGCAGATCACTACCTTGTATATGCTAAGCCTCAGTTTCCTCCTCTGCGAAGGGGTCTCCTAATTCCTATCCTTCAGGGTGATTGTGAGGATAAGGTCTTTTGTGCGAAGTACCCAGCATCTCGCCTGGCACACACGCTTCTGCAATGCTGGAGCACCACTAACTTGCAGGCTAAAGTGTGAGCTCCCGGAAGGCAGGAACCCACACAGCGGTCATCAGGGCACCCACACCTACCACGTGTCGTATGCTTGATTAACATGCACCCGAATGGGTGAGAAGTGAGATATCGTCTCGAACTTCTTCCTGATCCCAGCTCATCATTGTCTTTCATGACCCATTTCCCGGCGTGGGGGCTGGATGCACAGAGCAGAGATGCTCGGGGCCAGAGGGATGGGTCACGGGTCCTGGGAAGACACTGATGAAGGCCGCTGGGGAGGGCCATGTTCTGGGAGACCTGAGTGCAATCCTGTTGACACAGAGGCATAAATAATGCACTAGCACATTCTCTGCTCGCCATCCTGTCATGCTAAGAATAGCACCAGCTACCCTTTCGGGGATTTCTCAGGGAAGAGAGGAGGACACCAAGATGGGGACAAGCAGGAAAAGGCATCGCTAGACTGTGGCCCATCAGGCGTCCTTTCTTCAAGCCCACCTTTCCAAACCCATCAAACTGAGGACCCTGGAGGTCTGAGCTGAAAGGGCTCCTGGGGGACACCTGGTCAGGAGAGGCCTGAGGAGACGGGGCACCACCCACCCTCGCCCAATGGGGCTGTTTCTTTTCCTCCTCCCTTCTGCTGCCCATCCCAATAAAGCCCATGTCCCTAGCCCATACCCCACGATCCCCACCCCCAGTCATGTGATGAACAGAGTGGGCGGTTCTCCTCTTAATGTGTTTTCATCTGTAAGACTTCGGAGAGAGAAGAAGATTCTATAGCTTTTAATTAAAAATTTTTTTTAAGTTGAGAAAGGACTGACTTAGCGCTTCCCATGCTTTAACATGGTTACTCAGGGTTGTTGTTAAAATTTCAGATTCTGATTCAGGAGGTCTGGGGTGCGGCCTCAGAGTCTGCATTTCTAAGAAGCTTCTGGGGGAGGCTGATATCGCGTACATGATTGCCATACCATGAGTACAGAAAAACTAGAGTATTTCCCTATAAACTAGATGGAGAAACCGAGGCCCAGAAAGGAAAATGGATGTGCCCGAAAGCATACAGCAGAGCTAGGCTCAGAACACAGGCCTCCTGAATCCTCCTGGGGCTTGGTCCTAGAGGGCCTCTGGGGTTGAATGGAGGTGGCTGGAGTGGGACAGGGGACGGACAGCAGTTTCAGGCAGCAGGAGTCGGTCCGGGGGGCGGGCCTTCATTCAGCCAAAAGCTGAACCTCCTGGGGTCCACAGGCTCCCACAAGGCATAAGAGGAAATAAGAATCCACCGGAACAGAGGCGCTCAGCTGAAGTGACTGCAGCCCCTTGCTCAAAATCATGCCCTCATCAGTTTGCATTTGAGGCCCAAGGGGCTGGTACCCTCCTGGAAGGCAGGATGAAACAGGGGGCTATTAAAATGCAAACAAGATCCAGATAGAGGAAGATGAGGTCTGAGCAGTCTGCATTCAGTCATACTGAGAAGTGGCTGGGGGAGTGCATGGGGGGGGGGGGGGGCGGGGGGCCCACTGCACTATCAGGATGGGTGTCGGAAGGAAAGCAGAAAAGAAAGGAGGCAAGATCAGCCTGTAAGACCGACACTAGGAACAGCTCCTCCTTCCTAGGCTTGGCCTCAAACCCCTTTGCAGGCTCCAGGCCCTGCATGACTAGCCCCACTGCCCCTCCATGCCAGGCTGCAGCTCCCCTCATGGTGTTTGCCCTCCCTACACGCCAGCCACGCTGGCCTTCCTTCAAGTGCTCAGACAGGAACCAAACACTTCGCACCTCAGGGCCTTTGCACTGGCTGCTGCTTTTGCCTAGAACCCTTTCCTCCCATACCCCTCAGTTGTCCCTTTCTGGCCATACTTCTCCTCCTTCAGGTATGTTTACAGGTCTCAGGGAGGGTGCGCCTATCCTGGGACGTCACATTCCTCTACCACAGCACCCTCTACCTCTCTTCCAAACTCTCATGAGATTTGTAATTCCATCGTCATTTGTTTTAGTGTCAGTCTGCCCTGCCCCATGGTAAGGAGGTCCCGCAGGGCAGGGACCTCGGCTATCATTTCTCTGCTATGTTCCTGCCCCCGTGCCTAGGCCATAGCTGGGCTCAATAAACATTTCCTGACCGAATGAGGGAATCAATGAATAAAACCAGTGCTGACATCTACCTCCATGTTTCCCAGTGACCTCGCTCACCCTGGAGAAGTTGTAAAGGACCAGGACTTGCAAGATTATGTGGGTCTAATCCTCTGCTCTGCTACGCTCCAGCTGAGTGGCCTTCATAGGTCATAATACCTCTCTGAATGGGGAGCGCTGTTTGTCCGGTCTAAATGAGAGGTAGAATCTGGGAAAGGCTCTGAAAGCTAGAAAGAGCTTTAACTGGTAGCTTTACTCATCCATGTTTGAGGCCCAGAGAGGGAAAGGGCCTCATTCAAGGCCACACAGCCAGTGTGTGGTGACACCAGACCCCCCCGTGGCACAGCTTAAAGCCAACAGGCCCACCCAGACTGAGTGAGGGCACCATCTGGCTGGAGGCGGGGCAGGCGTGGAGGAGGAGCGGAGAGGAGGTGGCTGGGAGCATCCAGCCTCAGGCCCAGAGCCAGGGTTGGGGTGGGCGGGGCCCCCAGCAGGAGCCCTGAGTGGGGCCTGGCAGCTGGGCATAGGGGAGCCAACTGGCTCAAGCTGGGTGGTGGCAGGCCTGTTCCACATGCGCTTGACGGTCTATTTTTTAATCAGCACCCTCCCCATCCCCCAACTTCATGTGCCCTCCTAAAGGGTACATATTAGGAATCATGTCCTGGCTGAGACCAGGGGCCACCTTGGAGATTGGTGGGAGGGTCCCCAAGTCCCAAATCGTCACGAAACCCACAAGTCCTAAGCAGCCCAGAAGCCAGTACCAGAGACTCAGGGAGCCTGTGTGGGCTTGGGCCTGTCCCTGGACTCTCTGACCTCAGTTTACCCCGTCCGTACAGTGAAGAGAGTCATGCCAGGCTCCATGACAGTTTATTACAGCTCAGGCTCTTGGGATCCACTCAAGCTTCACCACACTAATGACGCTCACTTGTCAGGCCCTGGCAGAGCCTCCTTTGCCCACAGCATTCCCAGGGCACACGTGATCCTCCCTGACCTACTCCCAGGGGATGAGGGGAGAAGATAAGAGGCTGAGCTGGCTCAAGGGTCAACCTCAGAACCCCAGGCCCCAGACCCAGTGAGGCTCCCCCTTCCAGCACCTGAGGGGCAGAGATGATGAGGATCAAAGGGCAAAGAGGTGTGTTATTAAGCACGTGGCTTGGCCCCTCTGAGCCTCTGGCACTCCACCTAAGGCAGGAGAGAGCATGTCGTGCAGGAGTTAAGCACATGGGCTTTGAGGCCAGACTGCCTAGGTTTGAACCTGGCCAGTTACCACTGTGTGACCTTGGGAAACTCACTTAACCTCTCTGTGCCTCAGTTTCCCATCTGTAAAATGTTGATAATAACAGGACTTACTTCATAGAGTTGGTGACATGTAAAGAACTTAAAACACCCTGGCACATAGTAAGTTACCATAAATGTTAACCATTTTTCAAGAACTTTGGCTTTTACCTATCGAACACTCTTCGTCTCCAAAAGATTTTATTCCAGAGGATTACATGCAAGAGTCTCACGTCAGCCCACTCTCCTGTCTCTGAGGCTCATCCAGCCTGCCCCTTCCTGACCCACCCTGCTGACCACCCTTCCTGCCAGCCCAGTGGCTTTCGCGTCTGTCGAGCTCTTTCACGCTCACCATCCCCTTATATCCTTCTTAGTCCATTTCATAGTAGCTCAGAACCAAAGTCTGAGCCCCAGAGGAAGCAAATGATTTGTCCAAGACCACCAGCTTGTTGGCTAAGGCTGGAGGTTCAAGTATCCATTCCTGAAGCTCGATCCAGGCCCTTTTCCACCATACTGTGCCCATCCTCCCACTATCAAACCTGTTCCTGGCTAAACGTCAAAAAGTAACATATACCGAGATATGAGTCTTCAGCGAGTATCCCTCTTCTCCAGGGCTTGCTATTTTAACAGAGATCAAAACATTATAATACTATTTAATAGGTAATAGTTATTTTTATCATCTCATTTAATTTTCAGAACAACAGTACAAGGTAGGGTCTGTTATTGTTTCTATTTTATAGATGAGGAAACAAAAGCCTAGAGAGGTTATATAACACACTCAAGATCTCCCAGCAAGCTGGGGAGAGAATCCAGGGGTCCAACCACAGGATCTGTGTATTAGACACGCAGGAAACAGCTAGCACAGGAGTAGACCGAATTTTGCGTCACCTGCAGCAGCCCTGGGAGGCTGGACAGAGAAGGGTAGGGTAGGGTAGGGTCAACACAGCACTATACTATACTGCCTCACTGAGTGGAAAAGTTGAAGCTAGGATGATGGAATTTCAGGCAGTGGCCAGTTGGTAAAGATTTCATTTCGGAGAGAGAGGGCTTTTGTGAGCCTCTGGAATTACAGGGCCTGGAGGCTGTCCCCACATTGACTTCTCCTCTGGCCACACTGGGTAGCAATTGAGCCACAGTGTCCAGGGACACTTCACAAAGGACTCTGAATTCACACACACACACACACACACACACACACACACACGCCTGGTAGAGCCCAGCTGCCCCTGTGACCAGATCGCAGGCCTGGGTTCCTTTGGGTGGACAGCCTGAAGCCCTGAGGAATGAAGGTATTTTCATAACCTACAGCCAGTGCCCACCCCACTCCCTTCCCCCAGCTCTTAGTTTAGACCTTTCACCAGCCTCTGAAACACACTTTCTCCCAACCAAATCCCTCCCATTCTTCTAGACCCAAGTTCTGGACATGCCAACTCCACAAAGGCAGCCATGATCACACCTTCAAATAACATTCAGGGTGTTGATCCAATGTCACCTCCAGAGAGAGGCCTTCCCTAACCACCAAGACAAAGAACCCCTCTAAGTGCTCTTCATCTTAGCAATGTGGCTTTTTGTTTTTCATGCTACTTTTATCTATCTGAAACTATCTTGCTGATTTCTTTGCTTCCCTTTTTCTTGGCTATTTCCCCAATTAAAGAGCAATCTTGAGGGCAGGGACCAGTCTATCTTGTTCACTATTGTAACCCCAGTACCTAAGGATCCACGCACCCCATTGCTAGACAGGGACACTGAGGTCCACAGAGGGCAAGGGATTCACCCAAGGTCATACAGCAAGCAAGTGGCAGAGGTCGGTCTAGCACCTGCAACTCTGCACTATGGCCCAGAGCACTTGGCCTGTCCCCATCCCCACCCCAGTTGACCCTCTGTTGGCCTATCTTGTCCCTGCCTTCACACTACAGTGGGGCCAGAGCCTGCTAGTCCTTGACAACAGCGTCCCTCCACTGCCCCAGGGGCCTTTGGTGCCCCATTCTGGGCAGCCCAGCCTGCTTCCCACTCTGTCCCTCCCTTCCTGGCATCAGCATCTCCGATGAGCTCATGTCTGGAAGCCTGGGAGCTGCCCTGAAGGAAAAGGTGCCTCCCAGGCTGGGCCCCTAGGCCTGGAGGTGTGTTCAGCCTTGTGGGATAGCAGCCTTGGCCGGTGGAGAAAGTGTGATGACCCCTGCCCATCCCAGCGCCCAGGGCTGTGCACTGGGCTCAGGGAGACACGTGTCATCCAGGGAGATAGAGTACGACTAGGGGTAGAGAGGAGATGGAGAAAAGGTTCCTCCTGTGCTTCTCCCGTCTCTCCAGGTGCCCCTCTGCCACACTGGCCCCTCCTGCTTGTCAAGGAGCTGCTCTGTCCCAAGGAAAGGGGGCTCTGCTGCCTTCTCTTCACAGAACCACCCTGAGCAAATCTCTTCCCCTCCCCGGCCTCAGTCTCCCCAACTCTAAAATGGGGAGATTAGATAAAGTGCTGACTGCAGAGGCTAGGGATCAGTTGGGAACCAGGCCCCGAATGCCACAGGATTTTTTTCTTTTTGCTTTATTATTATTTTTTTTACCTTAGAGGAAAGGCAACAGATAACAAGGGAGGGAAGGAGTTAAAAGGCCTTATTTTAATAATGTAAATGCTGATTCCAACAACAGTTTTATTTAGGTACTAGTCTGGGGGTGTGGGGGGGGAGCCATTTCAAGGCCTGCAAAGTGGCGATGGGGAGCCAAGGTAGCATAGCAGCGAACAGTTTGCTTTTGGGAAGTTCTCTGAATATCAAACCAGAATGATCCTAGTCCGTTCCCCTCGTTGTACAGATAAGAGAGAGAGGAAGAGGAACCAACCCAAGATCCCACAGGGAGACACGGAGGCAGGTGTTCCCCCACCTCTCAAGCAAACAAAGTATTTTCACCTCCCTTGAGGTCCCATTCCACTGCCTGAGATAACACAGCAAAGCACTGGGAGGAGGACATCAGTTTGTTTGTGGTGCTGTCCCCCAACACAGGGTGGGGGCCAGGCCCGGGGGTGGTGACAGTCAGGCTGGCATCAGCAAGGCTCCCAGCCCCCTACCCCAGCATACCCTGGTCCCTCTGAGCAGCATCCTATCTCATCCTAATCGTGCAACATGACAGGGCTGGGACAACCTCCGACTGCCACTACAGCCACTACCAGTGCTGCTGTCTCCAACGCAGTTAGCCCCTCAGGGGCCACCCGCCCACCCTCTCACTGGGAGCCAGAGAGGGCAGGAGGCTTGCCGCAAGCTCACGGAGCAAGGTGGTTTACTCCAGTGTCACCTGCCACTCAGGGTAGGACAGGGACTGGGGCGCGTGCTGCTTCCCCACTGGCTCTTGTCCCTGTGAACAACCCAGGCACGGAACACGGGAGGTCCTGTCCCCATCCAGAGTTAGCCTATAACTTGGGGTGGAGGTGGGGAGGAGGGAGGCCTTTTCTCCCGAGTTCTCAGAAAGGTCCTGTCCGGGATCTGGATGGAGCCCCCCGATTCCACGGTGTAGTGGTTAGATAGGAGCCCCGCCCTTCACCTCTAGGGCCTCCGCGCTCACCTTGGCAGACTGGGCAAACTGTGAGAATGCGGTGTGGAGTCCTTAGGACAGGTCCCCCTCTCCCCCATAGGCACTCAGGAAAGGCCTCGATTTCCCCAGGTGGGGCTCGCGCCGGTGTTCCCCGCGGTCTGCGGGTTCCGCGTCCTGCGTGCCTCGCCCGCACAGCCGGACCCGGGCGCCCCGCCCGCGGTAAGGGGTGAGGGCCCGGGCCCAGCAGACGCCGTTGCCGCTGCCCCACAGGCGCCCATGTTGGTCAACCCCCGGCAGAACCCAACCCGCCACTTCCCGGAGTCAAGCCGTTTCCCCCTTCCCCAGAGCGGGCCGGGGGGGCGCACACCTCCGGCTGTCGCCCACCCGGCAGCCCGCGGCTGCCCCGGCCGCGATCTGCTTGCGGGCTGGGGCTCGAGGGCTGGAGCTCCCACGCAGCCCGGCTTCGGGGCGTGCTGCTGAGCTGCCGCGGAGCTTCGAGATTTCCCCAGGTCCCCGCCTCCACCCCACCGTACAGGTGGGGAAACTGAGGCCCAGAGTGTAGCAGCGACTCAGCCAAGGTCACCCTGCGTGTGGGGACTGGAGCCCAGACGTGCCACCTCCACATGGGCGGCGCCTAGACCGGCACAGGTGGGAAGGGGCGAGGCTCGCTCGGCACCGGCACCCCTGCCCGGCCGGCGCCCCTCACTCACCTCCAGCCTCCGCGCGCGGTCCCCGAGCTCACCGGCGCCACCACCTCCGCGCACCTGGCCACGTCCGTCAGCGCGCCCCGCCCCGATCGAGACCCCCGCCGACCCACCCACCCCCCCCCCCCCCCCCCCGCGCCTGGCGCCCCCTCCTAACCTCCGCCACAGCCCACTCCACCGCCTAGCAGGCTGCTCCGGGACCGGGAGCCGGGAGGGCTGGGCGGGCTGGCGAGCCACGCTCCTGCCGCTCGCTCCCCGGGGCCCTAGCGCCGCCCGCCCCGCCGCCCCGCCCAGCCCTCGGAGGTGCGACTCCCTCCTCCGCGGGCTAGGCCTCCCATCTCCCCTCGGGTCTCCTCTCTCTGCCTCTTTCCTCTCCCTGGCCTCAGTCTCTGCTGATTGATTGTCTGTCTCTCTGTTTCCTCCTCAATTTTTGTGTCTCTCGATGGGTCCCTGAATCCTTCTGCTTTCTATTTCACTCAGTTTCTTCATGTCTCTCCCATCTATTTCATGCCCCCCTCTTTTCTCTATCCTTCCCACTTACCCCATTTTAAGTCTGTCTTTGTGAGTCCCCATAACTGACACCACCTCTCATCTCCCCAGCCCGTTTCCTTTCAGACCCAGATGCAGTACCCTCTTAGGCCCGTCCTCTCCCTTCTCAGCCCCAGTAACTAGAATGACTGTCTAGGACTTAGGCAGGTAGGACTGCCTAAGTAGGCCTTGGCACATAGAGGTTGAGGAAGGCTGTCACCTCCCAGGCAGTCTGGGGCCATCCACTGTCTTAACTAGTGGGCCAGCAACAACAAGGGCAGTGACGTTCAGAGCCCCCATGGCAAGGGTCATTGCACATCAGAATCTAGTGGGGATGCTGTGAAAAGTCAAGACTTCCACAATCACGTGCCCCCTCCCAGTGGTGGAGGGGCTAGCAATGGGCTTGGAAACTGGGCTGATAAGAAGCACCTTTCACGCCCCCAACAAAGCACGTGGAAAAAACGCTGTCCTGGGTTTTCACCGAAGTTTCCCTGGGTTCCAAGTACCCCACCCCTTTAACCAGGATGGTTCCACTTTTGTGTCCTTTATATCAAGGTTCTGTGTTTAGATTTCTGCTAGAGGAAGTTAGAAATGTGCTGATGTAAGCCCACTCACCCAAGGTTCTGTGAAATGCAGAGGTGCAAGTGGCCTGGTTTTGAGACGTCCCCTGTCCCCAGTGGGTGGCTTAGAGTGCATGGAGTCAGGTGACAGAAGGGACAAACCCTCCCTGGCTGCTGACCCTCTGCTTGGCTTCATGGCTTCAGAGAATCCCTCCGACCCGGTGGCTGCTCCTGTGCTGGGGCTGCCCCAGGTGACGGTGGGGGGGTGGAGCTGGGCACTGAAGGGGTCCTGGGGATCGGCATCAGGCAGGCCTGCTCTGTGAGTACACGTGCTACAGCCCAGCCTGTGAGAAACCAGGAAACAAACTGTGTGGGAGAGAGAGAGAGAGAGAGAGGGAGGGAGGGAGGGAGGCTAGGATTACTGTGTGGGTGGGTATGAAAGTGAAAGAGATGGGGGAAAGGCAGGACAGAAAGTGGTTCGGTCTGTATGTGGGTATGTGACGGTGGGTGCGCAGAGTGGATATGACTGTAGGAGCGAGTGAGTGCCTGCAAGAGAGATTGCACGGTGTAGGTGTGTGAGCAAAAGAAAATGGAGAAAGGAACATGCTTTTAACCTGTATCGAAGGGAGGGAATATGTGTGCTTGTATGTTTTCAGGTGGGACTGTTATGTACGCAAATCTGACACATGTGTCCACATGTGAAAGTCAAGCATGCATGGATGAGGGGGGCATCTGTGGGAGGGTGTGTGCCAATGTCTACCCCATGCACGGGTGTGTTGGTGTCTGAGAGCATGCGTGTGTGTGCATGTGTGTGCAGTTGTGAACATATACACGAGCATTTGCATAAGAACATGGTGTGTAGATATCATTGCGCATACACATGTGTTTGTAGGGAGTGTGAGCGAGTATGTGTGGGTACACGTGTGAGGTCTATGAGAACCTGTGAGCCCTGCTCCTACACCATCACCCCTATTAGAGTCACCGTGGTCGGGGGGTGGGGGGAGGGAGAGTGGGCAGCACCTTGCCTTTCTGTCTGCCCTCTTTTCCACGGGCCTGAGGAGCAGGGGCCTTGTCCTTGGCCCAGGGATCAGCTCTCATCATGGGTGCTGACTCCTTTGCCTCAGCAAGATAGACATGGCCAGGGGCAGGGCTCCTCTGACAACCCAGATGCACACCCGCATCTCCACCCCAAAGGCCTTGAGCAGTGTCCAGTAGAGTTGGAAAGGTCTCCAAATTCTTCAGATAACCTGGACCTCCAGAACAATGGCCTGGAGAGGAGGGAAGGTGGGAATCCCAAAGCCAGGGGCAGAGGAGGGGCTGGATTGGCAGTGGATCCCAGGTCTCCCTGAGTGTCTCCAAGGAGGAAGGGGTTATGGCTTGTCCACCATCCCTCAGAGTCTGAACAACCTTTCCCCAGCCCCAGGTGGGTGGAAGAACACAGCCTGCTGCCTTGTCTCCATGGAGACAAGGCAGCACAGAGGGTGGTTGAAAACATGGGCCAGACCTCCCAGGGTTCATATCTCAGCTCCTCCACCCGCTGGCCTGATACTTTGACAAGTCACCTAAACTTGTTATGCCGTAGTTTCCTCATCTGTCAAACAGATAAGAAAATTATGAACTTCAGAGGGTTGTTTAGAGGATGAAAAGAAAGAACCCATGCAAAGCATTTAACACAGGGCCCGGCAGCTGACTTGAGGGGCAGAAACCCTGGGTTCCAGCTATAGCTTTGCCACCAGCTTACTGTGTGACCTTGGACAATTCACTTGCCATCTCTGGACTTAGGAATCTCCACAAGATTATCTATAGAATAATCTCAGTAAGCCCTGCCAGTTATGACCAGCTGAGACTTTGTGGGAAGTACAGCGTGGGTCTCTCTTGGTGAGCTATGGACTAACCAGTGCTGAGGAGGAGCCCTATGGGACACTTTCTTCCCACGTATCTTCTCTCAAGTTGGCAGCAGCTGATGGCAGGAAACTTGAGCTGCAGGCTGCTGCCCACCTCATCTCTTTGCATCCCCTGACCCTCCAGCCTGCCAAGGACCCCATTCTCTTCTGCTCAGCTTGTACTCAGGCCTGAGCAAAATGTCACTGAAACCCACCCACCCCAAGTGGTGGATACTCAAGGCAGAAGATGCCGTGACCCATAGTTAAAACTGTCAGGGAGCACTCAAGAGAGGCAGGTATAATTGCGGAAGGATGGGTGTAACTGTCTGAAGATACTTATAATCCTTTGGCAGTAATGGGAGGAAGTTTTAAAAGGACGCCCTAATCCGCTAATAACCCGGCAGCCACAGGCCCCTTCCCTCCAGATCTCCGCATAGAGAGAAGGGACTCTGGCCACTCCCTTTCTCAAGGGAGCAGAAAGGCCAGTGTAGGCTCTGACCCAAGACCACCCGGGTTTCTACTCTCTCCCGAGACCCAACTTCCTTTCTGCCTCCACTTCTGAGAAGTGTCCCCTGCCCACTCCATCCTCCTGAGGTTACTCCTACCTCTTCTGTCCCTAGAAATGTCCAGGACAGAACTAGATAACCATCTGGCTAGATGTTAAAGAGAGGAATGAACCAGACTGTGAACAAGAAGAACAAGACCATAGTCTCAGCTCCAGCGCTGACTGTGACCTTGGGCAAGGGACGTGAGTCTCTGAGCCTCAGTTGCCTCACCTGTACAATGGGGAGAATAATAGCTGCCTTCAAAGATCAACAAGAATGAGGTCCCATGAAATGGGCCAGCTCTGTGTGAGAAGCCAACAGGAGTCGGTACTGGTAGTTTCTCCATATATGGTCTCTTCCCCTCAAGGGTGTCAGCAGACAACTCTCGCCCGTGTAGATCCAGAGCACAGTGGTAGCCAAGAGCAAAGGCCCACATTCAAAACATTGTGATTGAATCATGGCTTTGCAGCCTGCTAGCCATGAGTCTTGGACAAGTCACTTATATTCTCTGAGCCTCAGTCTTCTCTTCTGTATAATGGAGATGGTAACAGTGTGTCCCTTATGGGGATTGTTATGTGATTAAATGAAGTGATATGTGCAAAGCTCTTAGCACAGTGGACTTGGCACATGAGGGCTCAACAAATAATAGCTCTTGTATTGTTGCGCTGACGATGATCGATGATCGTTGTGGTTGCTATCAACATCCCTTACATGCTTATCTGGATTACCCTGCAACCTCCCGATAGCTCTATGAGGTAGATAGGGCTCATATTTTTATTTTATTTTCACAGATGAAGAAACTGGGAAGGGATTTTTGGGGCCTTGGCTAGTTGCATCAGGTCCAGAACCAGCACCCATGTCTCCTGACCCCCAGCCATGGTCTGTGAGAGGGAAGGGAGCAGGTCCTGAGGCTTCCAGCTCTAGGGGACCTGGATTTGTGTCGACTCTGGTGTGGAGACCTGTCTCCAAGTTCAAGGCTGCTGGATCCCCCTGGGATCCTCCTCCTACCTACCCCAAATGCATTGAAGGCCCCTCCTTGTTCCTGCCTGGCTCCCTGTGTGACCCAAGCCTGGGGGCCACGGGGATGGGGAATGGTGCCCGTGGGGGGTGGTCAGAGCCTGGAGAGAATTATTTCGGAAAAGGGAGTGGGTGGGAGACTGGTGAGACGCCAGGCTGGGTGTCGGCGACGCCTGCACAGAAATGAAGTGCTCCTTCAGTTTCCTGACGCACAAGCCCTCCCAGGGCTGTGTCCCCCGCACGCCCTGCGCCCCCGGGATCTGCTGGCAGGGGCTCCCGCCTGAGCGAGCATGGCCCGGCTCATGTCCTCCCCATCTGGACCCACTTCAGCGTTGCCATGGACCCAGCGGTGGAGGTGATTCAGTGTGGGTTTCCCTGTCCCGCCCTGCTCTGCCGACTCTTGCCGCCTGTGGGAAATTGATCTTCCTCCCTTCCTTCCTTCCTCCTGTGCCATGCACACCGAGCTCTCCCCTACACAATGTCACTGAGTCATGACTGCAGCCCAGGTGACGTGCCTCTGTCGCCTCTAACAGATGGGAAACCAAGGCCTGGATGAGGAATGTGGGCTCGGCTCAGCCACCGACAGGCCGAGTGACCTGGAGCAGTCTCTTCCTCACTCTGGGCCTCAGTTTTCCCACCTGTAAAATTAGGAGGTCGGTTTAGATCAAAGGCTCAGTCTCTACCTCAAAAGCACCATGAGGGCAGGGACCACATCTGTTTCGCCCCTGTGCTGCATCCCCAGCACCCGCAAGTAGTTGGCACTTAGTATGTTCAGCAAGGTGGTCCTGCCCCATCAGTTGCTCAGACTCTAAGGTCATTTGTTACCACGAATGATCAAAGGGCAGACAAGGGGCTTCCCTGCTGGCGCAGTGGTTGAGAGTCCGCCTGCCGATGCAGGGGACACGGGTTCGTGCCCGGGTCCGGGAAGATCCCACATGCCGCGGAGCGGCTGGGCCCGTGAGCCATGGCCACTGAGCCTGCGCATCCGGAGCCTGTGCTCCGCAATGGGAGAGGCCACAACAGTGAGAGGCCCGCGTACCGCAGGAAAAAAAAAAAAAAAAAAAGGGCAGACAAGAGTGTGTGATGGCCTTTTTTTAACCAAGCATGATAACGTGGCTTTCTCTCGCTGCCTTCTCACGTGCCCTCTTTGGCAGAGAAAAGAGTGGACTTAGATGTGGTACAGCTGGAATGACATGTATGGCACAGCCTCCCCTGTCTCTCCACAGCTGTTAATCTGGGCAGGCCCGTGGGACTCTGATGGTCTCTTGTGTACCATGGGAAAATATGGTCGGGAGTGCCTGTGTTAAGCACCTGTGGGGTCCCCCATGACTGGCAGTCCAGGGGAAAAGGGCCATGAGCTTACCTGGTTTCTGGGCAACCCTGGGCCCAGGGCTGGGGCTGAGGCTGGCTGTCATCACCTGCTGGGCCTTCACCGTGTCCCAGTCCTGGCTGGCTCTGTTGTCATGCTGGGAACCCCCTCGTGCCTCCCTGGAGCAGCTGGGTGACTGGATGCCCCAGGGTCTGGGAAGCTGTGGTGCCCCTTGGGTGGCTCTGCAGGCATTGTCCTCACTCCTTCTGGCCACTTCGTTTTCCTCCAAGTCCGTGAGCCCCGCCTCTCCCTGTAGGCCCTCCTCGCCGCCGCTCTCCTCCGCCTCCAAGGCCAGACACCTGTAGCTCCCGTCGGGAAGCGCAAATGTGCAGGGTGAGGACTTGCCTTCGCTGGGCCCCAGGGGCGGGGTTGGGAGGTGCGGGCCCAGCATGGTGCTGCCTCTCCTCAGGGACACAGAGAAGCTGGCGCCTGGGCTGAGGCCAGCACTGGAGGCTCCCGAGTAAGCCCTGGTCTCTGCTCTTCTCGGGGCCTTCTCACAGAGCTGGAATGGGGTTCAACTGTTAGACTTCCTGGACTGGGTGGGTGGTGGCCCCCCAAGCCCTCCTCCTTAACCCGTCTCTCGCCTGTGAGGCCTCCCCTTCAAGATGATCTATCTGCAGAGGGAGAAAAGAAAGAGTGCATGAGATGGTTCTCTGCGTGTTCCAGGCTGAGTCTCTGACTCCACTTTAGGGGAACCCTGAGAACTGAACTGACTGGTGTTTGGGGGTACAGGTCTCACGTGTCCATAGGAAAGTCCCAAGCTTCAGTCATTCGACATCCCAAATTTTTGCCCCAATTTTTGCCATATCCTTATGCCACTTACACTTTATTTGCTTAATATCTTTCCGTAAATCAACTTTAAATAACTTACTTCTATTACTTTAGACTTAACTTAAGCAATAATTGCAGAGAAACCACGAATATGTTGTGCTAAGTCATTTTCCCCCTTAATACACATTAAATAAATACCTAGTTATTTAAAAATATTTTTCTGGGCACCTCCTAGAAAAAATTCTCTCATGTGTCACCAAAGGTACATATGCCGCAAGGAATCACAGCAATGGTGGCGCAGAGGGTGCAAGACTGGGGCCAGGACCCCCTGAGGAGGCTGTGCACCAAGGGATGGGGCGCAGTGATGTGCTTACATGCCCAGGCTCTGAGCTAGAATCCCACCTCTGCCACCTGTGTGGTGGGCAACAAGTCCCATGACCTTTGTGAACCTCAGCTTCCCCATCTGTAAAATGGGAACTGTAATATTTCCATCATAGTGTTGCAGTGAGGACTAAGTGAGAAAATGCATGCAGAGGACTTAGGACAGTTTCTGAGACATAACTTAATACATGTTGACTATTCTTTCATTCCACCAAAAACTTTCGAGCTCCTGTTTACATTTTAGGCACTATAAAATGTACTGGGGCTACAGTGGGACTAAAGAAGACATGGTACTCTGGCTTGTGAAGCCTTCAAATCTGGTGGGGAGAGCTGTGAATGACAACAGGGACAATAATAATAACAGTATGATTATTTAGAAATGTTAAAAATGATGGCAATCCAGGAGAGAGAGGATGGAGTCTTTCTATAGGGATGCGCAGAGGGGATAGATGGGAGAGAAACTTGGGCGGAAGAATTGGCTGGGCGGGGAGGCAGATGGAGAGTGGGTGTGAAGGAAGAGGGAGGAGGCTAGGATGCAGCCCAGTTCGTCACTCTGGTGACAGTGTGATTTCGTTAATAGAGATCAGGAATAAATGGTTAGGAGCAGGTGTTCAGGGGAGCAGGGAGATGAGTTTGATTTGGGATTTCCGGGGGAGATGAGCACGGTCAGCTCCACAGGGAGGCCTGAAGAGCAGGGGAGAGTTCCAGGTTGGAGACAAAGACTTAAAAATCATTTGTGGAGGCCCCAGGCAGAGGTGGGCAAGATGCCCCAGGATGGGCAGGTAGAGCTTAAGTCAGGGTCAGTGACCGATTGCACTCGGGAGGAAACCTTGAAGTTTATAGACATTGGTTAACAGATCTTGGATTCCACCACTGCTTAGCTGTGTGAACTCTGGAGGATCTGAACTCTCTGAATGTCACTTATCCTGTAATAAAACAGAAAGAGAAGAATCCCCCCCACCTCCTACTGGCTGCCCCATGGGCAGTGAGAATTCTGAGAATTGTGAAAGACTGTGGATGTTGGCGACCTCAGGGCCTGGGCTGACCTCTGCTGCTGTGGTACCTGGAGGCCATGCCTCCACCCCCAGGCAGGGTCAGGCATCCCCTACCCCAGTAGGCTCCTATGAGGGAGGTTATTATCCCATTTCGGAGGTGGGGAAATTGAGGATCAGAGAGGCGAAGTGACTTCTGGCCTGAGTCACACAGCTGGTAAGTGATAAGGCTGATCTCTGAACCCATCTCTGGCACCTTGACCGTGATGGTGGACACAGGGAAGAGAGGTTCCAGGGCCTCATTCGTCTCCAGATTCCTTCTCACTCGCCAGCTGCTGCCAGATTTCTGCCATTAGAGTTTCAAAGAATCTTAGAATCTCACGAAGGGCTGGTAGAATTCCGAAGAGTCCTAACTGGCTGTTTGACCTTGGGCAGGGGCCTTCTGCACTCGAGCCGGTTTGCCCAAAGGCACCATGGTGGGCTTGAGCCAGATGATGCTGGAGGGTCCAGCCAGCCCTGGCATTGCAGGATGCCATGATCCTAAGCCTTTGGAGCCCTCCATCACCACCGCCACCCGCCCCACCATAGAGCCAGATGGCAGGAGGCAGGAGTGGGTGTGGGGGGCAGGGCTCCCTGGGACGCCCCACAGGGCCTCGCCTCACTCTATGCCTGCTTCTGTTTTGCTGTATTTGACGGTGGCCACGGTTTCCAGGAAAGAAGACAGAGGCGGAAAAGTTAACTTTCCGCCACCCACACAAATATTTTTGGCCGGCGTTGTCTTCGCACTGCCAAGCCGGGAGGGAGGAGTTGGCAGGGGCGCTCTAATTCAAGTCTCCCTCCCAAGGAGGGAAGGCTCCCAGCCCAGCTGGGGGGTCTGGGCAGGCCCCATTGTGGGCCCAAGCCCTGGAACACCCACCCTGCTCCGGAGCCTGGGGAAGGGGAGGGGGTGTCAGGACCCGGAACAGTAACGGCGGCTGCCCCTTACTGAGCATCTGCTGGTGCTTGGACAAGGCTTTGACCTAACGCTCCTGTGGGACAGCCACGTGAGTGCTGTCTACAGATGAGGAAACTGAGGCACGGAGAGAGAAATTCTGCATCCAGGGTCACAGGGGGCTGGGTGGTAGAACTGCTGGGCCCCGTGCTCTTACCCGCACTCTCAGGGGCTGCAGACTTGACTCCAGGGACCCCGCCCAGCCCCCGAGCTTGCGCGCTCAGACACAGCACACCTGTCTGTGCGCGCACGGCTCCACCGTGGGCAGGAGAGAGCCCGCTCCGGCCTCCACAGAAACGGAAGGGGGAGTCCTCTAAGACCAGCTTCCCCAAATCCACAGCCCTCCTCTGGCCACAGGCCCAAGGTTCCAGTCCATCCAGCCTCAGCTGATAGGACTGACAGAGTCCAGCAAACCCACCGCACTCATCTCAGAGAGGGGAGCTCTGAGCCCAGAACAGGGAAGGGATCACTCAGGTGGTACAGAAGGTTCAGACACAGGCCTGGCATTAGAGCCCAGGTGTCAAGACACCTGCCTCCAGCCTCTCGCACAAGCCCTGCTCCCTCCTGAGCGGTCAGCCTCCTGTCCTCTCTCCCCTCGCCTCCCATGAATCCAAGCAGGGCCCCCAGGACCAGAGGCCTAGCTGAGCATCAGATCCCTACAGCCCCTGTCCATGCAGCTCTGAGGGTCTGCCGAGATCTCCAGAGGCTCCTTCAGTGGTTGGCTTCTGCCATGAGTGGGCCCAGGGGATGTGGCCTTGGGAGCCTCACATCCCTATGTGGTGGAGGAAGGGCACTGGCTTTGGAATCAGATCTGGGTTTGAATTCTGACTCCTCTGTTCAGTGGCTGCCCGACTCTGGGCAAGTCTCTCTCTTTGTGAGCTTCAGTTTCCCCTTCTGTAAAACAGATTAACACAGAGCCTACTTCACAGGGTTGTTGAGGGATTAACTGAAAAATACAGGCTCGCTCCTTTACTTGGCAGGGGATGAGGGAGCAGGGCCGGGTGCTGCTCACCTATGGGGCTCTGGGGATGCTTGGCTCACAGGCCGGGTGAACATAAAGCACAGTCTGGCCTGCCCTGATTCTTCATCGTCTTCAGTGCCCTCAGCCTGCTTTGCAGCTGCAGAGGAAATAAAGGGAGTGAGGAGTGCTGAGGATCAGGGCTTAAGTAGACACATTGCAGCACCAGGCATGGGGTCCTAGTTTTGACTTTCCCCCTGACTTCCTGAGTCAGTGCTGGGGAAATCACAGGATCTGATTTTGTAAGGGGGAGACTAGAGTAGGCAGAGAGGGGATAAGCGGCCCAGGAAGCTGGAACCCTTATTCCTCTGAAGGACTCCAGACCTGGCCTCCCTACCTGCAATCTCTCCCTGTCTCCATCCTCTACAGGATCTGGTCCATTCTTCTAAAGCGTACCTCTGAAGAGTGTTGCTCAGCTGCTCAGGAACCCTCCGTGGCTCCCCATTGCTCATGGAATAAAGAAAAGTTGCAAACAAAGGGAAATGCAGATTCAAAGGCAGATCTCATGATTCTTGGCTGAGGGGAAGGAAGGAGGGCTTCCTGGGGATGACAGATGATGTTTCAGTTGAATTTGAAGGATTTTGGCAGGAAGCGTTTGGCAGTCTGATGAATGGAGGGTACTCCATCCATCGAGGCCCCGTGGAGGCAAGAAGGAAGGACCATTTGAGGATGAATCTGGAGAACCACAAGGGCCTGGATAGGCTGAGGCTAGGGCACGTGTGGCAGGGCAGAGGGAGGTGAGGCTGGGAGAGAAGGTGGCCAAATTGTGACAGGCTTCAGCTGCCTGGACTCTCTCCTGCTGGCTTGAGAGGTAATGTAGAGGGTAGCCCTATAGGGCTGCGGGAGCCATGGCAAGGCCCAGCTTTGGGGGTGGAAGTGGAGGCTGAAACAAGGGCTGGCGTGCAGACGCCTCTGTGAGAGGAGCATTTTGAAGCAATTTCCTCAGCACTTGGCACAGTGCCAGGCACATAATCACAATGACAAGGATGATGGCTGAAGTTTATGAAGTGTTTACTACATCAGGTGTCATTCCAGACACTTCGTGTACACTGACTCATGTTATCCTCATCACAACCCTATAAGGAAGATGCTATTATTATCCCCATTTTGCAGATAAGGAAATTGAACTTATGTGACTTGCCAAGCTCACACAGCTAGTGAGTGGCTGAGTCGGGGGTCATATCCTGATAGTCCAGCTCCAAATATCCCTCTTATCCATAGGCTGTACTGCCTTAATAGTTTAAGTAGTTACTGAATGAATGAATGAGGAGGAAGAATGGAAAGATGGGAGGATGGGAGCGTGGAAGGGAGAGAGGGGAAGATTATCTGCAGTGCTTGGTACACTGCCTGGAACATAGGAGTCACTAAATAAATAGTTATCAAGTGGAATAATGGACTGGGAGTAACTGAGGTACTAATTGTATGTATAGCCTAGGGACAAAATTGGAGTCACTCTGGGGAGAGGGGTAACCCAGAACTGGTCCAGGTGGCTCAGGGTGCGCCTACCCACCCCACCCCTGTCTGGCAGCACCCTGGCATTAGGAGTGGGGTGGAGGGTAGTGTCTGGACTGTCCAGAGCTGAGTTCTCTTGGCCACTAGGAAGAGAGCTTTTGTTGTCCTCAAGATTCTGAGCTGAGACTATGTTCCTGCCTTACTGCTTTTCTCTCAAGGAAGGGATGGGAGCCAAGGTGGGTGGCGGTCTCTTCCCCATGGTTCCAAAGGGGGCGTCTCAACCCCCTCCAACCTCCAGAACTGGTGAGAATGAGGAAGCCTGGCATTTGGAATTATCTTGCTGTGTGTTCTGGAAGAGTCACTTCCTTTCAATGGGCCTCAGTTTCCCCAGCTAAAAAAGGCCTTGGGCAGAGTGGTTGGTGGGGATGGCAGTATCCACGATTGAAGGTGTCCCTGAATCCTCCCTGGACTTGCCCTTCCCTGGCATTTTTCCGTGGGCAGAGTCAGTCCCAGAGGGATGTGCAAATGTGACCCCACATTACTGACCCCTCCCTCCAGACCTGCAGGACAGACTGACCGATCGTGGCCTCCTTTCTTCTTGCCTTGGCCTCCGGCCGTCACCACCCTGGCTGCCCAGCCTGCTCTGACTGCTCTTCCTTCTTCCCCACTTCCCTTCTCCCCACTGTTCCTGTCCTACTCCTGGGACCTAAGGGACCAGTGTTGGATGAGCGTCATGTGAAGCTGGGAGAGCTCTGGAAGCGTCAGGAAACCATCCCTTGACAAGAGGTAGCTGTGAGGGCCTGGGAAGAACTCCTGAGCTGGACACACTGGGTGGTCTCAGGAGAGACGAGTGTCAGCCAGGCCTCAGTTCAGCCTCATGATAGCTTGGTAACTTTGGACCAGTCACTCATCTCACTGAATTCCAGTTGCCTTCTTGGTAGGATGGAGACTCACACATTCACTCATTCATTCATTCATTCTTTTGACACATATTCACTGAACACCTGCTCTGTGCCGTCCACTATTTTAAGTCCTGGCAGTACACAGTGAACAAAAGAGAAAGAAACCCTGCCCACGTGAAGCTCACACGTTAGTTGGGGTGGACGGACAATAAATAAATAAGAAAGTATGTCGGAGGTTGATAAGTGCAATGGAAAAATAATTAAGCAGGAAAGGGGACTGGGGAGTGCATGTGTCATTAGGACAGGAAAAACAGTGGTATTACTATGATGCTATCTTCTGTGTTGTATGGCATATGTATTTCAGGTTCAGTATTACATTAAATTCTCATCTACCGTTAAAAATATGTAAAATCAACATTAGGCGGCAAACTCAGGAACACAAACCCTGCAAGCCCCTGGGAGATGTCTTACACCAGCACTCTGATTATTCAAGCATTCACCACTTTAGAACCTTCATGTTCCACTACAAACCTGTCTACCATCTAGGATTGAGCATTTTTATGGTCCAGTATATAAAAATGTGATTTCACATATTAGCTTTATTTCTTTGAGGGCGTTCTTTTGCAAGTTCATTAAGTGGATAGAGTGTCTCCTCGATGTAAAACCCATGCTATACAATGAGTTTGAGGATAAGAATAATGATATCCTATAGGTTACTTTTGTTAAGGGGTGACTGAGGATATAAGGCACCACCTATCGAACACTGACTGTGACTGTGTGCTGGCACTGTCCAGGTATATGATATCAAGCATGACCTTGTTTATTCCCCACAGTAACCTTAGAAGGCAGGTACCTACTACTACTCACATTTAACAGATGGAGAAACAGAGGCCGAGGGAGGATAATCTCTGCCCACGGTCCCAGAGCAGAAAAACAACCAAACCAGGACCTGACAGGTATCTGGCACCTGATATGATCACTTGTGGAAGGGGTGGTCTCCCCAGGGTCCGGGGAGACGCCATTTTGCACAGTGCAAAAAAACTCTTTATTCTGGGCCTGTCTCTGCCATGCCCTCTGCACACCTGGACATGTCCCTTCACTCCTGGGCCTGAGTGACCCCCAACCACACAAATACAGGGCTGGGCTTGGAGTCTCCAAGTGCCCTTCCGGCTCTGGATTGCCTGAGTCCTGGTACCCAGGATGCTGGGAGCTTGAGCCCATTCCAAATGGACACACCAAATCCAGTCTGCTCACCAAATCAGCCAAGTTCCCTGCACGTCACGTCTATTTCTGCCCTGCTGGGTTTATAAATATGTGGTCCAGGGAACTAGCTTCAGTGGCACTGGAGAGACTGAAGTCATGGCTATAAATACAGGGCCAAGGCTGGCTGGGGTCAGGCAGAGGTGCTGCAGGGCCAACGCCAGCTTAGAAAACCACACCCTGCGGGTCCCACGTGCCGTCCAGACTCCTCCTGGACACACAAAAAAATGGAGGCCCAGAGGGGCAGGGACTGGCCCAAGGCCACCCGGGGAAGTGAGGTCAGAGGTAGGCCTGGACCACGAGGCTTCTGGTTCTGAGTGGAGGCTGCTGTTCACGCCACCTACTGCCCATTATCATAAGTCTCCACCCCGCCCTGGGGCTCACCCAGTTTAGCAAGAGCAAGATCTTATAATTTAAGTTTATGAAATAAACCTCTACTGATAACATACTGCTTTTTATCTGTTGGAAATATTGGGGGCTTTCAAATTTTTCATTTGAGAAAGTGTTCTATGACTAAAAATTCAGCAAATTACTACAATATCTACCTCCTACTCAATAGGATCCCCCCCTCTTCACCGTGCCGCGTGGCCCAGCCACATGCTGGAGCCCAATGTACTGACCCAACAGCCAATTGTGTGAACCACTTCCCAGCTCTGTGCCCAGTGACATCACTTTGGTAGCTTGAAATCAGCCACGGTGGGAGTCATTTCACCATGGATATGGGTAGGTGCTACAAATCAGGGCTTTTGTTTTGGCTCCAGAGAGCCAGTTGTTAAACATTTAACAGCACACCACTGGCTAAGACCATGGCTAGTAAATCCCTACCATGCCTGTTTCCTGGCTGTCTGAACTTGGGCCAGTTATTTTACCTCTGTGAGCCTCCATCTTTCCATCTGTAAAGTGGGAACTATAACCACACCAGCATCCTAGCTGCTGTGAGGACTAGATGAGCTTGTGCCCCAAAGGGTTAGCACAGCAGTTCCCAAAATTGTCTGCCTGATAGATCTCCCAAGATCTTTTACACATTCCAAAGCCCCGGCTGCACCCTAAGCCAATTCAATCGCAACCTCTGAGGCATTGGTATATTTCAAAATTTCCCAGGTGATTCCAATGTGCAGACAGGTTTGGGAACCACTTTGCAAGCGCTCAGCAACTGTCCAGGAACCACAGAGGGATAGGGGGCAATGCCAACCCCTTATCTCTGTTCCATTTAACTCGTGGGGTTTCATGAAAAAAAGAAGTATTAAAAAAATGTGTGGGGGTTTGTGTGTTTGTTTGTTCTGTGTAAAGACCTAATCTGCCTAAGGCATGCAGGAGGTGCTGCTTCCAGAGACCACAGAAGGAGGGGCCTTTGCCCTTTTCCTTCCAGATGTGTACCTGGCCACCCCACACTCCACAGCAGATGGGCCACAGGCTTATAAACCCCAAGGAGGTCTCACTTCATGTGGTACTCAGCTGACCAGCTGGGGAGATGGAGAGACCTCAGCCTGGTCTCTCCCTCACCTCCTAGAGAGAATTAGGCTGGCTCTTCCCAACCCAGAGGCCAAGGGTACACAAAGCTTGGCTTAGCCTGGGAGACATCAAGCTGCTGGCTTGGAGGACTCAGATTAAGAACAGAAACATCAGTGCTTATGCCAAGGGCTTGGGGCCTCAGCCCAGCTTCTCCCTGGACCACCACCAACAGCAGCCAGTGATAAAAATAATCATAACGGTGCCTGACATTTATTGGATTCTTCCTATGCACTAGGATATAGCATAGCAAGCACCTTGAAAGGCAGTCTAGTATACAACTGTGTGGTCCAGTATGGTGGCCACTAGCCACATGTGCTACTAAGCTTTTGAAAGGTGCTGAGTTCAAACTGAGATGTGCTACAATGCATACCAGATTTCCAAGGCTTAGAACCCAAAGAACGTAAAGTGTCACATTAATGACTTTTTTTAGATTCATTCCATGTTAAAATGATACTATTTTGGATTTAAGTGAACATATTATTAAGATAAATCTCTCAGGTTCCTTTTTTTTCACCTGTTTCTTTTTACTTTTTTAGTGTGGCTTTTAGAAAATGTAACATTACATGTGTGTTTGCATTTATTTCAATGGACAGCCCTGGCATAGAGGTTAGGAGGGCAGACTCTCTAGGGCCCCACTCCTGGGCTTCAAACTGTATTCTGTATTCTCCCACTTACCAGCTGTGAGACCTTGGGCAAGTTATACAACTCTCCATGCCCTGGTTTTCTCATCTGTCCAACTAGGATAATAATAGTACCTACCTCTCGTGGCTCTAATGTGCCTGGCACAGAGAAAGTACTCAGGAAAGACGAGCTGTCAGGGAGCCACCTGGCCCTGAGCTAAGTGATATCCTTGGATCATCTCATGACTCAATAGGTGCTGAGCTCCCCATCACTGGTGGTGAACAAGCAGAGCCTGGGAAACTCCTTGGCGGGCTGCTCTGGAGGGAGTCCCAAAGTTGAATGTGGGTGGGGGAGGCACTGGGTGAAACGGTCTTTGAAGCTGGCTCCCAGCACTGACGCTGCGTTATGCTGCTGTCTGCCCCTTGCTTGGTGTTCTCTACTCATCCTCTCTTCCTCACCATGTCCTCTTTTCCTTTCCCAAATCTTTATTCAACCCAGCTGAATGTAATAAACGTTTATAGGTGCCAAGGAAGGTCAGCGCTGTGCAGGACACAGGGGAGAACAGAGGGAAAGCAGAAGTGGTTCCTGCCTTCCAGGAGTCTAGTGTGGTCAGAGGGGCATGAGACAGGGGCTTGGATAGTTATAATATAAGGTGGGAGGTGGCAAGAGCCGTGAGAGGCTATTCAACCTCTCTGAGCCTCAGTTTCCTCATCTGTAAAATGGGGCCAATGATAGCACTACCTTCTAGGCACTGTTGTGAAAATTAAATGAGATGATGTGGGAGAAACACTTGGCACAGCGCCAGGCCTATGGCCGGGCTCGGGAAGTGTTGGTTGTTACCCTGGCTCCACAAGGGCTGGCATCGCGTCAGTTTTGCTCCCCATTCACTCATTCAGCAAGCAGTTTATAAACATATCCTATGAACTCGGACTGCTCTGGGAGCTGGGAGTACAGTGGGGGCTTGGATGGGTTGAGAGCAGGGCAGGGTGGCACAGGGAAGGCAGGGAGTAAGCCATTAGATGAATAAATAAACCAAGTAATTTCAAAACTGAGAAGTGCTCTGAAGGTGACAGAGGGAAGAAGCTCACCCCCTACTCTAGTGCAGCCACTATCACATCACTGAGTGCTAGCATAATGCCTGGCACCTAGTAGGTTCTCAATAAATCCATGTCAAGCAGATCTCAAGTGAGAGACACTATGGGGTGTGGAAAAGAGTAGGACTGATTCTGCCTGGGAACCTTCCCTGACTGGGGGAACCACATTGTCGGTCCACTAATGACCTGGCAGGCTCGGGGGCAGGAGCCCAGGTGTGGAGGTCTGGGTTCAAGGTGGAGTTACGATCACCTCGTACAAGCCACTGACTTCGGGCAAACCCTTTCTCCTCACTTGCCTCCATTCACCCCACCATACAGGGAGGGGGTGGACAAGGTGCTTTCCAAGGGTTCCTCCAACCATGTGGATTAGCCTGTCCAAGACTTTGTGTCCTGGTCCTGGTGGGCCGTGGGGCGGGCGTGGGAGTTGAGGCCGTGCAGCATGGAGAGACCGGGGGTGGGATGTGCTCAGGCCTCCCTGGGGACCCCTCACCTTCAGCACAGCCTGTGGGAAGAGCTGGAGTGAGGAGACACCGACTCAGAGCCGCTCGGTGTTGGGACTGGAAGGGAACAAAAGCCCGCATCTCAATCTCAAATCCCCTTTCACTAAGGCCTCCAGCCTTGTGCATCTCTGGTGTCAGTGGCCTCACTTTCCCCAGAGGCAGCTCATTCATTCCATCTTTCGCATCCCTTTTCTAGAGAGGTGAAATCTCCCCCCACTCTACCCCACTGATTTTAATCCCATCCTCTGAGTATTTTCTATTCCCTTCCTCAAGCTAAACCCCAGTCGCTTCAACTATTCCATATAGGGAAGAATTTTCCGACCCCTTCTCTCCTGTTCACACTCCTCTACTCTCAACCCAGTCTGTCAGATTCTCAGAACTAAACTGACCACAGTAATCCAGGAAAATCAAACCAGCGTAGACCAGGGCAAGACCATGACCTCCCTCATTCTGGGCACTCTATCTTTATTAATGCAGCCTAACATCAGAGTAGCGTTTCCCCCCTTTCAACTGCGATATCTCTGCTGAATTATATTGTCTTTATGCTTCACCAAGACATCACTATACCACTGCTGCTTTCGCGCCACATCTCCTACACCCGGTACACGTACAGTTGGCATTTTGAGCCCAGCGGAGGACTCTGATATGCATTTTAGTGAGTTTGGCCCTCGACTGGAAAGGATTCTCAGTGAATGGTGGAGCCAGGGTAAAAGAAACTAATCACCACCACCACACACACACAAAATGAAATAAAATAATGGAAGGGAAATATGTTTTGTCAACAGGCATCCAATACTATTATTAAGAAGCTCAGGACACGCTCGTTGAGGTAATGGCTGGCTGGATAAACTAGCGTGAGGGTGAGAGATGCTGGATGGTGAGGTCTAGGGGATAGAGGTGAGTCTCAGGGGTCAGGGCAGGTGACGGAAGGGAGCTATGGCAGAGACGCTGGAAGAGGAGGCCGGAGGACACGGAGCCTACTTGTGACGCGAGAGTTTGTCCGACCCCGACCCCCTGTCTCTCCTCTCCGCACACGCAAAGACATCCAGCCCTGGGCCCTCCACTCCCTGTGACTCCCCTTCCTGGGGCCTGAGAAGAGGGCATCATCACGTTGCTGGTCACATGGTGTGGAGAGTCGGGGTGGTGGTGAAAGTGCCGACCCCAGGGCCTGGCACAGAGACAGGGAGGGGCACCACGCTCCGGGCCCTGCCACTCCAAGCCCGCTTTCCCATCTGCAGACTGGGGCTGGTTACGGTGCCCACCTCGTGGGGTTGCTGTGAGGCTTAAACAAGTTCATCCAAGTAAAGGGCTTAGAGCTCAACAGTAAGTACCTGGTAGGTGTTACTATACTTGCAGCAAGGGGCTGGGCTGCTGTGTGCCGTGCCTGTGTGGGAAGAGAGGCGCCCAAGCTGGAAGGGGCTGCGGAAGCCCTCCGTCCCAGCATCTGCCCTCCTGCTCGGAGCTCCTGCGTCCTGCCTCTGTGCATGTGTGTGTGTGTGTGTGTGTCTGTGTGGGACTGTGTGTGTGTGTGTGTGTGTGGGACTGTGTGTGTGTGTGTGTGCGTGTGAGCGCGTGTGGCGAGGGTTGCTGGAATCTGTCTGCAGAGCAGCTGCGAGTGGCCCAGGAGGTGGTCAGCCAGACCAAACAACCCCAGCGCTTGGAGCTCTAGGCTTTTCTCTGATTCTGTTTGCTTTCTTTCTCTCTTTTCCGGTTCGCCTTCAACCGGTTCCTGCTTCCAGGGAACAGCGTTAGAAGGAAGCCCTGGCTGGGTCGGTACAGGGCCCTCCCCGCCTCCCTCTCCCCACAAGGTTTCCCACCCTCTCGCCTGCACCCCTCCAGTCCCCGCCTCACCTCCGCATGGACCCCACACAGGCCCCTTCCCTCTTAGAGCCTCAGTTTTCCCAGTTTCCTCCTTTCTCTCAAGATCCTTCAGGTAGGAAGCCAACTCACACGCCTGCTGGCCGTGATAGTGAGATGTACTGTTACTGCCCACCCTCTGCCTGGGGACAGGGACCGGGACAGAGCACCCCTCTAGGAGATGTTTTTGGTAGTGTTTGTGGCAGGACCTGAAACCAGTCCAGAGGGGAGATGCCCTCCCAGGGCTGCAGAGCCTCTGATTGCCTGACCTTCCTGCTCCAAACGCTGTGGCCCCAACTGGGGACGAGTGGGATGATTTGAAGCGAGCATTTTGAGGGGCCTGGCCCCTGAGGTCAGCCCAGGACCTGGCTTCGGGCCTCCAGGTTCCCGCTCAGCTAGAGTAGTGTTCCCTGAGAACCCACTACATGTCAGGAGTTTTAGGTTGGCTCGTTTAATCCCCACAACCGCCCGATGAGGTCCCTAGGTGCTATCCCTGGCCCAGTTTTATAGCTGAGGAAACTGAGACTCAGAGGATGAAGGAACCTGCCAGCAGGCACAGAGCCAGCGGAACCCAGGCCTGTGAAAGAGTTGGTGCTCTACCCTCATCTCACTGCACGTGGCTCCGAGGCCCCTCCCCTCTGTGAAGTGGCGATGACACACCCTCCCTAAGTCTGCAGAGTTATCCTCAGGCCTGATACCTTTGAGCTGCTATTTATCGAGTGCCGGATACAGTGTCTGCCAGGTCTTCTGTACCATCATCTCCTGACTCTTCATGACAACCCATTTTACAGATCAGGAAAGTCAAGCTGATTTTACAGATCAGGAAAGTCAAGTCAAGAGAGATGCAGGGACCTGGCAAGGTCCCACAGCTGCGGCCGGAGCAGAGCGCAGGTCCAACTGATCTCTTTCCTTTTTCTTTTTTCCTAACCCAAGAGCAAACTTCAGCTTTCCTTTGCCTGAAAATATTGTCAGTAGATCTGGGTGTGACCCTACAGGTGGACTGCTTTGTCACCACTCCACACTCTGCCCGTAGCAAACCCAGGAAAAAGAAATCAAGGTGAAATCTAAGGAAGTAGAGCCCCCGGGGCATCACTTCGGGTAGATGAGCCAAGTTTAACTAGAATCCTCTGCCTCCGCTGGAACCCATGGCAAAGCCCACCATGGGGGACATGTTTAAGCAGACAGTGGTCGTGTGAAGAGTTTCGTTTTCCAAATGAGAATGTTTCCTTAGGAAGAGGTTGCTCTTTAAGTCCGTGTCCTCCCCAGTAATCAGTGCCACCTCCCACTCCCTGGCCAGGTTGATCTCTCTGTAACGATGCCCATAAGGCTGCCCACGTCTCCACTTGCCCTTGGCCTTGGGTGTAGCTGCTGGTAGTTCCCAGGGCCACTGAAAGCCAGTTAGAATGTGATAAGTTCTGCAAGCAGGGACTTTGCCCCTGACCCCGGCCAGCTGCTTCCCCAGAGTTTGAGACAGCTAGTCCAGCCCACAAGGGAACCTGGGCTCAAGGAGTATGGATGACTCCATGTGGCCCATCCCTGCTCAGGGAGTCCCTCCCCAGACTCACAAGGTTTGTCCCCCGCTCCTTCCCCAGAAAGGCCCTCTTCTAGAGGAACAAGAACCCTCTAGAGGTAGATGGATGTTGCTTCATCTTAGGACAGAACTAGAAAATTACTTTAGCCTCAATGAGGACAATGTCTCCTGGGGGCGGTAGGGACACCGAGACCCCAAAAGGTCAGGGAGCTTGCCCTGGGCTCCTTCGTGGGCACTTGCTGCCTCCCCAAGAAGGGGCCATGCATTCATCCCCACTGAGGATGCCATCCCCATCCTTGAGCCCTCTGGATGCCCTCTTCCCAGTGCAGGACGAGACAAGTCAGACAGTCTGGGAAGGTGCATTTCCTGCAGCAGGGAAATGCCGTGCTGGCCTAGAGGGCTGGTGACGAGACAAGTTACCAATGAAGATCCATGAGAAAATAAACATCGTCCTGAGTAACAGTAACAGTGAGCCACCCAGTGGGGTGGGGGTGAGGGGCACGAGGAGCACACGCTCAATGGTGCCAGCTCCAAGCAGCCCAGCCTGGAGGAGTGATGAGGCCTCTGCCAAGGGGCCTCCCACACGCCCTGCATCCTCCCGGGGCACCTTTCCTGGGCCAGTCCTGGGTTGGCACATAAAATGCAGCCAAGTGGCCAGGGAGCCAGGGCTGAATGACAGGAAAGGCTGAAGTTAGGGCGGCCCCTCGCCTACCCACCCATCCCGGCGATTCAGTGCAAGGCTGAGGCCGGACAAAGCACTTGAAAACGTCAGTCAGGCAGGGAACAATCTCTTTCCCCAGCTCCCTGCCTCTGACCTTGGGCACCTAGTCTCAACCTCGGATGGGCTGATCTTTTCCCCAGCTCTGCCCGTTCCATTCCCAGTCCCTTCCCACACAACACACACACACACACACACACACACACACACACACACACACACACACACACACCACACACCACACCACACTCCAAGGTGACACAGAATAACAGGGCTGCTAATCACAGCAGATCACATCTTTAGGTCCTAGATAGCCAGAAGCAACACTCTCAAGAGCATTTAAAATGGTAGAAACGTAAAGCAGGCCTGTTGCTAAAATGGAGAGGACCCCAGGGATCTCCTAGCGGAACTCAGTCTTCATTCATTTGGGTTGTTTATATTTTTATTTAAATCCGCTCCCTGGTTTGAGGTGCTTTTATGTATTTTCCCCTAATGGAGGGGGTGAAAATAACACACAACCCTTGTTAAAATGAAAACTGGCAGTCCCCGTGGCACCATCTCCTCAGTCACTGGTGCCGTGCACACCACGCTTTGGGAAATACTATCTTGGTCCACGCTTGTCTTTGTGGGGATGGGGAAACTGAGACCCGGAGTCAGGAGGACACCCATCCAACATCGAGAGCAAGGCGGTGCCAGGGCCGCTCCCAGGACCCAGAGCCCAGCTCCCGGCAAGGCTGGCTCTTTAGGGAGAGAAGACCCAGGACTCAGGTCATAGAGCTCCCCCAGAGCGGGGTGCCCCTATTTGCCATAGAATCTGAGTGCAGCCTTTTTCCAAGGAGCCCTTGTCCCAGTCATCCCCTGACCCCTGCGGGTTCGGACAGCCCCCATACTCTCTCCCTCATGCCGTGGGCAAGCTGTCCCCTGTCTTGGGCTTGGTTTCCTCACCTCCAAGGGCTACAGTGAAGATGCCAAGCTCCTGGAGGCGAGCACTCTGAAAAAAGATGACGGCAGACGCGGGAGTAGAGATTGTTGTCAGCCCCTTGCTCTACGCCTCAGCCTTTCTCTCTGGGAAATGGGTAGAGGTTGTGCAGGCGTGAGGAGACTGAACTGGGCTGGAGGCAAAAGGAAGGAGGGCGGTGGCTACAGGGTAGTCTCAGCCTAGAAGGACCGCCACCAGCTTGGCTGGGTGTCTCCTCACCCCAGAGGACCCTCCCAGGAGGCAGCCAGCGGGCTCCCAGGCTCTGGGTGTTAGGTAGGAGTCCGCTCAGGACTCAGGCCACAGGAGGCCAAGGGGGAGACTCATTCGGTCCTGCGAGCAGGGACACCCCACCAATCTGTAGACACGCTTACACACACACACACCCCCACCGACACACAGACCACCCACCCATGCAACATGCACACACACAGAACTCAGAGTCACACACGCTCTGGTACACATGCGAATGACCCCCACCCTCCCTACCCCCCCAGCCGCCCCGGGGCACACAGTGGGGGCCAGCCTGCATCTCTCCTCCCCCCCAGTCCCAAGCGCCAGGCCCGGCGGCGTCTCTGTCCCGCTGCCTGGGAGACACATGTGGTTTCAGTTAGCAGCAGAGCGGGCATTTCCGTCCCAGACAGCCGGGCCCTGCCAGGGGCCCTGCCCCACAGGCGCCCGCAAGAAGGGCCACCTTGGTCCCCACTCCTCCACTGGCCATCCCAGCGACCCTGGAGGCCCCTCTCCCCTGGAAGACCCTGCTCCCGTCCTCCATGGACTCCCCCTCACCTGGAGCCGGAATCCGCGCCCATTCTCGCAGGGACCGGCTGTGCCCGGGCTCCAGCCCTGCCCGCCTGCCTCCTGGCTCCTGCTCTGTCTTGATCAGGCTGAGCGGGATAGGAGGAGGGCAGGGTGTCAGGGGCGGGCGGGAGGGAGGGGAGGGGGCGTGTGGAAATGAAACTTTAATAACAGAGCCCCTTTTGTTTCCGAGCATATGGGATATTTCATACATACTGAAGACATTAGCCGTCTATATTTTTAAGGGCTCGGGCTAAAGGATGAATAAATACAGCCCATATTCTGCTCCGCAAACACGCACATGCAGAGTGCCGACTTCTGGAGCGTTTCAAAACCCAAAGAAAAAGGCCCCAGTGACACCGGACACTTAAAAATAAATGTTTCCAAAACCTCAGGCTCGCCTTGCCCCCTCTTACAGCCACCTGGAGGCCTTGGGGCTCCTTTTCTCCCACTGCCCTCCTTCCACCCCCCTCCACCTTCCACTCAAGAGCAAGGTCCTGGAATCCAGCTCCTATCCCAATTCTCTTTCTCAGGCCCCTCAACCCCCAGCAGGATCCCAGAGTGTCACAGTTCCCACAGAGCTTGGAAATCTTTGTCCTCCTCATTTCAGAGACAGGGGTCCAAGGCCCAGAAAGGGGCAGGGACTTGCCTGAAGTCACACAGCAAATCAGGAGCTGGAACCAAGGGGCAGTGCCTTCTTCTTCCAGCGGGAGGGATCCCACACTTCCCCATCTCGTGTCGGGGGTGGGGGAGACCCCAGGGCCCCAGAGGGAGGGCCGAGGTGTGGGCTGGGAGAGTGCCCGCCTGCCTTTTCCACTAGAGTGCTGCTCTGGGCACCCATCCAAGGGAGACGTCAGCAGGGCTGGAAACTGGGCTGGCCCCAGGAAATCCCCTTCAGGTTCACAGATCCCAACAGGCCTGGAGGCCTCAGGTGAGGGAGCCTCCCTCCCTGACAGCTCGGCTCCCAGTTCCCTGGTGCCTTCCCTCTGTCCTCTGTGAGGAAAAACAGAGGCCCAGAGAGGGCCAGACCTTGGCCAAAGTCACAGAGCAAGATGATGGCAGAGTGGGAAAGTGAACTGTCATCTTCAGACTCTGGGCTTGCTGGCGTGCTTTGCTGGCGAGCTATTCCCCCAGCTCCCCCCCAGGAGGAGGGCCCTTTCCTCCTGGTCTGCACTTTCCCCCACTGATGTTTATTCAACCCTCACTCTTGTTCGAGTCCAGGCTCTCCTCGCCAACTATCTAACCATCCATTTAGTTGAGCAATTAGCATGGTGCTTGGCACAGAGTAAGTGCCCATAATAAATGTGAACAGTTTATTAGGATGGTATTGACTGCCATGCTAGGCACAGGAGACAAGCCCACACCCTCCCAGCCTCCCTCTTTGGGAGAAAGTAAGGCTCAGAGAGGTTCTGATGCTTCCCCAGGCCACGCTGGTGGTAGGTACTGAGTCCAGATTTCCTGAGTCCAGAGTCAGTGCTTGTAACCCTCTGGGGGCTCAATCGTCCCTTGCCCCACCCTCTCCCCTGGTCCCAAGACTGCCCAGCGCTGTGTTATTATTGAAAGTCTCTATATGCAATACGAACAGGCAGGCAGAGCACCCCCAAACGCTTCTTAAAAAGGAGCACTGATGCGGGAGCTGGAGCCCTGGGTTCTTGGCCTCGTGCTGCCATTAACAGCTGTGTGAGGTCCCATTGCTAAGGACACGGTTCTTCTCCTCTGTAAAGCAGAGATAGATGTTGTGCTGAATTAGGAGAATCATGTGATATAAAGGATGCGAGAGGGGGGCGCTTTGCCAGGTACATGGTGATTTCCCTGTCTGGAATTTTATGTTGTGGATGGATCCTGGCATTGAATCCTGTCTAGGTTCCAACACGCCGTGACTGGCCTCCTTGGCAGTCAGTGGCCCTCGCTGGGACTCGCATCAGCCTCTAGAATCAGCTTCCTGAAGAAGCCCCTTCCTCTCGTCCCTCCCCCATAGTGACCCCACAGCAGCCCCGTTTGCCCTACAGCAGCCAACGAGTTAGAGGGGCAATCAAGACCCCCAGGAACCTGGTCCCCACCTGAACCTCCCCCTCCTTCCCAGCCCAGACCCTCTACCCACGTCGGCCTGGCATCCTTGGGCCTCCAGGAAGCCTTCCTGCCTCCTAGTAATCTGAACTAGCATCACCACCACCCACCCGTCTCTCCCGCTTCTGTCATCAGTTTACTGATGAGGAAGGTCCGCGAGCTTCAGGGCACAAACTTGCCACGCTTTATTGGTGACAGCTCAGAGGGCTTTTTAGAAAGGGGTCTTCTGATGAGTTCTTGGCTGGGTTCTGTAAGGTAGGAAGGTTTCCAGGCAAGTGAGAGGTGGTTGCCTTGATGCTTATTATTTCATAAGATAATAATCAAACAGCCATTCGCGGAGCACTTACTCTGTACCAGGCACTTGGCTATAGCGTTTCAAACGCATTGTCTGCCTGCTCCTGACAACCTGACAATGGCAAGGGGCAGGCAGGGTGGCTAACCTGTTGGCCTGAAGCCCTCCACCTGCACGGGGCAGAGCCGCACTCACCCGTGGCCTGCCCAGCGCCAGCCTGGGCTCCTCACCGGCTTTTAGGTCAGTCTTTTCCATCTCACTGACAGTGGGAGCCTCTGGGGGAGTGAGATTCAGCCTCAGAGCCTTCGTCCTCCCCACCGCAGTGCTTTGCTCTTAACCAGCGTGAGTGAACTGGCTGGATTGAACACTGGACTGATCCCGGTGAGATTCTCTGATGGAAGGAGGTGGTGTGTCTGTACACGTATGCGTGCTGCTCCTCCAGCCTGGCGAGGCCAGCCCAGCCCACGCGGAGCTGTGACGATGCTGTGTCACCTGGAAGGCAGTGGGCACTCACATGTGATCCTGCTACGGCTGGGCATGAGGGTTTTCATCCACTGTGCTTTCAGTCCTGGCCGGTTCATCCCTCCCGTGGCAACCTGGTGGTCCCTGCTCCCAGGAGGTCACGATATTGAGGGGCACAGCACACTAGCGCCTGGAGCGCGGGCAGGGCTTGGTGACCCTCCTCTGTATGTGGATGGTGAGGGGTAGGGAGGCTCCATGTCCAGGAAACCAGTTCTTGGGCAATGGGCTCAGAATAAGGGGTGTTAAATGCAGACTTGAAGAAACAGGAAACCTCAAAGCCCACTGCCCCCCACTCACCAATTTAGCAGAAGCCACAGGAAGATGGCAGGGATTATCTTGATCCCCCAAGGAGGGTACACCAAGACACCACACTCAGTTCCCAAATCCTCACCCTCGCAGCCCTGCAAGTGAGCAGCAGCCCTTACCTTCCAGGCTGCCCTGCTAAGCGGTCAGATTGTAAAGAGGGCTCACGAGGGTTGCCACCCTCACAGGCACCACTGAGTGGACACTTGGCCGTACCAACTGGTGTAAAATTGATACACCGCCTTCCTTCACCCTTCAGCCTTTGTGCGTCGATCTGGGTCTTGAAGGAATCAGGGGCCTGGGACAGAGCAGGAGGTGGCAGCCGATTCTGAGTCTCCTGCTCAGCCGGACACTGCTCACCAGGCCCTGTGTCTTCAGGGGCCAAAGGAAGGCCCCCCGGGGCTGTGAGAGGGGTGGATCACAGGGATGGGGAACCCTCATCTCTGGCGGAGCAACATCACCAGGGCCCCCTCTGACACATGAGCCATCCTGATCAAATCACCAGTAATTGAGTTGCTTTGGGGGGTAAATTCCATCCAGATGTGGAGGGCGGGGTGGACTTCCTGAGCAGAGCAGGGGCGGGGTACTGATACACGGGGGCCATGCAGCCAACTTGCCAAGCGCCCAGGCGGCCTGGGATAGAATATCGTCTTCTGAAAAAGCCAGAAGTAGACTTTCAGGGCGGGGGCATCTGAGTCCAACCCCCTGCAGGGGCAGATGGGGAAACTGAGGTCTGGACTGCTTAGAGAGCAGAAGGGACTGGTCCAGCCATGACTGGGGGTCCCAGATTTTCTGCCTGGCCAGACCTCTTAAATCTGGGGGGTTTAGATGGAAGTAGGCAGGGTAGCCCCTTCCCCAGTAATTCCCATCAGCCCTTGAATTAGGAGGTCAGAAGTGGGGGTCAGGGAGTAGGGAATCTTTGGGTGGAGGAAGCTCTAATCACCTCCAGCTCAAACCCCCAAACCAGAGAGAGCTCTGCGTTCCATCTGCAAGGATTGGGACGGTGGGGGAAGGCTGCAGGGGAAGCCCTCCCCTCACCACCCACTCCTGCACGTTGCCGGAGAGCTTGTGGCCTGGGCCTCTTTTCCCAGGGGAGGCCCCTCCGTGCTTCTCTCCTTTGACCTCCTCAGGCCACATACCTTCCTGACTCCTTTGGGCTGACTTACTGGAAGGCAGGAAGAGGCCAGCCAGCCGTGGGGCGTGGAGGGTAGGGAGTCGGTGCGGGGTGGGGGTGGGGGGGGCGGGCATGAGAACTTGGAGAGAATGAGAGGAAATGAGGGGGGAGTGGGCTAGGGTTGGGGGGAGATTAAGAAGGGAATTTTTTTCCTCCTGCCTCATGTTTTGGCTGCCTCAGTGTGAACATGTCTGGGCGCCTTATCGCGAAGTCCAGCCTGGTCTGCACGAGAAAGAAAATAGTGTCTGCGGTGAGAAAAATTACATCTTGATAAAGTATCCTTTTGGAATGGCATTGTGGGTCTCTTATCAGCAGGCAGCTGGGCCCTACATACCTCTTGTCTGACTGTCCCCGGGGCCTGCAGCCCCTTCTGTTTCTTCCCCCTCCCCTGCCCCTCTACTCTGTTGCCTCCCCAGAAAGTGACCTGTGCTGAAAATATCTGGGAAGTCAGGATACCCAAGTTCTGGTCCTGTCTCTGTCTCTGATGCTCTGTGACCTGGGCCAAACCCCTTTCCTTCTCTGGGCCTCAGTAAAGGTCAGGGAGGGATGCATGAGCCAGATGTTTTGTAAAAATCCTTCCAGCATTAACACTTTGTGATGCTGACATTTTCATACCTTGCGGTTCTCTGTGTTGTGAAAATTTCCAACTTCCACCCAAATGCCATCACATACTAAAAATTGTGCAAATCGCCTTCATTTCCATTAGACACATGAAGTTCTTACCTAAACCCAACCCAGAGCTTATGCAGCTGAGAAGCGGGTCCTTTCCAGCTCCCATCTGAGAACGCCCGGAAGAGCATGGGCTTTCAATTCTTTTTTAGACACAAATATTTTTTCCTCAAAATATTTCCTACATAGAAATCCACATGGAAAACAGACAAGTGAAGCAATTGTGCCCATTCTGACCCAGGCCCCGTGTCTCCCACACTGTGGGAGCGTGCAAACCAGTGTTTCACATGGATGGAGGTCTGGACACAGCCATGGGAGCCCTGGCTCAGCCACCACCTTGCTGTGTGAACTTGAACGACCCTTTTGCCCTCTCTGAGCGTCAGTCTGTCTGAAAAAAAATTAGGGGAATAGCACTCACCATGCCCACCTTACTAACCACCCGGTTGTTGCGAGATAAACTAAGTGGGAAATAGGGAAGTGCTCTGTAAAACCGTAAGAGCTCATCATCATCGTCATCACTGTCGAGAACTTGCAGTCTGTAAATGTGAGACCTGGCAGGGCTTTTAGAGGCTGTCTATCCAAGTCCTTCCTCATACAGCTGGGGAAACTCAAGCCCAGAAAAATGGGAAGGAACTTGACAAAGGTCACATGGTGAGATGGCCGCAGAACAGGGGTCAAAAGGAGAGAGACAGGGAGATGGCGGGACCCCCTTCTTTGCCCATCTGCAAAGTCAGAGATGCCATCTGTCAGGAAAGCCTCTCTGCAGGCTGGAGGGAGGACTTGTCGATTTGTAGAGACTTTACCCAGCTTGGAAATTCAATCTGAGCCCTCTGAGATACTCAGAGTCTGGGCTCTCCCCTTTTCCAGCCTCCTGGCCCTGCAGGGCAGAGAAGGGGAGAAAGCCCCTTTGTGTGGAAACCAAGCCCCAGCTCTGACCCGTGTTTTTGTTTCCTAAAGACCTGCCCCCTGGCAGAGGAGCCCCATCTGCACTCCCTGCGCCCGACCCCGCCAGCCTCCCATGCCGCCTTCCACACCACCCTCAAGCCGTGAGACTTGGCCTGCTCACAAGATTCCACAGAGCACCTCTGTCCTCCGGCCCTCTGGGTGGCAGGGCGTGGGCTCACACATGTGTGATAGTCAGCAGGCTGGAGAAAGACAGGGCCAAGGCGAGCGTAATCACGCAAGGTACCTCCCTCCTTCCAGCTGGGACGGCCACTGCCCCATACCTGAGTTCACCGAGCACCTTGTTTTGTCCTGCTTTGTCATTCCAGAGCCAGGCACTGCCAGAGCTGGCAGCCCCCTCAAGGCCGCAATTGGTCCTATGCAGCTCCTGGACTGCTATGCCACTGCCTACACGTGGCCCGATTTCCCTCTGGATCCAGACGTTGCCTCAGAATCCTTCTTATCACAGAAATCCAAGCCAGCACAGCACCAGTCGATCAGAACAGGCACAAATGTTTTTACTTGTAAGAATAGGCCGAGCCGTTCACAGTGCATAAAGCAGAGAGCTGAGGCCCAGAAAGGAGAGGGCACTTGTCTGAAGCCACACAGCAAGTTAGGGACTGAACAGGGAACGGAGCCCAGGGCTCCAGCACTCCGCTGCAGCTCCCGGAGGCTGAACATCTGCAAGAAAGGAACTTCCCTCCCTGTCCTGGTCTGTCCTCGCCTCAGCTCCCAGCATTCCCCGCAGACAGCCTCTTCCCTGCTCCCTGCCTGTACACAAGTCAGGGTTACCCAGGCATTTCCCTACAAATGGGGAAGCCAGAAACCAAGCCATAAAGGGTGCAGTTCAAAGAAATGGGTCTATTCAGACTCCAGTGGGCTATCATTATGGATGACAAACCTCTGAAGAACCGTCATGGGGCAGAGGGGGACATTTTGTTCAGAGGGTCAGAGTGAGTCTACAGGAAGGCAGATTTCTGTTCATGCTAAGGAAGAACTTTCTCACAATCAACCCGCCTAACGACGAAAGAGGTTCCTTAGGAGGTAGTGAATGCCCCATCACTGGAGAAATGCAAGCGAGTTTCAGATTTCCACATAGGGCGGGCAGGGACTGGCGGTGGTGTTAGAGGAGAGGCCCTCAAAAGCCCTTTGGTGTCCTGCGAGGGTGTGATTTGGGCAAACACACAGTCATTCATACTCACAAGCCACAGTCACGCCAACACAAGCCCCTCTGTCCTCTGAGAGCAGAGTCAAGACTTGATCCCTGAGGAGTGTCCTCTGTCACTCGGGCTCTTGCCGATCGGGGGAGGGGTGCTCAGAACTCCAGCAAGACTGCTGCCCTGCACTCGCTGGCCCCCGTAGAGTCCAGCCCCAGTGCCTCCCTCTCCTCCGGGGAGCCTTGCAAAATTTCCCCCAACTGCAATGCTCTTCCCCACCTCCAAATTCCCACACTAGTGTGTTTTGTTGCTCTAACTCCACCTTGAATCAGAGCCGTTTTTCTCAAGATTATTTTTGGTAGCATAGGGACACCACATGCAAACATCTAATCTCTCAGCAGAGAGAAATTTATTCTTTTCAAAGGATAAAAGAATAACTCATCGAGGATAGGGGTGCCAGATTTAGCAAATAAAAATACATAATGCCCAGTTCAATATGAATTTCAGTTAAACAACAAATAATTTTTTTTAGTCTAAGTATGACCTATGCCATATTTAGGACATACTTATACTAAAATATTAGTTATTGCTTATCTGAAATTTAAATTTAACTGGGCATCTTGTATTTTATCTGACAGTACTAATCAAGGAGAAAGTCTTAGTTGGGTGTTAGCCTGTCCTTAACACAGCTCTCATACTTGCTTATCTCCCTCTACCTTTTTTTTTTTAATCAAAGGAAGCAAGCCTCAGGCTCTAGCTAGAATTTAACATTGTTTATTGTACTTTATTTGTATGGTTACTCTGTATAACAAGTGATACAAGTCTTCCATTTACAGTAGCAAATACAAAGTCCCTTTTTAAAGAAATGTATTCAAGTTTTTAAAAGTGAGTCAATTTAAAGAAAAAAAGTTATATAATAAAATCACAGGCTAAACTCAGACATGACCAAAAACCAGTAAGGTGGCAACAAGGGATAAGTCTTGGGGCTACCTGAGAAGGTGCTTCTCTCCTTCCCCATCAGTGGGCTCCCAGGGGCAGGATCCCTCCCTCCCTGGCTCAGCCCTTGGTCCCCTGCTGGCATCGGCTGGAGGATGGAATTCTCCCACCCCCAGGGCAGGCCCTTGGGAAGTGCAGCGGTTCCGTCCGCCGGTCAGCGTGTGTTGCAATTCTGGGGGAGAGGTTTCAGCCCATCCTCCATCTCTGAGGTCCCCGGAGCCCCTTTATACAAAACAGCCTCCCCAGTCCAGTCTCAACTTCAGAGAGGCTGTTTCTGTGGAGGCAGCCGCCAGGGACTTCTCAATGTGTTTCCAAGTCAAATCCAGACCTTTTCAGCTGTGCCAGGAAACCGCCCCTCCTTTCCCACTCTGGCTGCCTCCTGGAGTCAGGGCTGCATGGGGGGAGGGGGGGGAGCGGGGCTGCAGGGCCACATCCTCCCACAAACCCCCTCCCCCAGGTCTCCCGGCCCAGACCCCATCGGTGCCCCCACTCCAGGCCTTGCACCCTCTCCCCATCCACACCCCCCCAGCTGAAGCTCAGAAGAGAGCCTTGGAATTGGAGGTGGGGAGTTGGGAGAGGAGCAGAGAAGAACCTAATTCCCTGGAGGGCAGTGATGGCCCCCAGCGCCTCCTTAGAGCACCACTGGGCAGGAGTGGAGACCTGTATTAGCAAGTCTACTTCACACTAGCCCCCTCTCCTTAGAAAGCCCTTCCCCAGTCTTTTTATCATCAACAAGTAATAAGAGCTCATTTCTTTTGAGACTCTGTATCAGCCACTGTGCTAAGTACTTTCTTTTTCTAATTAATTTATTTGGCTGCGTTGGGTCTTCGTTGCTACGCGTGGGCTTCCTCTAGTTGCGGCGAGTGTGGACTACCCTTCGTTGTGGTGTGTGGGCTTCTCATGGCGGTGGCTTCTCTTGTTGCGGAGCACGGGCTCTAGAGTGCAGGCTCAGTGGGCTTGGTTGCTCCGCGGCCTGTGGGATCTTCCCAGACCGGGGCTCGAACCCGTGTCCCCTGCAATGGCAGGCGGATTCTTAACCACTGCGTCACCAGCAAAGCCCGCTAAGTACTTTCTTGAATCTTCTCATTTCACCCTTACAAGGACCCTCTGAGGTAGGAATTGTCTTTATCCTATTCTACAGAGGAGAAAGTTGAGGCTCAAAGGAGTTAAGTAACTTGACCAAGGTCACACAGCTAAAAGGAATGAACCCAGGATTTGAACCCTGGCAGGGTGACTGCAGACACCTTCACTGAACCACCCGCCTCAGCTGCAGGGTGTTAGTGCCAGAAAGTTTCTAGGAAGCAAAGTGGGAAACTGAGAGACCAACAACCAAGGGGCCGCTGGTCTCCACCGATCCAGTCGGAATCCCTTCTACCAGTGTCTTCTCCACCTGCAAGGGAGCGCTTCACCAAATCGCTGTGTGGCCTGGGGTAGCCCCTTGCCTTCTCTGGGCCTCTTTGTGCCCTCTGGGCTCAATCACAGGGGTCTTGGTCAGGCCGTGATTGTCCCTGCACTCTCCTCCAGGAGCTTTCGGTCTCAGTGAGAGTGGAGCCAGGGGAACACGTTGGGCAGGGAAGGCCTGGCGACCATCTCAGTTTGACTCCCCTCTTGATCCTCAGCAAAGATGCTTCTCCCAAAGGCAGAGGCAGGCTCGGCTCAGACATCAAAGGGCCTGCACGGCTGGAGCTTTGATGCTGAGCCTTGTAAAGTAATAGGAAACATGAGGATGACACTGTGCCCAGCCCAACGTGCAGGACTTGGAAAAATGAAAAGAAGAAACTCTTGGCAGCCCTCTGAACGGGCTTTGGCTGAACTCGTGTCCCTCACAGCTGCCGGCAGCCTGTCCTCTCCCCGCTAGGCTGTTTGCAGCCCCCCCTCGGGGGCGGGGAGGGGAGCGGGTCCTATGCACGGCCTCCACTCTGGAGGCCTCTCCCCACAGCAAAGGAACGTGTCATCGCTTTCTCCCAGGCTCCAGAAGGCACCGCGGAGAGCACAGAGCTGGGAGCTCACAAGTGGACCTTCATCTGAAGATCCTTTAGCCCATTTCAGACCTCGAAAGTGTGTGGCTCGTAATCCAGTACCTTGCTATTTCCATCCCTGCCTCAGGAGCTACTGACCAGACTGTGGAGGCCTGTCATTCCCCTGCTTGAAACCTTCGGAGGGGCATAAATTCGGGGGTGTGTACTGAACACTGAATGCATGTATCCTTTGACCCAGCAATACCACGGCTAGGAATTCATCCAACATATACTAGCCCATGTATTCAAAGGTGGAGGTACAAGGATATATTCATTGCAGGACTGTTTGTGGAAGCAAAAGTCTAGAAACAAATGTCACTGCCCATCAGTAGGGACTAGGTAATGAAGTGCAGAGTGTCTGCGGAGCCGGACGGTGGCACGTGGTGGTAAGATCTGTGCTAAGAAATCTGCAAAACATACCACCCTACGGAATGGTGTGTGGGGTAGGCTTCCATGGTGTAAAAAAGGAGGGATGGATACATTGAACAAACATAGCCTAGAATACCTCTTCAAGGATATATAAGACCCGACCATAAGGCTGCCTTCTAGGGAGGGAACTGGCGGCAGAGAAGAGAAATTTATTTTTTACTAAGCATTCGGTTGTACTATTTTCTTTTTTTACAATAAGTGTGCAACATTAATTTTTTTAGTGTCAAAAGAAAAATGTGAAAGCCTTTTTAAGAGAATTATTCCTTACTCTATAAGATAAAGTCTAAAGGCCTCAACCTGACTTTATGGTCCCAGGAACCCCTATGACTGCCGCCCCAGCCTCCTCTCCTCGGCCCCTTCCTACACCCCACTCCACCCCACACCTCTGCCACGGGGCGTGGGGCTGTCTACTCTCTCTCTCTCTCTCTCTCTCTCTCTCTCTCTCTCTCACACACACACACACACACACACACACACACACACACACAGAGAACGAGATCTCCTCCTCTTCTGACTCCTGCAGTCCTGTGTCTGGGGCCTCTGAGTCCACTTAAGACCTACCTTCTTCTGGTGCAGCCACAAAGCCCCTTCCTTGCTGACACGTGGATCCCCTTTCCCTGGGGCTGGGCCAGGCACCCCAAGGCCAGCTCTAGGGGAGTTCTCCTCCATGAAACACACTCCCCCCAGCTTCAGGGGCTGGGGTGCTGGTGTCCAAGTAGGTGAGAAAGTTCCAGGCAGGATATGTAGAGCCGGAAAAACTGACTGGGGGGCCCTTCTACAACCTGCAGCCCTCAGGACACACCTGAGAGTAGAAAATCATACGCTGAGATATGGCTGATGGCCAGGCCGGCTCAAGAGGGAGAGGGAGGCTGGTCCTCCCCCTGCAGACCTGGGGCCTCATGCACCACACTCCCAGGGGCTTGGAGTCCACCCCGACAGCTCCACCGGGACTTGACGAAGGTGGCGGGATTCTGTACCAGGCCTGACAAAATCCAGAGAGGCTGGCCTTCCCAAGAATGCAAAGGAAACCCTAGATTTTGCAACCTCTTCTTTTAAAGGGAAAATAGAGGTCCAGTGACTCATCCCAGATCACACAGAAACCACAGAAGAGACAGGACTGGCACAAGGGATTTTGACCCCATTTTCAGAGGCTGTTTTTGTATGATAGTTAGAAAACAGGGATTTAGAGTCACCAAATTTGCTGTGTGATCTTAGATAAATCTACTTTACCTTTCTGAGCCTGTCCATCTCTTATAAGAGAGAATTGAACTCTGTAATTGTCCCTTCTAATTATAATGCTGAGCTGTTTTATTCTAATGATATAATAAATAAAAATCATCTGACTTTAGCAATCTAGAGTTGTATGATTATAAACATTCTAACAGTCTAATTTCTGAAGTTCCACCTAACCATCCTTCTGCTCATGCTTCTGTCCATCCACCCATTCATCTACCTTCCCACCCAGGACCCATCCATCCACCTATCCATCCATCCGTCCATATATACATACAACCCGTCCACCCACCCATTTGTTCAACAAATATCTATCAGGTTTTTACTATTTGCCGGGGCCTGTAGGTACACCAGTGAACATGACAGACACATCTCCTGCCCTCTCAGAGCTTGAAGCTAGAAGGTACCCAATATCAACCAAATAATCCCACAGATGAGAGTATAATTACAAACCATTCTAGGAGAAGCCCCGGTTCTGTAAATGCTATTCCAGAGGAATTTGGCTGCACCTCCAGTGTGTGGTGGGGCTTGCGGGCAGGTATCAGGGTGGGCTTCCCTAAGGAGGGGTCGCTTGAGCTGAGACCTGAAAGAGGAGGAGGCATTAACCAGAAGACGGGAAATCGGGATGGACAGTGACCCCGCAGGTTGTGGTTTAGGAGGTTCCTGCCTGAATTGCCCTCTGCTTCTCCTACAGTGCGATGGATTCTAACCCCTGTGCCTTGGGGATCAGGCCGAGCACAACACAGTGCTGGTCTCAGCTGCCCCGGCCTAGACGGAGACAGCTGGGGAGGTGGGGTTCCTCCATTCCCAGCCTTGGCCTGGCACACTGGCCTGCAGTCAGCCCTGTGCCAGGGAGCTTGATGCCAATGTGTCCCAAGGCCCTTCAGAGCCTGGTACCTGTACCACCTGGCAGTGTCCCTCTCTGGGGGTGGCACAGCCACTAGGGGCCTCTTGGCTTCTCCTTCCATGGGTCCTGGTTAGTGACACCAGGGAGACCTTTGCCTGGCTAAGGGCCTCCTGTGGCTCCTCCAGGGCCAACCCTGGCAGAGTCCCCAGGAGCAACCCAGACCAGGGTACCAGGGTCGGCCCCTCCTTCAAGAAAGAAGGAGGATTGACAAAGGTCTGTGTGGCTCCCCTAGCCACGAGCCTCCCCTCAGGTTGGTCTGTCCCCTGGTTGGTGTGGGGCTCACAGGGACATTCCATCCCCATCCCTTGACTCAAGCCGTGCCCACTTCCTAGAATGCTCCTCTCTTTCCTCCCATCCTTTCCCCCATCCTTTTATTTATTTTTGCGGTACGCGGGCCTCTCACTGTTGCGGCCTCTCCGGTTGTGGAGCTCTGGACATGCAGGCTCAGTGGCCACGGCTCACGCGCCCAGCCGCTCCGCGGCAGGTGGGACCTTCCCGGACCGGGGCACGAACCCGTGTCCCCTGCATCGGCAGGCGGACTCTCAACCGCTGTGCCACCAGGGAAGCTCCCCCATCCTTTTAAAAGACCACTCAGATCCCAGTTTCTCAAAGCCTTCAACTGTTTGGTGCCCCAGTCTCTTCCTCATTCAAGCCAGCAGCCTAGTGAGAGAGCTTGGGTTTTCGAGAAACAATCCTGGGTTTGAGTCCTGAATGGCTGTAAGCTTTGGTTTCCTTATCTGTAAAATGGGAGAACGAGGGTAATAATAATATCTACCTTAGTGGGTTCCTAGGAGGAGTAAATAAGGGAAGCCGTGAAAAGTACCTGCCACCCAGCCGTACCCAGCTACAATCAGTGTTCGTGCTGCTCTGATCTCCTGCAGTGTTCCATGTCCAAGCCCCAAATTCGGAAAGCAACACAACCGTTAGTTCTCCTGGCGGGGAGAGGCTGTGCTATGTCTCCTCAAATAAAAGCCGCAGCCTGGGCGTGGGGAGACTTCGCTGTTAGGCCTGGCTCTGCCGCTCACTACTTGTGTGACCTTGAGCAAGCCCGTCCTCCGGGCCTCCTATGACTGACGGAGCTGTCAGTCCCTCGAGGATGGGAACCTGGGCTACCCTCCCCCACTATAGCCCAGCATTGACCTCAGTGCCAGGCACACAGGAAGTAGGTCCTCAAGGTTGGCTTGAGAGGGAAAAGGAGAAAAAGGGGAGAGGAGGGAGGGAGAGGAAGGGAGAAGGGAAGGAGGAGCGGGAGACCTGGGAAGGTAAAGGACTCAGGGACGGGGTTGGGGGCGTGGGGCTGCCCCTTTCCAGCTCAGAAGCACAGGGCTGGGGAAAACTCTGGGTCTACACGAGAAGCTGAGGAGATGGTTTACAGTCTGGATTTACTGCATCTCCAGCTGCCTGAATCTGGACAAGCCAGGTCTGTTCACTGTGTACCAAGGATTGGGAGAGGTGTGGAGGGATTTGTGTGGCCAGCACCCAGCCTGGGCAGGAAGGCAGCAGTCAGGGAATGGGAGTGGGCCAGGTGTGTGCGCGCCGAGGGCGGGGTTCCTCTCTCATCTGTGCAATGGAGCCAGTGATGGTGCCTGCTGTTGGGAGGATCAAACAGTGCCTGGGAAGTGCCTGGCACGTAGTAAACGCTCAATCAATGTATTGGTAAAAATATTATTGTTTTATTTATCATTATTATTATTACTCTTATTGTGTGTCTAAGTACGATCGAGCATGCAAGGCAAGGCAAGTATAGGCGTCAGCGTGCGTGTATGCGCATGCCCGCACATGCGCACATGTGAAGGAAAGAGCCGGCTGGAATGCTTCGGGAGTAGTTGATGCTGAGTGGGAGTGTGTCACCAAAGGTGCGGGTTCCACACAGTTCACGGGATTCTCGGGTTCCAGGAACCCTTGAGAGGTCACCTCCAAGGCCATGCATCTCGTCCAGTGTCTTTCCGAGAGATCACGGCTCCTGCCGAGCTGTCACACACCCCTCTCCCCAAGGACCCCAGAAGTCTTCCTCAGCGACTCGCTTGAGGCTGCACTGCTCACCCAGCCTGGTCTTCCGTGTAAGCAGGCCTGTCAGTACCCAGGCCCAGGCCTGGGGTAGGTGCTCAGGAGATGATGTTCTGCCCTTGTGGCTGCCACAGTCCCCACGTGAGTCACAGAAGTCCCTGCCAGCTGGGTGGGATCATAGTGGAGATGCTGTGGCTCACAGACCCTATGAGCTAGAAGAGAACTGTGATACCGGCTCCCCCAGTTTGCAGATGGGCAAAGTGAGGACCAGACAGGACTTATCCAAGGTCCCCTCGGTTCCCATCCAGGACTCCCTGACCCCTAGCTGCCTTCTTAAGAACAGCAGGGAAGGATGTGTTTCTGGGCCCACAGGCAGACCCCTGCAGACACGGCCAACCACCTGCCTCCAAAGGTGGAGCCAGGCTCGGTGGACATGGAGGGCAGGTCCGGGATGAAGCAGGTGAGCCGAGTTGGGGGAACAAGGGCCTGCACGTGTGCGTGAAATAGGCTCAGGCTTTCAGGAAGTCAGGTTCATCACGTGTCCCCCAAACCCCATACAACATACTCTTCAACCGACCAATTTTACTTCTTGGAATTTATCCTAAGGAAATAATCCACATGTGTACAAAGGTATAGGTATTATACAGAGGGATTCAGTGTCTCACTGTCCACATTAGGGAGATTTAGGAAATCACCCAAAGCCGACAACATGGGGCAGCTGTACAATGGAAAGGCACCAACAAGGCTGCTGTGGATCTCCAGTCCTGGATGCGGGCAGGTGGTCATCGTGTGCTGCTGAGTGGAGGAAGGCAGGTTACAGGTCCAGGAAGCTGGACGTATACGATGAGCCCACTTTTGGGGAAACTGCAAACGTAACTATATACATAAGCCCAGAATATAAGTAAGAGTTTACACAAATATGTGAGCAGTTAATTATTCTCCATGGTGAATCTTGGGGTGATATTCTCTTTTTTGTTGTTGTTCCTTATATGTATATTTTTCCTGTTCTCCTCTAATTATTACGTGTTTAATACTACAAATCATTAGCTGGCCTGGAGATGATGCCCCGTAAGTCTTTGCTACAGTCATGGGACTTGAGAGGAGCACGAGGCAATAAGCCTTGGGTCTTATCTTAGTGCTGGTGGAACCACCCTCTTGCCCAGAATCTGCCTTCAGCCCCACTCCCCAAATCACAAATGCGTGGGCCTCACTGGGGTCTCCTGACCCCATGGAGGGCTCAGGCCCCGGTCATACCTCTCCATGTGGCTCTGGGGGGAATAACACAAGAGCCTTGGGCAGGATTTTGGGGACATTTTTCTCTTTGGACCTTAAAGCCCTTTCCTGGGCAGCTATGTGCCTCTCCCTGCAGGACAGGGTAGGGGAAGACCATCATCCCCAATTCTGAACAGAGTCAAGTCCCAGGGAGATGTGGCCACTGGCCAAAGTTCAAAGCAGAACCAAAGCCACCTGAGTCCAGCTGCCAAAGAGAAGGAGGCAGAAGCTCAACTTCTGGGCGGCTGCCCCTTGGCCCACTGCCAGCCTTCCCTGCCCCCATCCCTGGTCCCCAAAGACCAGGAACATCTGGCTGCTGGCCTTGCTCCAGGAGGGGTGAGCGGCGGAGGGGCCTCCTTCCGCCAGGCCCTAACTCTGCTGTGATGCAAGGCACATCAATCAAGCCTGCAGGGCTGGCTGGTGCTGGGAAGGGAGCCGGCTCCTTCCCACCTCCTCCCCAGACATTCCTGCGTAATGGAATCTCCTTTCCTGTCCATTTATTACCAACCCGCAGAGCTCTGCCAAGCACAGTCTGCACATTCAAACCTCAGCAGCCCTGCCTTTTCCTGGGGAAAGGGGTTCCCCAGGGGGGACCTAGGAGGAACGCCAGACCCTAACCCTCACTAGCATGTCCCACCCTGTCCATGGGTTTGCTCAAGGGGCCGGATCTAAGCTAAGCACTTCACATAAGGTTATCTCGCATGTCCATAGCTGTGAGATGGGCGCTCTCTCATATCCTTGTGTTAACAGATGAGAAAACTCAGGCTCAGAGAGATTAACTCACTTGCTCAGAGTCACACAGCAAGACAGTGGCAGAGACTGCCTGATCCCCAAACCCAAACTCCTTGCTCTTCTCTTCTTGAAAATACTACTCTTTCCTCATTGAATGGTCTTGGTGCCCTTGTCAAAAATCGGTAGAGCGCAGATGTATGGATTTATTTCTGGACTCTGACTTCTATTCCATTGATCTAAATGTCTAGCCTTGGGCTGATACCACACCTGTGTGTGATACCACACACAGCCAGGAGTTTGATAGGCATTGCATTGAATCTGTAGATCAGTTTAAGGAGTATTGCCATCTTAATAATGTTAATGGAGTCTTCCAACCCAGGAATACATGATGTTTTTCCACTTATTGAGATCTTTAGTTTACTTCAGCAATGTTTTATAGCTTTCAGAGGTAAATTTTGCATTTCTTTTGTTGAATGTATTTTATTCTTTTGGATGCTATTGTGAGTGGAATTGTTTTCTTAATTTCATTTTCAGATTGTTCACTGCAAATGTATAGAGATACAATCGATTTTGGTATATTGAACTTGTATCCTGCAAACTTGTGGAACTCGTTTATTAGTTCTAATAATTTTCCTTTTTTTAATATTTATTTATTTATTTATTTGGTTGTGTCAGGTCTTAGTTGTGGCAGGCGGGTTCCTTAGTTGTGGCTTGCCACCTTCTTAATTGTGGCACGTGGGCTCCTCAGTTTCAGCAGGTAGGGTCCTTAGTTGCAGCTCACTGACTCCTTAGTTGTGGCACGTGAACTCTTAGTTACGGCATGCATGTGGGAACCAATTCCCAGACCAGGGATCAAACCATGGCCCCCTGCATTGGGAGCACAGAGTCTTAACCACTGCGCCACCAGGGAAGTCCCTCTAATAGTTTTTTAGTGAATTCCTTGGGCTGTCTATATACAAGATCATGTCATTTGCAAAAGAAGATTAGTTTTACTTCCTCCTTTCCAATCTGGACTTCTTTTATTTCTTTTTCTTGTCTAGTTGTCCCAATTAGAATATCCAGTACAACACTGAGAGAAAAGGCAAGAGCAGGCATCCTTGCCTTGGCCCTTCTCTTCTGTCTGTGCTGTGTCTCCCCTTCCTTTCTCAGGCTGCCTTTTCCTCTCCTCCCACCCCAAACAGGGGTGAGTTTAGGGGTATCAGGAGAGAATGTATGTACAGGTAGGTGACAAGTGTAAACTGAGAAAAAAGGAAATCAACTGGACACCTGAAACTTCAAGGAATATATCAGGATCCCTACTGCATAACTGAGAAAACTGAGGCCCAGAAAAAAGATGTAATATTTATTGAACACCTACTATGTACCAAATAGTCAGGATATAAAGATGAATCAGGCACTGAAGGGTTAAAGCTAGAATTCAAACTGAGATCAAAGCTCAAGGAAACCTACTTTACCATCTTGTAAAGAGGGAAAACATAAAAGGAACCCTAACATCATCACTCCAAAACCTCTTTTAGTTTCTAGAAGTGGCAGGCCCAGAGCTGTCATGAAGGCAGCAGGAGGAAGAATCTGATTCAGGTTGGGGCCCTGCTCCTTTACTTCCTGGCTGTGGGATCTTGGGCACACAGTGAGCTTCCCTGTGACTTAGTTTCCCCTTCTGTAAAATGGGGAGAATTATAGTACCTACTTCAGAGGGCTGTTATGAAGATTAAATTAGTTAATATGTTAAGTGTTTAGTAGAGGTCCTGGTGTGCAGTGGAGCTATGTGTATGTGTTTGGCACCCATAGATGCCAACCTAGTTATGGTATGGGGTCCTGAAGCTGCTTGTTTCTGGGGACTTGGGAAGGGTCTTGTCCTTGCTGCTTGGGTCCCTTTGGAGGCATGAAAGAAACTGACATGACTTCTGCTCCCTTATAAGACAGGGCTCCCTGTTATTTTCCAAGAGCCTACTATGTACAGGCCCACTGCTGGGGACTTCTCAGAGAAGATGATAGTAACTGTTTTATTCTTATTTCAGTTTACTATGTGCAAGAGTCAGGGTCCAGCCAGAGAAACAGAACAAGTAGGAGGGACATATTAAGAGATTTATTACAAGGAATTGGTTTATACAACTGTAGCAGCTGGCTAGGCAAGTATGAAATCCATAGGTGATGGTTAATTTCATGTCAACTTGATCTGGTGCCCAGATATTTTGTCAGACATTATTCTGGGTATTTCTGTAAGGATGTTTTTATATGATATGGACATTTTATCAGTAGCCCGAGTAAAGCAGATTGCCCTCCCTAATGTGGGTGGGCTTCATCTAATCAGTTGAAAGTCTGAGTAGAACAAAAGTCTGAGATCAGCCTTGTGAGTAAGGGAGAATTCTTTCTGCCTGACTGTCTTTGAACTAAGACATTGGCTTTTTCGTGCCTTTGGACTCAAACTGAAACATTGGCTCTCCCGGTTCTCAGGCTTTTAGACTCAAACTAGAACTATACCATCAGCTCTCCTGAGCTTGCCAACTCACTAGACGTGTGTGTGTGTGTGTGTGTGTGTGTGTGTGTGTGTGTGTGTGTGTATACATATGTATGTATACATTCTATTGGTTCTGTTTCTCTGGAGGACTCTGTGTAATACAGTAGGACAGGCTGTCAGGAAGGGCAGGCTGGAACTCTCAGGCACAGATGGAGTATCTTCTTCAGGGAAACCTCAGCTCTGTTACCAAGGCCTTCCAACTGATTCAATCAAGGCCACCCAGATTATCTAGGATAATCTCCCTTACTTAAACTCAACCGATTATGGACTTTAATTACATGTATAAGATACTGTCCCAGCAACACCTAGCTTAGTGTTTGACTGAATAACTGGGGACGGCAGCCCAGCCTGGTTGGCACATAAAACTGACCACCACAGCATTGGTCAGATGTAATGCCAAGCCCAAGCCAGCTGGTTTGCTTTTCCAACAATCCCATAAGGAAGATTTTTTTTAACTCTTTTTTTCTAGAAGAAAGTAACTTGCTCGAGCTCACGCAGCTGAGAGGGGGGAGCTGGGGCTTGAACCCAGGTTCCCTCCAGCGCATTGCTCCCACCTCTCTCCAGTTCTGCATCATAGCCCTCATTATAGCCCTGTGTGGTGGATTCTCTTCTCTGCTTTAGAAGCAGCTGGAGGCCCAGAGGAGGGTACGTGGCCGCCCCAGGCACTCAGCTGGGAAGTGGAGGGCTGTTCCACATCAGCTCAGGTTCCTCTCTTTACGACAGCCATCTGCTCGCTCCGCCTACCTCAGCCACCCTCCCTGAAGGAAAATGCTTCTGCCCCTGAATGCTCTGTGAGACACGGGCCCCCCTCCATCCTGGCCTCAGCATTGCCCCGTGTCAGGAGGGGCAGGGCTCTTCCAGGTTTGTCCTAGGAAGGCCTGGCCTTGCAGTACAGAGTGGAGTCTGGGGACCCCTGTCTCCAGGGAGCTCGATTTGGGGCCTAGTCTCATCCTTGGGGATGTCTCAAGGGTATCCCATGGGAGACGCCCAGCCAGGACCAAATGCCCTCAAAGTGTCTGTCTCCCGAGCCTCAGGCCAGACAAGGCCTGAGTTGCCCAGCAGAATGTGCATTCCTTGGGAAACCAGGGCGCCTTCTGGGACACCAAGCCCCTGAAGGGTCCCAGCTCAGCCAAGCCTGCGGTCAGTGCTGGCCGTGGCCTGGCCTGCCCACCCCTTCCTTTGGGGGCCTCGGTGCCAGGGAGGAGGCCCTGTGAACAATGCCCCACTCTGTTCTTGGCCCGGGAGGGGGTGTGGCTAATTCAGCCGCACTTCACACTGGCTGGGGATCCAGTGCTCCCCGGCTCACCTTCACTAACTGGCACCTTGGGCCTCAGAGGAAAGCCAGACACCCTGTGCTTAGCACCCTCCCAACTCCCAGACAGGCCACAGCTCAGAGGTCAGGAGTCAGGGCTAAAATGACTTCAGAGGCCCTGGGGCTGGGGGCTAGGGCCCAAAACCCCACCCCAGAGTGTCCTTGCTCGGGCGTTTTGACCAGGCCCCAGGCCTCACTTGGTGAATGAGGAGAGGAGCTCAGAGAGGCTGGGCAGCTTGCTTCTGGTCACACAGCCAGGAAGAAGCAGAGGTGGAACTCCAACCCAGGCCTGTGAGCCTCCAGATTCCATCAGAGAGCCCTATGGAAACCCTGAAGTGATCATGAGTCCAAGGGCTCAGGGCACCCTCCGTGGAGGTCAGCACACGTGTGCACACACACACGGGCACACACACAGGCACACGCGAGCACACAGTCCTCAGTTGCCAAACCCTGCCAAGGACAGCCCTGGGAAGGACCTCGAGGTGCTCCAGGCCCAGTTCCCCACCCTCACCTGGAGGGGCCTCTCTACTTCCCACATTCCCAGCCTGGGCACAGGAGTCAGGGCCACAGCCCAGGGACCCCTTGCTGTGTGCATAGCGGCGGGGAGGTCAGTCTTGCACTGGAGCTCCCACTAGCCCGCCAGGCCTGTGGGTCAGCTGGACCTCCTTCCCCAGGGCCCCCAGGCCCCCGGCCAGGCCCGGCTTCCGGAGCTGCCGCCACCTTGGCCGGCCTCACCACACATGGTTTCAATTAGCAGCCTGCCGGGATGAATGGTGCCTTGTGAGAGCGAGGCAGGCTTCACCTGCGCACAGGCTGGGCCAGGTGGGCAGCCTTGGAGACGGAGGAGTGCAGGGGCGGGGGGACCTCAGTGGGGGCTGTGCTGGGGGGGACAGGGCAGCACCACAGGTAAGAGCCAGGGCCTGTGGTCAGACAGAGGAGGGCGGGGTCCTGGGCCTGCCACCCACAGGCTCCGTCTGGGCGACACACAGAAGTTTTCTGGGCTGTGGCACCAACCTCCGTGTAAAGGGGGATAACAGAACCCCTTCCCGGGGCTGTGAGGATTCAGGGAGACGGGGCTTGGCACAGAGAAAGGGCCTGGCACATAGTGTGCACTTTGTACCCAGAGTCCAGCCTGTCAGGGGCTCGCAAACTCAATTTAATGAGGAAGGGTAAGGACCCCAGCTTCGAGCAAGGGGGCTGGTCTCCGTTGTGACTTCCTTTGTGACGCGGGGAAGGCTACAGTCCCCTCTGTAGTTCCATCAGCTCCCTCCACACTTCAAAAGGCCTCACCCAGGGAGCTTTAGAAGCAGACCTCAGCTCCATGAGGAGGCGGGCCAGGAGGGGCTGGCTGGCCTCCCACCTCCATTGCAGCGGGAGAGGCTCAGGGCAGACAGGACGGGAGTAACGAATGTCCATTGAGCCCTTGCTGGGCGCTGTGCTCTGTGCATTGCATGCAGCATCTTACTTAATTCTCCTCCTCCTTCGATTAATGTTTGCATTACACAGAGCCAAACGGATTCAGAAAGGGTAAGCAACCAGGCTGCAGCCACACAGCTGGGGAGAGACCGAGAGCACAACGAGCTCCAGAGCCCGGGCTGGAGCTTCCACACCACCTGCAGCACGGGTGGCCGGCACAGGGCAGCCTGCCTGAGGGAGCTGAGAGCTCCTTCCCTGAGGGTCTCCAGTGCCTGGGGCTTTTGGAGGGCAGTGCTCCCGGCTCAGATTCCTTTCCCACCCACAGAGCTTCCCAAGGCCCAGTCTAGAGGGCCCGAGGACCCGTGTCCTCCTTCCAGCACCCAGCACAGCCTGGCACAGAGGAGAGGCTCCTGGGCATCTGAGAACAGAGGGGAGGGAGGAAGTGTCAAGGGGAGGCGCAAACCTTGTCACGTCTCTTTGTACCAAACCACGGTGGCAGTCCTGCCACCGTCTGGATAAAGCGCAGACTCCTTGCCCCTTGGACGAGGCCCCAAGGACCTGGCAAAAGTCTCCGGCTTCATCACCTTTCCTCCCTCACCCCTGCTCCAACCTCCACTCCCCAGGCTAAGGCCTTCAGCTTCTCGGTAGCCCTTGGCCCTCTGTCCCTCACCTTCAGGCTTTGCTCCTGCTTCCACCTGCCTGGAACCTTTCCTTTTCCACCCAGGCTAGCCAGGCCTTCAAGACTCAGCCAAGCACCCGGTGCACCAGGATGCCCCATCTGCCCCACTGGGCTCCAGAGCATGCCTTCCCCCCTTTTCCGAGGGCCAGGAGCAGAGCCCTGGGGCCTCGTGGGCCATTCTATGGGCCTGGCCCCAAATTCCGAATCTATCTCTGCGGAGGAATGAGAGGCTTCCTCTCCCCTCTGTTGAAGATGGGGCACTGCCTCTTTCGATCTGTCTTCTCTGGGCCTCTTCTAACTCAACCATCTAGGGAGTCCAGGGTATCATTTGCTGAACGGGTCCCTTCTAGCTCTAAGCCTTTCAGTGGTTCTCTCAGCGGTTCTCTCAGCTCTGCTGAGAAACCACTTCTGGAGGATGGTTTTACGATGAGCCGTCCCTTTTGTCTGTTCCATATACTACGCTGTCTCCCTCAAAGTGAGCTGAAGCAGCCAACAGCTGGTGCTCACATCTCACTCGTTGTCCCCCTTCACCCTGACCCCCATGCCCTTTGGTGTGAAGGGTCAGTGAGGGCCACTGGAGAAAGCAGCCCTGTGGAAATAACTATGGATGTGCTTAAGAGTTAGGCCGCAAAAATATTGAAGTGGCTTTCTTTACGATACTAAGAATCCATCATGTTCAACAATTAAATAAGAATGGGACAGTCACAAAACTGGATCCCAAGAATGTTTAATGATACCAGGAGACAGAGGAAAAAAAGCAAAAGAGGAAAACCCCCATGCAGACATGGAAAAGTAAAAGAAGCAGGGGGTGTAGTGTAAAAGCATAGACTCAGAAGCTACAAGGCCTGCCTGGTTCAAAGGCAGAGTCTGCCACCCTGTAGCCAGGAGACGATGGACAAGGCACCAAACCTCAGAGCCGAGCTGCATCACCTGTAAGATGGGGATGACACTGCTTTTATGATTATAGACAGCGAAGTGTGTTATGAGTGATTTAATTTTCTTAGGTTTGCTTATTTGTATTTAACTTGTTTTCCTGTAACGAATGTGTATTACTTGTATTAATTTGAAAAATAAAAACAAACATGACTTCCTAAGGAAGCAGACTAGTGGGACTCATGCCTGTGTTTCCTGCCAGCATGTTGTTGAGGACATTGCTCATTACGATGCGCTGATGAGATTTTCTGGGAGAAACTGATCTGTTTTTGGTACCAGGTGGTTTCCCTGACCACACTGGCTGCCCGTGGGCTTCAAGCCACAGCCAGGTACCTAACCTCAGTGTTCAGTGTGAGGGGATCATTCAAATAAACTACAACACAGTTCTACAGTGTGCGTAGGAAAGCATGTGAAGGAGTCCCACCAAAGAGTTAGAAGTGTTAGCCCAGGGACCAGGGCAAGAGAGACACTTATGCTTTAGATTTTGTGCACTTCACTGATGACTGCAATTCTTTCACAATAATCTTCTATCACAATAATAATAGAAATAAGTTGATGTAGTAGAAAAATATTTAGTAACATGTAAAGATGTTGACAATTTATCACGATTAAAAAGAGTTTTGCAAAATAGAATGTTGGTATATTCTCATTTCTACAAAAATGATTTTATACATCAGACAGAAAGGAGAAGTCCTAATATATGAACAGTGGTTATCCTGGAGTCATGGGGTACAGACATTTTCATTCTAATTTGTCTGTATGTTCTCAGTTTTCCACAATGGACGTCTATAACTTTTGTGATTAAAAAAAATGTATTTTCTTAAACGGAAAGATATGGCCCAAGGCTTTGCCTGCATTAAGTGTCTAAGTCATGGCAGCCTGCATTTTTAGCCTTTTTCTTGCCTCTACTTTCTCCTCCTTCTCTGTGTGCCTGTTTTCTCACCCACTTTTAATTGGTGCCATCTTGCTGTCCTTCCTGCGTCCTTGAAAGAGGTCTGAAATCCTTGTTAAACCGAGGCTAGGGGGCTTCCCTGGTGGCGCAGTGGTTGGGAGTCTGCCTGCCAGTGCAGGGGACACGGGTTCGAGCCCTGGGCCAGGAAGACTCCATATGCCGCGGAGCAACTGGGCCAGTGCGCCACAACTGCTGAGCCTGCGCTCTAGAACCACGAGCCACAATTACTGAAGCCCGCGTGCCTGGAGCTCATGCTCTGCAACGGGGGAGGCCACTGCAATGAGAAGCCCGCGCATTACCACGAAGAGTGGTCTCCACTCGCTGCAACTGGAGAAAGCCTGCGAGCAGCAACAAGGACCCGGCGCAGCCAAAAGTAAATAAATAAATAAATTTATTAAAAACAAAACAAAACCGAGGCTAGGCAGAAGCCAGGGCTCAGGTCCAGCCGATGGTTTCCCATCCAGTGGTCCCCCAGCACCCCATGCCGCCTCCAGGAGTATTGTTCTAATTAGAGTGGGGATGCAAAGCAGACCCGAAGGCGGAACTATAAACACCAGAACCATAAACATCTGGGTAAGTGACTGCAGCTGTGTAGATGGCCCTGGCCCTTGTGCACACTGGGAGCTGGATGGGGGCTGGGCTGACCATTGAGGACTTGCCTTGGCCTCACCTCCTTAGACCACAAGCTGCTATGAGCTGGGCAGTTAGAGAACTAGGTGCGTCAGTCGTGGGTGAGCGGGTGAGCTTACATCCAAGTGAGCTGGGGGTGTGGGGGCCAAGCATCCTCAAAGTCATTTGAATTCTATTATCTATTCCCCTTGGCCTCAATATCCCCTTCTGTAAAATGGGGGAGAGAGGAACCAAGAGACTAGACGGGCCTTCTCAGCCCTACCACATCATGCTTGACTCATAAATCTAGGCACTGGGACTAAATGCCTGTAATTATCTGTAATATAATAAAAATATATACCATGTGATACTATAAACATGGTATTATAAATTATCTCCAGTATAACCCATACATTATATTATATATTATATTACCATATCATACTCTTTAATATTATATTTCTATATTTTTAAAGTGACTGTGAATATCCGTGATCAGAGAGTATGTAGAGGCAAGCCAGGAAGACTTCCTGTAGGAAGAGAGATTTAAGGGCTATAAATTTGACAGGCAGAGGAAAGGAGAGCAGAAAGGGAAGAAAGAGACTTGAAAGAGAGATTTATGGGTCTTTTTGGAGGGGTCATCTGGGACAGGGATCCATGTCTATATTCCACCCCAGAAACACATAGCCTGGTATAGTGGAGGGCAGGAAGAAAGCACACTGGATTAAAATGATCAAGACTTGCCAGCCCCAGCAGCTCCCAAACCTGGCTGCACAACAGAAACCTTGGGGAACTTGGTAAAACACAGATTCCTGGGCCCTTTGCAGAGTTCCTGAATTAGAATCTGGAGCAGCAGCGCCAGGTATTTGAATTTTGGAAATTGCCCAGTTGATTCTGAGGCCAGAGGTGTCTGTGTCTGGCACAGGTGGGTGTTTGGGAACCTTGGCCCAGAGTTCCCAGTGTCTGTGGATAGAACGTGGGATGGGGAGTCACTCACAGTTCTCACATCCTCTGTTCCTGGCTGTCCACATGCAAAAGAATGAAACTGGACCCCAACCCTACACGATATACAAAAATCAACTCAAAATGGATCAAAGACCTAAATGACCTATCTGTTAAGGGTCCAGTATCCAGAATATATAAAGAACTCTTACAATTCAAGAAAAAAAAAAGACAACCCAATTCAAAAATGGGCAAAGGGGGACTTCCCTTGTGGCGCAGTGGTTAAGAATCTGCCTGCCAATGCAGGAGACACGGGCCCGAGACCTGGTCTGGGAAGATCCCACATGCTGCGGAGCAGCTAAGCCCGTGCGCCACAACTACTGAAGCCTGCATGCCTAGAGCCCGTGCTCCACAACAAGAGAAGCCACCGCAATGAGAAGCCCGTGAACCAAAACAAAGAGTAGCCCCCACTCACCACAGCTAGAGAAAGCCTGCGCGCAGCAACAAAGACCCCATGCAGCCAAACATAAATATTAAAAAAAATAAATAAATTTACATTAAAAAAAGAATGAATAAGAAAAACGGGAAAAGGTCTTGAATAGACCTTTCTCCAAAGGCATACAAATGGCCAACGAACACGTGAAAAGATGCTCAACACCATCAGTTACCAGGGAAATGCAAATCAAAAACCACTTTGCACCCACTAGGATAGATACAGTTTTTAAAAATGGAAAATAAGTTTGGGCAAAGATATGGAAAAACTGGAACACTTGTACATCGCTGGCAGGAATGCAAACTGGCTTGGCCACTGTGGAAAACAGTTTGAAGTACTGATTCATTCTACGACGTGGATGAACTTTGAAAACATTATGTTTTAGTGAAAGAAACCAGACAAAAAAGGCCATAAATTGTAGGGTTCCATTTACGTGAAATGTTCAGAATAAGGGACCCATAGAAACAAAGTAACTGACTGTTTGCCAGAGGCTGGGAAGAAGGAAGAATGGGGAATGGCTGCTAATGGATATGAGCTTTCTTTTTGAGGTGATTAAATGTTCTGGAATTCGATAGTGGTGATGGCTGCACATCTTTGTGAATACTAAAACCCATTGGTTGTACACTTTAAAGGATTATTTTATGGCATGTGAATTTTATCTCAATTTTTAAGAACCAGAGCTGCCTTTAATGCTGTATGTGTATCTTTATTGTGCTAAAAATATATATATCATAAGATTTCCCATTTTAACCACTTTTAAGCATTAATTACATTCCCAGTGTTGTATAACCATCACTCTCTATTTCTAACATTTTCCATCACCCCAAGTAGGAACCCTGGATCCATTAAGCGACAACTCCCCATTCCCTCTCCCCTCAACCTCTGGTAACCTCTAATTTACTTTCTGTCCCTATGAATTTTCCCATTCTAGATATTTCATATAGGAGGAATCATACAATATTTGTCCTTGTGCATGTCTGCCTGTATGGTCAGGCCACTCAAGATGGCTGTTCTCTTGCTTTGGGTACATCCCCTGCTTGACCAGTCTCTGCTTCTCCTGCACCTACTCACTCGAACGTCCTTGCCCCCTGCTCTAGCCAGTGATTGTTCTAATCCTCAGGCCAGAGTGGCTCCACCTGCGAGTTTATTAAAGGGAAACGTCTGCCCTCGTGATGGTCATTAACCTGAGGGCTGTGAGGGAGGTGCCCCAGCCGCTGGTTTCCTTGGTAACTGATGAGCCAACGTGACGTCACTTCCCCCTATAAATGGCAGCCTCCATCTCCCCATAGCAGTGCAGAGAGCTTGTAACGTCCTGCCTGTAGGCTGTCGTTCGCAGCGGGGGTGTTGCTCCAGGCCCCTTTGTTTTGGATGTGTAAGATTCCCCCGTCCGATAAACCATTGATGTCTCTGTCACTGTTTCCAGGCCCTTTCTTCCGTCTCGAGGCTGAGCAGCTACAACACTTGCTGGGGTGCAGCCCAACAATTGGCGAGCCAGCCAAGGAAACTCCTGGGAGCCTTGAGACGTCCGGAAATAAGGACGGGGAACGGAACGTTGTGAGAGGGATACCCGGGGTGGCCGTCCACTTGCATGTGGAGCCCTGTGGCAGCTGACTACCATGAGAAACGTCTTTCTCTTCCGTTATGTTGATGCTATCCTGTTAAACCTTCCCAGTTTAAAAGCAGCAGCCCTGTGCTCGTGGCTCATCTGACTTCATGAGGTTGGCTGGTGAATACAGACAAAATGTAAGGACCTGGATTATCTTGGATGTTAACTGGTTGGGTAAAACAAGCATACCCCCGACCTACCATCCCTAAACAATTACAGACACAGGCTTTAGGGATATTAACTCAGGGACAAGCTTGTGAATTGGACATGGCCAGTTACCTGGAAGGATTTGATTGCAGCCTGCAGCAGTGGCAAAATAATATGAGTACCCTTGGTCCCAGCTATGGAAGGGGGCAGAGCAGTGGTATAGTGTGATGGAACACTATCTATACACGGTCTACAATGTGTTACAACAGGTGAAAGACGTGACGAAAGTCAAACTGCAAAAAGCCACTATTTTGGATCTAGAACAGCTGTGAGTGACATACAGGACCTCCACGGACATTGACAGCGACCAAGGAACCCACTCTACCAGCCGTGAAGTTCAGGAATGGGCCGATAAAAATGACACACTGGCACTTCCACCTGCCTTACAACCCCACTGCTGCCAGGCTATGAATGGACTGAAACAACTCTAGAGATGGGAAACCCGCTCTGTCAACACATGGACACATCGCAGGAGCAATCCTCCCAGTGCCACAATCAGAGTTCAGCTGTTGACCGCCAAAGGACCGTTACCAACTATTCATCAGGACAACAACTAGCTTCTGCCCTGTGCCACAGCATCTGCCCCCAGAGGAACACGTTATAAAATGGCCCTGGAACTGGCAGGTAAGTAAGTGTCTGGTGGTTTGGGTTTGCCGCCTCGTGGGGAGTAGGATTAGAAAGGGATTTACAGATTTCACCTGTGTTCTACCTGGCCCCGCCTAAGACTACTAAGGTAATTAATCTGGGCCTCTCACCGGAGAAAGGCACCATTATATTAACCCTGTGGTCTGTTGTTAAACTACCTCCCTGGTATTCCGCACTGGCTGTGGGTACTGAGGGTGGACGGAGGGTATGGTAAGGCAGGCCAGGACAAAAACCACAGTCAGGGCTGCTATTATCTCAGAATCCTCTTACTTCTTGTATTTTGCTTAATGGTCATGATCGTCCCTGTGTTGTGCCTGTTAAACAGCTTACATTTCGTCCTGTTACCGAACCAAACTTGGGTCCCCTTGCCCACATTGCAGCAAAGCCAATCTGCTGACACCAGGTTGTGATGAAGGAAGGTGCAGTGTTGATTGCAGGGCACCAAGCAAGGAGTCCAGCAGCTATGCTCAAAGGGCCCGAATTCCCCCAGGGCTTTCTGGGAAAGGTCTATTAAAGACAGGGTGAGGGAGAGGGTTACTGGGTATGCACATTCTTCTGATTGGTTGGTGGAGAGGTGATTGGGAGTCAACACCATCAACCTTCTGGTTCCACTGGGTCTGGGGTCTACATGCTTGTGGTCAGCATGCAGTTAACTTTTCCACCTGGTTGGGATTTCAGTATCTGCAAAACAGCTCAAAGGACTTGGCTCAGAGTATTATCTATAACCCTTGAGGAGGGGCTAAAGGTCCTTGACTTTGTTTAATAGCTAAATTATTATTTTGTCTTGCTTGACTGTTTTCCTTTTGTTTCTGCATTTTCTTACTTCTCTGAGTAAATTTATGCTATGGAACTTGGGGAAGGCCTAGGAGGCTCAAGTTTTTCTACAAAGAGATAGGCAGAGGAGACTCTGTCCCAGGGAGGCCCCCATTGGGTCCTGCTCACTTACAGCCCATAGTCTGAGGGGGGAGGGAATCTGTTGGCCAACTGGGGGACAACAGTGGCCTCACTGCGAAAATACTCTGTTTGCTGGGTCTACAGTGAGATGCTGTTGTCATCCTCCTCGAATTCCATGAAAAATTGGTCCGATATGCGCCTGGCTCCAAAGTTTGCCCACCTTTTAGACTCTAGACACTCTCTAGCTGCTGGTGTCTGTATTGCATTTGTGGTATTTGGTTGCAGTGCGCCTCTGCACACCTGACTTCATGGACAGAGTGGAAGACGGGCAGACTGAGACAGTAAGCGTCGTGCAGGATGTACACGGGTGGAGTGTAGGGTCAGGCCACTCAAGATGGCTGTTCTCTTGCTCTCTGTACGTCCCCTGCTCGACCAGTGCCCGCTTCTCCTGCACCTACTCACGTGAACATGCTTGCCCGCTGCCCCAGCTGGTGATTGTTCTAATCCCCAGGCCAGAGACGCTCCACCTGCTAGTTTGTTAAAGGGAAACACCTGCTCTCGTGACGGTCATTAACCTGAGGGGCTGCGAGGGAGGTGCCCAGGCTGCTGGTTTCCCTGGTAACTAGTGAGCCAACCTAATGTCAATTCTCCCTGTAAATGGTGGCCTCCGCCCCCGAGTAGCAAATTGCTCCATGGCCTGCCTGCCGTCTGCCGTACTTGGTGGGCTATCCATCTAGGACCCTTAGTTTTGGAGGTGGAAGATCCCCTGTCCACAAAATCTTTATCTCTGTCACCGTCTCAAGGCTCTTTCTTCTGTCTCGAGGCTGGGCAAATACAAGCCTTGCTGGCTGGTAGGGTACAGCCCAACACTGCCATTTTTCACTTAGTATAATGCTCTCAAGGTTAATTCACACTGTTCACATGTACCAGAACGTCATTCCTTTTTTTTGACAGAAACGTTTCACTGTATGTATATACCACATTTTGTTTATCTGTTCATCTATTGATGGATGCTTAGCTTGCTCCCATCTTAGGCTATTGTGAATAATGTTTAACTCTTTGAGGAACTGTTTGCCATAGCAGCTGTACCATTTTAGAGACACACCAGCAACGTCTGAGGGTTCACATTTGTCAACATCCTCAGCAAAACTTTTCATTTAAAAAAAATTATAGTGATTCTAGCAGGTGTGAAGTGGTTTTGATTTAAATTCCCTTATGACTAATAATAAATTTCCTTGATGTCTATGCTAATGCAGTACCACATTTTTGCAAGATTATGTTGGCCCTTTGGCCTCCCTTGGAACTCCATATGAATATTAGCATCGTTTATCCCATTAAAAAAAAACACTCTGAGATTTAATAGGGATTGAGTTGAATCTGTATATCGTTCTGGGTAGTTATTATTATTTGAACAATATTAAGCGTTCTAATCTTTAAACATGGGTTATTTTCCATTTATTTAGGTCCTCTGTAAATTAAGCAATGTGTTGTAGCTTTCAGCATACAAATCTTTCACCTCCTTGATTAAATTATGTAATATATTTTTAAAAATTTTTATTGGAGTATAGTTGATTTACAATGTTGTGTTAGTTTTAGGTGTACAGCAGAGTGATTCAGTTATACATATACATATATTCACTCATTTTTAGATTCTTTCCCCATATAGGTTATTCAAAAATATTGAGTAGAATTCCCTGTGCCACACAGTAGGTCCTTATTAGTTATCTATTTTATATATATATATCTAGTAGTGTGTATATGTTGATTCCAGTCTCCTAACTGATCACCTCCCAGCCCCCTTCGGTAACAATAAGTTTGTTTTCTACATCTGTGACTCTATTTCAGTGTTGTAAATAAGTTCACTTGTACCATTTTTGTTAAGATTCTGCATGTAAGCGATAACATGTGACATTTGTCTCACTTAGTATGAGAATCTCTAGGTCCATCCATTTTGCTGCAAATGACATTATTTTGTTCATTTTTATGGCTGAGTAATATTCCATTGTATATATGTACCACTTCTTTACCCATTTGTCTTTCGATGGACATTTAGGTTGCTTCCATGTCTTGGCTATTGTCAGTAGTGCTGCAGTGAACACTGGGGTGCATGTATCTTTTTGAATTATAGTTTTCTCCAGATGAACGCCCAGGAGTAGGATTGCTGGATCATATTGTAGTTCTATATTTAGTTTTTTAAGGAACCTCCATACTGTTCTCCATAATGGGTATACCAATTTACATTCCCACCAACAGTGTAGGACGGTTCCCTTTTTTCCACACCCCCTCCAGCATTTATTGTTTGTAGATTTTTTGATGATGGCCATTCTGACTGGTGTGAGGTGATATCTCAGTGTAGGTTTGATTGGCATTTCTCTAATAACAGCAATGTTGAGCATCATTTCAAGTGCTGTTGGCCATGTGTTTGTCTTCTTTGGAGAAATGTCTGTTCAGGTTTTTGGCCAATTTTTGAATTGAGTTGTTGGCATTCTTTACATATACTGGATATTAAACCCTTAGCAGACCTATTGTTTGCACACATTTTCTGTTGTTCTGTAGGATGTCTTTTTGCTCTGTTGATAATGTCCTGTGATGCACAGTTTTTAATTTTTATGAAGACCAGTGTATCTATTTTTCATTGTTTTCTGTGCCTCTGGTGTCATATTTAAGAAACCATGGCCAAATCTAAGGTCATGGAGATGTGCACCTATGTTTTCTTCAATAGTTCTCTAGCTTAGCTTTAAAATTTAGGCCTTTGGTTGATCTTGAGTTAAGTTTTGTATATGGTATGAGGTAGGGTCCAACCTCAAGGTTCTGCCTGTGAGATCCAGGTTTTTCAGTACCATTTGTTGAGTCTGTTCTTTGCCCAGTGAGCAGTCTTTGCACTCCTATCAAAAATCAAGTGAAAATCGATGTGAGGGTTTGTTTCTGGGGTTTCAAGTGTATTCCATGGTCTGTACGTCTATGCTAATGCAGTACCACAATTCTGCAAGATTATTTTGGCTCTTCGGCCTCCCTTGGAACTCTATATGAATATTAGCATTGTTTTTCCCATTTCTAAAAAAAAAAAAAAGAAAACAACTCTGCGGTTTAATAGAGATTGAATTGAATTTGTATATTGATCTGGGTCGTAGTATTATTTGAACAATATTAAGCGTTCTAATCTTTAAACATGGGTTGTTTCCATTTATTTAGGTCCTCTTTAAATTAAGCAATGTGTTGTAGTTTTCAGGATACAAGTCTTTCACCTCCTTGATTAAATTCTGTAATATTTTAATTTTATTTTTAAATTTTTATTGAATTATAGTTGATTTACAATGTTGTGTTTCAGGTGTATAGCAGAGTGATTCAGTTATACATATATTCACTCATTTTTAGATTCTTTCCCCATATAGGTTATTAAAAAATACTGAGTAGAGTTCCCTGTGCTACACAGTAGGTCCTTATTAGTTATGTATTATGTATATAATAGTGTTTATATGTTGATCCCAATCTCCTAATTGACCCCTCCTCCTTCCCTTTTGGTAACCATAAGTTTGTTTTCTACATCTGTGACTGTATTTCTTTTTTGTAAATAAGTTCATTTGTGCCATTTTTTTAGATTCTGCATATAAGTGATATCATATGACATTTGTCTTTCTCTGTCTGACTTCACTTAGTATGAGAATCTCTAGGTCCATCCATGTTGCTGCAAATGGCATTATTTCCTTCACTTTTATGGATGAATAATATTCCATTGTATATAAGTACCACTTCTTCTTCACCTGTTCTTCTTCTTCATTTGTTGATGGACATTTAGGTTGTTTCCGTGTCTTGGCTATTGTAAATAGTGCTACAGTGAACACTGGGGTGCATGTATCTTTTCAAATTATGATTTTCTCCAGATGTATGCCCCAGAGTGAGATTGCTGGATCATATGGTAGTTCTATATTTAGTTTTTTAAGGAACATCCATACTGTTTTCCATGACGGGTGTACCAATTTACATTCCCACCAACAGTGTAGGACGGTTCCCTTTTCTCCACACTCTCTCCAGCATTTATCCTTTATAGATTTTTTTGATGATGGCCATTCTGAATGGTGTGAAGTTATATCTCATTGTAGTTTGGACTTGCATTTCTCTAATAGTTAGCAATGTTGAGCATATTTTCATGTACTTTTTGGCCATCTGTATGTTCTTTGGAGAAATGTGTAGATCTTCTGCTCGTTATGACTGGGTTGTTTGTTTTTTTTTTTGATGTTGAGCTGCATGAGCTGTTTGTATATTTTGGAGATTAATCCCTTGTTGGTCACTTCACTTGCAAATATTTTCTCCCATTCTGTGGGTTGTCTTTTCATTTTGTTTATGGTTTCCTTTGCTGTGCAAAACCTTTTAATTAGGTCCCATTTGTTTACTTCTGTTTTGATTTTCATTACCCTAGCAGGTGCATCAAAGCAGATATTTCTGAAATTTATGTCAGAGAGTGTTCTGCCTTTGTTTTCCTCTAAGAGTTTTATAGTATCTGGCCTTACATTTAGGCCAGATACTATATTTACATTATACTAAATTTACTAAATTATACTAAATTATATTAAATTATACTAAATTTACATTTAGGTCTTCAATCTGTTTTGAGTTTATTTTTGTGTATGGTGTTAGATAGTGTTCTAATTTCATTCTTTACATGTAGCTGTCCAGTTTCCCAGCACCACTTATTGAAGAGACTGTCATTTCTCCATTGTATATTCTTGCCTCCGTTTTCATAGGTTAGTTGACCATTGGTGTGTACGTTTATCTCTGGACATTCTATCCTGTTCCATTGATCTCTATTTCTGTTTTTGTACCAGTAGCATACTGTTTTGATGACTGTAGCTTTGTACTATAGTGTGAAGTCAGGGAGCCTGATTCCTCCAGCTTTGTTTTTCTTTCTCAAGTTTGCTTTAGCTATTCGGGGTCTTTTTTGTTTCCATACAAATTGTAAAAATTTTTGTTCTAATTCTGTGAAAAATGCCGTTGATAATTTGATAGGGATTGCATTGCACCTGTATTTTGCTTTGGGTAGTAGAGTCATTTTGACAATAGAGATTCTTACAGTCCAAAATCATGGTATATCCTTCCATCTGTTTGTGTCATCTTTGATTACTTTCATCAGGAACTTATAGTTTTCTCAGTACAGGTCTTTTGCCTTCTTAGGTGGGTTTATTCCTAGGTATTCTTTTTGATGTGATGGTAAATGGGATGGTTTCCTTAATTTCTCCTTCTGATCCTTCATTGTTAGTGTATAGGAATGTAAGAGATTTCTGTGTATTAATTTTGTATCATGCAACTTTACCGAATTCATTGAGCTCTAGTAGTTTTCTGGTAGCATCTTTATGATTTTTTTATGTATAGTATCATGTCATCTGCAAACCTTGACAGTTTTACTTGTTTTCCAGTTTGGATTCCTTTTTTTTTTTTTTTTTTTTTTGTGGTACGCGGGCCTCTCACTGTTGTGGCCTCTCCCGTTGCGGGGCACAGGCTCCGGACGCACAGGCTCAGCGGCCATGGCTCACGGGCCCAGCCGCTCCGCGGCATGTGGGATCTTCCCGGATCGGGGCACGAACCCACGTCCCCTGCATCAGCAGGTGGACTCTCAACCACTGCGTCACCAGGGAAGCCCTGGATTCCTTTTATTTCTTTTTTTTCTCTGACTGCTGAGGCTAGGACTTCCAAAACTATGCTGAATAAAAGTGGCAAGAGTGGATGTCCTTTTCTTGTTCCTGATCTTAAAGAAAATACTTTCAGCTTTTCACCATTGAGAATAATGTTAGCTGTGGATTTGTCATATATGGCCTTTATCACGTTGAGGTACGTTCCCTCTATGCCCACTTTCTGAGGTACGTTCCCTCTATGCCCATAAATGGGTGTTGCATTTTGTCAAGAGCTTTTTCTGCATCTGTTGAGATGATCATTTGGTTTTTATTCAATTTGTTGATGTGGTGTATCACACTGATTGATTTGCGTATATTGAAGAATCCTTGCATCCCTGGGATAATTCCCACTTGACCATGGTGTATGATCATTTTAATGTACCGTTGGATTTGGTTTGCTAGTATTTTGTTGAGGATTTTTGTGGCTGTGTTCATCAGTGATATTGGCCTGTAATTTTCTGTTTTGTGGTATCTTTGTCTGGTTTTGGTATCAGGTTAATGGTGGCCTTGTAGAATGAGCTTCGGAGTGGTTTTTCCTCTAATTTTTTGGAAGAGTTTCAGAAGTATAGGTAGTAACTCTTCTATAAATGTTTGATAGAATTTACCCGTGAAACCATCTGGTCCTGGACTTCTGTTTGTTGGAAGTTTTTAAACCGCAGTTTCAATTTCAGTACTTGTGATTGGTCTGTTCATATTTTCTATTTCTTCCTGGTTCAGTCTTGGAAGGTTGTATCTTGCTAAGAATTTCTCGATTTCTTCTAGGTTGTCCATTTTATTGGTGTATAGCTGTTTGTTGTAATGTCTTTTTTTAAAAAATTTATTTTAAACAACACGTTCTTATTAGTTATCCATTTTATACATATTAGTGTATATGTGTCAATCACAATGTCCCCATTTATCACACCACCAGCACCACCCCCCCGCCACTTTCCCCCCTTGGTGTTCATACATTTGTTCTCTACATCTGTGTCTCTATTTCTGCCCTGCAAACCAGTTCATCTGTACCATTTTTCTAGGTTCCACATATATGCGTTAATATATGATATTTGTTTTTCTCTTTCTGACTTACTTCACTCTGTATGACAGTCTCTAGATCCATCCACATCCTTTACAGATGACCCAATTTCCTTCCTTTTTATGGCTGAGTAATATCCCATTGTATATATGTACCATACCTTCTTTATCCATTCATCTGTCAATGGGCATTTAGGTTGCTTCCATGACCTAGCTATTGTAAATAGTGCTGCAATGAACATTGGGATGCATGTGTCTTTTTGAATTATGGTTTTCTCTGGGTATGTGCCCAGTAGTGGGATTGCTGGCTCATATGGTAATTCTATTTTTGATTTTTTAAGGAACCTCCATACTGTTCTCCTTAGTGGCTGTATCAATTTACATTCCCACCAACAGTGCAAGAGGGTTGCCTTTTCTCCACACCCTCTCCAGCATCTGTTGTTTGTAGATTTTCTGATGATGCCCATTCTAACTGTTGTGAGGTGATACCTCATTGTGCTTTTGATTTGCATTTCTCTAATAATTAGTGATGTTGAGCAGCTTTTCATGTGCTTCTTAGCCATCTGTATGTCTTCTTTGGAGAAATGTCTCTTTAGGTCTTCTGCCCATTTTTTGATTGGGTTGTTTGTTTTTTTAATATTGAGCTGCATGACCTGTTTATATATTTTGGAGATGAATCCTTTGTCTATTGATTCATTTGCAAATATTTTCTCCCATTCTGAGGGTTGTCTTTTTGTCTTGTTTGTAGTTTCCTTTGCTTTGCAAAAGCTTTTAAGTTTCATTAGGTCCCATTTGTTTATTTTTGTTTTTATTCCCATTACTCTAGGAGGTGGATCAAAAAAGAACTTGCTGTGACTTATGTCAAAGAGTGTTCTTCTTATGTTTTCCTCTGAGTTTTATGGTGTCCAGTCTTACATTTATGTCTCTAATCCATTTTGAGTTTATTTTTGTGTGTGGTGTTAGGGAGTGTTCTAATTTCATTCTTTTACATGTAGCTGTCCAGTCTTCCCAGCACCACTTATTGAAGAGACTGTCTTTTCTCCATTGTATATCCTTGCTTCCTTTGTCATAGATTAGTTGACCATAGGTGCGTGGGTTTATCTCTGGGCTTTCAATCCTGTTCCATTGATCTGTTTTTGTGCCAGTACCATATTGTCTTGATTACTGTAGCTTTGTAGTACAGTCTGAAGTCAGGGAGTCTGATTCCTGCAGCTCTGTTTTTTCCCCTCAATTCTGCTTTGGCTATTCAGGGTCTTTTGTCTCCATACAAATTTTAAGATTTTTTGCTCTCGTTCTGTAAAAAATGCCATTGGTAATTTGATAGGGATTGCATTGAATCTGTAGATTGCTTTGAGTTGTATATTCACTTTCACAATGTTGATCCTTCCAGTCCAAGAACGTGGTATATCACTCCATCTGTGTGTATCATCTTTAATTTCTTTCATCAGTGTCTTATAGTTTTCTGCATACAGGTCTTTTGTCTCCCTACATAGGTTTATTCCTAGGTATTTTATTCTTTTTGTTGCAGCGGTGGTAAATGGGAGTGTTTCCTTAATTTCTCTTTCAGATTTTTCATCATTAGTGTATAGGAATGCAAGAGATTTCTGTGCATTAATTTTGTATCCTGCAACTTTACCAAATTGATTGATTGGCTCTAGTAGTTTTCTGGTGGCATCTTTAGGATTCTCTATGTATAGTGTCATGTCATCTGCAAACAGTGACAGTTTTATTTCTTCTTTTTCAATTTGTATTTCTTTTATTTCTTTTTCTTCTCTGATTGCTGTGGCTAGGACTTCCAAAACTATGTTGAATAATAGTGACTAGAGTGGACATCCTGGTCTTGTTCCTGATCTTAGAGGAAATGCTTTCAGTTTTTTACCATTGAGAATGATGTTTGCTGTGGGTTTGTCGTATATGGCCTTTATTACGTTGAGGTAGGTTCCCTCTTCGCTCACTTTCTGGAGAGTTTTTATCATAAATGGGTGTTGAATTTTGTCAAAAGATTTTTCTGCATCTATTGAGATGATCATATGGTTTTTCTTCTTCAGTTTGTTAATATGGTGTATCACATTGATTGATTTGCATATATTGAAGAATCCTTGCATCCCTGGGATAAATCCCACTTGATCATAGTGTATGATCCTTTAAATGTGTTGTCAGATTCTGTTTGCTAGTATTTTGTTGAGGATTTTTGTATCTATATTCATCAGTGATATTGGTCTGTAATTTTCTTTTTTTGTAGTATCTTTGTCTGGTTTTGGTATCAGGGTGATGGTGGCCTCATAGAATGAGTTTGAGAGTGTTCCTTCCTCTGCAATTTTTTGGAAGAGTTTGAGAAGGATGGGTATTAGCTCTTCTCTAAATATTTCATAGAATTCATCTGTGAAGCCATCTGGCCCTGGACTTGTGTTTGTTGGAAGATTTTTAATCACAGTTTCAATTTCATTACTTGTGATTGGTCTGTCCATATTTTCTATTTTTTCCTGCTTCAGTCTTGGAAGGTTATAGCTTGCTAAGCATTTGTCCATTTCTTCCAGGTTGTCCATTTTATTGGCATAGAGTTGCTTGTAGTAGTCTCTTAGGGTGTTTTTTTTTTTCTGTGGTGTCTGTTGTAACTTCTCCTTTTTCATTTCTAGTTTTATTGATTTGAGTCCTCTCCCTCTTTTTCTTGATGAGTATGGCTAATGGTTATCAATGTTGTTTATCTTGTCAAAGAACCAGCTTTTAGTTTTATTGGTCTTTGCTGTTGTTTTGTTTCTATTTCATTTATTTCCACTCTGGTCTTTATGATTTCTTTCCTTCTACTTACTTTGGGTTTTGTTTGCTCTTCTTTTCTCTAGTTGCTTTAGGTGTAAGTTTAAATTGTTTATTTGAGATTTTTCTTGTTTCTTGAGGTAGGCTTGTATTGCTATAAACTTCCCTCTTAGAACTGCTTTTGCTGTATCCCATAGGTTTTGGATCGTCATGTTTTCATTGTAATTTGTCTCTAAGTATTTTTTGATTTCCTCTTTGATTTCTTCACTGATCTCTTGGTTATTTAGTAATGTGTTGTTTACCCTCCATGTGTTTGTGTTTTTTACGTTTTTTTCCCTGTAATTGATTTCTAATCTTATAGTGTTGTGGTCAGAAAATAGGCTTGATATGATTTCAATTTTCTTAAATTTACTGAGGCTTGATTTGTGATCCAAGATGTGATCTATCCTGGAGAATGTTCCATGCGCACTTGAGAAGAAAGTGTAATCTGCTGTTTTTGGATGGAATGTCCTATAAATAGCAATTAAATCTATCTGGTCTGTTGTGTCATTTAAAGCTTGTGTTTCGTTATTTTCATTTTGGATGATCTGTCCATTGGTGTAAGTGAGGAGTTAAAGTCCTGCACTTTTATTGTGTTACTGTCGATTTCCTCTTTTATAGCTGTTAGCAGTTGCCTTATGTATTGAGGTGCTCCTATGTTGGGTGCATATATATTTACAATTGTTGTATCTTCTTCTTGGATTGATCCCTTGATCATTATGTTGTTTCTTTCCTTGTCTCTTGTAACATTCTTTATTTTAAAGTCTATTTTATCTGATATGAGTATTGCTATTCCAGCTTTCTTTTGATTTCCATTTGCATGGAATATCTTTTCCCCTCAATTTCAGTCTGTATGTGTCCCTAGGTCTGAAGTGGGTCTCTTGTAGACAGCATATAGATGGGTCTTGTTTTTGTATCCATTCAGCCAGCCTGTGTCTTTTGGTTGGAGCATTTAATCCATTCACGTTTAAGGTAATTATCGATAAATATGTTCCTATTACCATTTTCTTAATTGTTTTGGGCTTGTTTTTGTAGGTCCTTTTCTTCTCTTGTGTTTCCCACTTAGAGAAGTTCCTTTCGCATTTGTTGTAGAGCTGGTTTGGTGGTGCTGAAATCTCTTAGCTTTTGCTTGTCTGTAAAGCTTTTGATTTCTCCTTCAAATCTGAATGAGATCCTTGCTGGGTAGAGTAATCTTGGTTGTAGGGTCGTCCCTTTCATCACTTTAAAAATATCATGCCACTCCCTTCTGGCTTGTAGAGTTTGTGCTGAGAAATCAGCTGTTAACCTTATGGGAGTTCCCTTTTATGTTATTTCTCGTTTTTCCTTTGTTGCTTTCAATAATTTTTCTTTGTCTTTAATTTTTGTCCATTTGATTACTATGTGTCTCAGCATGTTTCTCCTTGGGTTTATCCTGTCTGGGACTCTCTGTGCTTCCTGGACTTTGGTGGCTATTTCTTTTACCATGTTAGGGAAGTTTTCAACTATAATCTCTTCAAATATTTTCTTGGGTCCTTTCTCTCTCTCTTCTCCTTCTGGGACCCCTGTAATGCGAATGTTGTTGCGTTTAATGTTGTCCCAGAGGTCTCTTAGGCTGTCTTCATTTCTTTTCATTCTTTATTCTGTTCTGTGGCAGTGAATTCCACTTTTCTGTCTTCCAGGTCACTTATCTGTTCTTCTGCCTCAGTTATTCTGCTATTCATTCCTTCTAGTGTATTTTTCCTTTCAGTTATTGTAGTTTTCATCTCTGTTTGTTTGTTCTTTAATTCTTCTAGGTCTTTGTTAAACATTTCTTGCATCTTCTCGATCTTTGCCTCCACTGTTTTTCCGAGGTCCTGGATCATCTTCACTATCATTATTCTGAATTCTTTTTCTGGAAGGTTGCCTATCTCCACTTCATTTAGTTGCTTTTCTGGGGTTTTATCTTGTTCCTTCATTTGGTACATAGCCCTCTGCCTTTTCATCTTGTCTGTCTTTCTGTGAATGTGGTTTTTGTTCCACAGGCTGCAGGATTGTAGTTCTTGCTTCTGCTGTCTGCCCTCTGGTGGATGAGGCTATCTAAGAGGCTTATGCAAGTTTCTTGATGGGAGGGGCTGGTGGTGGGTAGAGCTGGTTGTTGCTGTCATGGGCAGAGCTCAGTAAAACTTTAATCCACTTGTCTGCTGATGGGTGGGGCTGGGTTCCCTCCCTGTTGGTTGTTTGGCCTGAGGTGACCCAACACTGGAGCCTACCGGGCTCTTTGGTGGGGCTAATGGCAGACTCTGGGAGGGCTCACGCCAAGGAGTACTTCCCAGAATTTCTGCTGCCAGCGTCCTTGTGCTCATGGTGAGCCACCCCCACCTCTGCAGGAGACCCTCCAACACTAGCAGGTAGGTCTGGTTCAGTCTCCTATGGGGTCACTGCTCCTTCCCCTGGGTCCTGATGTGTGCACTACTTTGTGTGTGCCCTCCAAGAGTGGAGTCTCTGTTTCCCCCAGTCCTGTCAAAGTCCTGCAATCAAATCCTGCTAGCCTTCAAAGTCTGATTCTCTAGGAATTCCTCCTCCCATTGCCAGACCCCCAGGTTGGGAAGCCTGACGTGGGCCTCAGAACCTTCACTCCAGTGGGTGGACTTGTGTGGTTTAAGTGTTCTCCAGTTTGTGAGTCACCCACCCAGCATTTATGGGATTTGATTTTATTGTGATTGCGCCCCTCCTACCATCTCACTGGGGCTTCTTCTTTGTCTTTGGATGTGGGGTATCTTTTTTGGTGAGTTCCAGCATCTTCCTGTCAATGACTGTTCAGCAGTTAGTTGTGATTCCGGTGCTCTCGCAAGAGGGAGTGAGCACACATCCTTCTACTCCGCCACCTTGAACCATCCTGTAGTAATGTCTTATGATCTGTGTATTTCTGTGGTGTCCATTGTAGCTTCTCCTTTTTCATTTCTAATTTTATTGATTTGAGCCCTCTCCCTTTTTTTCCTGATAGTCTGGCTAAAGGGTTATCAATTTTTATTATCTTTTCAAAGAACCAACTTTTAGTTTCATTGATCTTTTCTATTGTTTTCTTCATCTCTATTTCATTTATTTCTGCTCTGATCTTTACGATTTCTTTCTTTCTACTAACTTTGGGTTTTATTTGTTCTTTCTCTGGTTGCTTTAGGTGTAAGGTTAGGTTGTTTATTTGAGATTTTTCTTGTTTCCTAAGGTAAAATTGTATTACTATAAACTTCCCTCTTAAAACTGCTTTTGCTGCATCCCATAGGTTTTGGATCGTCATGTTTTCATTGTCATTTGTCTCTAGGTATTTTTTGACTTCCTCTTTGATTTCTTCAGTGATCCATTGGTTGTTTAGAAGCATATTGTTTAGCCTCCACGTGTTTGTGTTTTTTACATTTTTTTCCCCCTGTAGTTGATTTCTAATCTCATAGCTTTGTGGTCAGAAAAGATGCCTGATATGATTTCAATTTTTATTAAATTTACTGAGGCTTGATTTGTGACCCATGACGTGATCTACCCTGGAGAATCTTCCATGTGCACTTGAGAAGAAAGTGTATTCTGCTGCTTTTGGATGGAATGCCCTATAAATATCAATTAAGTCCATCTGGTCTGTCATTTAAAGCTTGTGTTTCCTTATTGATTTTCTGTCTGGATGATCTGTCCATTGGTGTTAGTGGGGTGTTAAAGTCCCCCAATATTATTGTGTTACTGTTGATTTCCCCTTTTATGGCTGTTAGCATTTGCCTTATATACTGAGATTCTCCTATGGTGGTTGCATATATATTTACAATTGTTATATCTTCTTCTTGGACTGAACCCTTGATCATTATGTTGTGTCCTTGTCTCTTTTAAGAGTTTTTATTTTAAAGTCTATTTTGTCTATGCATTGCTACTTCAGCTTTCTTTTGATTTCCATTTGCATGTAATATCTTTTTCCATTCCCTCACTTTTAGTATGTATGTGTCCCTAGGCCTGAAGTGGTTCTCTTGTAGACAGCATATATACAGGTCTTGTTTTTGTACCCATTCATCCAGTCTATGTCTTTTGGTTGGAACATTTAATCCATTTACATTTAAGGTAATTATCTATATGTATGTTCCTATTGCCATTTTCTTGTTTTGGATTTATTTTTTTAGGTCTTTTTTCTTCCCTTCCTCTTTTGTTCTCCTCTCTTTTGGCTTGATGAGTATCTTTAGTGTTGTGTTTGGGTTGCTTTTTCTTTTTTGTGTGTGTATCTATTGTAGTTTTTTAGTTTGCAATTCCCATGAGGTTTTGATATAGCAGTATATATATATATATATATATATATATATATATATATATATATATATATATACACAAGGTTGTTTTAAGTTGCTGGTCTCTTAATTTCAAATGCAATTCCCATTTCTCACATTTGTACTCTCCTCTTCTCATGGTTGCTGGTTTTGATATCATATTTGTGTGTGGATGATTTCCTACTTGATGTATTTTATTTTTTGATAGTATTAAAAACTGAATTCTTTTTAATTTCCTTTGGGTTATTGATAGTGTACAGAAGTAAAATTGATTTCTGTGTGTTGATTTTGTCACCTGCAACTTTACTGAATTGATTAGTTCTAAGGGTGTTTGTGTGTAGATTCTTTAGGGTGTTATAGATATAAGATCACGTCATTTCCAAGTAAAGATAGTTTTACTTCCTTTCCAGTTTAGGTGTCTTTTATTTCTTTTTTTTGCCTAATTGCTCTGGCTAGAAATTCCAGTACACTGAATAGAAATTCCTGATCTTAAATAGAAGGGGGAAAAAAGCAGTCAGTCTTGTCTTTGCCCGATCCAAGGGGAAAAGTTTTCTGTTTTATAACCATCGAGAATGATGCAAGCTGTGTTTCTCATATATGGCCTTTGTTGAGAAAGTTCCATTCCATTCCTAGTTTGAGTGTTTTTATCATGAAAGGGTGTTGGATTTTTCCAAATTTTTTTTTTCTGCATCAGTTGAGCTGATCATGTGGTTTTTCCACCTTCATTCTATTAATGTGGTATATTACCTTGATTTTTATATTGAACCACCTTTGCATTCCTGAGATAAATCCCACTTGATACTGGCATATAATCCTTCTAGTTAGCTGCTGAGTTTTGTTTATTATTATTTTGTTAAGAATTTTTTGCATATGTTTTGATAAGGGATGTTGTAGTTTTATTTTCTTGTAGAGTCTGTGTCTAGTTCAGTATCAGGGTAATGCTAGACTTACAGAATGAGTTAGGAAGTGTTCCCACCACTTCAGTTTTTTTGGGAAGAGTTTGAGAAGGATTGGTGTTAATTCCCCTTTAAATACATGGTTAAATTAATCAGCAAGGCCATTTGATCCTAGGCTTTTCTTTGCTGGGAGGTTTTTTTTTTTTTTTTTTTTTGCGGTACGCGGGCCTCTCACCGTTGTGGCCTCTCCCATTGCGGAGCACAGGCTCCGGACGCGCAGGCTCAACGGCCATGGCTTACGGGCCCAGCCACTCCGCGGCACGTGGGATCCTCCCGGACCAAGGCACGAACCCGCGTCCCCCGCATCGGCAGGCGGACTCTCAACCACTGTGCCACCAGGGAAGCCCTGCTGGGAGTTTTTTGATTAGTGATTCAATCTCCTGACTTGTTGTAGGTCTATTCAGATTTTCTATTTCTTCTTGAGTCACTTTTGTTAGTCACTTTTGTTTGTATTTCTAGGAATTTGCCCATTTCATCTAAGTTATCCTATTTGTTGACATGCAGTTCATAGTGGTCTTTTATGATCCTTTGTATTTCTGTGAAGTTGGTAGTTGTATGTATATTTTGAGGGGTCATTCTCAGTGTTCTAACCAATTTGATTTCAAGGGTCCCAGAAAGAACAATCATATGCGATGAGTTTCCACTTTGGGTGTGCCTCTTGGCCCTTCAGCCCCATCTTCATCAGCCTCAGGACAAAGGTGGCAGTGCCACCCCCAGGCTGAGTCATGGGAGCTGCGTGAGTCTGATGACAAGAACTGGATCAGACTTTACTGAGCGCTCAGCATGAAGCAGGTTCAGGTGAGGGCTTTCCAAGCACTGGAAAAGTAAGGCACCCCTCACTCTTCACAATAGCCCTGGCACCTGCCACCCATTACTATTCCCATTTCACCAATGAGAAGACAGCCTCAGAGACATGAGGTACTTGCTCAAGATCAGATAACCAATATGGACCTATTTGACATCAGGTCTGCCTATCTGTGCATATTTCGACAACTATGCTATGCAGCCTCCTCCCTTCCCGAGGGACGACACCCTAGAATGGGGCAAAGGCTAGAGAATCTAAGCTCCAGCCTATCCCTCCCTCCCTCCCTGAAGGTTTGACAGAGTGGAACCTCCCCAGGTACCTCTAGCGGAGGAGAACCTCCATTTGTTACTACACAAAGCAGCAAATACCCCTCTACCCAGCCCCCAGTACCAGTGAAGAAGTGAAGTGCAGAATAGCATGAGGCGTACGAGCCAGCAGAGGATGTATGTGTACTTAGCTACTCATATTTGTAAACAAATAACTTCTGGAAAGATCCACAGAAACTGGTGGTAGTGGTTTCCCCTGAAGAGGTGAGAGTCGGGGGGTGGGTTAGTGGTGAGTGAGGGTCAGGGGTGGGGTGAGCTGTTTAGAGGTAGACTTAGATCTCACTGTAGGCAGTGTTGTGTTTGCTTTATCTTTGTGGATATATATACACACACACACATACATATATACATACATACATACATACTTTTAAATGTCCGGCCTGGAGAGGGACAGGGTCAGGCTCAGTGAGTTCTCCCCACTTTGCCTCATGACAGGAGGCAGGACTACCCAGGGGGCTTAAGGCGGTGGAGTCTCACAGACCAAGGACTCGCAGCTCTGTGACCCTGGCAGAATCACTTAACCTCTCTGAATCTCAGACTCCTCATCTACATAATGGGAATGATGACAATCCCTACCTCAGAGTTGTGGCAAGGATGAAGAGAGACAGCACTTGACAAGCAGAAGGCCTTCCCAACAGTGAGAAATAGTTTTTATTATTCATGTCATTGAATTCTTTATGATATCATCACCTCAATACCATTAACTACCAGCCCAGTCTTTCCCGGGGAGGCTCACGTCGACTCTAGCCCGTCAGAGACTGGGATAATAGTGTCCCCTGGTGGACATGTTGTGAACTGCACCAGATAAGTCTGACCCATTGGAAAAAGAACATCAGTTAAAATTCAGCTTTATTTTTCCCTTTTACCCATCAATATTTCAGCATGTACGACTTAAGAGCAATGACATACTCTAACAGAACAGTAATCAAAATCACGTAATTTAACATTGATAAAGTACTGTTACCCAATGTACACAGTCCATATTCACATTTTGCCGGTTGTCAATATGGTGTTCTTTATAGGTAACTCTTTCCTGGTCTAGGACCCCTCCAGGATCATAAATGACATTTGATTGCCAGGTCTCTTCAGTATCCTTTAATATTGAACCATTTCTCCGCCTTTCTTTATCTTCCACGACCCTGACAATTTTAGAGTTCAGGCCAGTTATTTTGCATAATGTCCCTCAACGTGGATGTACCACTGTTTCTCCTTGGGTAGGTTCATGTTGGTGTGTTTGTCAGGAATTTCACAGGCGTTAGGCTGTGTCCTTCTCAGGCATGCAATGTCGGTTTGTCCCAACACTGGTGTTCACTCTAACTCCCCCATTTGTGAGCATGTGGGAGCTGAGAGTCCCCTATAGTCACACAGCGAGTCAGAATCCTCAGCTCAGGGGCTTGACAAGTGCTCAGGGTACCTGCAGCAAGGCAAGAACTTCCCCCCAACAGCCAGGGCCGCCTCAGGCCCTGCACTTCGGGTGCCGGTGGGCTGGGGGAACAGCAGGGCTGCTTTCACGGTAGCATCCCACAACAGTCCAGCTGCCTGGACCCCCTTTCTGCTTCACCCATTTCTAATTACTTTTAAGACTTTTTCATTCCACAACTGATACATGCATTTTCATTGTGTTTAGTAAAATATTTCAGCCAAAGCTAAAGTCCCCTTTGAAACCTTCTCCCCTGCCCCCTCTTCCAGAACTATGAAAGCCCTGCCCCCTCTTCCAGAACTAACCAGTTACCAGTTCGGTGTGAGAGATAGCTAGCTAGCTACATTGCCAGGAAAAATAATGCAGAATAGCATAAGCAGTGTGAGCCAGCAGCGTATGTATGTGTACTTAGTTATGGAGCATTCTCTTTCCACAAATGGGCACACTTAGGTCAGTCTCAAAGATATTTCCTGGTGGGACCTGGAGACTGAGCTGACTATTCTCTCCTCCATCGTCATGTTTCAGCATGTGGCCACACGAGTGGCTACTTAGCTGATCCCCTCGAGATGGACATCTAAGTTGTTTCTAGGGCTTTGCTATTATGGAACACACTGCCCTGTGCACCTGATCCAGGGCTTCTCTGAGGGAAATGCCCACTTCCAGGATCCAATACTGCTCCTGGGGCACCATGTCCCCTGAGTGGTCTCCTCACTTAGGGGGTGAGGAGGGTTCGATGTGTCTTTGTTCACTCAACCTATTAGAATTGCAGGACTCTTGGGACCTCTGAGAGCACCTGGGCTGGGCTTTCACAGTGTGTTTCAAGGATTCCTAGGGTTCCAAGATAGTACGGTGACAGAGAGCAGTTGAACTGATGACAGTCCAGATACTCACCCCAAATCCAACCAGAAACACCCTTCCTGCCTCTACCTGGTTTTCAACTAAGTTTCTCTTTAAAAAACAAAAGGCTGTTTTAAAATTCAAAAATCTCTGATGTAGCCTGACCACCTACCCAGCACCGAATCCCACCTGTATCATGCAGATCCAGTGCTCCCATTAATGCAGCCTCCACCTATGTTCTTGTTGCCCCACGACCCATACCAAGCTCCCAGCTGACAAACCCCACACAGGTGTCTGCAAGTGCTGCCCTTGTACCATTGGGGTTGGTGTTTTGATGTGCTCCCAGCTGTGTCCCAGCATGCCCCAGGGCAGCCGTCCACAATTCTGTGGAGCGTCTCTGCCTCATCCTTCGTGGCCTGATTCAGTGTTCCCACACTTTCCTGTGCGGCAGGGAGTTTGTTTAAAAGCCACATTTCTGGGTCTCTCTGCCCGAGGTTCTGACTGAGTGGACGGGACTAGGGGAGCCTGGGAATGTGCATTTTGTAAAGTTCCACAGAGGCTCCTGCCTCTCTGCTCCCTCCCTCTGCCCCTCCCCCGCAGATCTCAAGCGCAACCAGGCTGGGAGGGCTAGGAAGTCATTGGTTTTTACCCAAAGTTTTCGTTCCTCGGGCAGTGGGACTTTGAATTAATTAGAACCCATAGAAGCCCTCTATCTGAGCCAGGGTTTCCCAGAGTGCTGGAGAGGTTGTTAAAATGCAGGTGCTCGGGCCGCACCCCACATCTGCCAGAGAGGAATCTCTAGGGGCACAGCCGGAGAGTCTGCATTTTAAGCAAGCTCTCCAGAGTAGGCGCTAAGTCCAACTCCTTCCACACCCCTAAGAGATGAGGAAAACCGAGGATCAAAGCATAAGAGTGACTTGGCCCGGTCACTTCACACACTGATAGCAGAACTAATTCTAGACTGAGGCTCTTCTCAGTGCAGTGCTCCAGCCCCAGCACTTGTCAACCATCTAGCGTGGCTGAGGGCTCTTTGCCACCTGAGCCCTCTGTCCACTGGCTGTCCTGGGACGGGCCTCTGCCATCTAGAAAAGCTTCAGTTTACAATCCATTGAACTGATCTTTCACAGTCACCTTGTGTGTACGGGGGCGGCCAGACTGGCCGTGCATGTGAACATCCTTCTTTCCACCCTCCCCTGCGGGCCTTGCAGAAACGTCAGACGGACGGACAGACAGGACCACTGTGTACAAACAGAACCCCACTTTATTAGCAGTTAGTTCAAGATTGTACATTAATGGAGGGAAGGTTCCCACTTTTAACACAACCCAAAACGGCTGGTTTGAGAGCCCTGACCAGGTGAGCGGGGTAGCGTCCCCCTCTCTACTCCTCTCCGCACTCCCACGAGGGAAGGAAACCTCTGCCTGCTCCCCTAATGTGCCCCACACCCTCTCCAGTCAGCCCTCTCCTCTCCCCAGGAAATGACATGAATTTCATGCACAAATTACAAAAGGAGCCCTCTTGCTGATAATAAAAGCTAGCACAGTCATAGAAAACCCTCTCCGCCCTCATTCTCCTCAAGGGCCACAGAGAGGAAGGAGAGAGGGAGGGGTGAACTTATTAGGATAAAACACAGCCAGAGTCCCCCCATAGGCCCTTGACATTGACCCCACACAAAGCCCATGCCTCTCTCTTGTGGGAACGAAAAAATGTCTCTGGCTGTCTGAGCTGGCGAGGGAAAGCCTCTGGGGGCAGGCAGCCCTGGGCGAGCAGCCTGGGCACCCAGCAGTGCCTTGTGGGCAGCGGTGAGGGGGGCCTGGGACCTCCATCCTCACTTCAACTACAGCAGACCTGCTTCCTTCTTTGATGTCTGAAAATCCATGCTGTAGGCCCAACTGCTCATTCTAGATGGGGAAATTGAGTCCCTGGGAGGAAAACTGTCACTCAGCTACTCAGTGTACTCGACTGGGACAAAATTTCACATCTCCTGCCTCCAGCCCAATGCTCTTCTCCGCAACCGCAGCTTGGGTGGGGCAGCGCCCCCGCGGAGCCCTTCTTTGGTGCATCCCAGGGGCTGGCTCTGCCCCAGTGCACACAGACCATGGGCCTCCAGGAAATGAAAACCCAGAGACCACAAAACAGAGAGAAAGAGAGATGCTCTTTGGTGCCCTGTGCTCCATCACCAGGAGCAAAGGGGCCAGCGCAGGATCTTCGGAGTCCGGGACGTCTCATTCCCAACAGGCCCACACTGCGTGGTCCAGCCTCTTCTCTCTAGACCCTCCCAGGCGTGGCTGTGCTGCTTTCTCCCTCGCCCTCTCCAGCTCTGGCAGGCCCCTCTGCTGACTTGGCACTTGGTACAGGTGACAGCAGAGGGCATCTTAGGATGGACTGAAGTTTTCAAGTCAGCACAAAAGGTACCAATCCCCGTAGCCTAAATTCCCCTTGCCAATACAGGGGTTAGAGGAACTTGTTCTGCGACACCATGAAGAAACAGACGAATCCAGCATGTGGGACTTCTATAAGACAGCAGCCTGCTAGCCTCCGAAATAATGTCATTCAAACAACCGGAGTGAGCAGAAGGGAAAGTTTACTGACTTGAAAGAGATTTTAGAAAACACAGTTCGATGCAACATGTGTACCTTAACTAGTTCCCGATTCCAAAACCAGGTGTAAGTTATTTGGGAGAACTGTGACTATGGGTTGATTAGCAGATGTTGCTGGGAAATTACTGTTGTGATACTGGGCCAATTGTAGGAGAATGTCCTAGCTCTTAGGAGATGCAGGCTGAAGCATTTGGGGTGGAGTCTCCTTCCATTCGCAACTTTTAAACTAGTTCAGAAACAATATGCTTGTACGGAAGGAAAGATTAAAATGTGGCAAGACACTAATTTTAAGTCTGAATGGTGGGCAGTGGGAGCTCATTATATAATATTTGGTACGACACTTACTTATTTACTTGCTCTTTCTCCGAACAAGCCTGTGGGGACGGCTCGATGTTGGGACCAGCAATCTCTGCGAGTTGACCTAGTAGTATTCTTCTACTGGGAACAGACGACTGCTCCCTCAGCTGGGCCCCAGAGGCACCGGCTGCTCCTACGCAGGGGCTCGAAAGAGACCAGTCTTTAAACCTCAGACTCCTTCTCCAGGTGCGAGATGCCCGCACTGTGGGCAGCTCTAGAGCCCCGAGTGACGGAGGCAGCTGCACATCCCCCCTGCACCGAGCTTGAGGCACAGGTGTGTGGAGGCGATGGCAGAAGGGATGGGAGAGGTTTTTTTCTTGATTTTGGCCAGTGACTTAGTAAACATGGAAGATGACTGACCTCTGGTTTTCTCCTCTCGTGGTGGCGGTGGGGGAGTGGAATCTGTGTGCTCAGCAGCTGAGAGAACCTAGAGGGACTTCTCTCCCCTCCCCAGTACCTACCGGTCCTGGAAGTGGGTTCTCGAGAGAGATTCGTTAGTGGGAAGGGAAAAAGTAGCAGTGACAAGACAGACTGAGAACATGTGACAGGTCAAGTCCCCAGCCTCCCAGAAGGGCCTGGACAGAAGTCTCCAGCATTTCCTCTGCTACCACAGGGCCTCAAACCTGCCTGTTTCTTCCTCAGGCCAGAGGACGAGGGGAGCGGACCTGCCCGCCCCACGAGGACAGGCTCCGGGCAGCCTGCCCAGGTGTCCAGGCCCAGAGGAAAGATCTCAGACGGTGGGAGCTGTGACATCCTCACGGGTCATACAGCAGAGCCCCGCGCTGACAGACGGGAAGTGAGGCCCAGGTTTTGCACTATGGAAGCCGCTGCCCGCGCTGGGAGTCTGGTTCCTGGTGCAGGTAAGTCTTCACAAGCGTACACGCAGGCATGCCACCCTGTCCTCAGACACTCTGCTTCTCATCCCCTGCAGGGTTAGCAGCAACCAGGGTTCCCAGGTTCTAAGGCCCCAATGAGAAGCATGATGGAAACGCTTCACTCAGGAGGCAGTAGAGCCAGATGCAGCTGGCCCCGTAGGACATTCCACTTCTCCATCCCAGTGGACACCCTGGGAACTAAGATCCAGGCTCCCAGGCTGGGAAAGAACCTTTTGAGGTGGGGAGAGCACGACAGGGATGCAAATGCAGATCTGGAACTGAGAAGGCTCAAAGGCACCCTGGCTGGGAAGGAGTGGTTTGTCCCCATATCCTGGAATGACCAAGGGCGTGACTAAAGGAGGGACAGCAACCTGGCACAGAGTAGGGTCCCAAGGACGGGCTCAGAGGCAGTGTGGCACTGGAAGAAGAGCACTGGGCTCGGCATTGGGAGCCTCGAGTTCAATTCTTGGCCCTGCTCCCAATCGGTTCTGTGACATCAGCCCCGGAGGCCACCTCCCATTTCTGGACCTGTGTCCACACCCGTTGAAGGACCCTTCAGCCCCAACATGGTAGAGTCTTCTGAACAAGACAAGGCTCTCCAGAAAGGATTTCCCAGGTGTCAGTTCAAAGCTGAACTGGCAGTGGGAGGGGCTGGGGAAAGGCACCCCAGCCTTAGTCACTTCACATTGTTAAAAGATGGGGGCGGGAGGGGTGGGTAGGAGCAGGCCCCAGCCAGAAAATAGCCCAGAGACCCCCTTGTTGGCAGGGGACCTGGAGACAGTTCTGTGGCTCCCAGGCCAGCTCCCAACCTAGCACCATGTGAGGGGAAGGGGAACAGGCCAGCCTTTAAGCCCCGGAATCTCCTACCCCAACCTGGCTTTTCCTTTGGCCAAAAGTGACCCAGGGTCACCACGCTTCATGAAGCCAGATCTCCTGGAAAGAGTAGGTCTTCCTTATGCATCTCGCCAGCTGTTCACCTGGGGCAGCCCCGGGGCGGCCATGGCACTTGACCTCTCCCAGGGCACTTCCATACTGTGTCCTTGAGGCCTCCGCACGTGAACACGCCCCCCCCCCCCCCCCCCCCCACCGCCGCCCTTCCATCCCATTCTCTAGCACTGAGATATGACGCCCTTTTGGACTGGGGCTTGCCACCATTTTGTACGACTGAATTAAAAACAAACCCAACCAAAAAAAATATAATATATATATATATATACATGTTATATATATATATGTAACACAGTGCGACCCCAGCACCCAGGGTATAAACTCTGGCACCAAGAAAAAAAAATATTAAAATACTTTAGCTTCTTAGTATTTGGGAGGTTAAGGGGCTCTCTAGAAACCCTTGGCCACAGGCAGCTGGCGCAGAGCAGGCATGGCGGTCTCATCAAGTCTGCCCAGCATCTGCCAGGGGCCAAGGCCAGGTGGGCTTAGGGACAACATATGTACACTGGGACATGTATACGGCCGACTCCACGACCGCCTCAGTCCTTTACCACAGGAAACACCACACATGTCATATCCCAGGGGGAAGAACCGGGGTAGGGTTGAGGCCTGGGTCTCTGGGTCCAAATGCGTGGCAGTGCCCCAGGGCCCTGAAGGAGGCCTTTAGGACTGGGTGGGTACTGTAGGAACCAGCGATTCTTCCTCTAAAGAGGGAAGGTGAGATGGTAAGGTATGAAGCAGAATGGGTGTGGAGGTCCAGCGTTCTCTCGAGCTGGACACGCTCACACCCAGCCTAGGGACCACCTCTGGGTTCCCAGCTGCCCCCTCTGAAGAGTCTGGCTTGAACCATCACGGAAACGTCCAATCTCTCTCCCTGGTTTGGCAAAAGCCCCAGCTGGGCTCTTCTCCTCGTTGTCTGGAGGACAGGGAAACTACTACTGAGTGGACACCCTACTGGAGCAGGGAGTGATGGGATGGAGAGGGTAGGGTGGGTAGAACACAGGGACGGAAAACAGAGTCCTATGGACTGCTTCCTACCAGCTTGTGGTCTTCCACCAACAGGAAGTGGCCTCCCCATGGAAAACTATGAGCAGAACGGACCCTGGTTGGTGAAGGAGGTCCTAGAGGCCACCAACCCAGCACTGGACGCTCTGAGGCGCGTGTGGACCTGCCTGGGCTCTTCTCCTGGCCCTACCTGGGCTGCAGCAGAGTATTGCTTGTAAGTACTTGGCCAGCCCGGGCCCAGCTCCCCACTCTGCAGGTCAGTCTGGCTCAGCGTGTGGCGGGACGTCCCTGCCGTCACATTCAGTCTGGCTGTGGTGGCCGTGGCTACCTGGTGTTCTGGAGCTCCTCCCGTAGCCAGGTGGGCAGTGTCTGGCCCATCTTGTACAGCAGCTTGGAAAGCTCAATGTTGTGGTCCCGGTAATAGTCCTTCAGGAAGGCGCGGGACTGTAACATGAAGGAAAGCTCAGATCTTGGTCACGTGCTGACTCAAGAGTGACCCCCCCTCTTCCTTAAAACCACCATTCCATTGGCATCATCCCACACTCCCATTATTTATTCACAATCTTCTTCAAAAATCACAACCTTCAAAAGAAAACTCATATAGTAGGAGCACCAAAATACAGCACACAAGGTCAAACTTCTTGTGATTGATAGGGAGAAGAGAGAGAATTAAAACCAGGGGCAAAGAAGAAAAGGGAAACATAGTATTTTGTTGAGGATTTTTGCATCTATGTTCACTAGCAATACTGGCCTGTAATTTCCTTTTTTTGTGGTATCTTTGTCTGGTTTTGGTATCAGAGTGATGATGGCCTCGTAGAATGAGTTTGGGAGTGTTCCTTCCTGTGTAATTTTTTGGAAGAGTTTCAGAAGGATAGGTGTTAACTCTTCTCTAAATGTTTGATAGAATTTGCCTGTGAAGCTATCTGGTCCTGGGCTTTTGTTTGTTGGAAGACTTTTAATCAGTTTCAATTTCAGTATTTGTGATTGGTCTGTTCACATTTTCTATTCCTTTCTGGTTCAGTCTTGGAAGGTTGTACCTTGCTAAGAATGTTTCCATTTTTTCTAGGTTGTCCATGTTTCCATTTTTTCTAGGTTGTCCATTTTATTGGCATATAGGTGCTTGTCGTAGTTTCTTAGGATCCTTTGTATTTCTGTGGTGTCAGTTGTTACGTCTCCTTTTTCATTTCTAATTCTATTGATTTGAGTCCTCTCTTTTTTAAAAAAACTTTTATTTTTTATCTTTGGCCGTGTTGGGTCTTCGTTGCTGAGCACGGGGCTGTCTCTAGTTGCGGCGAGCCGGGACTACTCTTCATTGGGGTGTGCGCGCTTCTCACTGCAGTGGCTTCTCTTGTTGCAGAGCACTAGCTCTAGGTGCCTGGGCTTCAGTAGTCGCGGAGCACGGGCTTTGTTGGTCCGCAGCATGTGGGATCTTCCCGGACCAGGGCTTGAACCCATGTCCCCTCCATTGGCAGGTGGATTCTTAACCACTGCGCCACCAGGGAAGACGTCCTTTTTTTCTTGGTGAGTCTGGCTAAAGGTTTATCAATTTTGTGTATCTTCTCAAAGAACCAGCTTTTAGTTGTATTGATCTTTGCTATTGTTTTCATCTCTATTTCTGCTCTGATCTTTATCCTCAACAAAATACTAGCAAACTGAATCCAACGATACATTTAAAGGAGCATGATCAAGTGGGATTTATCCCAGGGATGCAAGGATTCTTCAATATCTGCTAATCAATCAATGTGATACACCATATTAACAACTTGAAGAATAAAAACCATATGATCATCTCAATAGATGCAGAAAAAGCTTTTGACAAAATGCAACACCAATTTATGATTAAAAACGCTCCAGAAAGCGGGCATAGAAGGAACCTACCTTAACATAATAAAGTCCATATATGAAAAACCTACAGCTAACATCATTCTCAATGGTGAAAAGCTGAAAGCATTTCCTCTAAGATCAGGAACAAGACAAGGATGTCCACTCTCACCATTTTTATTCAACATAGTTTTTAGAAGTCCTAGCCACGGCAATTAGAGAAAAAGAAGAAATAAAAGGAATCCAAATGGGAAAAGAAGAAGTAAAACCGTCACTGTTTGCAGATGACATGATACTATACACAGAGAATCCTAAAGATGCCACCAGAAAACTACTAGAGCTAATCAATGAATTCGACAAAGTTGCAGGATACAAAATTAATACACAGAAATCTCTTGCATTCCTATACACTAACAAACACTGAAAGATCAGAAAGAGAAATTAAGGAAACACTCCCATTTACCATCGCATCAAAAAGAATGAAATACCTAGATGTAAGGCCGGATACTATAAAACTCTTAGAGGAAAACATAGGCAGAACACTCTCTGACATAAATCGCGGCAAGATCTTTTTTGACCCACCTCCTAGAGTAATGAAAATAAAACCAAAAATAAACAAATGGGAACTAATTAAAAGCTTTTGCACAGCAAATGAAACCATAAACAAAACAAAAAGACAACCCTCAGAATGGGAGAAAATATTTGCAAATGAAGCAACCAACAAGGGATTAATCTCCAAAATATATAAACAGCCCATGCGGCTCAATATCAAAACAACCCAATCAAAAACTGGGCAGAAGGCATAAATAGACGTTTCTCCAAAGAAGACATACAGATGGCCAGAGGCACATGAAAAGATGCTCAACATTGCTAGTTATTAGAGAAATGCAAATCAAAACTACAATGAGACAGCCCCTCACACCAGTCAAAATGGCCATCATTAAAATATCTACAGATGACAAATGCTGGAGAGGGTGTGGAGAAAAGGGAACCCTCCCACACTGTTGGTGGGAATGTAAATTGGTGCAACCACTGTGGAGAACAGTATGGAGGTTCCTTAAAAAACTAAAACTAGATCTATACAATATGATCCAACAATCCTCCTCCTGGGCATATATCCAGAAAAGACAAAAACTCTAATTTGAAAAGATACATGCACCCCAATTTAATAGCAGCACTATTTACAATAGTCAAGATGTGGAAGCAACCTAAGTGTCCATCAACAGATGAACGGATAAAGAAGATGTGGTGTATATATATATATATATATATATATATACACACACACTATAAAATACTCAGCCATTAAAAAGAATGAAATATTGCCATTTGCAGCAATGTGGATGGACCTAGAGATTATCATACTAAGTGAAGTAAGTCAGACAGAGAAAGACAAATACCGTATGATATCACTTATATGTGGAATCTAAAGTATAAATCTATTTACAAAACAGACGCAGAAAACAAACTTATGGTTACCAAAGGGGAAAGGGAAGGGGGAGGGACAAATTAGGAGTATGGGATTAACAGGTATACTGCTATATATAAAACAGATAAGCAACAAGAATTTACTGTATACCACAGGGAACAAGAAACTACCACAATATTATAAATCAACTATACTTCAGTTTTTAAAAAATTATCAAGGGGTAATGGGAAAAAAAGGGAAATGTAACCAGAGTCACAGTGTGTGCCCTTTCCCCTATATCCTTATACATGCCATCCTCAAGAATGCCTTATCCTTCCATGCCATAGGTCCAAATACCACCCCATCCTTCCAGGCCCAACTCGACAGACACCCCCCCACCTCGTCTGAGAAGCCTTCTTACCCATCCAACTTCAAGTGGCATGTCCTTGTTCTGTAGTCTCACAGCACTGCTGTGTAGTCATACCTAACTACACAAAACACTTCCTCCCTTGTATTCTACTTGTTGGCACATGTGACTCATTTCCCTCCTAGACTAGGAGCTCCTTGAAGGCAAAGAGCAGGTCTGATTCATTCTCAAAGCCCCATAGCATTCAGCCCTTGTAGGAGAAATACTCATTTGACTAAATCAGTTCTGATCCACTATATCCCCTAGCCCACATTTCCTCCTGTTAAGAACACCACCCAAGAAACGCCAAGGTCCGTGAGTGCTGCGTGTCAGGTAAAGAGAAGACTCCCTCCAGTACAGGGACCCCCAACATTTATTCCCCTGCCACAGGCAGCAGGTCTGCTACTTACGTCTAAGTCCATCTCTGGGTATTTCCGGCCCTTGCTTTTGCCTAGACACTTGGTTTTTCCTCCTTCGAGCAGCTGGCACCAAAATCCTTTCTTTGGATCAAACCTGTGAAGGTGGGGAAAGCCTGTGGCTGGGAGCTGGCCCGGCCGAGCCCAGCCCCTTCCCACTTCAGGCAATGTTCACAGACCTCAGGAATGGCAGAGCCTCCTAGAAAATCACAGGATCCACTCCCATAGGCACACTCTGGTCTGTGGGACTGATACTTGCATCTGTTTGCCCAAGCTCTGGCTCTGGGCTCCACTAAACACACCTGCCCGCTCTTGCCAGCAGAGGCAGGCCGCACGCTCTGAGATCTCTCTTCTCCTGACTGGGCAGGCTCAGTTGCTGCAGCAAGTCCCTAACATGAACACTTCCCATCCTTCCTTATTCTGGGGATCCTCTTAGCACTCTCCAACTCAGGGGTGAGAACCCAGTAGGGGGAAAGAAGTTTAGTGGAGGTTCTTTTGCTTGTCAGTAAATTCAATCTTTACCAAGAAATGCTGTATCTACAGTTGCATTTAAGCATGGGCATCACTGCAAAGTTGTGTTTTTTTTCTAATGAATTTCAGAAATGATAGAGCAAGACTGCCTTCAGAACTGAAGTCATGCTGGACCTTCAACCGTATTTTGGGGAGAGGAGATCTGATGCTGTCATGGAGAGGAGAGGCATAATGGCATCAGAATTCAGTCCCAGATCAGGAACCATTAGGAGGTTCTTGGGCATGAGGACAGAAGGAAAACACAGTTCACATTTGGCAGGAGAGGGAGATAGGGATTTTTGAATGGGTCCCGGGGTAGGCACATGTGATGGTGATGGCGGGGACGATGGTGATGAGCGTAGCTATCATTTACTGAGATTAGTACATCCCGGGCACTGAGCCAAGAGCCCCACCCACATGCTTTCATTCAAGACAGTGACCCTCCGGAGGTAGGAATTATTACCTTTATCCCCAACTTACGGAGAAGGAAAGTGAGGCTTGAAGGAACTAAGACACATGTCCAAGGCCCACAGTTAAAGAAGATGTCTGGGATCCTAACCCAGGCATCTCTACTGCCACAGCCATACCCGCAGCTGCTGCTCCTTTCTACCCTCAAAGGGAAGGACTGACTACCGTTTTCCACCTTCCGTTTTCAACTTCCAAAGTAAGGAGAAGGGAATATTCTTGCTGAAGGGCTTTCCTAAGAAGGTAGCTGGGGAAGGTGACTATTTCTCCTTCTCTTGAGACTCCCTCATCCAGATGAGCGTGTCACCTGTCTGTGATGTACCCTAGGAGACAGCCTCTCCCCAGTCCTGAGCCCCCTCAACACAGGCTGGCACTTATCCATCTTGGGACAGCGTTCTCAGTGCACTTGCACTGGGTTTTGAGTGATGGGAATGATTAGTCAAGGACAATATTTATAGTATCTTTTTCCTTAAATTATATTGAAGTCATAATCTAATGATAAGAAACCCTTGTGGGAACTGGAATTGCTCATTGCTGGTCTAACTTACTTAGGTAAAACACTGAAAATGTTCAGCCCAGAGTGAAAAGAACACCCCAGGTGTAGGACTGACCAGTGTAGAACAGAGTCATCACCTCACTTTTTCCTGAGTCAATATCTTTATTAATGTGACTCAAGTCATGTTAACTTTCCTGCTAAACTACCATCAGGGACATGCGTACTTCCTCACATTTGCTGACTAGTCTGTGTTTTTCTCCTAATCATTCAAGCCTTTGGCTTTTGGGCCCAGGTGCCTGCTCAGGACATCCCCCCGTTGAAAGGCCAAGGCAACACTCACGCCAAGGTTTTGTGGTAGTCAATGGTGTTCGTCACCCCAAGGAACTTTTGCACTGTGTCCATCACTTTGGCAGGTTCCGTTCGCAGCAGTTTGCCATCCAAGACCAGAATCTGGAAAAAAAGAAAAAGGCGAGTGTGATCTGAACCTGTTTTCACTCCAGTGGCAAACAGGCCCCCGGTCTTCTGGGTCAGCAGCCATGGTCATAAATTGGGGACCCCACACTCTGTAGACTGCTTCTTCCTCCACCTGTGGACGGGAGGTGCCGCCATGCCTCAGTCCTGGGCAGTCTAACTAACTCCCTGCTTTCTGCCAGCTTCCTCTGACCGATGCCATCCTCTCCTAGGGTTTAAAACCCTGCCTGCCCCTCATATCCCTATGACACCCCCTCTCTGCCTCTCTCCAAGTTTTTGGACCACATGTCATTCTCCTGCCTAAACCCTCCAAGGGTTTCCCTAAAACGCCTCAGCAACCTGGCCCCATCTACCTCTGCAACCAGGCTCTCCCTCCGTCACACACGCCTGTCTCCCTCACTCCCAGGGGCCTATGCCAGAGCTTTTTGGGTCCCCTTAGGGATAAAGAGCCTGCTGTGATGGGACAAGGGCTTGGGATAAACAAGACTGAAACCTTTGAAGACCCCAAAGATCTAACTCTCCAATGACACCATGTCTGGCCCTGTAACTGGTAAAAGAGATTTTGAGGCTGTCTGCTAACCGCCCAGAGCCAGGGCTGTGATTGCCCTCCCGAGGGTCAGGGACAGGCAGCTACCTGGTTGGCGTGAAAGGCGCTGAGCCAGCGCTCAATGTGGGTGGCATACCAGCCGGGGACCAGGCAGCGGTTCTGGAGGGCGCGCAGTTTCAAGGATGCATCGGGCGCAGCAGCTGTGATCACCTCGTGGAAGGTGTACTTCAGGGCTACTGGGTCATCATGGGCTCGCTGGTGCTGCAGACAAGGGGAGAGAGAGGGTCAGCATGTCACGTGGAGGGACCAAAGGAAGAGGCTTTTGTGGGACAGAAACCAGGAGGCAGCCAGAAGACCCTGAGCTGGAACCAGGAGCCCTGGGTTCAAGTTCTGGTTCTACCTGTCATTACCCTGTGACTTCAGGGAAGTCATAGCCCCTGGGAGCCCTAGTTTCTCCATCTTTGAGAGATGGGAGTTGGACTAGATCAGAGCTTCCAAATGCTGGTTGCTTCACACCACCTCTGTGATTTCTGCCATATCCATAAACCACCTGTACATGACAAGTCAACGTAAGTTTCTTTGCATTGAATCATCTTTCTTATTCACGTAAATGTATTTCAAAATAAAACTCAATACTGTCTCCATAAATAGAAAATTAGAATCAGTTGTCATATATAAAGGTAATCATTCACAAATACAATAAAAATAAAGCAATGTTCTCAAACACCAGGGAGATACAAAGGGCCTGTCTGCTACAGGCCCTGATACAGTCATGAGGGTGGGGCCCCTGTGATGGGATTGGTGCCCTTGTAAGAAGAGGCACCAGAGTTTGCTTGCCTGCTCTGCCATGTGAGGACACAGAAGGTGGCTGTCTAAAAGCCAGGAAGAGAGCTCTCACCAAGAACCAAACCGACTGTCCCCTTGATCTTGGACTTAGACTTCTAGGCTCCAGAACCGTGAGAAAAAAATTCTGTTGTTTAATCCACCCAACCTATAATATTTTGCTATGGCAACCCAAGCAGTCTAAGACAGAAGGATTGGGAAAGAATTGGAAAGGGGAAAACACCAGGTTTGAACCACCTAAAATAATGCCACGGGCAGTCGGCATCTGCATAATTCCCAAGTCCAGAGATCAGGAACCTGTCCACCCGGGGTAACCCTCACGAGCCCCTACACCTCCACTGAAGATCACACAGAGCTTGGGTGGGGGAGGTGCAATAATGGTGCATAACAGCTCCCCCTCCTGACCTCCCCTCTGAGGCAGGCCACTGTCCTTCCTCTCCCTCCAGCACCTTCCTGGATCCTCCTGGTAGGAATTAGTCCCCCTTCTCCTTATCCCGCCTCAACCATGGACAGAAGAAACAGGGTCTTAGACCTCGAGGAGCTGGGTTCAAAATGGCAGCATATGAACTTGAGCTAGTCACCTGGCTTGCTGAACCTTGGTCTTCTCATCTGTGAGAGGGGACACGCACAAAGCCCTCTGCCCTCTAGAAAACTGCCGTGACGCTCCAATGAGGTGAAGAGGTAGAGCAGGAGCATTAGAACAGAATGGGGACGGATTGCAGCCAGGGCCGCTTTCCCTCTACAGCCTTCTCCTTCCTCTTTCCTTCCCCCGATAAGAGCAGACAGCCAATCTCTGCTCATTGCCAGGAGGTGGGGAACACTCGGCAGAGCAGAAAAGAGAAGTGGCCTTTATTCCCCCAAAGACAAAGCCCAGAGGGAAGGAGAATACTGAGGTATAGACAGAAAATCCTAGAGAAGCAAGTGGAAGAGAGAGATTGCCCACCAGACGAGGAGGGTCCCCAGGCTTGGGGAGTGAGAAGAGAGAGAGAGAGGTCTGTGGGAACAGGGAGCAAAGAGGGTCTGCACCTGCCTCCTACCAGCCTGTGGCCACAATGAGGCCCCAGAGAGGAGGCTCAGAGGGTGGCCAGACCTAGAGGGGCCTTCCTTGATCGGCTCTAGACGAGGAAGCCCCACGCCCTGGCACTGTGGCATAATCTTAGGAAGACTGGCAGGCAGGGGAGGAAAACCCCCAAAAGGCCAGAGCCTAAGCTTTCCTGTAAGCCCAGTGGAATGATGTTCAGAAAAAATGAAGTCATGTCATTGAAATTAAAGAAAATTCTAGTTCTTACATAGTCAGGTAGGAACTAGGAGTTACACTCTCTAGCACAAACTGCAGTCCACATAACTTCCTTACCTGATCGAGCATTTGCATTCTCCACTAAGAATGGCAGGTCCTGTGTCTTGTCCTTCTCTGATTTCCCACCTCCCTTCCACCCCGTGCCCAGCAAGGAGGCCACAGTTAGTATGAGCCCAGATCACTGTTCACCGAATCTAGGCTTCATCAAGATGGAATCAGCCTCCACCTCTTGTTGATGTCAGAGTCAGAGGCAGGTCCCCAGACGAAGCTGGGAGGGTGAGCAGGTAACTCGGCTGGTATTCAACATGGATTTCTGCCTGGCTTCTCCTCCGGGCTAGAAGTGCAGTGGAGGCGGGACCATTCTTACCCACCACGGCATTCCAGGAGCCTACTGAGGGCTGGCACAAAGGAGGCGCAAAATAAATATTTGCTGAGGGACTTCCCTGGTGGCCCAGGGGTTAAGAATCCGCCTGCCAATGCAGGGGAGACGGGTTCGAGCCCTGGTCCGGGAAGATCCCACGTGCCGCGGAGCAACTAAGCCCGTGCGACACAACTACTGAGCCTGCGCTCTAGAGCCCGTGAGCCACAACTACTGAAGCCCGTGTGCCTAGAGCCCGTGCTCCGCAACAAGAGAAGCCACTGCAATGAGAAGCCCATGCACCACAATGAAGACCCAATACAGCCAAAAATAAATAAATAAAATTTAAATAAATAAATAAAATTTAAATAAATAAATATTTGCTGGTATTTATTGGTGGCTGAGCGGTAGACAGAGCCCGTACCCCCACCCAGGGCCCCACCCCGGCTCACCTGGTACCAGGAATAGGCTCGGTCTGCTGGGTTGATGAGGATGGTCAAGACCTTGGCCTTGGGTAACAGGGCAGCCGCCCGCCGGGGAGCCACTTCCGAATCAAAGTAGTTGGCGCTTTTCTCAAAGTAGAAGTCAGAGGTGGTGTTGGAGGGGATAGGGAAGAACTCCATGTACCTGCAGGAAGCCCAGAGAGCAGGGCTCGCAGGCAAGACCCAGGATGAAGGGGCCTGAGGGATGCAGCTGGGAGGGCCGCGGTGGCTGGGGGTGGAACTTGAGAAAGCAAGCAGGCACATGGCTCTCAGTCAAACAAGGACTCACTTCTGGCAGGGGTCCTAGACGGAGTGGTCACTTGGCAGTGTCCCTTTTATGAATTTATTCCTTTTTCGGGGAGACTCTGGGGTCAGGAGGATGTGAAGACTTGTGGGTGTGGTATGGGTGGCAGGGTATGGGAAGAGGGCTGCATCTTTCCATCCTAAATGGGATGGTCCCAGAGTGAAACTGGCAGGGCCCTAACTCTCACTGCCGCTAGGGGGCAAGCGGGGATGCCTCTGACCCGGGGACGCCAGCACTGAGGGGAGGGATGCCCTCTGCTGCCTCCAGACTGACCTCTGATGGTGCTTTCTAAGCTGCTACTGTGGACCAGGAGACAAGGCGGGGATGGGGTTCACCTCCTGCCACCCATACCCCCTCCCCGGCCTCATACGGGTGAACCTGATAGCTTCCCAGATGAACCTCCCACATCACACCCAGAGTGACTGTCCACACCAGTCCTTTGAGATCACCTGTAGGTTGAGGGCCCCTCAGAAAACTAAGTGAACACTCCAGACCCTCCCAGGAGCACCTACTGAGGCAAAATAGAGGTACACCTTCAGGGGTTTGAGGGAACCAGAACCCACAAAGCCTACCCCAGTTAAGGACGTAGGATCCCTACTCTATCCTGTGAGATAGGGTTTCTCTTAGGTGGTCCCCGGGACCCCTTTATCAGAAATCAGAATCACCTGGGGGCTTGTGAGAGTTCTGCACCCCTACAAACAAAATCAAAATCTTGAGAATGGAGCCGAGAAACTGCTAGCTCTCTCACATTTCTGAATTTTCTCTACAAAATAGCATTTTTACGTCCACAATCCATCGTTTGTTATATCTAAATGGAGAAAGCTCTGAGAAAGAAGCTTTTTTCCTAAGTTTGTAGCAAAGACATTTGGCAGCAAAACCTGACTTATGAATCTCACTTGGCATAAATATTCACATACTTTGCTACAGATATATTAATGTATTTGCTAATGGGCACTGCCCCAGACCTTGGTGAAGGTGCTGTTAAAGATACTGTGTCTCTCTAAATCCGGAAAGAGGTGACTTTCAGTAATGCATCTGGCTACAGTGGGTTTTAGATAAGAGATTGTGGCAATATTGGAGCGAGAAATAGGTAGATTGACAGATGATTGGTTAATTGAAAGACAGCTAGAAAGAGACTGATGGAAATACACACAGAAAAATACCACAACACAAACAGAAGAATGCCCATGATCTCTCTCCTCAGGTAAACCACTGACATAAAAATAATAAACAAGAGTAACACATGGGTTACAACCGCTGGTGACAGGTTCTGGTGAGAATCTGCAATTTCAACCACCTCCCCAGGAGACTCCCTGAAGGCTAGAAAGCCACCTCTGAAGGGCTCACAAGAACACCTCCTGCTCCACAGTCAGCCATCCACAGTGGGAACGGCCAGCCTTCGGGTCAGAACCCTTGGATTTCAGCCCCAGCTCTCAGGACCTCGGGCATGTCCCTCTTCTCCTCTGGGACTCAGGGTGTTTCTGTGCAGGCGAGGGAGGGGCTGGACTTTGATTTCTAGTATTCTCAGAGCCCAGGCAATAATGTAAAGGGGCAAAGGGCTTCCTCATCAACTATCCCATCTGTGACCAGGCTCCAGCATCATGACTCAAGGGTCACCGTGTTTTGTCCCTGTTTACAGGAACTAGCTGTGTTTAAGCGAGCGCCAGCTGCTTCCTGCTGTGGCCACAGCAGACCTCCTCCTGGGTAGACTCCATGGCGACCATCCCATCCCACTGTTGACAGAAGGCCCACTCACCAGTCGATGCCTTTGTGATAGTTGTGGCCATTAAAAAACTGGATCTCCTCAAAGGTCTCGGAGCTGGGGTAGTTGCTGCTGAGGTCGGGGTGCATGCCCAGGAACAGGTAGAGGGCCGTGGTGCCTGCGGGGAGGGAAGGTAGGTGAGACCTGGGCCCAGCGCCCCAACACAAAGATGGAGTCTGAAATTCTGGGTTCTGGTCCTGGCTCTCCATTACTCACTGGGAGATACTGGAAAAGTCCCTTCCCTTCTCTGGGTTTAGTTTCCTCATCTGTACCATGAAGGAATCATACTAAACTCAGGATGGGCAAATACATGGCTTGCACGTGGGCACGCCAACTCCTGCATCCACTGCAGACATCACTAAACCATCACAGCATTCTTCATCACTAAACAAAGACTTGGCCTCAGAATCCTCTCACCACTGTACTCCAGCAGTCATGTCCACTTGATTACTGTCTCCTCATAATCCAGGAATTAGACGGTTTCTGCTGGTCCCTCTGGCTCTGGGCCTCTGTGCTCTCTGGCACTTCGGAGGAACTCAAGGACAAGGGAGTTCCAGACTCTCCAGTATGCTGACATGAAATTCTTGAAGGGCTAAGAAATCTGGCTCAGATGCCTCCTCTTTCGGTACCCTTCCTTCACTCATACTCCCTCCCCTAATTGACAGTACAGGACTGACCCCCTCCTTTAGAGAGTTCATTCCTTTCCTACATGTGAGTCTACAGTTAATATGCTATAATGAGAGGTTCCAGAAGAGAAGGAGACTACAGAGTTTGGTGATCAAGAGTATAAGTTTTGGGGTCACAGAGACCAGAGTTCCAGACCTGGATCTGCCATTTCCTAACTAAATGTGTTAGGGAAATCACTTAACTTCTCTGAGCCTTGAGTGTTTTGTCTGTAACATGGGAGTACCCATCCATGCCATATAGTGCGCATGGTAAATACTTAGCAACCATCTCTCCTCTGCTCCCTCCTGTACCTCTGGCAGACATGACTAATTGATCACAGTCTTCTTTGCTCTGTACCAGTTTTGCCTGGCACTGCTCCAACATGCAGAGTAGCGGATCTGGGCTTCTCTGATTTTACTCTGAGACTCCCAGCAGGACACAGCGAGAGCTCCCTGAGGCTGTGGTTCAGGACAGACAGGAGAATCCAATGCCCATCCTCTATCCTCTTCCCACCTCCACACTGATGGGCAATTCATGTTCACCCCAGCTTCGCTCTCACTTCCTGGGAAAGAGGGGGCAGATTACTGGGGAGTGGGACTAGGGCATGGTGGCCCCCAGAATTCTGTGGCTGAGAGAGCAGGCACTGGGGGAGGCTGGTCAAGAATGGAGAGACCTGCCTGTTTTCTGGGGGCCAATGATGAGGAGCTTTGGGAAGCGGTCACACGTCTTCTCCTTGGACCAGATGTCTTTATGGCGTTTGTCTTCACAGGGATCCTAAAACAACAGGGGAAGAGATGTCAGGGGTGCCCAAGAATGGACACTGGACTCCCACTGCACATGGATATGTGGCTCTTACAGCCCTGAATGACAAGTGTAACTGCATGTGCCCTTGTCACATCCCCATCTCGGGACACTGAACGGCTGGCAGGCAGCAACCATTTCTAGTCAGTCTCACGCTCCCAGACATAGCCTAGTAAAATGCTCAGCACAACACTTGGCTCGTGAGCTCCTATTGTTGAATTTAAAAGTTCAGCAAGAGGTCAGCGAACTTTCTCTATAAAGTTTAGTAAACCTTTTGAAATGTTTAGTAAATATTGTATTTTAGGCTTGGGTACTATCCGGTCTGTTGCAACTACTCAGCTGTTGTAGCTTGAAAGCAGCCACAGATGGTACGTACAAGAATGAGTGTGGCCATGTTCCAATAAAACTTTATTTACAAAAACAGACTGCAGGCCAGACTGGCTCACAAGCCATGGTTTGTGGACCCCTGAAACCATCAATTCCAGCTTCTGCTTCCAGTTTTTTACAGCGCCCTGGGGCAACTTCCCCAAGAACTGTCCCCCAAGCCCTCTGATCAGTCCCCTTTCCCATGCTCAGAGCCTGCTGGAGTGAGAAGGTACATGCCAGGCAGGGCAGCTGCTTTCCACACTTGTGTACACTGTGTTCCCGTACAGTTCTGTGGTGCTGTTTTTCAGAGGTGAGTGTGCATGCACATAGGTCTGCAGGGAAGGTCTAGTGTGAACAAGAACAAGCAAGCATGCCCACGCTGGTGAGCAAGTGTGCACCTGAGTTTACACTTGAGAGAGCATGAGGGCCTGAGGACTGAGTCCCTGAGACCATACCTGGGGTGCATGCCCGTGGGTGGTAGGCCTTCCATCCCACCCACCTGCCAGAGCGGGTCCTTCTCCTCAGAGAAGATCTGGAAGTACTTCTGGGCCAGCTGCACCGGGGGCAGTGTCTGCAGCCGGAGGTTGGTCCAAGAGTGCAGGAAACGCACCAGGTGCTTGAAGGTGTACAGGCCCAGGCGGTCGTTCCCGTAGTTGGACAGGTGCGTCATGAAGATGCTAATCTGCTCCGGGGAGGGGAGATGTGAGGCGGGGCCAGTCAGCCTCTGAGCCCCTTTCACTACCTTCACCCCCACTTCTGACCCTCTGGTCTTGCTTGAGCTTGTATGGCCGCGCTCAATGACCAGTCCAAGGTTCACCGGGGCCGTCAATAAACTCACCGTGTGAGCTTGGGCTAGGTACAGCCAGGTGAATCTGGTCTGACACCTGAAAGGGGAAGCTGACCTCCTGTGCATGTCATATGGGTGCTCTTTTCTACTTTTTTGGCAGGAGGGTGAGGGGGTGCGTGGAAGATAAGGGGTACACGGTTACCCCATAAAGCTGATAACACCACCACTTGATATCTATCTAATATTATTAAAGTATGGATGATTATTTCCATTTTACAGATAAGGAAAGAGAGACCCAGAAAGTTCAGCTGAACTTTCAGCTGAACTATATATATAGTGCATTTTAAACTATCTATCTATGTAGATATATAGTTTAATATATAGCTTAACAGATTCAGTTTACTATGTATATTTATACAATATTTATATTTTTATACACAAACACAAAGATTGGAAAAAGAACAGACAAAAATGCCAACACTAATGGACTTCCCTGGTGGTGCAGACTAATAAGAACCTGCGGTATAAAAAAAATTAAATTCAATTCAAAAATTAAAAAAAATAAACAAAATAAACAAAATAACAAGTTAAAAAAAAAAGGGGGGCTTCCCTGGTGGCGCAGAGGTTGAGAGTCCGCCTGCTGATGCAGGGGACACAGGTTCGATCCCTGGTCCGGGAAGATCCCACATGCCGCGGAGCAACTAAGCCCGTGCGCCACAACTACCAAGCCCGCGCTCTAGAGCCCGTGAGCCACAACTACTGAGCCTGCATGCTGCAACTACTGAAGCCCGTGTGCCTAGAGCCCGTGCTCCGCAACAAGAGAAGCCACTGCGATGAGGAGCCCGCGCACCGCAACGAAGAGTAGCCCCCGCTCACTGCAATCAGAGAAAACCTGTGCGCAACAACGAAGACCCAACGTAGCCAAAATCAAATAATTAAATAAATAAATTTATTTTTAAAAAAGTGCCAACACTATTGTATGGAAGTGCAAGATTATAAAAGGGACAAAAAGACTTCTCAGATTCTCCACCAAGGTCATGCAGAGGAGCGGGGACACAGCCAGGGCTAGAGTGCGGGTTTCCCAACTCCTGGCTGCACACTTGCTCCTGCCCCTCCCCCCAGGCCTGGGAAGGCCTGCCTCGGCTGCAGACGACTGTCAGACTGTCCCGCAGCCCCTCCTCACCGCCAGCCAAGGGCTGTGGAGCACTCACAGGGTTGAGGAGCACCGTGAGGAAGAGCTCGCCCCCGTTGATGATCTTGTCCAGCTCGCTGGAGCCACCTGGGTACTCGTTGTAGAAGATCGTGTGTGTGAAGAGGCCGCAGGTCTGCCGCGGGAGGACCTGAGGATGGGGCGGGAGAGACGAGCTATGGCTTCTCCAGGCACGGATGGTGACGAGCAGGGTCACCAGAAAGGGGACCTCAGAAAGGCAGCCTCTTGTGTGACCACACACACCCCAACCCTTGGGGGTCTTCTCCACCAAAGACCTGCAGCCTGTGACACTCCCCCAAGTAAGCCCAGGGGCCCTTGCCATTTTACATCTGTGAACACTTTTCATATTTCTCTGTACAAAATGAGCAGACTCCAAAGTAACAGGGACAGGCAAGTGAGAATGTTTCTGGAAATTTGGACTGTGTGCCCAGCGAGGGTCCCTGCCCCTCTCTAGAGCAGCTCTCCCAGGCACGATCTGTGACTTCTCTCCTGACTTTACAACCTGCCTCATAGCACTCTTGGTTGTACATGGGTTTAGCTGTTTAGTATGCGATCCAGGAGGGCAGAGAACTCACCCGTCTCGTCACCGCCTCATCCCCAGAGTCAGTAGGAATGCCTGGGAGGTCAGAGGATAGATGGATGCAGGCATGAATCTGGCCTTCCCATGACTGCCCATCTGGACTGATGAGAACCGTCTAGCCACTCCAGTGGCTGAGGCCAAAAACCTGGAGTCATCCTTGCCTTACCTCTCTCTCCCATACTCTATATCCAAGTCATCAGCAATTCCTGTTGGCTGTAACTTCTAAATATGTCCAGAATGTGATCACGTCCCAGCATTGCACCCTGGTCCAAGCCACTATGCCTCAACGGGAAGACTGCAGCGGCCTCCTAACTGGTCTCCCTGCTCCCCACTTGGCCCCCTACAGGCTTTGCAACTCACAGCAGCCAGAATGATGGAAATCCTCTTAAAATATGAGTTAGATCATAAGAGCACTCCATTCAAAACCCTCCCATCACAGACTAAAAGCTAAAGTCCATCCAGAGGCCTTATGTTGCCCTGCATGATCTGGTCCATCAATCACCCCTCTGGCCTCATCTCCTACCACCTCCCCCCAACTTGCTCCCTTCCAGCCATACTTGTCTCTTAGTTGGTCCTCAAAACCACGCAGCACAAGCCTGCCTCAGGGCCTTTGCACTTGTCTTCTCTGCCACGCATGCTCTTCCTCATGTAGCAGCATGGCTCATTCCCAGGAAGGCTCTCCCTAACCATCCTGTTTAAGCTTCTCCTCTCCTCAGTACTCCCTGTCTCCATTCCCTGCTTGATTTTTCTCCACAGCATTTATGCCATCTGACCATTGTATACTTTACACAGTTATGAATGCACTGTCTCCTGCCACTAGAATGTCAGGTCTACAAAGGTGAGGACTTTTGATTTTGTGCACTTCAGTATTCCCAGTGTGTAGAAAAGCGACAGACACACATTTTACATAAGCCAACGAATGGATGAGACAGAGGCCTTTCCCAGGGCCTCACTAGAGGCCCATTAAAGAATGCTCATCTCCTGATCCCCTGTCACAAAAGCATAGGAGTAGCTCACGAAAGAGGCAGACTGGTAGTCCTCCTTCCCCGGGATAGAGAGCCTCAGGTGACAGAGGGGACAGTAGAAAGTGGCCTGAAACCCCTAACCAGCTCCCCAGACTCATGCGTCCCAGGAGAGCATGTGCACACCCGCCTCCCAGGCTCTGGGCCACACTCACCATGATGCCGTTGTGGATGAAGCCGCGGCGGTAGCGGGCTGGCTTCAGGTGGGGGTACTCCTCCGTGCTGGTCACGCGGATGTTCCACACCTGCTTCCAGGCCTCGTACAGCTGCACGTGCACAGGGTACACGCCCGAGTGGTGGGGCGCCACTGCGTACCCCATGTCTGTGGGAATGCCGTGCTCCTGGGGAGAGGAGGGCCAGGGCAGGGTGAGCAGAGGGTTTCTTCCCCTCTGGGCTTTATCTCCCCTTTGCAGAGAAAAATCAGAGGCTAGAACGGCAGAGCAGCGGGTCTGAGCCCTTGAGGTGCAGATGGGGAAGCTGAGGCTCAGGGCCCAGAGTCTCGGAAAGAGGCACCAGCCAAGCCGGGACTCCAATTCGGCCCAGCATTCACTTCCTCCAGCACCAGGAGTGAGGAACAAGGACGGGTGCTGTTCCTGCCTCTCTTGGCCTCTGACTGGCTGGTGGCTCAGGCTGAGCCAGCAAGCAGGCTTCATCCCCTCCTTGCTGGGCATCTCCTCCAGCCTTCTGGGGTACCCACTCTAGCCTGAGGATGAGAGCTTGGGCTCAGGAAGCAAACAGGCCTGGGTTTAAGTCCTGCACGGACCTCTTATTAGCTGGTGTGGCCTCCCAGAGCTCCAGTTTCTTGTTTAAAATGAGGGTATTGAGATACCAGCCTCTTGGGATCCCTGTGAGGCTTTAATGAGACAGCAGCTATAAAGATGTTAATAAAAAGCTGTCAGACGAACTGCAGAAGCAGCACAAGGCCAGTACTTCTGACCCCCAGCCCAGCCCCGAGCCCTCCCGGCTCTGCCCTGTAGGGAATCTTACTCACGACAGCGAACTTCTTGTTCAGGGCCATCTGCTCAGCCAGTACGGACTGGTTGTGGAAAAGGTGGGGCTGCATGTGGCTCCACATGTGGGGGAACCACCAAAACTCCTTCACGTACGACAGCAGCAGGTCGTCCCCCGCGTCCTCAGCATCAGTACCTACAGCCCGAGCACAGGCAGCTCAGCCCGGCCCACCTGCCATGAGGCCTGGTGATGGGTGTGCACGGCCACAGCCCACCTGAGAGCTGCTTAGAGCGGTTCCGTGAGCTACAGTGTGGGGCAGATAGAGCCCCAGTCCAGGGCCCTGGATTCGAGCATGGCCTTGACTCAGTGGGTGACTTTGGCCAAGTACTCCCCATCTCTGGCCCTTGGGGCCTGTCTATGCAATATGCAGTTCAGAGGCAATGATTCTAATGGTTTCTTCTAGCTCTGACTTGCCTGCTGTGATCCTATTCCTATTTTTCTACTGGGTCATTTGTCTTTTACTTATTGACTTGTAGATGCTCTTTGTATATGTACAAGATGTTTAACCCTGTCTTGTGTATATCACTACAACTACATCTGATATGCTAAGGGTTAAGAATATAAAAATACACACAGACAACCAAGTGTTGCTCTTATTTGGCTTTGGAGCTATGCTGCAGACTTTCCTCCCAGAACTGCAGACTAATAGGGTTTGCCTAGAACTCAAGAGAGGCTGTCCTCACTGTGACCCACGCAAAAGGCAGCTCGAGGGAATGCTCACTACAGATGACTACTCAGAGGCTGTTCCCTTCTGCCCAGTCCCAAGGGGCAGCTTGTGAGGACCTTGGGAAAGCCCCCAAGAGGAGGGCAAGTATGAACCAGGCAACCCTGAGCCTTCAACCTCAACCCTTAAGACTCAAAAATAAAAAAAAACTCATTCCAGATGAAGGAACAAGATAAAAACCCACAAGAACAATTAAATGAAATGGAGACAGGCAACCTACCTGAAGAAGAATTTAGAGTAATGATAGTAAAGATGATCCAAGATCTTGGAAAAAGAATAGAAGCACAGATTGTGAAGATACAAGAGATGTTTAACAAAGAGCTAGAGATTTAAAGAACAAACAGAGATGAAGAACACAATAACTGGAATGAAAAATACACTAGAAGGAATCAACAGCAGAATAACTGAAGCAGAAGAATGAATCAGTGAGCTGGAAGACAGAATGGTGGAAATCACTGCCACAGAACAGAATAAAGAAAAAAGAATGAAAAGAAATGAGGACAGTCTCAGAGACCTCTGGAACAACATTAAATGCACCAACATTTGCATTATAGGGGTCCCAGAAGGAGAAGAGAGAGAGAAAGGGCCTGAGGAAATATATGAAGATATTATAGCAGAAAACTTCCCTAACAGGAGAAGGAACCAGTCACTCAAGTCCAGGAAATGCGGAGAGTCCAATACAAGATAAACCCAAGGAGGAACATGCCGAGACACATATTAATCAAACTGACAAAAATTAAAGACAAAGAAAAATTATTAAAAGCAACAAGGGAAAAGCAACAAATAACATACAAGGGAATCCCCAAAAGGTCATCAAGCTGATTTTTCGGCAGAAACTCTGCAGGCCAGAAGGGAGTGGCACGATATATTTATTTATTTATTTATTTATTTATTGGCATGATATATTTAAAGTGATAAAAGGGAAAAACCTACAACCAAGAATACCCAGCAAGGCTCTCGTTCAGATTTGATGGAGAAATCAAAGCTTTACAGACAAGTAAAAGCAAAGTGAATTCAGCACCACCAAACCAGCCTTAGAACAAATCCTATAGGAACTTCTCTAGGCAGAAAAGAAAAGGCCACAACTAGAATCAAGAGAACTATAAATAGGAAAACTCACCAGTAAAGGCAACATAAAGTAAAGGTAGGAAATCATCCACACACAAATATGATATCAAAACCAGCAATCAAGAGGAGAGTACAAATGCAGGATATTGGAAATGCATTGGAAATTAAGAGACCAGCAACTTAAAACAATCTTGTACATATACAGCCTGCTGTATCAAAACCTCATGGAAACTGCACACCAAAAGTCTACAACAGACACACACACAAAAAAAGAAAAAGCAATCCAAACACAATACTAAAGATAGACATCAAATCATAAGACAAGAGGACAAAAGAGGAAGGGAAGAAAAAAGACCTCCAAAAACAAGTCCAAAACAATTAACAAAATGGCAATAGGAATATACATTTAAATAATTACCTTAAATTAAATGGATTAAATGCTTCAACCAAAAGACATGGGCTCGCTGAATGGATACAAAAACAAGACCCATATATATGTCGCCTACAAGAGACCCACTTCAGACACAGGGACACAGACAGACTGAAAGTGAGGGGACAGAAAAAGATATTCCATGCAAATGCAAATCAAAAGAAAGCTGGAGTAGCAATACTCATATCAAACAAAATAGACTCTAAAATAAAGACTCTTACAAGAGACAAGGAAGGACACTACATAACGATCAAGGGATCAATCCAAGAAGAAGATATAACAATTGTAAATATATATGCACCCAACATAGGAGCACCTCAATACATAAGGCAAATGCTAACAGCCATAAAAGGGGAAATGAACAGTAACACAATAATAGTGGGGGACTTTAACACCCCACTAACACCAATGGACAGATGATCCAGACAGAAAATCTACAAGGAAACACAAGCCTTAGACCACATGAACTTAACTGATATTTATAGGACATTCCATCTGAAAGCAGCAGAATACACTTTCTTCTCAAGTGCTCATGGAACATTCTCCAGGATAGATCACATCTTGGGCCACAAATCAAGCCTTGGTAAATTTAAGAAAACTGAAATCACATCAAGCATCTTTTCTGACCATAACACTATGAGATTAGAAATTCATAACAGGAAAAAAAACTTTAAAAAACACAAACACATGGAGGCTAAACCATATGTTACTAAACCACCCACGGATCTCTGAAGAAGTCAAAGAGGAAATCAAAAAATACCTAGAGACAAGTGACAATGAAAATACAACAGTCCAAAACCTATGGGATGCAGCAAAAGCTGTTCTAAGAGAGACGTTTACAGCAATACAATCTTACCTCAGGAAACAAGAAAAATCTCTGAATAAAGGTTATTCAGAGATTAATAGGCTAATAAACAACCTAACCTTACATCTAAAGCAACTAGAGAAAGAAGAACAAAGAAAACCCAAAATTAGTAGAAGAAAAGAAACCATAAAGATCAGAGCAGAAATAAATGAAATAGAGACAAAGAAAACAAGAGAAAAGATCAATGAAACTAAAAGCTGGTTCTTTAAAAAGATAAACAAAATTGATAAACTTTTTGCCATACTCATCAGGAAAAAAAGGGAGAATTCAAATCAATAAAATTAGAAATGAAAAAGGAGAAGTTACAGTGGACACCACAGAAATACAAAGGATCATAGACAATGATACAGGCAACTATGGGCCAATAAAATACATACAGGCAACTATGGGCCACTAAAATGGACAAGAATAAATGGAAAAATTCTTAGGGCTTCCCTGGTGGCGCAGTGGTTGAGAGTCCGCCTGCCGATACAGGGGACACGGGTTCATGCCCCGGTCCGGGAAGATCCCACATGCCGCGGAGTGGCTAGGCCCGTGAGCCATGGCCGCTGAGCTTGCGCATCCGGAGCCTGTGCTCCGCAACGGGAGAGGCCACAACAGTGAGAGGCCCGTGTACCACCAAAAAAAAAAAAAAAAAAAAAATTCTTAAAAAGCTACAACTTCCCAAGACTGAACCAGGAAGAAATAGAAAATATGAACATACCAATCACAAGTACTGAAATTGAAACAGTGATTAAAAAACTCCCAACCAAAGTCCATGACAGATGGCTTCACAGGTGAATTCTATCAAACATTTAGAGAAGAGTTAACACCTATCCTTCTGAAACTCTTCCAAAAAAGTACACAGGAAGGAATACTCCCAAGCTCATTCTATGAGGTCACCATCACCCTGATACCAACACCTGGCAAAGATACCACAAAAAAAGAAAATTAAAGGCCAATAACACTGATGAACATAGATGCAAAAATACTCAACAGAATACTAGCAAATCAAATCTGGCAACAGATTAAAAGGATCACACACCATGATCAAGGGCATTTATCCCAAGGATGCAAGGATTCTTCAGTATCTGCAAATCAATCAATGTGATACACCACATTAATAAACTGAAGAACAAAAATCATACGATCATCTCAATAGATGCAGAAAAAGCTTTTGACAAAACTCAACACCTATTTATGATAAAAACTCTCAAGAAAGTAGGCATAGAGGGAACTTACCCCAACATAATAAAGGCCATATATGACAAACCCACAGCTAACATCATTCTCAATGGTGGAAAGCTGAAAGCATTCCCTGTAAGATCAGGAACAAGGCAAGGATGTCCACCATCACCACTTTTATTCAACATGGTTTTTGAAGTCCTAGCTATGGCAATCAGAGAAGAAAAAGAAATAAAAGGAATCCAAATTGGAAAAGAAGAAGTAAACCTGTCACTGTTTGAAGATGACATTATACTATACATAGAATATCCTAAAGATGATACAAGAAAACTACTAGAGCTCATCAATGAATTTGGTAAAGTTGCAGGATACAAAATGAATACAGAGAAATCTCTTACATTACTACACACTAACAACAAAAGATGAGAAAGAGAAATTAATGGGACTTCCCTGGCAGTCCAGTGGTTAAGACTCCGTGCTTCCAATGCAGGGGATGTGGATTCAATCTCTGATGAGGGAACTAAGATCCCACATGCCATGCAGTGCAACCAAAAAAAAGTCTACAAATAATAAATGCTGGAGAGGGTGCAGAGAAAAGAGAACCCTCCTATACTGTTGGTGAGAATGTAAATTAGTACAACCACTATGGAAAACAGTAAGGAGGTTCCTTAAAAAACCAAAAATAGAACTACCATATGATCCAGTAATCCCAGTCCTGGGCATATATCCAGAGAAAACCATAATTTGAAAAGATACACGCACGCCAATGTTCACTGCAGCACTATTTACAACAGCCAAGACACGGAAGCCACCTAAATGTCCATCAACAGACAAATGGATTAAAAAGATGTGGTACATATATACAATGGAATATTACACAGCCATAAAAATGAATGAAATAATGCCATTTGCAGCAACATGGATGGACCTAGAGATTATCATACTAACTAAGCCAGACAGAGAAAGGCAAATATCATGTCACTCATATGTGAAAGCTAATTTTTAAAAAAATGATACAAATGGACTTATTTACAAAACAGAAACAGACTTACAGATATCAAAAATGGTTACCTAACTTATGGTCACCTAAGGGGAAACATGGTGGGGAAGGATAAATCAGGAGCTTGGGATTAACATACACTACCATGTATAAAATAGATAAGCAACAAGGACCTACTGAATAGCACAGGGAACTCTACTCAATAGCCTGTGATGAGGGAATTCCCTGGTGGTGCAGTGTTTAGGACTCCACACTTTCACTGCTGAGGGCCTGGGTTCAATCCCTGGTCAGGGAACTAAGATCCCACAAGCCAGGCAGCACAGCCAAAAAAAAAAAGAAAAATTCTGTGATAACCTATGTGAGGAAAGAATCTAAAAAAGAATAAATATACGTATAACTGAATGACTCTGCTGTACACCTGAAACTAACACAACATTGTAAATTAACTATACTCCAATAAAATTAAAAAAAAAAAAAGAAAGAAAAACTCGTGACAGTGCTCATCTCTGGGGTGGGTGCAGTTATAGGGCATTTTCATTTTCTCTGCTACGTATTTCTGTAAAATTCGTAAAATTCAACCAATTCCTTTCTAAGGCTGAAGTAGTACAAAGAATATTAAAAGGTGGTGGTGAGAGGGAGACAAGAGGGAGAAGATGCCCACCCCGCTGAACAGCAGAGTCTGAGGCCCGGGGACAGATGAGTGGGGGCCATCGTGTGTCACTGCTGTCTCCAAATGCCCTGTGTCTGGGGCTGCGACTGCTCTGTGGGCTGCCTGGCTCTGGGAGAGGCCACAGAGGTCAAATGTGGCCCTAAGTGGGCCCACCCGCCCACCTGCTGCCCCCATGGCATAGCACTCCGAGGGTCTGGATGTTGAGGGCCCCTGGAAGTTGCTAGTGGGGGCAGAGCCAGGCCCACTTACCTGTGTGGAAGAATTTCCCTGAGTAGCCCAGGTTGAAAGTGAAGTTTGGGATGTGTGTCCGTAGTTCGTTCTGCGTATCAAATAGGGCCTAGGATAGGCAGAGTGGGGAGAAAGGGGTGAGGGGAAGCCAGAAGTTCCCCGCTCCTCCCAGAAGGGTTCAGCTCCTGCAGGACCAACTACAAAGTTGGCAGGGCCCATAGAAAAATGGAAATAGGGACCCTTGCTCAAAGATTGTTGAAAATGTCAAGAAGGAAATAGCAGAGCATTATCTTGAATATGGGCCCCTTCCAAGCATGGGGCCCTGTGTGACTATACAGGTCCCATACCCACGAAGCCAGCCCTGTGCTGCCGCCTCCACCAGGCCTCTGGCAAGACAAGACATAGACTCTAGCCTGGTTCTGCCATGCCCTTGAGAAAGCTATGCAAATTCTCCAGGCCCCAGTTTCCCCAGGTGTGAAATAGGGATAATAAGAGCTCCCTCAGGGGGCTCTTGGGAGGATTAAATGAGATACTGCATGTAAAACAGCCTGACATTTTGGTAACTGATGAAAAATAGTGCCATTATCATGTCTGTGGTCACTGCCCCTGTGAGCCTCATGTCTTCATCTGTCAAACATGGGGGATTTCACCTCGTTGGTGACTGCAAGGCTGATGTCAAAGGACCACGACTTTTCCAGAGACGTATTGTGTGCCCAGCAATGCAGTGTTTCCATGCACAGCTCACCCAGTGCTTTGCAAGTCAATGAAGGGATGCTGACACTTGTGAAACAAACATACAGTTGTCCTCTGGAGTCAGGACTCAAAAAAATCCCTACCAGGTATGATGCACAAGCCTGCTAGGAAACCTGTAAGAAGAGCCCGCTATCAGAACACTTTGCAAACAAAAAGTCCTGGCCCTCCTTGGGGCCACCACCGGCATCTTACCAAGGCCATGCACTACCTGGTGGACGCCCATGCTCTAGCTGTGTGGCCTTGGGCCAGTTACTTCACCTCTCTGAGTCTTAGTGTCTGTAAAATGGGATTTAAAACAATACCCACCTCACAGAGCTGCTGTGAGGATCAGATGATGCAATGCACAGAAAGGGCTGAGCACAGAGCCTGGCACTTGCCAAGCCTTGAATAAGCACTGCTGTTGGTATCATTTAAGTTGCACTGTACAGCCCGTACTATACAAGTTAATGAGGCAACATTCATGTCTCTGCAAGAAAAGCTCAGTTGTAGCCAGTCCTTGGGATTAAAGAAAAAGAAAAACCTGCCCTTTCTGACTCAAAAGGATGTTTAAAGCAAATGGGACCTGGCTGGCATAGAGCTCTACAGTCTGCACGGAGCTGAGTACACTGAAGAGGGCATCTCTTTTGGTATTCTTCTACAGAAAAGGCTCCAAACTGCTAGCATTCCTCTCATTCCAATAATGGGGAAAATAAGAACCAAGAAGGGCAAGCCCAGGGTTCACAGGAGACACAGTGAGCCTGGCAGCCTGATTTCTTCATGGGGTCGACCCTGGACCAGTCTCAAGGACTCATCCTGGACAGGAAGCAAAGACCTACGTTACAGCAGGAGAGAGCAAGGTTGGGCCACCTGAAGAACGTCCTAAGGAGAAAACAGAGTAATCTACTTTGCTAGAGGTGGGTCGGGGCATTGCATGACGCCTCAGAGCTGGAAGGCTCAACAGGAGTCGTCTCAAAACTTTCTTTCAATAGGGGAGCCCCTGAGGAAGTGAAATCTCAGGAGCAAACCCAGTGGGTAAAGCAGATCAAAGCAACACTGCTCTGTCCCAGAGGTAGAGCCGGGAGGGCTCAGAGTCTGGCATCTGCACATGCCCCCTCACCCCAGCCGTCCAGGTCCTTCCCATCCACCCCATCTTGTCATTTCACCGCTGAAGCTCAGAGAGTGGAAGGGACTTGCCCAAGTCACCCAGTCAGTTAGGGGCAGATTGAGACTGGAACCCAGGTCTTGACTCCCCAGACAGTGCCTGCTCCTCAGCATCATCTGCTCTGCTCTCCCCTGGAGGTGTACGGAGGGGCAGAGAGTTCACTCTAGACCAAGGCAGGAGGACGATGGACCCCACCCCCTGCCCCAGCCCAGGGCCTTCCCTCCAGGACCCACGGCCAATCCCAACACAGCACCCACACGGAGGAAAGCATTCCTCTTAATTAAGTCTCTTTTTCAATCCTCCTCCTATCGTCAAAAAGAAGTCTTGGTTTGGTGCTAATACGTTTCTAACTCTCACTAATCTCGTATAAGAGAGGACAGGTCATCAGTAGGCAGCAGTACTTCGCTAGAATTTAATCCTCTGTTTCGTTTTCATTGGATCTATTGTTATGGTTGCCCTCTATTTATGGCAACTGATACTGACTTCCCCATTTACACTAGTGATGTTGTTCCTTTTGCATACAACTCTGAGTAAAGTAGTGAGTAGATGAAAATGGTCTTAATTTGCAGGCTTCTCTTTTATAGTGATACATGTGTAAAATTTCATGGTTTGCAAAATGCTTTTACATACAGTTTAGTTTTGTAAACATTTTTTGAATTAAACACATGCCTTTCACTATCTATACAGACCGCAGTTAAAGTATGCCTTGTATATGATTCACACTCTAATTCTTGTTTTAGGAGTTTTGTAGGAGCTTTGGTACTGACACAAACATTTTTGAGAGTTAAAAATCATGTCTGGATTAAGAGGTAGGTACTCTCTGCACAGCTACCATCTCCCCGTAGTTATATTCTTGAGCTCCATATAACCAGAGGCAAAATTCCTGTATATTCAATACTTCAAATAATTTTAAATGGCACTTGCTTCTAATAAGACAATAAAACCAAGTGGCCAAGGGAGGGGGACTGACAGCACAGAGGAGGTGCAGACAGCAAAGTCACGATGGGGACAGTAAGTTCTGAAGGTGGCGAGGCCCACCCTACACGGTCTGGCGCCCCCAGCCATACCTTCACGTCCTCCACCTTCATGCGCGTGCCCTCCTTGCCCACAAAGATGTCGTCAATGTCCACCAGGATGTAGCGGTCCAGAGGCAGCGAGAGGCGCTTGCCTGTGAGGAAGGCCACGGCGTCGACGAAGACGAGCTTGTGCAGCCAGAAGTTGAGGTTGTTGCCGAAGAGCACGCGCTGGATTCCGTCGTGGAGGCCCAGGTCCTGGACCACAGTGGCATGCAGCGCGGCATGAAGGCCGGCATCCGCGCCCAGGTGCGGGATGGACTCGGACGACCGCGTCTTGGCCAGGAGCACAGGCTCGTAGGTGGAGTGGTTCGACTGGAATACGGTCCAGTCCTCGCCGGGCAGCACGCCCTTCTCCACCTCGCTGGGCCGCGTCACGTACAGCAGCGGGGACTTGGGGTTGATGCTGCAGTCCTTCAGGCCCAGGTTGGAGTGCAGGAACAGGGGGAAACCTTTGAGCTGCGCGCTCAGCAGGCTGTTCTCATTGGCCTGCAGCCGGGTGGGGTGGGGCGGGGCAGGGGGGAAGAGAGCCGTCAGAACCACAGCCCCAAGGGACCACGGAGTATCAGTTGTGGACTCCTAACAGTCATGTCAACAGCACTCACGAACATTCACAGAGGGCTCGTCACATTCCTGATCCTGTGCTGACCTAGCGGTGCAAACCCCGCTCTGCCTGTCATCGTAACATACCAGCTAACACACATGCCGTGCTCACCAAAGCCAGGAACCGAGCTCGTGCACGTTACATGAAGGGGTGCCGTAATCCTCACAGTGACCCCACGATGGAGGCATCACTACCATTCCCATTATACAGACGAGGAGACTAGGCCCAGAAAGGCTAAGTAACTTGTCCAAAATCACACACAGGGAAGTCTAGCAGTGGAGAGCATGGATTCTGCCACCAGACTGCGTGGCCTTGGGCGAGTCAGGTAACCTCCCCGTGCCTCAGTTTCCTCTGCTGTAAAACATGGCCAAGAATGGTAAATCCCTCAAGGGGTGATGGAGGAGGCTGAGCGTTGGCTCCCGCGAAGCGCTTAGAACAGAGCCAGCGGCATCGCCCGTTGCTCGTTCAGTCCTCACGTCAGCCTCAGGAGGAGGGCTCCTCCGTCATCCCCGCTTCACAGACGAGGATACCCAGGCTCTGAGGGCGGTGCTGCCCTGAGCTGCACCGTGGTCAGGACGAGCCACACCTCACTGCCAGATGGCTGACCCCTGAGCCCACACACCTGACCACCAGGCTCCCCTGCCTGGGGTTTCCAAGCTGGCTTTTGTCACAATCCCTTCTTCAGGAGAAATCCTGGGCGGATGCCAACAGAGAAGAGATCAAAGACGAGGTATCTTCTGGGAGTGCAGGAGCAGACACTCTGCCCACTGTGCTCCCAACCCCCATGGGCCCCCAGCACTCCCAAGGCTACGTCCCAGAGGAGCCCAGCTCCCTGTGCCTCCCTCTCCTCCCAGGACCCGCTGCTGTCAGCTCCCTGGGAACCTGCAGGCAGTACCCACAGCACCCCCTTTTCCTCTTCCCTAGACTCACAGCCCCTGCTCCTTACCCTCCCAGCCACCTGCCTCTGGATACAGTACAATTTGTCTTTGTCCCTGTGCCAACTCCTTTTGGTCTTCTTGGCCTGACAAACTGCTCATCCTTCAAAACCCCATGCATCAGGACTTCCCTGGTGGCACAGTGGTTAAGAATCCACCTGCCAATGCAGGGGACACAGGTTTGAGCCCTGGTCCGGGAAGATCCCACATGCCACGGAGCAACTAAGCCCGTGCGCCACAACTACCGAGCCTGCGCTCTAGAGCCCGCATGCCACAACTACTGAAGCTTGAGCACCTAGAGCCTATGCTCTGCAAAAAGAGAAGCCACGGCAATGAGAAGCCTGCGCATCGCAATGCAGATTAGCCCCCGCCCAAGCCCACATGCAGCAATGAAGACCCAACGCAGGAAGGAAGGGGGGGGGGAGGCAGGGAGGGAGGGAGGGAGGGGGGAGGGAGGAGGAAGGGAGAAGGAAGGAAGGAAGGAAGGAGGGAAGGAGGGAGGGAGGGAGGGAGGGAGGGAGGGAGGGAGGGAGGGAGGGAGGGAGGGAGGAAGGAAGGAAGGAAGGAAGGAAGGAAGGAAGGAAGGAAGGAAGGAAGGAAGGAAGGAAGGAAGGAAGGAAGGAAGGAAACATGCATCTACCCTTTTCTCTTCATTGGCCTCCCTGGGGCATTAAAGCCTCAGCTGTAGCACTTCTCACCCTGGCTCCTGCATTATGTGTTCAGAGTCTCCCCCACCAGTCTGCACCCTCTCAAGGGCAAATACTATGTCACTTCCACCTTGGATCCCTGGTGCCAGCAGAGGCTTGACACCCAGTGGGAGCAAACGCATATCGGATGAGTAACTGGATTTTTAAAAAGAAAGAAGAACAGACAGATCCCAAATACCTGGCACGTGACAGCTTTTCATTACGGGTTTCATTTGTTTATCCCACAATTGTTCACTATGCCAGGCACTGTGTTAAGTAACAGGGATACAGTGAGAAAAACAGACATGGCTCCTGCCCTCGTGACTGTAAAGGTGAGCAGAGAAGAGAGAGAGTAATCAATATAGCAGAAACATACGTAAACTTCAGTGTGACACATGCTACACAGAGGAGGTTCAGTCCTAGAAGAGTAGATAACTGGGCATAGTCAGCTGGCTCAAGAGAGGCTTCCTGGGGAAAGGGACTGAGTAAGCATCAACTAGGGGAGAGGTGAGAGCCAAGTTCAACGAACAGCAAGTGCAAAGGCCCTGAGGTTGGAGAGAGCTCAGCACAGTCAAGGAATATCAAGAGGCCAGCAGAGTGATCAAGAGGGAGGAGAGGAGATGAGGCAGAAAGGTCAGCTGGGACCAGACCTGCAGGACCCTAGAGGCTTTAAGTGGCAGTGGGAAGCCATCAAAGACTCCATCAAAGGGTTTTGAACAGAGGGATGACAGGTTCCAATTTGCATGTTAAAAAGATCCATCTGGCCACTGTGTGAAGAATGAGTGGGGTGGGATGAATCAAGAGTGGACAAAGGGCAGCAAATGAGGTTGGAGAGGCAGGCACAGTGGTACACAGGGCCACCCTGGAGAGCTCACCACGTGAGCACTGAGCAAGGACACTCAGCTGAGGGCTGAGCCCTGGGCCTCAAGTAGAGCGACATCTGCCCAGGGTGCCTTTTAGTAATAACCTTCATGCAGAAGTGCTTTTTTCTAATTCCCACGAAGGCTCTGCAGGGCCCTTGCCTCGTAAACTGAGATAAAGGGCCTGCATTTGACTCTCCACACACCAGGAGTACCTGCCAACTCCCACCCTGTCCTGAGCCAGCCTCTGTCTGGTGTTGACAGCCCCCAACTGAGAGGCCCCTCCCTCAGCCCCCAGCTCTCCAAGACCACTAAGCCAGCACTGGGGACAAAGGCAGTGGGGGCCAGTGACATTTCAGGCCCTGTCCATCACCTGCTGTGGCCTGGGAGGCCACACTGGATCACAGGCACTGAGGGATCCCATTTCAAAGCCCCGACTCTGAGCTGACTGCCAGGCGCTGGCAGCTCAGCCAGCTGCCCAGCTGGGAGGCATCAAGGAAGGGAGAAAGCCAAGTTGCCGACTGTCCACCCCAGTCCGCAGTGAAAGCAACCATCTGGGGAAGGGAATGGAGAGTAAGCCTCGGCATCGCAGAGACTGACCCCGACTGCGGGCCTCGCCCCATGGGAGGGGAATCCCTCCTGTTGTTCAGCGCCTGGGGACCCACGCAGGAGACACCAAATCTTCCAGTGGGGTCATCAGGCAGAGGAAGGAAGAGCCCTGATGAGGGAATGGGAGACCTAGTGCAGACTTAGGTAGTAACTGGCTGCATGACCTTGGGAACCTTGGGGTCCCCAAGGTGCTACCTCTCAGGGCCTCACGTCCCACATCCGTCGGTCAGTTTGCTCCGACGCGCTCACCCGTGGTTGGCTTAGAAGGGCTGAGCGTGGTGGTCGAATCCTGGCTGTGACTTATTAGCTGTGCCGGTCTAGAGAGCCACGTAACTTTCTGAGCCTTGAGTCCTCATCTGAAAATATAGTGCCCACTTCACAGGGTAGCTGTGAGCATTACATACGATAAGGTCTGCAATGCAATGAGCTCAGGGTCTGGCATGTAGCAAGGGTGCAATCAAGCATTAGTGGCCCTTGTCAGGCCTCTACCAGGATGTGCTCAACCCCGGGGCACCTGGAGCTGCAAGGCTGAGCCAGGAAATGGGGCTACTGATGAAGACCCGCTCCCACCCTCAGGGTCCTCAGGGGCACGTGCTGGCCAAGCCACAAGACAGATAAAGAGCTACCACCAGCTGTGTGTGCTGAGGTGAGATGACAAGGCATGCCGGCTGCCATTTATTGGGTGGCTCTGGGTACCAGGCACCGGGCTAATGCTTCCCATCCACTGTCCCATCTTCAACATGGCACAGTGAGGTGGTGCTGTGATTGGCCCCCACTTCACAGATGGGTTGACTATCCTGCCCAAGGTCACTCTGCCTAGAAGTGACAGAACGAGTTGAACCAGAGTCTGGACTTTTCAGCCCCTGCTCTCCCACTGACCTGGGAATCCAGTGCCAGCGGGCATTGGAAAGTGAGTGTCTCCAGATCCCTGGAGTCCCAAGCCCGATGCACAGCATTGAAGCAGGCCTTGCAGAAGAGCAGAAGGATGCAGCTTGACCACCAGATGGCTCCCGTTAGAGCAGAAAGTCACAGGCCCCTGGTCAAAACCAAGGAGGGGTCTCGTCTTACACAGCAGGGTAGGAAGAGCATGGAGACCTGGAATTGCCACTGACCCCACAGGGAGACTCTGAGCACCTCCCTGCCCCTCCTTGGGCCTCGTGTTCACCTTCTGTAGAGCAAGGAACTGGGGCCTGATAGGATCCAAGCTATGTTGTACCGACTGTGCCCAATGACCACAGCCCACTACTTGGTCCCCACAGACTGTGGGAGCTCTGTGCACCAGTTGTGGCCTCTGATGCAAATTCTACTAAATAGAATAAATGGTATTTGAAGTTCCTGGACTCATCCCACAGTGAAAGGAATAAAGCCTCTGGAGCCAGACCACCTGGGTTCAAATCCTAGGTCTGTGCTTATTAGAGGTGTGAGTGTGGGCACATTGCTTCACCCCTCTTTGCCTCAGTTTCCTTCTCTCTTAAATCAGATGACATCCACCTGGCTTGGAGGATGGTTTATGAGGGTCAAATGTGTTGATTCACATAAAGCACGTAGGACGTGCGTGGCACTGGGTGAGCACTCGGCAAGCGTCAGCCATTGTGATGCTTTTCAGGCCTGGGGCTCTGAATCAAGCCTAATGAAGTTCATGGCAGGAAAGGGAACAGAGTCCAGGAGCAAAGGGAAGCAGACAATGAAGCTGTCTGACGCTATGCCACTGCCCAGCCATAAACCGGGCCAGCGTTTCCCAGACAGTGAGCCATGAAATAAAGGGTTTTGTCATTAAGCCAGCTGGGGAACAAATCTCACCAGGTTGCTCTACTGCAGGACTTCTAAGGGCCTTCAATTTCTTGGCCCACAAAACCTGTTTTAGTGGCAGAGCAACCCGATCCATTAGTGCATGAAAGAACACAGCCGTGAGAAACCCTCAGCTAGACCAGGCTCCTCCCAGCACAGAGCACGGGTCCAGGGCGAGGCTGTGCCGCCAACGCCTGGGGACGAACGAGCAGCCATCGGTGGACACGGCCCACTTCTGACCCATCTCCTGCTCCTCTCCCCACTCAGGCCAAGCAAGAGCCGGCCTTGGGACCCGTGTGTTTACTGTCCCCTCTGCCTGGAAGGCCCTTTGCACAGAGAGCCGCGGGCTCCTCTCACTCCCTTCTGGTCACTTTATCAAAGATGACATCACTGGTAATGCATTCTATCAAAACCAGCACCAACCGCCCATATCCATCACCCAGTGCCCTTCCCCGCTTTCTTTTTTTTTTTGTACTTATCACCACCTGTCACATGGTATGTTTATTTGTTCACTGTCTAGTCACCCACTGCACTGAAATGTCCACAGCACCACAGCCGGGACTTTGCACACTTCGATAACCACCGTGTCCCCAGTGCCTAGCGAAGGACCTGGAACATGGTAAGCACTATTTGCTGAATGATGGAACAAACACCCCCGAGCACCCAACTACAGTCCCAACCACCCAGCTTGCGCGTCAGAGTTCTCTGACCAGAGCCTCTGGATCCCCCATCCAGCTGTTCACAACCTCCTTCCCAAGGACAGCTTCTCCACGACACTTTCTTCAGCAAGGGCTGTGGTCCTAGCAGTTGCTCTGGGTACCCCGTGGAGCCCAGAGCAGCTCACCGGTCCACTGGGATTTCTTTCTCCTCTTTCTTCCAACGCAAAATGGCTCTGGTTCAAGAGGTACATAAACTCCACACCCCTCCACAGCCAAGAGGAAAGGGTGCAGGACCCAGAGCCCCCAACTGTCTAAGTCTGGGTTCAGACCCTGGCTCTCCCACTTACTGGCTACATGGCCTCCTGTGACCTAACTTAATCCTCCTGAGCCTTGGTTTGCCCATCTGCAAAACAGGGACACACCTCATCCATTGGGAGGACTGACATGAAAGGTTTTGAGGGACCCAGCAGGGCATATGCTCTCCTCCCTTGCACCCATCCCTGGGGCCTCCCTTAGGCACGAGCCTGCTGTGTGCCGGGCCCCATGCGTGGAAGCCAATGCCCCTGTCGTGTGCTCCCAACGAAAGCTAATACTTAAAAAGTACCTACTAGACGCCAGGCACCAGGCGCTCCAAGTGCCTTACCTACACTCACCCACTTACCTTTCATGACAACCTAGGAGGAGGCGTTACCATTACACCCATTTTTCAGATGAGGAGAGTCAGACACCCAGTTAGCAAGTGTGGGGATAAGAATCAAACTCAGCTGGGGCTCTCCGCAGCTCGGGGACCCGCTCCCCACATACCTTGAAGAAGCCGATGATGCCCACGCCGTAGGCCACGCAATACTTGTCCAGCAGCTCCCTGTTCCAGGCATCCAGGTTGACGTACTTGAGGATGTTCTCATAGATGATGAGGGCAAAGCGGCCGCGGCCCTTGTCGGTGAGTGTGGGCATGTCACCCTTGCCCGGTGCAATCTCTGTACGGTACTTGAAGCGGCTAGACTCCAGGATGGCCACCACCTCCTGGCCCAGCTGGGAGTAGAGGCTCTCCACGAACACCAGCACCCACGGGTCCGTGCGGGAAGGGGCAGCCACCTGTATGGGCTTGAGTGGCAGCAGACGGCTGGGGGCCACGGGCGGCGGGTCCCCACAGTCAGGCTCGGGGGCGTCCACCGAGGGCTCCAGGCCCCGCTTCCAGCCATACAGGTAGTAGGCCGAGACAAAAACGCTGAACAGGCAGAAGGCGAACAGCAGGAAAAGTACAGCCTGCGGGGACATGTGCCGACACAGCCTGCGGAGGCGCGCCAGGGCGGGCATCCTGGCCCCCGAGACCTCGGCCACCGGGGGCCCGGCCGCCCCGGCTGCCCCAAGGCCCCACGCAGGAGAAGACTCCCAAGTTGTCCACCGACCAACAAGTTCACAGAGACTCAGCGAGCAAGGCCCGAAGTGGGCAGTGGCAGTGGAGGATCCGGGCCCCGGCCCTTCCTCCCAGCCAGGGGGGCAGTCCGCGGCTGGTTGCGCTCCTTCCTTCCTCCGCGCCCCTTTATGTCACCATGGCAAATCCCCACGTGGTCCTGTGCACAGCAGAAGTGCCCCAGGGCGTTAGGGCCTCCTGGGGGGGCTGGGCAGTGGGCTGAAGGATGCTGGGCATGCCTGGGGGTGTCGCATGCCGCTCGCTCGGTGGGGCCCCCGGGGCTAAGGCTGTGGAGAGAGGAGGAGAGTCAGAAGGCGGAAAGTCAGAGTGTGGGCTCCGGGGGTCCGCTGACTGTGGACCCACAGGTCCTGACCTCGCGGTGGGCCCAGATTCAATGACCGCTACCCAACGTGAGTTCATGATTTGGGGCAAGCTTGTCAATCTCTCTGAGCCTCAGCCTCCCCATCTGTTGACAACAGTACCTGCCTCACAAGAGGCTGGGAGGTTACATCCACTAATGTGTATAAATCACACTGGGCAGTACCTAGCATATGATGTCTACAATGATAGTTGCTATTTATCATAATGATCAGTCCAAGACTAAACCAAGAAAACTCCAGAAGCAGGAAGGACAAAGTGAGACACTAAACATTTGCAAGGCCTAGGAGCTAGAGGTGGAATTCTAAATCACGACCCAACACCACGTTCTCACCATCTTCCCCTCACTTCCCCACGTGCTTCCCCACCCATTTCTCTGAATGCACCCAGCAGCCCCATCTGACAGACGAAAAGACTGAGGCTCAGGCTAGGATGCAAACTCAGGGCTGTGAGGCATCAGCAGCTTGGCTGTGCTAGGAGCCCCTCTCAAACACCAGTGGTCTCATCTGGAAAGCACCACCCCTGCAGCAGCGGGGTGGGGCCAAGAGATAAGTGAGTAAACCTGTCAGAGGAGCCCCGCATAAGCAACGCTCAAGAAATCGCAGCTGTCGCTATCTGCCCCTTAATGCAACAGGCATCTCTCATCCTCAGGGTACGTGCCCACAGTGGCACAAGGACAGCAGGCGACTGAACCCCCCAACTTGAGGATCCCAAGTTGCCCAACATCCTCACCCAAACAGCGGCCCCCCATACCACGGTCCTCCAGTCTCCCTTTAACATGAGTGGAGGCAGCTGCTGAAAGCTGGCAGAAGAGCTCCCCTGGAGATGGGAGACGGGGACAAGGACAGAAGGTGTGAGGGACTGGGCTGCTGCCAGGGAGGGAATGTGAGCCTCAGACCCAGAATCGGGGTTGGGGGGAAGATCTTCAAAATCCCTCCCAGCCCAAGACTATATGGTATGCTTAGCGTGGATACAGTATACTAGAGACCCTACAATTGTACTTCTAGGAACTTATCCTACAGGGAGTAATTGCAGAAGTGTGTCAAGATTTCCCCACAAGAATACGACTCCCAGTGCTGTTTATAACAGCAACAGATGTTTATAATAGCAAATGCCCAACCATAGGGGATTGTCTTTAGCAATTATAATGCAAGCATGTGATGGAATCCCGGGCAGCCATTTACAATATGTTGAAGGAGGACATTTACTGACATAGAAATATAATTACCAGGACTTCCCTGGTGGCGCAGTGGTTAAGAAGCTGCCTGCCAATGCAGGGGACATGGGTTCGAGCCCTGGTCCAGGAAGATCCCACATGCCACGCAGAGCAACTAAGCCCGTGAGCCACAGCTACCGAGCCCATGCGCCACAACTACTGAAGCCTGCGCGCCTAGAGCCCACGCTCCGCAACAAGAGAAGTCACTGCAATGAGAAGCCCACACACCGCAAAGAAGAGTAGCCCCCACTCACTGCAACCAGAGAAAGCCTGCACGGAGCAACGAAGACCCAATGCAGCCAAAAATTAAGAAAAGAAAAAGAAATATAATTACCATATATATTGTTAAAGTGGAAAACATTTGTAAGACCGTATGCATGGTCATATTTTTGTGAAAAATTTTATGCATAAGCCAGAAACTGGTACGAATCCAAAAAACTAAACAAAAATGGTAACAATTATCTCTGGTTTTTATTTGCCTTTGTTTCCTAAATTTTCTACAATAATCATTTATTATTTTTGTGAATATAAGAAAACAAATGTTTTTAAAAGATGTGCTCAGAAGCAAGAGGCAGGGGTGTGAAATGAGGACATGTCTTGGACATCGGGTCTGCTCCCAGTTCTGCCATAACGTGCTGTGTGACCCCAGGCACACCCTGCCCCTTTCTGGGCTTCTCGCCTGTTAGAGAGGGGCCTGGGCCAGATGGTGTCTGGGGGCTCTTCCACCTCTGATGTTCTACAATTCAGTCTCCACTATGTGCCAGCATCACAGGGAAGCTGGGGCAGCCAAGAAAACAAGCACCTACAATGCAGGGAGTGTGACAGGGGAAGGGAGGGTATTTGAGAGAACTGAGGGGCACTTAATCCCCCTGCAGGAGGAAGGGGGAGGACAATGGAAGGCTTCTTGGAGGAAGTAGTAGCTGAACTGGCCAGAAGACCAAGTAAGGGTTGACCAGGGGTAGGAACAGTGAGGGACACATACACAGCTTGGAGCTAAGGCAGTAGGCAGAGCTTTCCAGGGAGTCCCTGCAATTCCACCTGAGAGCAGGGCCAGAAGGGGCAGGCTTCCTGGGTGGAGCCACAAGAGCTGAGGTGACTGGCCCTGCCATTATTCCCAAAGGGCACCCATGTCCCACTTCCCATTGATAAGGGCAGCCCTCTGCCCTGCAGCCACAGCGAGCCTTGGCCTGGGGCCAGGGCAGGAGCACAGTGGGTGGGGAGGCAGAGCTGCCTCGAAGGTGCCCTGCCTGCTGCCTGGGGGCACCTGCCTATTCGGGCCACCTAGCCCCACATCCCCTGCAGGCCTGGGCACTGCGGGTCTCTGGCCTTCGGTCTATTGCATTAACAGCCTTTCCACCTGTGTGCTAATGACGACACAACCAGCAGTCTCAGGCATCTCGGGGTCACAGACCCCTGCGTGAATCTGACAACATTTCTCCATAAAAAATATGCACATATGCTAGAAAATGTTTTAACAATTTCAGAGTCCAAACTCCGTGTCCCCTACCCCATCCATGGACCTAAAGCCCTAGTTAGTAGAGCCTAAGGACTACGTGGGCAGACTAGAGCCAGGCAGCTTCGTTCAAACCCAAGCCCTACCACCCAGTAATTTTGTAATCTTGGGCAAGTTATTTAACTTCTCAGTGCCCCCAGCTTCCTAATCTGTAAAATGGGAAAACTTGACATATTTCCCGAAGTTGTGAAAATTAAATGAGTGGATACATAGGAGGTGCCATGCCTGGCACACAGTGCTGAGCAAGGGTCAGCCGCTGTTTTCATGCCCTCCTGTTGCCTATTTAACATACTCACGATGTGGGTAACACCTGAGCGCACAAAACACCATCAGGTTCCGTGCACTCTCTCTCTCAAGTCTCTAACAGCCCTTGGAATCCCAAATCCCCATTTTGAGAAGGCGTGTCTTGCCCGGGAGCTGGATGGATGAGCAGAGGCCAGATAGAGGCCAGCAGGCTAGGGAGAAGGCCACGCAAAGCCCAGGCCCGAGAGAGGGTAAAGGGAGAAAGAGAGTGGGCCAACTGGCCCCCATCCCCAGAGAAGGCCGAATACCCTGGCAAAGTGCTGACCACCAGTGAGCTGGCAACGGGGGCCTCCAGCACTGGCCCCACTGCAACCCCTCAAAGGCCTGGCACCAGCCATTCAAGGCCCTCCGTGCCCGCCTGAATTCCTGTACCCCTGTAGCTCAAGGGATGGCAAACTGTGGGTTTCTAACCCCTCTGCAGCCACCCAGGCCTCAAGGACAGCTGGGGGGCTGAGGCCTCAACACCTCCCTCCCGCCCCGGGCCTGCCTGGGCCTTGCCGACATCACCAGCCGTTTCCCTAAACTCCAGCCTCGCCCAACCAGTCACCAATCTTGGTCATGCATCCAAGCCTTTGCTAATGAAGTTCCCATTGCTTGGAATGCCTCCCCCTACCCCTTGGGACACTTACTCATCCTTCCAGACCCTAGTTCCAATGTCATCACCTCTCTGAAGTCATCTCCACCCATCACCCCATTTCCCGCCCCCATGTCCCATTCCTTAGGCTCCCATCCCATCCGTAAGCTATAGCATGGAAGCTGAAAACCAGGAGCCTCAAGCTAAAACAGGATGCAGCATTCTTGTTCCTTGACGGCATTTTTCTTTGAGATTAGCTATCAACATCTTAAAATCAGGAGATTTCATATAAAAGTCAGAACTTCCAACTTCTTTAAAAAGAGTACATTTTAGGGACTTCCCTGGCAGTCCAGTGTTTAAGACTCCGAGCTTCCACTGCAGAGGCACGGGTTCGATCCCCGGTCAGGGAACAAAGCTCCTGCATGCAGCACAGCATGGCCAAAAAAATAAAATAAATACATAAAATTTAAAAAAGAAATATAAAAAGAGCACATTTTGGTGACACACGCCCACTGGCCACCATCAGCTGACGCTATAAAGCGCCGGCCTCAGATGGGTTAACACAGTCCCATAACCAACCTCCCTCTCTCATTTGGCTTCCTGCCCAGCCCCTGAGCACATCTGAGTGTGTGGTCCATGCAGAGCAGACTTGGGGCATTTCTACACACGGCTCTGTGCCCTGGAACCTGCAGATCACGGGGCAGAACCAGGATATACTGACCTGTGCATGGGCAGGCCCTGCCTGGTACCTGGCACACAGAGGGCTTCCCCACATGCCTGGGTGCCCCAAAGGGCAGGGACAAGTCTGATTCATTGTGGAAGCTCCCATTACTTTTCCCAGCAATGGTCCTTACTGAATACTCAGGATATAAATGATGAGCAGCTGTTATTATTCCCAGTGTACAGATAAGGAGACTGAGGCCCAAGGTGAAGTGACTTTCAGTCCTCCATGAAGCCCAGGTGTTTCTATAATAAAAATAATAGCAATAATACCATTATAATTATCATCGTTATTTTTAACTGCGTTTACCCTGAGCTGGGCACTGCGCTGAGCACTTTTACATACTTTCTCTCAATTAATCCTTACAACTAGTACTGTCATTATTCACACTTACAGCTGCAGAAAATAAGACTCAGAGATGCTAAGTCACTTGCCCAAAACCATACAGCTAGTCAGTGACAGAGCTGAAATTTGAACCCAGACCCCATGAAATGGTGATGGATCCAGAGCCCATAGGGGAATCTTGGCAGGGACAGGGGAGAGCATGAGGGGGCCTCAGCTACCAAGGCCTCCAGCCCTCAGCCAGGCTTCCACTGTGCTCTCCCAGCCCTAGGCCTAGCTTTCCCTGCCAAGGTGCTGGGGATAATGAATGAGATGCTCTGGTTGTCATGGAGATGCCATGGCAACACTGCACTTTCGGGAAATACCACGGTAACTGTGGCCACTGCTCTGGAGTTGAAAGTCATTCACAACCCCACCCGTCACTCCAAAATGCTCTGGTGCCCCCACAATCCTCTCTAGGACCCAAAGGAAAAGGAGGCAGAGGTACAAGGGACTTCTCGGAGACCAAGCTGTCTAGAGAGCAGGACCGGGGAGGAGGTCCAGCTCTGCCATGGATAGACAGGTGGGCTCCAGGAATGAGACCAAGAGCTCCCTGTGCCTTTTACGGTAAAATGCACTTAACAACCCAACTCCCATGTACTTGCTGCCTACCATGTGCAGCAGGCCTCTTGTGAAGGGCCGAATGCATCATGCTGTTTCACCCCAACCGTCTGAGGGGCAGTGATGCAATGGCTGCTAGCCTCTCTGTGAAAGGCTCAGACTGCAGCCAGCTTGCATGGTCTTGAACCTTGCCTCCATTATTTACCAGCCTGTGACCTTTGCACAAATCTCTCGACCTCTCTGAGCCTCCATTTCCCCAAGTATAAAATAGGGTTTATACTAATCTATCTTGCAGGGCTCTTGCCAAGACTAAGAGAGATGATGTGTGTAAAACTTCTCAGTGCCTGGCACATAGTGATACAGGCTAACAAAATGATTATCCATTTAATGGAGTTGGAAACTGAGGCTCAGGAAGGAACTGACCCAAGGCCACATATCAAATTGATAGTGGATCCAGAAAGAGGAAGAGACGTCAGGCTTGGGAGCACACTGGAAGTTGGGAACAAGCAGAGGATCCATTCCCTGTTCCCTCATTCTGTACCTGAGCACCGCCAGGTACCAAGCCTGGCACTGGGCACTGAAGATGCAGGCCTCTGGGCTCCAAGGTTTTATCTGGTGTGATGCTGCTGCCAGGTGAATGGAGCAGGTCCCCAGAGCCCCGCATGCTCACCCAGCCCACGCTCACCCTGCCTGGGTCACTCCTGACCCTGCCCCCTACTCCCTCCCCTCTCACAGGCACACAAATGGACAGGCAAACTCACATGGTGCCGAGATGTTCAAATGGTGTCATCATGGGCATCTGGGTCACAGGCACGAGTATGGGGCGGGGAGCTGAGAGGAGTTCAGGGAGAGCCCCACAAGCAGGCTCAAAATTATTTGAATGGGCACCTGGCCTCGGGGAGGAGGAGTGGCTGCCAGCCAGGCACTGGTAGCCCCACATGCAATCCCAGGGCCACTCCCCAGAGCTGACTTGGCCCCTCCCATCCTGTCACACCCCCAGCACAGTCACCCCACCACCCATTACCCAGCCATACCCCACAGCCGTGTTTCTCCACCAGCTACCCCGCCCTAGCCTGCCCCACCCACCACGAACAGCAAAGAAAATCCTCCACATTTGCTTCCCAGCTGTGCAGGAGTTTCTCCAGTGCAATTACACCCTTGGGAGGCGGAGACCAGAAGCAAATCCCTTCCTCTGCTGTAATCTGCTGCCCACACCATCCCCCATAGCCCCGCAGTACCGCCTGGCTGGGGGCTAAGATGCCACCCATCAGTCACCCCGGAGTCCATGGTTGCCACCAAGGGACTGTCAGAAGTCTGGCTCAAGGTCTCAGGGTTACAGAGTATACAGTCCATCTTGCAGTGAACACATGGGGACACTGAGGTCCAGAGAGAGAAAAGGAACCCCCCCCCCGGGTGGCATTGCCAGGCCTGCCCCACCCCCACCTGCCTTGGCCCATTTTCTTACCCATTAAAACCCTGCACGTCCTCCTCCAAGGCCAGCCTCTGCCGAGAACTGGACTCTGCCAGCTGTGGATTTCAGAAGTCCTAGATGAGCTCTCCTGCTCCATACCCCACCACACAGTGCCGGATTTATGCTGCCAGATGTCGGCTGCAATTATAACTAGAACACTGGTTCCCAACTTCACCTAAAGCTTTCCAAGGCAGAAGCGGTCTCCACCCACAGCAGGTACTTAAGAGCAAAGTGCCCTTGCCAATGACCTTTCCCTTTTTGAATGTGCTATGAGGAATTGCCAAGCTAAATGCATTAAAACATGAACTCCCATTTATTAGACATGATATGCCTGCACTACATGCTACTATTAATCCTTACAAGAGCACCATGACCTACGTTCCCTTCATTTTACAGATAAGGAAACCGAGGCCCAGAGGGGGCCCATGACTTGCCCAGCCACAGAGCTAACAAGCGGGTAACTGGGAATCTCAGCACAGAGGCGCCAGCTCACCATCCTTCAGCAACACACGCCCTCCCGTGTTCACCTAGGACGGCTGACATAAGCCAGCGCCCATACACCCCATGCTCCACTCCCTTTGAATACCACTTTCCGTTTTCATTTTCATGCATTTTACGTGTGTTTTAACATCAAAAGCAGCCTCTAACGATCCTTCTTGGAAGCAGACCCACAAATCACGCATCAGTTGACAAGCAAACAAAGCATAAAGCACCGGTTCACTCCCCAGTTCTCAACCTGGGGTTTGTTCTGGGTTCCCCGGAGGGGGATGCCCAACAGAAACCTCAAGAACTTATACCCGCCACTTGTTGAGAATTTGTGTTTCTTCCAACAAGCCCTGAGTTGAGAGTTTATCTTTGCACCAGCTCTGAAGAAAAGAGTTTACTGAGCAAACAAACAAGACAGCTGGGGGCAAGGGGGTTTGCAGAGTGGGGAACAAGACAGGTCAGGACCAGCTGCCCTCTGGTGCCACTGACGCTCTAGGGCAGACCAAGGTGGGCAGGACCCTCACAAGGCAAGCTCTTCGTTAGCCCACGGAACTCCCCAAAATAGGACTCTCTCCACCCAACCCCCAAATCCATCTACGCAGAGTCAAATCCATTCCTAGCTATTTTTCTTAGGCTCAGATCACAGGCACTTGAAAAAAACAGAAAGATATTTCTTTGCAAATATCATAACCTCCCTCGCTGACAGCAGCCAGCACTGACTGAGCTCCTGGTAACTTGCCAGCCCCACACCAGCTTTCCCTGATTTATCACACCCAATCCTCACGCTGGTGTCACCCATATACGTGCTCTCACAGGCAGGAAACCTAGGCTCAGAGAGGGTACGAAGCAACTGACTCAAGGTCACACAGCTGGGCAGGGGGAGAACCAGGACAACCCCAAGCCGGCCCACCTCGGAGCCCCTGCTTGTAACCTCCGGGCAGCTGCCCAGCATTCCACACCATTCTTGAACCAGGTGGGCGGCCCAGAATGTACCCAGAGACAGGCTTCCTGCAGGTAACCAGCCCCAGCTGCCTCAGTGCGGGCTGATCGGCTCCTCCGGCAATGGGAAAGCCTTCCATCACGGGCAGACAGGGGCACCACAGATCCCCAGAGGCAGGACCTCATCCAGAGGGTCTTCACCTTCCCCCGCCCCGGGGGCCTGTGTCATCCCCAGATAGGCAGAGACCCCACATGAGAAAGGGAGGCTGCCTCTATGCCCCAGGCAGAGGCCTCATGCTGAGGAATGGGAGAGAGAGGTGGTGAGGCTCAGACGCAGGAGATCTCAGCTAAAAGGGCCACAACTCAAAGGACAATGGTGACTGGACAGCCTCACAGGTCTGCTGCATGCCAGGTACAAGCACTTCCCAATCACGACCTCAGTTATTCGTCATCTTCTCTCAAAGAAGTACAAACAAGTTTACCATTATTCATTCCCCCAGGCTGCCACCCCTGCAGAGGAGCCGGGAAGTGCTGGTCAGCCCCGGCCCCTGCCCTCCCACTTGCCCACTCCAGGTTGCCGTATGATCCCTGACAGATTCTGAGAAACAGGTGTATGGGAGTGGGGGAGCCCTCCATCTCTAGGATGTGGAAGCAAACTCCGCATGGGCCTGGAGTCCACATCAGCATTCCAGTGCTTCCATTGGCTCCCTCTGGGCAATACCCTTCCCTTCTCTGAGCCTGTTTCCTTACCTGGACAGCAAGGGGTAGAGATTAGATCAGAAGTTTGTGACCTCCTGGGGTTACAGAACCCTTTGAGAGGACTTCTCTAACCAGCGCAGTGGTTAAGAATCCGCCTGCCAATGCAGGGGACGTGGGTTCAAGCCCTGGTCCGGGAAGATCTCACATGCCACGGAGCAAGTAAGCCTGTGCGCCAAAACTACTGAGCCTGCGCTCTAGAGCCCACGAGCCACAACTACTGAAGTCCATGCGCCAAGAGTCCGTGCTCCGCAACAAGAGAAGCCACCGCAATGAGAAGCCCGCACACCACAACGAAGAGTAGCCCCCACTTGCCACAACTAAAGCCCATGCGCAGCAAAGAAGACCCAACGCAAAAAAACCAAAGAAATAAAAAATAAATTAAATTAAAAACAAGAACCCTTTGAGAGTATCATGAAGGCTGTTAGTGGACTCTCCCCAGACAGATGCCATACTCCATACAAATTCAGGGAGATTGTGACCGCCCCCCTCTCCAAAAGCCAAGTGGAAAAAGCCAAATGGAAACTCTGTAGCAGCCCCTCCGACTTAAACAAGCCATAGCCTCACCGTCAAGATAGGACTGAAGCCATGAATGTAACATCTGAGCCCCTGGGACCTCGTCATTCCAGCTCCCCCCATGGCCTTGCAGTAAATCTTTAACTCCCAGACCTGCTGGCTTCAGGTGGATTTGTGAACTCGCTGAGCTGTCAGGAGAAGCTCAAAGAGAAGCTAAGCCCTTCCTTCCCACCCCTCAGCCATGGTCTCCTTTTCCATCAGGAATCTGCCAGGTCAGCCCTGGCCCATCTCCCTGGTGCAGTACTGGGGGCTGGGACACTTGAGGAACCCACTTCTGGTCCCGAATGCAGACAGGACCCGGTGCCAGGCTTAGGGGCCAGCTAGCCCTAACCCCTGCACCCCCTGGCCCCCTCCCGCATTGGTATGAACACGTACACACTGTGGGTACACACACATCAGACAGACCTGGGAGGACTGGACAGGAGGGAGGGGACACGGGGCTGTGGTCAGAGGGTACAGGGAGGCCGGGGAGAAAATGACAGGACCCACCCGAGCTCCAGGCAGTAGCCACTCAGCTCCACTCCACTTCGCGTCACCGCATCCTCTTAATGGCTCCACGATCCTCACGTAACACAGTCACAACTAATCCCAGAGCCAGGACAAATAGCATGACTGTCCACCCAATTCCCTCTCTGGGAGGGAGCGGGTGGCCCTAGGGCACCCTGAGCCACCAACCACGTTCCCAGAAGCCTCCAGGCCTCCTCACCACCATGTCCCTTGCCAGAGGCCACCGACCCCTACCTCCTAACCTCAGGAAGAGGATGTCTTGTCTGACTCTGCCCCATGCCCAGGGGACCCCTCAGCAGGCAGGGATCCTGCTCCCTCACCCCTGCCCTGCCAGAGGTGCCTTCCATGGAAGAGGAGAAAGCATGTCCCTGACCCTGACGCCAATGGGCCCTAGGCTTCCTCTCAAGAAAGATGGCAGCCAGGAGCAGCTGAGCCCTCACTGTCAGCAAGGGTAACCGGGCTCTGGCTGCAGCCCTGCCTGACTGCCTATGCGATCCAAGCAGGGCCCTTCCCCCACCCCAGACCTCAGTTTCCCCGCCTGTCCTGAGAAGAGGAAGAAGGACTGATATCTCCTATCAGGCCAGCAGGTGGTCAAAGCGCCTGTGATGTTGGCTTTTGGTCCCTGACCCAACCCCGCTCAGTGGCCAGACCCTTCCATTGCCCTCCCTGCCCCATCCCCTAACCCCCGCAAAGAAAGAAGGGTAACTGCCTGAGTGCAGAGGTGCTAGGGCTGAAGAGGACCTTACAAAGCCCAGAGAGGAGAAGCAACTCGGCCATGAGCACACAGTTGTGGTGTGTGGGCTTCTCATCGCGGTGGCTTCTCTTGTTGCGGAGCACGGGCTCTAGGCGTGTGGGCTTCAGTAGCTGTGGCTCACGGGCTCAGCAGTTGTGGCTCACGGGCTCTAGAGCACAGGCTCAGTAGTTGTGGAACACAGGCTTAGTTGCTCTGCCGCATGTGGGATCTTCCTGGACCAGGCCTCGAACCCGTGTCCCTTGCATTGGCAGGTGGATTCTTAACCACTGCGTCACCAGGGAAGCCCTGGTATTTGCCTTTTTAGAGGACACCAAGGAGAGCACCAGGAAACTTGCTAAGTAGCAGAATTTCAGGTCCCAAGAGCAGCAGTGGGGAAAATAATGCCATGTCTGTACATGTAGGACCTGGGGATGGAGACTGCCGACTGTCCAAGGCCCCTCACATCAAACCACAAGGGTGGCCTAGGCTCCTGCCAGCCCGGGGTGATCCCAGGAACCCCTGCAGGGATTAGTGGCCACCTCTTCACAGGTCACCTGAGGCCCAGCCTGCAGGCCCGGAGGTGGTGATGGGGAGATTGGCCCAGATGGACACCTCAAGACCAGGCTTCCCAGAAGCCTTGGGGAAACTGAAAAGGCTCCAGGCCCTGTGGCCAGAGTGGAGGGAAGCCAGGTGCACTGGGGGCAACAAAGACGAAGGGAAAGCCTTGAGGCGCTTGGAGCCACAGAAGCCCCCTAATCTCCTCGAGGCCTGGTGGGCACAACCTAGGCCTGCTGAGACCAGGGAAGCTTCATCAGGGCCCACATGAAAGCAGCCTCGTCCCTCCAGACTCGCTGGGGCTTGTCCCGTGACAGAAGCCCGCCGCTAACATGCCTCCCCTCCAGGGTGAGGGGCTCAAATGCTTACATGGAGGCACAGCTGGCAGGGGAAGGGGCAGCAGGTGGGGAGAGGGGGCGGGAGGACCTCGCTTTCTCTGCATCACAGACCGCTAGAGAGCAGAGACAGAGTAAAAAGCACCGGGCAGGTAACCTATTTATCGAAGGTCCTTTTTAAAGGGGCCAGGGGACCTTGGTGAGCCTCTACAAGGTAGCTGACAGGTGTCCCCAGACCCCCAAGGTTCGGGGACCAGTTCCTGGGGTCAGGAGACTGGCGCTCTAGTCCTAGACTGGGCTAGGGTGAGGCATCCAGGCAGCAGGCACAAACATGAAGGAGGCGCCCACTCCCAGGCGCTGGCATGCACCTGCATGACACTGGTGAGAGTCGCACCGCGGCCCCTGAGTGCCCCTCACAGTCTACCTCTAAGGGCCTCCCTCGCCCCGCCCTAGGCCCAGCCTTGCACAAACCTGCCAGTGACCCCACCAAGCACCTGCTCCTGTCAGGCCTTGCTTTGTTCACCAGTAAAGTGGAATGGTGCCAGATGATTCCAGGGGCCCTTCTAACTCGAAGCTGGGCAATTCTGGAGTGTAACTGACCTCCACTGCTCATCCCCAGAAATGGGCACGATGGCCCCCACTCCCGCCACCCGTAAGCCCATCAGGCACCATGCTCCACCACGATACAACCTCTCCCTATAACCGTGTGCTATGCCCTTTGCTAAACGCTTGGCCTCTGCTTCATCAAGGCCTCATTTTACAAATGTGGAAACAGGCTCATGGAAGTTAAGCAGCTGGCTTGAGCTTCCAGTTGGGAAGTGCTGAGCTGAGATTTGAACCAGTGCCTGGCTGTAATCCTACATTCCACGGGATCTGCCACAGATAACCCAAAACTCACTACGGCTCAGAAGATGCCATCGGGTCTTTGCACCTCCTACATCTTCGAGAGCGCAATGCTGAGGCTAATGCTAAAGGCGGGCTGCTGGAGGCGGGAGCAGGCAGGCAGGAACGGGAAGCCTGCGTGGGTGCTGAGCATTTGCAGACTGACCAGCCTCCACCCCAGCCAGTTGTCCACTGCTGTGGCTACAACGTCCTCGTCACCATCAGCACACCACAGCCACCACTGTGCCATTTTTAAATCACTGCACAGATGCAAAGCTTTTTCACAGATGCTGCTCTGGCATCACATGACAAGCTTCTAAGATCGTGGCAGGGATTTCTTCCCTCTTTCTCAAATGAGGAAAGTGGGGTTCCTGGAGGAAGAGTGACTTCCCGAAAGTACACGGTGAGGCAAAGTTTGGCAATGAACTTGGAGCCCACATCTTCTTCCTCCAGGTCCAGAGCTTTGTCTACTCTTCCATGCCCTCCTTGACTTTTCAGTTCAACCAGCACTGAT